>NC_134312.1:104040426-105240426 GCF_964195595.1 Calonectris borealis
GCATCTTTCAGAATACACAGTAGTCCCCAAACACGGCAAGGGCTCTGATGGGAGTGCCACACGGAAGCCCTCATCTAACAATCTGACAACTAAATATATGGTCCAAATCTTCTCCACAAGCCTGGAGAGATAAAATCCTGCTGCAAAAATTCTGATCTGAAATTTCCCTCCACTCCCAAATTCTGTGGGAAAACATTCTGGAGTGCATCAGCCATCTCTCTTTTTCCTCCTGCTCCCCCAGTCCCTTCCTCTTTGGTAATTTGTCTTCGAGGAGAAGAAAATTTCTCAGAAAATCTGCTAATGATATAGTATCCTAACTATATTTAGGAGTGTGCTTCCACAGAGTTTTCTCGGTCTCCTGCCTTCCACAGCTCTAGCACCATCCTTCTCCTCTGATACTTTTTCATGAAAGATGCTCATGCAGCTTCAGCAAAATTGTCATTTAAAACTACTTCCTCAGTGCCACAAGGATCTGCATAAATCCTGTTACTGCCTTGCTATTGCGTCATTGTAACTTCCTACTATTGCTTTGGAAATGAAGAAGTTTTCCTTGTCCCAAAAGTAGGTTCCATGAGACTTCTTGCATTTTTTTCTATTCAATGTTACTGTGTACTCAGGATGAGAACTAAATGCACATTTAAATATCTTTAATACATCTTGGGTCAAATTTGAGCAACAAAGTCATGAAGAGTGTTCACAAAGCGTGGCTTAAGCCATTTAAAGGACAGCGAGACAAATGTGTCCCTGACGAACACATTTTTGGATAACTAATATGCTGTATTGCCCATGCCTAGAGGCACACTGTTTTGGCTGAGATGATCATCTGTGTACCTGCCTGCGCCATAGAGTTGTTTTAAATTCACAAAGTAGGTGTGTCTAGCCCTAAGTTGCCCGAGGGTCCAATTGATTTGTTTTACCTCAAGAATGTTAAATACACACTTGAAAACACTGAATTCAAGTCAAATTGTACTAGCCACAGACCATTTTATTCAAGATGCAACATGAAGAGGAGCAGAATCATTGTGTCTCACTAGGGGTGTGAAGGTTAACAGGGAATATTAAAATAAATACAATTCTGGCATGCATGAAAGAGAGTGAAACCCCCTGAAAATCATAAGGACATCACCACAACAAAATTACATGCCATGGCTATGACCATCTTCACGCTATGAGACAGAAATGAATTCAAGCCCCCAGGAGCTGATAGTCATGTTATCTGAGAGGTAGGGTTTTGTGACCTTGATTTAAGAAAACACCGCTTTTGAATGGAACTGGCTTAGAGCATAGGTAGAGTGAACACGTGAGATTGTACCCAAAGCACAGCTTGAAATGCCTAATTCAGCATTGACCTCCTCTTCTATAGCTGACTGCCTAACATTGTGCATTGAGTATCAGATTGCCTCTTCTTTGGCCTTGTTCTCTGTTGACTAGGTGTCCCTAGAAAGGCAAATTCCTTCTGGGCAAATAACTCAGAAGACGGATGCAGTGACACATCCCTTGTCTCATCTCCCTTTCATGCATGAACAAGTGTATGCTGACCAGCAATGGTATGATTTGGCGTTGGGCATGATCAAAATGTTCCAGCATTCCTAACAAGATATAAATTACTTTCACATGGTAGTTCCTCAACAACACTTCATCTACGAATGAACTGGAACGCTGTATTTGAATATATCATATATGAAAGACATGGTGTCACTAACATGTTGTGCCATTTTCTGTAATGATTAGTTTGATCCCTGACCATATGTTCAATAGAATACAGACACTCAGTTAAAATCTCTCTCTCATCTTGCATCTCTTCAGAGATGTGTACTTCTGACATAGCAGTTGATCAGAACGTAATGTTTTTAAGCATATTTACATTTAGTTGATAGGGTACGTTACTCATTTGTGTTCACGACTATTCAGTTTAAACAATTCCACTTTAGCATCTTATGACAGGAATTTATAGTTCATTGACTAATTTTCTGTACTGTTAACATTTTTATGGGAATATAGAAGAAAATAGTGTATGTGAAATCCTCTTGCAAAGTTTTCTTTTAAGTACTGTTTTTTTTACAGAATTTATTTTCTAGTTATTAAAAGAAAATCTGTAGAAGCCAAGAAGCACAGTTAAATGTATATCACATTGTCTGGTGTTGCTTAAATTTGTTCTTTGAAACATCTGCTTTTCAAGCTTTATTTACCTGCCTGGTGATAGACAAATTACTGCAAGACATTTTTGCCAGAAGAGATGTCTGTCATTTCACAGAACAGATGCAGCAAAAAGAAGTCGACTTGCCTTTTACTGAAATATGCTGGAAGCAAAACTTGCCCAAACAAAACAAATGCTTTGGTTTTCCATTATGTCCATGAAGAACTACACCAGCCAATCCTTTAAATAAATACTATCATGACTGAGCCCTTCATCAGAGGCTTAACAGTGAACAGTTTAACATTGTGTATGTCATGGTTTAACCCAGCAGGCAGCCAAACACCACGCAGCTGCTTGCTCACTCCCCCCTGCCCCCCAGTAGAACGGGAAGAGAATCAGAAAGGTAAGAGTAAGAAAAACTCATGGGTTGAGATAAAGACAGTTTAATAGAACATAAAAAGGAAGGGGAAAGAAAAAAAAATTATGATAGAATATACAAAATGAGTGATGTACAATGCAATTGCTCACCACCTGCACTGACAAATAACCAAGTAGTGATCGCTACTTCCTCGACCATGCCTCTTATTTATATACAGAGCATGATGTCATATGGTATGGAATACCCCGTTGGCCAGCTGGGCTAGCTGTCCTAGCTATGCTCCCTCCCAGCTTCTGAGGAGTCCTTGACTAGCAGTGTGCTTAGCAACAACTGAAAACATCCGTGTGTTATCACCATTCTTCTCATACTAAATCCAAAACACAGCACTAGGAAGAAATTTAACTCTATCCCACCCGAAACCAGGACAGTATGTTTCATGCTTGCTTTACTTCAGTATCTAAGGATGCAGACTTTCTCCCATGTGACTCAATGCACATTTCAAGCTTTTAAATGTTTTAAACAACTTAAAACTACTACTAAGGGTTGTTGGCTGACAGAGATGTTTCTCAGCCAATACAGATGACTTCTGGGACCTTCTTTGTGTGCAGTATGGTTGAAGATGTGTTTCTTCTTGATACAAAGAATACAGAAACCATGCTGAAAAGCACTGAACAGGTATTTATCTCAGGCACATATTTACATCGTGGCCTGGAACGTATTTAAACACAGTATCATCAAGAAGACTTCTTGAACCAGATTTATAATCTTTAACGGAAGTCTGTCACATTATCTCAGAGCATAGGAAGTATGTGCAGCCTGGTGGGAAGGAACAACCCTTGTGCTGGTACATCTCCAGTGGCCAAGCCCAAGCAGCAGAATTTCAGGAAGGATAATATTTATCATTTCAAATCGCATATTTTGGTATAATGCTTTTTTATGGATTGGTGATATATTAGAGACCAGACAAGCTTTATAATCAGCTATTACAGAAATCCTTGTTTAAAATGCTGACACGTGAAGGAAAATATTAAAAAACTAAATCTGCTTAGTCCATAGACTCACACACAGAAACGAATCCTGAGGGAAGTGCTAGAGGAAGTCTCTCCTTTTAACTCCAGTACTCAGAATCTGACTTCAAATTATTCCGCCTCTTCGTATGCCAACAGCAATATGGAGAGGATTACTTGAGGAGTAAAACACCATACAGTGTAAGAACTTCAAAGTATTGTCCTTTAAAGAAGCAACAATGTGTATGGGATCCATGACGCATCAAAAGCACCAGTTCAGTGGGTTGCTTAAAAAGAACAAAATGAATGTTGTGAAAGACTCCAATACACCACTTTGTATGAGAGGTCTCATATGTGCCTTCTGAGGAAACATAAAAAATGGTGGCTGTGATTGCTTTTCATAGCTGACAACAGCATTTTGATGTCAGATCTTTTTTGAAATAGAACCTGTGTGAAACAAGCAGCTGTGCATCAAAACGAAAATATTCTTCCAAAGAGCTACAAGAAAGACCTAAGCCATAAAAGGACTGATAATTATAACAGCACAAACATAATGAGCTCCGAGTGTAATTGATGGTGAGTTGAACTGTTCTTTCAAATCAAAAAATCAAACTTCATTTTCAACATGTTTAGGGAGAGTTATTCTAGTGCTAACATTTTAACAGTGTTTTTACACCTAAATTGTACAGGAACCTTTTATTCTCAGAACACCCTGAAAACTAGATGACTCATTTCAATAGGTTACGCCTCGTGAAACATTTTAAACAAACTTGAAAATCAATTATAAAGAAAGAGATGTTACACTGGTTGTGGAAATTTTGGAAAAAGCAAAGCCATGCTTTTCTTTACAGCATTATGTGCTTATTAACGTCTTTGATACAAGAACATAAACAAAATATTTTAAGAGATTTTAAAGAAACAAGAGACTGGAAAGACTGGGAAAGGGAGAAAAGAATCTGCCTTATGAACATAAATGTCTTTCCTTCCATTTTTCCCATTTCATTCACTTTTGTTCATAAACAATCTTGGATCATAGAGATGCAGCCATGCTCTCTGATTTGTGGTACTTCCTACATGACAGAATGCTCTAAAATTCAGGAGAAGGAGTTACTGTGCCTGTGGATTAAACCAACCAGGACCAAGAAAAAGTACTGGATACATTTGTTCTCTCTATGTGGTAGGGATGGGGAAAGGAAAGGCAGGTTTTCAGAGGTTCCTTAAGAGAATAATGAATTAAAACGGGCATGCCCTTCTCTTAGTTATTGCTGTTACTATTAGTAGCAGGAGTAGGAATACCAGTTTTATTTTACATATATGTTTCTCTTTATCATTCAGGGAAATTAGAATTAGTGTTATAAACTGGTCTTGTGCTGTCTCTTTACACACTGTTTAAAAGAAACTATAAGGGATTCTTCAAATAGTGATATGAAATAAGATACATCTTTCTCTGGATTGCACTATTGCCCATTTCTATTCTTACGGCATTGAAAAACAGACGCATACCAACAGAGAAATAAAATATTTGTTTGTATATCCCTGTGCATCTTTGACTTTCTACTTGAACACCACTAAAGGAGAGACTGAGCTTTAGGAAATGCTCCTGTTTCCTTGGTGTGCAAAACGCAGCCCACTGGTGCACTGAACTGTTGGGTCCCTTCCCCACATTTCGAGAGCTGCCTCCTCCAAGTAGGGAACCAGATCTGAACTTTGCCCTGTTCATCAGTCGTAACAGTTAAAACAGCAACGGCACAACCGAGCTCATGGGTTCTGTTTCATATTTTGTGTGTGTTCCTAAGTATTTATTGTTATCAAAAGGTGGATGCAGAGACATGAAATGACATCCTCTTCAAGAAGAGTAAGGATAGGAATAGCTAAAATGGTGAAACTCAGCCCCTATTAAGTCAGCAGGAAACTTCAACTAGCAAAACCAGATTTCAAGCCAGAATACTCCCCAATGCTCTATTCACTGTTGTATGATTAGCAAAAACTAGATGGGCAAAGAATACATACTTTAGGATGTTTCTCCCTTTTTTTCCTTTTCTTTCCCCAATTACTTGGTTGCTTTGCTGTTGCTAAATTCCTTTTGTTTTCAAAGAATCTAATTTTCTGTCCACGGAAGCAAACTGAGGAAAAGAAGTGAGAAAATCGTGGGGCAACAAGGCAGGTAAAATCCTTGTAAATCCTACTCCGAACTGCTTAATATTCTGAATCCCTACTTCAGGGAGATGAAAACCCTGTTGGCATAGTCTCAGTTGCACTGATGTCTGAGCAGGAAGAGTTTACTGTAGATTTGGAAGCTTGACTTGTTAAAAAAAGGAAAGAAAGAGCGAGAAATTAAGATTCCTCTGTTATGCTGGAGTTTCCTACAACAGAAGCCTCACTAATAAACAGAAATATAAACAAACAGAAATTAGAAGCATTAGAAGTGGTCACAAACTGCTGAAGGTCTCCATTTAATTAGTATTCAAACTACTAGCGAACCATCTAGCTCATTTTGATTCATTATGAAACATTACTGGAGAAACAGAAAAATAACATAATTCCTAATGATGAAGACTCCCATTATGTATATTTGTATAGGCATCAGATTCTTTTCAAGTTGCTGGGACCAAGCCAGGATTCCAATTTTTGCCTGAAGCAGGCAAGAGACTCTGCTGAAATGAAACTTAAACATCCCTATTGCTAACAAAAGTATGCCTTGAGATTGTATGCTCAGTTCAATTGCCTGAGTATACACACAGGGGCAGAGTCTTCTCTGCATCATCTAGTGGAATAGAAGTGCTGTTGTATGTTCGCTATATATTCTTTAACATACTTCAAGCATCTTATGTATTACTGCAGTTGTACCACTGTATTAAGCTGCGATATCAGTTGTTTTTTTTTTTTCTTTAGTAAAAGAAGATATAATTAGAACATACTTAACGCATGGGCCAGGAATCAACTCTCTACCTTCTTCAGCCACCCACCCTAACTCTCCCAAACAATCCAAACCTGAATATTCCCTCACGTATTCAATTTAACATGCACAATATTTCATATATGGAGTCATTAGGTTAGACTCACAGGGTTTGGCCAGCATAAGCTACTGATATTCGACAGCTTTCACTGATGTGTAGTAGCAAGGAGCCTGCTCAGGGCATGTAAAACCAGATCATTTGGATGAAAATGTCTACACAGATCATTAACTTCTACCCGTTGACGCCTCTCTAGTTGTTTCCAGCGATTCTTCTCTCACTCATAAATGGGTGAGTATTGACAAAGGAGAGTAAAATCCAGACACCCTTAAATTTTCAGGGCTAAAAGTCACTGTTTCTGATTTATGACTGGATGTGAATTAACTCAGCTTTCTCCTGCCTATGTATCAGAGGGAGTAGGGTGGACTGAGCAGGACATGTATCCTCTTAGCAGCTAGATTTTCACATCAGCTTTTCAGTAAAAGTGGAAATCAAAAAAGGCATGCTAGTAAGTGACAATAACTGCAGCAGCTTCATTGTTCATTGTCTACAGCAGGGGTACAGCTCGGGACCTAGAGAGCAGCATGCCTCTCCTTGCTCTCTGTGGAAAGAACCAGAACACAGCTTCAGCTGGGTGCCAGTTTCCAGTGCTTACTGTTTCAAGACAGTAAGCTATAAGAGCTCTGTTGATGCACCTCAGGTCTGAACAGCATCACCTTTGCTGTATGATCCTCCTAGAAGTGCTCCTGAACATGAAAATCAGCCTGAATTTTATGCATATCGCCAGAAGAAAAAAGGCGAATGAAAAGTCTCTAATTACATAGCTCTTTTTCCCAAAGCAAAAAAAACCCCAAGACCACAAAACCCCACTATATTAATTATTTTCTTTAATCCACTATATAAGATCCTTATTTTTATGGCTTCATTCATGGATTTTGTAACTTCTGAATATAGAAACGTGGGGATTTTTGATGGGAAGACAGTGCATATGTATAAATTATTCACAATGTACTTCATGCTCATATAAACCTGCCCTCCTTGGTACTACACTCAAATTTAGATTTGTGTAATGATCACCAACTTACTCCGATTTTGTAAGAATTGTACCAAATTGTACCTCTGTTTACTGTGGTAAATGAACTCTGATATGGATAGCAGCATATTTACACGGTTTGTACATCAGTAAGGTTTTAACAGCAAATTATACTGCTAGAAGATTTAGTTTAACTACATTGGATTAAGGTAGAGGATTATTGCAGTTGTGATTTAGTCACCTTGCAAATTTTTAGTATTTTTATCTGTTGTTATAAAATCTGAATTTGGATTACCCTTCTATATGCTTTATGTTCCCTATTCCTACCATTATTATAACATACGGTCTTTAGGTTTCCCCTACTACTTTGGTTAATTGTGGAACTATTACTGCTATTACAACCCTAAGTCACCCATACAATATTTCCTTACACATACATAGTATTTGAGACTTATAGTGTGATTGCCAATTAGTTTGATAGTCATTTTACCACTGAACTCACAGTAGCTGGCCAAGGAGAAATGTTATTTTTTCCCTTATAGCAGTAAGAAGAGTCACATCTGATGAGCATTCTCTGTGTTATGATATCTTTTTTTTCTAATAAAGTAAATTATATAGTAGGATGAGTAAATGTCTTTTTCATCTGTAATTTGTATTTGCATTATCAGGAAGGAGGAAAACTCGTATCTTGGTTTTTATGATTTTATAATTTCATTGAAACTGTGGGACTTGGCAATAAAGAGTATACTTGTAATTCATTTCGTTAAGATGTGTTACTCACTATTATTTATGGCAATAACGGGGGAATTAAGCTGCACTTTCAAGCATCTCTATCTCCTTCATGACCGTTAGACTTTTATTTGGCTTGCTTACAAATAAAATCTTAAATTTAGGGGAAAAACTTGCAAATCCTGTAACAATGAAAGAAAACACTTTGCCTATTCAAAAGCATCCTTCAGGAAAGCACGAAGTACTTTACTGTTATGAGTACATGCATAATAAGTTGACCATTTACTTTAATGTTTTCAGGGTTGAGGCCTAATTAAAGTACACCATGGCACCTTTAAAAAAATTATTTTCAGTGACGAAAAGTTCCAGTATTTGCTGTTTTTCACAAGCCTTCAGACTCAGCCCTGTCCTAGTCTTTAAATTCTACACAGGTAGATAAATGTAACTTTTTCAAAATACTCCTTCAAAACATTGTAGACTACTAAACAATCTAGCTTTACTAGTTTATAGCAAGACAGACTGCAACTGAAACTGTAACTGCTTTTTCTTTTTACCAGACAATAAGAGAGCAGTGCTTTTGGTTTAGAGTTCCAAACTAACTATATACTCAAATCACAGATACATTTTCCAGGTACAGCTAGAGCCACAGCGGGCAGGATGACAAATATGTTCCCATGTTGCATGAAGATGTTCCTCCAGCAGGCTTTGTTTCTTCCTGCTAAATCTCATCTTGCCAAAAAACGACAGGAATCCTCTTCTAAAACTCTTATAAGCCAACACAGCCAACAACTGAATGGCCGGTTCATGAGAAAAACAGGGACACAGAAATTCTTGAAAATGTTGATGATTCGTGTAATCATCACTGACTTAGTCTGATTTCGTAAGACTTGTATCAGATGATTTTTACCTACGTTTGCTGTGGTAAGTGAACTCTGATACGGATAGCAGTATGTTTACATTGTTTGTACATCAATAAGGTTTTAATAGTAAATTATATTGTTAGAAGATTTAGTTTAACTAAATTGGATTAAGGTAGAGGGATATTACAGTTGTGATTTAGTCATCTTGCGATTTTTAGTATTTTTATCTGTGATTATTAAATTAATATATTCAAATTTAATTTTCTTAACATTGCAACAAAAATAGCCTTAAAGTCTACAATTATCTTAGTCAATAGCCTAACAGTTATAAAGACCCATTTTGATTTAACAATTTTATTATTTCTAACAATAACCAAAGCTACGGTTTGAGATGTTTTTATTCATATAAATGATGATCAATATGAGATTTGCAATTTTTTTCCTGTGCAGAAAAATCTTAGAACATAGGAATGGCTGTATTAGATCGGAAAACACCACCATCTAGTCCAATTTCATTTACAACCAGACGAAAAATGAAATACATAAAGTTCCCCATGATCACTCACCCATTTTCTGACTCCAGAGTCTAGAAACTTTCTGCATTGGTGACTGTATTCACATCATTCACTTTTTTCATGTCATTTCTAATTTAATTTAACTGCTACCACCTCTCTTTCCAGCTGTCTCTTTTCCAAGCTGAAGAATGCTAGTCTGTTTAATCTCTCTTAGCACAGACACCATTTTCAAACACCAGCCATCCTTCCCCCATTTTTTTTTCTCATTTCTATTACATCTTTTTGATGCCAGATAGCCAGAACTTCATGCAGTATTTCCGATTCAGAGATGCAATATTGAGCATGTAAGGCACACCATAAGGTGCACTATGTAAGGTGCACCATAGATTTATGCAATGACATGGCAATGATTTCTACTTGGGTTTCTACTCCTCTCCTGCTGGTGCCACCATTTTACGTCCCTTTCTGTATCGTCACTGAATCCTGACTTGTTTTCAAAGAACTAGCTGCAACGATCCAACATCTCTTTACAAAGTATTATCAGCAGCTCATTGAGACCTCACATTCACTGTTCAAGTGTGTACAGTTGAATCGGTTTTCTAGAACCAATGCATGACTTCCATTTATTACTTTTAATATTTTCATTAGCTTGCTTCTGCAACTGTGCATTGTGATTCTACAAAATTTTTAGGTTAGTTAAATGTCCCATGCCCGTAATGGTCACGTCTTCTTGTTTAGCGGCCTCTCCCTGCACAGTGTCATCTCGCTCTTCCTCCTCCTCTCTCTGCTTGGCAGTTGTCCTTTCTCTCCCCAGTGAAGAGCAAGAGTGCTGTGGGGTCAAATAGCTGTGTCAATGACACAGTAGGGCCCTATGACTTGTTTCTTGGTAGTGAAATAATTAATACCACTTCAGATAACAAATGAAAGACTTTTGTACTATTCACAGTCTTGAAATATCTCAAGTTATTTTACAAGTGGCTTGTGAAAATAGCACTACTGGGCAGGAGGGGTAGGGGGGGATTATCCCCTTAGTATGTGAAGGAAAAATATGCATCATCTCTGGTAGACTTCTATAAATACTCCGACACTGAAAATTATGAATCTTCCGTAATTTTATCATAAAAGTGATTTCAAAGGTTATATGAATTGACAGGTAATCATGTATTTTAGTTAAATACTCTCACTACATAAAAGGTCTGTGAAATAGGAATGAGAATTGTTCAGCACATGAGTACATAGTTTTAATTTATTTTAAATGTCTGTTATCAAAATACAGTTGTACTATTGCCGTCTAGTAGCAGTAATATTTAGCATTATCTACTATGGTACTGCAGATGTTCAGATATATATTTTGAAAACAAGTGAAAATTTGAAGTCCCATTTCTTTTTCTTTCTCTGAAGCAGGTTCTGTGGACACTTCAGACAGAAATTGGGTCTTATCTTAATATTCACACCTTATCAAAGTTGTGAAGTGTTACATAAAAGAAGCAAATAGAGTAAATGCTTGATAAGTGCATAACAATATAAATGCTTTAACCTTATCATGAAAATTATTTATCTATAATAACACAGACTGAGTGCCAAGAAAAAGAACAAACCGAAAAACTCATTTTTGTTCTACTTGTCTCAGTATGCAACGAATAAGTGAAAAAAAATCAAATTAATGGAATATTTGGGCATGATTATGTCGCAGTGCCTGTCACACAACCTTCCAAGTAAGCTTTCTTAAATGAAGCTCAAAGAATGGGGTTTAGCCCTAATGTTAAACATGGTCCTAATCTCCCAAAGCCACACACATGGATTTGACTTAAAAAACAGATGCAGTTTCCCCGATTTCCATGGGATTGCTCATAACGCACAAAGTGTGCAGGTAAGCTTTTGCAGGACTGGGCTGGTATCTACAGCCTGATTAATGACATTTGTCCAGAAGACAAGAAATCGCAGATCATAGGAAGGCACCTATCAAAGTGCCAATGTTAACGACATACTGGGTGATTATGTAGTCACAAACTAATTCCATTAACATGTAATTATAATGTATGTTAACGTCATGTAAAATTGATGAAAAGTTCTTAAGATTTCAGTACAGGCCTGACAAAAAGATACCACGTATAAAGTTTAGACTGAATAACACACTGTTAAATGGCAGGCCCCGATCTTTCTAGTGTTTTTGCCCTACTATGTATGTACGTAGTGCTTCCAATGCAGCACAGCTCTGCTGCCGATTCATCATTTTGGTTTTGATTGCTGAAAGAATAGCTGTGGAATACAGTCAGGATTAGTTCACCTTCCTGCAATGCTTAGTGGTCATCATATATTTTATGGTACTTATTGCCACAATTTTAAAAAACCACTTTTTTCAGTGCTACATACTTTTATTTCTATGTTTTCACCTGTATTTTTCTTTCACTAAGATACAGGCAATGCAAAGACAGTGATTAATGCTAATGAAATATCAGAGGATAAAACTGAGATCTTAAAATATAAGATGTTGATGGAAAGAATAAATTTATTGACAAAGGTCAATTAATTAAAAATTAAATAAAGAACAGGTCTTTTTTGACAGAAAAGAAAAAGCGTCAATTCTCTTAATAATCATCTTGGAAAATTCCAACACATTTACTACATTCATTAATAAATAAATCATCCACAGTTATTTTTGACCAAGATCTGAAGTTGGAAGTTAGGGTTTAGTTCAGGATGTTCAGGACTAATAAAGCTAATCTTTGGAACTCTCAACTGACCAAGACTAACTCTGAGAACATTTGACTGTCATTTTCATTTCTCCCCTTTCCAGAAGACTTCCTTTCAGCATACTGTTAATATTGCAATATGGCTAAAATAACTGCATTTTTCCAACATTAGTCTTTTGAACACAGTATAAATGATCATCTTCCAACCGTTACAAAGAGAATTAAAATAGCTTTTTGAAGCATTAAATAGCCATATATTAAAGGAATCCAGCCACAGATGGGGAAACCTATGACTGTAACACTTCTAAACGTTTGTGTGTCTTTTTTTTTAATTATATTATATTCTTCCATAGCTTGAATCCTTTGATTATAATTTATTTGGAAGGAAAGATGACCTAGATTTTCATGTGTGATATTAAATACAAAACTTCTTAGATCTTTTCAGGAACCTAGCTCAACTGGAGGTCTGTGAGTTCTAGTGCAACATCAGGCATCTGCTGTGGCTACCATGATATAAACCTTAAGGATGAATAGAATAGAATAGAACTGAACAGAACAGAACAGAATAGTTGAGGTGGAAGGGACCTACAATGATCATCTAGTCCAACTGCCTGACTGCTTCAGGGCTGACAAATAGTTAAAGCATGTTACTAAGGGCATTATCCACATGCCTCTTAAACACTGACAGGGATGCGGCATCAACCACCGCTCTCTCTAGGAAGCCTGTTCCAGTGTTTGACCACCCTCTCGGTAAAGAAACGTTTCCTAATGTCAAGTCTGAACCTCCCCTGGTGCAGCTTTGAACCGTTCCCACGTGTCCTGTCACTGGATCCTGGGGAGAAGAAATCAGCACCTCTCTCTCCAGTTCCCCTCCTCAGGAAGCTGGAAAGAGTGATGAGGTCGCCCCTCAGCCTCCTTTTCTCCAAACTAGACTAATCCAGAGTCCTTAGTCGCTCCTCAATTTGATGAATTAATGCCAATTCTAAGACTCTGAATGAATAGAGCAATTTAAATATGGGCATAACTAAAATACTTCCCCAAGTAAATTACTTCCTTTTTAAAAGCAGGTAATCAATAATAAAAGTGATGTAAATAAAAAGTGTGCGATAATAACAAAAAGTGTGATAGAGAAATACAAGGCTGAAATGGACAACTGTAAATAATTGATAGGGACCTTGGAGAGGTTACTATGTGCGTAAGATTTTCATGAATATGAATCCACTCACTGTCTCTCATTTCTCCAGCTTTGTTTCTCCTGTTGCCTTCCTCAACCATCTGTTTGGTCAATGACAGACCCATTCAATTTTAGACACCTGTGATTTTAAACACTCATTAAAAGTTTACTCTGGGTTGTCCACTAAAGTTTGTGAAAGCATGAAGAATTAGCAGCACCATTCTGTAGCCATCAAGTTGAAAGAGAAAGAAGGATTTAAGATACGTCCAATTCTACAAAACCCTAATCAGATGATCCCCAAGGGAATGAAGATTGTGTTGTGTATGATCTCTGTTTAAAGCACATGCTAGCTGTTGAGCATGTTTAATTTTCATTTACATTGAGATAAATGTGATTTAGGCTTGTGCTTGAATACAGAACTAAAGCTCAAATGCTGCCATGCATCTACCATAGATTCAAAGAATTATTCACAAAATGTTTTAATATGTAGGATTTTGAAAGTTGTTCAGGCAGACTAGAAACTGGGACAGTATAAACAGGGTTAGTAGACTGTAATATAAGACAACTCAGATATATTTTCAACAGTGAAAAAAAGTAAAAAAAAAATCCTGAAAGTATTTGAGCAGCATTAACATCCAAAGCCCTACAATCTGCTCATGTTCTGTCTTCACAACGGACAGCTTAACAGTTCATAATTTTTTTTATTAAACAGACACATTAGAAAATGTGTTTTAGACAGACTCATGTGTTGTTCTTATTATGAACATTATTTATTCTGTATTATACCCAAGTGAATGCAAGCATCGCCTATAAAAACAGAAGAAAAAGTTTACTGCCTTTGAACTTTCCTGATGTTCTTAATTTCTCCATAACACTGCAAATATACCAAGAGCAATATGTTTCGCACTGCATACAACCCATCTATTTTATTATGGTGCTGAAGGCAACCACACACTATTGTGAATTTCTCTTGTGTATGAATTATTCCCCTGACTATTTATTTGATTGACAAGAATTTAGAATTATGTAAAAACCCTACAGTTCACTCATATTTCATAATAAATATAAAGAAGCACATTCTGCAGGGGAAATCGAAACAAAATCTCTGAGTGTCATAGTAGCAATTTGCAGCAAATTTTTCCACAGAAATGATTTGGTAAGAATTAGTGGATACTACTCAAAAGCACCAGGAAGTAAAAAAGCAGACATTTCAATCACACAAAAACAATTAGCACACTTCCCCACAGTCATCCTATAATACAGGGCCTTATGATAACAATAACAACAAAAAAGTCCCATAAGGACTAGGAATCTATAAAACCACTCACAAATTACTTGGCACAAGGTCTTGTGGTGGAGAAGAGCCAATCTGATTGTAATAAAAGACTAATTTCTTCTTAGCATTATTAACTCCAGAAATATTGGGAACAGATGCTTCAGAGATGAACTGGAAGGATAGGGCTCTGAAATGAAACAACCTTTAAAAACTTATATAACCCAGGGCTGCTATTGTTTTGTAAAACACACAGCTTATCTAAAAAAAAAAAAAAAAAAGACAATCTGACATATGGATGTCCATGTACAATAGCAACCAGCACTCACACTAACAAAACTGCATTCTAGGAGATAAACAAGTTCAGGATTGATGGCAGTAATTGTGCCAAAGAATCTCAAAGTGTGCACAAGAATGCAGTTCAGCCCAGTAATCGAGACAAACTCAAATCTAAACATCAAAAAAGTTCCTCTTATTGAAATTCCTCTTATTTCCTGTATTGAAAACTACACCCAAAAAAAAAAAAAAAAGTGGAAAGGCTTTACATATTAACCTTCTACGATGTTCCCTTTTTCTAACGAATTAATATAGTCATAAAAGCTAACTTCTGTCAAGTATGTCCAGGGACCTGGTCCAAAGTCAATGCTGAAGACCGATAGGGCACTTTGAATTAATTAAAATGAAAATTGTCTCTTCTCTGTGGGATGTTGAATGCAGTTCATGACCTGATGTGTATACAGTAGAGACTTGTTAGCCACAAGAAAAGAAATTATTTATATAAAATAAATAGAATGGTGTCCTTAAGTTGTCAGTCTTGGGGATTTGTCAGTCTTGGGGCTTTTTCCTTTTTTTTTTTTTTTTTTTACTACCTATAACATATTCCCGTAAAGATTTATATTCCAGCCTTTGTTGCCCAGGATCCTTGTCTCTTACCCTTTATGCTGGAAAAGGAAATTGTATGTTAACGTAAATTGCTACTCCTGATACTTCTTTCCCTTGACTGATGGTTTTCTATTACAGGCTTGTAAGAATTCAGGCTGGAAAGAAACCCAAGCATCTTGATTGAAAGGATTTGATACATTCTTTTCAAATTCATGCTATCTAAATCTCAGCAGGATGACTTGTAATCAAAGTTTTTCAAAAAGAACATAAATTTGGGGAAAAGAAAAAGGCCATTCAGCCCATTACAAGTCATCTTGGTTAACACAGTTCCTCCAGAATAGTATCTCCCTCCTTCTTTAATGACCCCAGTGCCTCCAATTCCAAACTTCGCTCAGTAGGCTATTGAAAAATTGTACTTCTCTTTGAGTGAAAAGTACTTCCTTGTGTTGGTTCTGAATTTCATTTTTTCAGACACTTCCATTTGTGTTTTCCCCTTCAATCTTTTATACTCATCCAAACAGTGAGTCAAGTGTTATTGAATAAGGTTTGCCACCCTGTATTTCTCAGAGTAGATGAGCTTGTAATTCTCTCTCTTTCTCAATATTTACGACGAAAAAAATGAACTCAGCTGTGATTAGGTACAGCCATTTACGATACCGTACACTTCAAACCAGATTTCTCTTCTGCTTCTTTCCTCTAAGGTGTGTTTTAAGCTAATCTTTTAAAACATTGGTGTTCAATTTTTTTCACCTTTTTTCACTTCAGCTTTGTTGACTCTGCTTTTCTGCACCCAATATGATGGCCACACCGCAGCAAAATACTAGCCTTTGAAGAGTTTTGGTTTAGAGTCTTAAAGTAAGAGAACTACGGCAATGCTCTCTTTGTATTTCTAGTCTCTCTCCCTCTCTTAGTTGTAACAAGGAAATGCATTTTAACCCTATTGTCAGAAGCACAGAGCAGCCGGGACATGCACCACCGCCACAGCAGGCCCTGCACCTTCAGCATTTTGGCGTGGTGCACTGAAACGTGCAAGGCACACGCTCAGCATTCTGCTCTAGAAACACACCTGTGTCGTGCTGTTACTCAGCCCCTTCATCATCCTGTGCACCGCGCATTGAAAATAACCCACATAAAGTACGACATCCCATGCAGGGGCCCCGGATGGGTCTGAGAGGAGACCCAGGCCAAGTACCAAGCCGTACTGATGCTTCTGCCGGCTCCTGAGGGAGCTGCTCCCGTGAAGCGTGCACACAAGCACCACGGCACCCAGTTTTCTCCATGGTACGGTTCCAAAGTCAACACAGAACAGACACCCAAAATTGCTAATGCAGCAAAAAAGGGGGATGGTTAGGCAATTATTTCAATGCTCTGAAAAATGCTAAAATATTACCTTAAGAATACCCTTTTTTGCATTCAGTACCTGAATAAACTCACATGCAAAAATTAATAGGTCAGATTAAATCATCTCCAAAGTCACTCTTTGTAGATTTTGCTTTTATTTTATTGTTCTGGGGAATGCGGCAGCTTCGAGTTTTACCAAGGTCATCTTTCATCCAAAAAACCTTAATATAATTAGTATCAATTCTGTATTTTGGAAGGCTCACACTGGAAGTTATTAACTGTGTTTCAAGTGGAGCGTCAGAGAAACCAAGGGCAGAGAGAGTAATCTTTTCAGCTTCAAAGGCACAGTTGATGACTTTAGTTCACTGGTTAGTGAGAAAGACGTGCATTTTTTGTTAAAGGTGTTAGCAATAAATTTGAAACTATAAGCATTTTTCTCTCTTTTTCTTTCCTTTGCTCATTTTTAGACCTTGTTGGCACCGTTTCAGTCTTTTTTTAACATCCTACATGACATTGGAACAGTTGCTTTAGTTGTCCTTGTTGTTATCTGTAATGATACTTAGTTGTATACTCCTGCTTTTAACAGTGAAGAACTTCATCAGTATCCTGACAGCACAGAACTTGCCAAAATCTGCCTTATGCAGTAACATCAGAAAAAAAGATCTTGATTTTCACTGGTACTATCTTTAAATACCATAAATATCTCTCTAAATAAAATAAAACAATGATGTTAGCCTTGTGCTTTGATATAAATACA
The DNA here is from genome assembly GCF_964195595.1 of Calonectris borealis. NCBI lineage: Eukaryota > Metazoa > Chordata > Aves > Procellariiformes > Procellariidae > Calonectris > Calonectris borealis. Next base: position 104,058,161 of record NC_134312.1, read on the forward strand.
GGAACAATGAAACATATTCAACAGAAACTATTTGCCTAATCTTTCTCCTTGTTAAATGTATTGTATTTCCCTTAAAATTCATCATTGAAGATATGCTTGACAATGCCTTTAAAACAAAACAAATCAAATCAACGAAAAGTCTTAATAAGATCTTAAAGAGCATAGATTCAATTCTTTCAAATGAAGTCCACCAATAAATTTTGAAGCATATTTACAGAGTCTTCTTTTGCAATAAATATTCACTTTTGAAAAGAAAATACATGTGGAATGAGAAGCCTTTTTACTGGAGAAAGGTTTAACAAGAACCAATGTATGGTTGTTAACCTCAAAGAACTGAGAAGCAAGGCTCAAATTTGTAACAATGAGGATAATTAACTGCTGAAGAGAAACACCAAGGGAAATCGTGGATTCTCCATTTCTTTAGGTCCTAAATGAAGTCTATATATGTTCTGGTGGATGCTCTTTGATAAAATAAAGGTTTTTGTTCCTCATTATAATTGTATGAGAGTGGAATCTGTACAAGAATTTAGGCTAACTGACCCAGTGGGTCCCTCTGGACTTAGCAGATCACAGATTTTAATCTATGAATAACATACTAAACTACATATAGTCCCACTGAAAATTAATGAGCTTATGTATATGTAAGATATTACATAGAAGAGAGGATATTACAGTTGTTCTCCTGTAGAAGAAATTCTTCGCCATGTAGAGGAAATTCTTCACAAATCTGCAGGTCATTCTCAAGCCTATGGGGCACTGCAGGCAACACTGACAATACACTAAAAATACTCTGTCTCCCTTTGGACTGGAAAAATCCAGATTCATCCAAACCTCAAAACTACCTGTCAGCTAGACGGGATAAACTCATTTAACCAATTTGCAAGCCAAACTGCTTGTAGAGCTGTAAATACTTGATCCTAAAAGTATCTCAAAATCAGTGGAATTCTGGCTTGTAAAGCGGCAAGTACATTTTTTTTTTATTATTTTGAAAGTCGCAAGATTATACGCATGTCTGGAGTATGAAATTAGTATGAATAATATAGGTTTCATGTCTTGTTTACATCTGAATACCGAAAATGACTACACATTAATAAAATGTAGGAAATGTTATGACTGAGGTCACCACTCAACTAGAGGTCGGATGAAAATGGTCAGTCTTCGGTACATACTGTCTTTGATGTTACGCTTTACATCGAGGTGGTGATACTGATGACTTCAGTCCTTCCCATGTACTTTTTCGAAAGGCTGGTGTTTCCTTGCTAGTGGCATGTGGAGCCTGGGCAGAAGGAGTGCGAAGACCCTGGCACCTGAGGGGAAGTCTCAGGATGAACTCAGAGCAAAGGACTTCCTTTGCAGGCGGCGAGCATGCTTCCAGCAGAAGGGACTCTTAATTTGGAAAATCTCTCGTACTGCGAGCTTACAATAGAGACTGTTAGACTGCATAATTCATATGCAGCAGAAAAAAACCCCGTGTGATCAGAGCTCAGGTTAGGGATGTTTGAATTCCTGACGCATTGCTGAAGCCTCTCCGGAGCTCAGCTATATAATGGAATCTTTATCAGACCATCAACCAATTGTGATACTTATCTGTACAGCATTGCATTTTGGGTTAAGTGATAATCCATCAAGGCTGGAAATCATTGTGTACTTTTTAAGTTGCATACTTCATTACTGCAAGCTGACAGCTGGATGGATTTGTTAGCACTAGAAATATTTGTTCCAGACACAAAGAACAGGTTCCTAATATATGATATTATGATCTTTCCTTTCCTTTCATGTATTCATCACGCCTGTGTTGTAATCTGTGTCTCGTTCATGATGTTCATTTACATGGCAAACTATTCGGAGTATGAAATCTATCTTTATTTGTTCCAGAACGCAACAGCCTCATTTCATCAATAATATGACCAAATAACATATAATAATGACGACAGTCTTCATCTTACATCATAATAGCTGTTAAGCAGAGAAAAATGCAATTTTCTAAATTGCATATTTCTTTGCTTTAGGTTATAAAAGACAAAAATCGAAAAGCCCAGGTACATTTCATGGTAATCGAGGTAACTAGCATGATGTGGGCCATGTTGCCAAAATTTTTGTTTGTGGCTAGACTGCTTTAGCGCTGTGCATGTTGACTCGAGGATTACTCTTGGATTGATATTACAACTATAAAGCATCTTTTAAAAGTATTTGAGAACTGGGAATTCCACACAGAAACATTTGGTTTTGATTTTGGTCTGCTCACAATATAAACATCAGGATATTTCCATTTTTTTAGGATGTAGTGATAATGCAGTTTCACATTTAGTTTCACACTGCATGAAAAAGTACTTCCTTTCATAACCGCAGTCTGATGCTACTTACTGCCTTGTTGTCCTATTTCCTCTGAGCCACAGGAAGATATCTTCTGTGGAGGCAACAATATCCAAAATTCCTAGCCTTTATTTAAAAAAAAAAGATTATTTACATACTATGTTTGTACAGCCTCTTGCTTGGAGCTAGCATGTTTTTGGTCTATGATCACTATGCATGTGAGCATGTACTGTTTGTCGTTATTCTGCTTCTCTGTGGACATACTTAGAATTCTGTAGGAATCTAGCCAGTAAAGTAAGAAACTGCTTGAGTTTGGGGTTTGTTTTGTTTTGTTTTTTGGTTGTTTTTTTTTTTATTGGTTGCTACAAGGACATACGTTATACCATGAGGCTAAAGCGAATGAGGAACACCTGAGGACTCCTAATTTTAATTTTTTTGCACGTATCAAATCTGTGTACGTGATCCACTGCACTAACATTCTCAAAAGCCACTTTCGTTATATTATAAGAAGGCTTTTCCTGGCTGTGCATCTATCAGACCTAAAAAACAGAGAGTTCTTTGAGTTAGAACAGATGCTACAATCTCCTCTGTTGATCTTAATTTTGTGAGCTTTGAGAATTCGCAGCATTAATTGTACCACCAAGCCTGACTAGTGGGATGAAACCCTAATTAAATGTTGCTTAGGGAAAGGAACAAATACTCTGTTTCCCCTAAAACGGGCACTGTGGACTACTTAGCCTCTTGAAAATATACTTGTAGAACTTCAGAAACTCCAAGACCTGTTCAACACATAAGGAGCCAGAGAAGGCACAGACACATGAGGATTGGGCAGGTACACATTAGAAGAATAATTTATTGAGAAAAAGCTGGCAAAATAGACTTAAGCATCAACATTACAGAGTGTGCTTTCTTTTGAATCTGTTTTAATCCTATTGGTTTTCTCTCTTTCCAGAAACTCCAGAAATTAGCAAGAGTCATGCAACTTAAATAGCGAATGAAACCAAATGAGCTGTCTATACTGAAGGAGTCAGAAGAAACACTGAGGAATCTACCAAGAAACAGACAGAACTAATAACAATTCACCTTCCTTGCTTGCTCACGTTGCGCAAAAGTTTTCTGGATTCCCCTATGCATGGCATAGTTCTTGTGCATCCTGCAAGTACCACGGGAGAAGAGAGGAGCACAGGATTGTCTAATAGGTTTTTTTTTAAACTCTGGGTTCTAATTTCCTCATATTTCCATAAACATCATGTTTGAATCTCACCACAACAGGTATATTTCAATATAAAAAATTCAACTGTTTGATCCTAAAACAACAACTCTCAACTCTTGCCATCTTGCTCTCTGCTCTCCAGGTACATTGGATCTCTGCTTTGAGTTTGTCCTCCTGGTTGCACAGAAGCCTAGGATTTGGCCCAAGGACCCACTGCTGATGAGCTGAGGCCATACAGAAACACAGCTGTGGAGTTCTTCTTCCAATGTCAGAGCCCTTGGTAGCAGAGAGCACACAGAAAAGGAGGCAGACAGTGTTGCACTCCTGCATCTCCCCTCTGCATCTGTTAGCTAGTAGCGGACCTTGGGAAACTGGGCACCGTTTCTCCTCTTGGTCTCCTCTATTTAGCCTATATAAGTGCCAAGGAATGGAAGGGCGCTTTCTATTCCTGGCCTCTCTATCAGCTGGTTGCAGATGCTGGCTAGGGAAGGTTTCCCAGCTACTACTCAGCTGTAGCTTGCGGACGTTTCACCTGGGTAACAGATAGGTCTGACCAGAGACAGCCCTGGCAGTTTCAAGAATTAGGGAAAGGGGCTTGTAAAATAGGTTTGGGATTTCATCATGGTCTAACTTAGGTTTACCATGATTTATGAGCACACCTTCTGAACCGCTTGGAAACAAGCAGAATGAAAAATAAAGGTAATGAAAGAAGTCATTATAAAATCAAGAGATGGCAGTTCTTGCAAGATGGGTGCTAAAGGCTTATTTGAATGTCTGGTGGGAAAAAAATAATCTAAAGAACTGTTGGCTTGAACCTCCGAGGAAATCTAGAAGCTGGGTAAGCCAGTAGGAGATTGTCGTAAGAGAAGGAAAGACGAGAAAGAAGAAATAAAAATCAGAAAGCTGTAATTTTCTTACCTGGTTTGAGTAAAACCAGACACAAATTAGATTTTATGTTACTGCTACAGCTATAAAGTAGTATATAAAACAACCAGCTTTTAGCATGCTGTCATACAAAACTGCTTTTAACATTAGACAACGATCTTTTTTTTTATTATCAGGGTTGAATGCAAGTAAGCATACACTACTATATCTAAGATATAAGTCTACCCTTATGTACCTTGTCCCTCACATATTCTATACCTTTTCCTTGCTTTGTTGTTTCTTTCTCTGTCAATATCTCAAAGTGCCAAGTTTTATTAATCAGATTAATGAAAGAAAAATGAAATCACAAGGAAAGAACTGGTAATGCTTAACATTTTTTTGATGCCAAAAAACCTGAGGACTACAAGTACTGTCCAAGTAGTTTCTGCGTTTAAACTGCCTATAATGAAACAGATATTCTAGTCTTTTTCTTTTTTTTCCCTCTCATACAGACTCCAAGGTAAAAATGGGAGAAAAAAAAAGTAATGTAATTTTTTAGCTAAGGTGGTTGAAATTTATGCTATTAAATAGAAATATTCACACTTAAATTAAATTTACAATAGTTTTCAATATGATCACGTCCTCAAACCCTTCCTTAATCTACTGTAAACTCTTCTTCTAAATTTAGCTCCACAGTTCTTCTTTAAGAAATCTTTCTTTCATACCAGAGCCAAAAACAATAAAAGCAAAGTGGACTATAATAAAGCAGGGATTTAATTCATATATAAATGTGTACTTTCATTGGCTTTGTGTTCACCCTGACTATTAAATAAACTCTTGAACTTCATAGTGCAGCTGCCTGGGAGCAGCATCATATCTCTGCTATACGCAATGACTTTTGGAGATGTTTTTAGGCGTTGCTATATAAAGCTTTGAACATTCTGGCACTGTCATTATACAAGTGAGTCAGCTGAGATTGAATCACCCTGATATGTGCAATTGAACTGAATGGATCTATCTTTTGAGTTTGGGATGTTCTTGCAATGTTAATTTTGTATCTGTTTGGGGGATGGTGGTGAGATTTCAATAATAAGAATAAGTCAAAATTACCAAGTTTTATAACCTCTTTGACTTTTTTTTTCCTTGACAGGAAAAGGATTTAAATTTAAAAAATCGTGGAGGGTGGGGGTGGGGTGTGTATGATTAACATAATGCCAGCCTGTGGGAGGGTGTTATGTACATTTGTGTGCACAAGCTTTTCTCCTCTGTGAATCCAGCAACATAGAGCTGTTCTGACTTGAGGTGGCTTCTTCTAGACTGTTAATCACACTCCCTCTTCACCTACAGGACTTCGAAAGATTGGCACAGAACCATCTAAATTAACTTTAGGCTAACAAAGAATTTCTCCAAGGAAGGCATCCCTTGTTTCACTACTGGGGGCAAATCCACAAACTTCTTGTGCCTCTTCCCAGTCACAAAAGGGAACACTAGCATGGCACAGCTTTCACAAATAACATTACACAAATCTGATGATAGAAAGGAAACTACTCATACAGTGTATAATTATTCTTTCTGTAGTCCTCCAGAATGGTTTCTTCTCATACATTTTATTCTCATTTTGTTCTACATTCCTCATCATGGTTATTAGTCTTTAAGATACCCTTGACAAATATATAAAGGGCAATACTCTTCACTGGCATCAAATTGTGTTTAGATTTTTTGAGTTGGTAGGTAATGTACCAGTAAAAGAATAATTAATTCCTGAAGGACTGAGCACAAAAGCAAGCATACGTTTGTCTGAGAAAGTGAAAAGTTTGACTAAACAGGATGTTTATGAATTATCATGCTGTCATCCAACTGGATCAGTAGCTTTTTTTCATGTTATTTAGTAAATGCCATGCAAATTAAGACAGAGATGGGTCACACAGTTCCAGAATTAACTGATGATGGTTTGGAGAATTTTTTTTTCCCATTAATTCAGGCTTTTGGCAATCATGAGGTACAATCATCATAATGTAAAATGCCTTAGATTTACAGACTCTCTGGGCTCTTTATATCCTGTATCATATTCCTGTAAAGACATCTCCTGTGACTGGATGTGGAGTAACATATCCTCAAGGTGGACTATGTAAAAGTCATGCAGAATAGAGGAATGTCTTGTAAAATTTACCTAAGGAGATTCATAAGTATTAAGTCATAATTTTAGAATAGAATTAGTGAAATCCATCCAGCAAGACTATTATGTCAGCTATTGGAAATCCATTTCAAAGACGTTATTAATTAGTATGTACTACCCTATGATCTGGGGCAAACTTCTGTTTCTTTAAGGCATGATCAAACAAGATCCGATAAAGTAAGATAAAGAGAAATGCTGCTTCCAACATACCTGGAAGCCAAAACACAACACAAAAAAAAAATTGTTTTGAAGGTTGAAAATATATGAATAGCTTCTCAACTTTACGTCCTTATATACTCCTTCATGTCAAAAATCTTATTGGAATAAGAAGCAGAAATGTCAAAGGAAAACATGTTTATATGGTACTTTTTGCTTAGCCAGAAACAGATACTACTGAAAATGTGATCCTCTCCAAAATGGCTCTTATGCCATTTGTACCTCTGGTGTGCAGGTGCTCTGACTAGCTAGATAAGGTTCAGTCTAGTATTTCAGGATGGCAGAACTCTGCCTTCACAACATTCACTGTAAGTTTGTGAACATTATTTTTTTATGGGTCAAAGAAAGATAGGAGAGGAAGATACCTAAGGAGAGCATCTTGTCCATTTCCTTCTGCCATGGGAATCAAGCATTTTTAAAGAAAACAAGGATGAAGGAAGTTGTAGAACTTCAATAACTACGCTGTGTCACTGCCTCCCGTGCATTTAGAAAGCTTCCCCACTAAATGCCTTTGCCACTAATTCGTTTTCCCCATTGAACTTGGAAAATAACTCTTCATCAGTCACACTGACTTTTCTTTTTTGAAAGCAAACCCAAACAAACTAGTGCCTTCAGCTTCCTCGCAGAGCACATCTTTAAACTTCCTGTCCATGTTCTTTGATCTGTCTCTATTTCTGGTCATCTTTCAGTGTGACACCCCTACTAGAAACAGCACTCCAGTTGTCATCCATTGCTGATAAAACACCAATTACTTCAGCCTTGTCCTAATAATTCATGAATATCACTACATTTCTTTATTTTTGTCTTTCATCTAATGTATTTCTAAACCATTTTGTTTTGCTAAATTTCTCACACCTTGCTAGTTGCAATTACTTTTGCATCTGGTTGTTTCTGATTCTATGCCTGGTTTCCTGCTTCTTCCACACTGATATACTCCATGAGTTATAGTAATCTTCTCTTGTTTTCACATTTTTGTGATCTTTGATTTCTTAGATTGTTAGATAGACAACTTCGTTAGTCTATTATATGTGTCCTATTTTTCCTCTGCATTGGGATAGACTGTCATTTTCCTTTCCATACAAGCTTTTCAAGAAACAGTCTTCCCACACTCCTTTGTCTCTTAGATTATTTGCCCCAGAGATCATATCTACCAGTTCCTTGAAGTTGCAGTGGTCTCATCTTCTCAGCCATTTTGCTGCATTCACTTCTTCTTCTGGGAAAAGTGAGTGCTCATGTTTTAGTGATAGATCACTTTCACCCAGGTTTCCTTCTTTCACTTTCTTTTAAAGCAGTATCTCTTTGTTACTCTAGCATCAAATTGCATGCATTCTCATATGTGTTAGAGCTGAAGCTTAGAAGAGGGTTCTCCTTTTCCAGATCTTTCTCTTGATGCCAGGCACACAAATGGTGAAAATGAACACTTCAGAGTAAAGGAAAATGAACCACACTTAGGAGGTAACACAATGCCTTAATAACATTGGTAAACTAAATATACAATCACAACAGCAACATAGGTTAGTTATGACCACACAACAAGAAGAAGAAAAAAAGGATAGACCATGGAAAACAGTCAAGCTGCTTGACTCAAAACACTCTTTTATAAAGACATGATCATTCCTGTCATTCTATTCCTTTTCAGGAAATGTTCCTCTTGCAACTACTCAGACCCGTCAGCACTGGGCTGTTTTCCACGGTCTATCCTTTTTTTCTGGAGAGAAAGCACTACCATAGCACTCTTTCTCTTTTTCACTAAAACAACAATATTTTTTTCACACTGTAGCTAATATTAAAGCTTAAAAATGTAATTTCAGGTTTGATGTCAGTTTATTACATGAAGGCCACAATATTAAAATACCAATGCCCTATGGAGGAAGAAGTTGGGTGATCTGATACTATCACAATCTTTATACAATGGGCTTGCATTTAGCTCAGCTTATTCTTGCAAGTTACGCAGGTCACTACAACTGACTCATAACAATGTTTCCAGAAAGAAAAGATTTCATAACTCTGTCTTAACTTTCCTGGGATAATTATACCTCGTCATGTGAACACTTGCAGTGTGGCAAGAGAATATTATTTCCTCTTTCCTTGCACAATGAAAGCCTTCAACAGACCACATAGGAACCTTCCGCCATTTCACTCACCGTGAGAGATTACTAGCTCTCCAGAAGATGATAATCTGCTAAACCTTACACACACATCTTTGCTATTGAATTACCTGATCAGTCACTGAATACAACAGTAAAATTAAGCTTTATATTTTGCTCATAACAAAGCAAAGCATAACTAGAAACATTTAAAAAGCTGTAACAGACAAAAACCCAACAGGATGGGGGGCAGGGAGGGGAGAAAGAAATTTCAGCTCATTTAAGCTAGTTCCGGTAAGATAAAGACACCGCTAAGTTAGGAGTACCTTAAATTGTGAAACACTAACAAGGGTGATGTAATGCAATGCCTCTTTGTTATCAAGCAAGATTGCATCAACAGTAATTCCAATGCGGAGACACCTATCTTGTTTTATACATTAGCACCCAAAATAACCAGTCTTAAAAGGTCATGTTTATTTAAAAATAGCTTGCTTGCATTTTACATTAAAGTTAATTTACTAACCTTAAAAAAATTAAATGCAAATGTATACAAATAATTTAAGCATCCTGTCAAAGTTCACATACACACTGCTAGAGCAATGAAAATATTCAAGGTCAGATGAAATCTTTCTTAACCATGTACCATCCTGTGGATTATTCTATTAAATATATATATTGAACTAAAGTGTTTGAACCTTCTCTTTAGCAATTTCTATCCTTCTTAAAAATCAAACCTGTAATTTCCTATTTATAATGTGTTTTTCAGGCCGTAACAAAGAAGCATACTGTACCTCTGGTGCTGATGGCTGTTGCCGATGTGGTTGTGCTGGTTGTTAAGGCTACAGTGGTTGTGACTGTTGCAGTGGTAAGGGAGGGGATGACAGTAGTGGGAAGCAAAGTGTTGAAAACATCTGGTGAGTGGAAAAAAAAATATAAAATAAAATCATATCATGCAAACAAAGGAGAACCATAATAGTGGTTTAATTTGTAAATACAAGTATGTTGAAAATGACTAAATTAAAACATGATTAACATAAATTATTACAGGTACAACAGAGTACCTTTAAATTCTTGACATTATATCACTCTCAATTTTTATAGTCAATCTTCGAGCATACGGAATTTAAAACACTCTTAAAATGACCAAGTTTCCACAGATCTGGAGAGTGACTGTTTAAGTGACAAGAATCCATTTCTTCACTGAGCCATTTTAAATGTCTCATAGTAGAAACCATATACGGATGAAACATGCTGTGTCAGAGTGGGAGATGAAAAAAACAACACCATCATGCTAAAATAAACACACACATGTTAACAAGAAATGGCTGTATGTTAAAACATCCACTTTCAGACAATGGAAGGAAAAAGGGGAGAAAATGCTACTAACTATAAGAGCTGCTTTTTCCGGATTGCTTTTCTTCTTCCCACACTTTTGTTTAAGACACAGTTGTCTGCTAAGATCCAGAGCAGAGTATATTTCAAAATCTTTACCCTAATCAGCAGGCACAATCATCTTTCAGTCATCCTTAACACTTAAAATTTATTGTTAAGACACACATCAGTATTTCTCTAAAACAGCTTAGAACTAAAAATCAGAAATGCTAATAATATTACTATTAAAAAACCTGTGTATACCAGTCAGAAAAAATGCATAGCCCTGATGACAGCATCCTACTAAACTCTTCAGCTTTTGATCAAGTAAGTGCAGGTATGCCAGGCTTATGTGTGCCGCTGCTTTGTTGCAGAGGAACCAACAATGTCTGTTGCAAAATGCTCCAGTACAGAGCAGAACATAACCAGATGTACAGATAGAAAATACTTTGATTACACTGTCAAAAGCAATAAAGACCAGTATCACTTTGCTTATAAGGTGATTGCAGGTTTTAAAGAACAAATAAACAAAAACCCTGAAGAGAACTAGAGAAAAGCACTTCTGTGAGGACGTAAAAAGCATCTGACATTTTTCAGATTATTTATACTGCAGGTTTAAAAGGAAAGGACTAGTTTCTCAGTTGTTGATGGCGAGTAACCCATTCCACACTGATTTCAGTGAAAATATTTCTGAAGGGTGCTATTCAATGCAATAAAAGAGTAAAAATCTGACCCACGATCTGTCTTCCCTTGCTATGGAAAGAAATGCAATTGGTCTCCGAGTACCATAAATTCTGACTGAAATCAATGGAAGCTGAAGTAGCTCAGAGCTTTACAGTATTGGACCCTACAGAACACATTTCAGACACAGGGTCCTTGAGTTCAGCATTGCATAATTACTCGCCTAAAACTTCAAATTAGCATGCTTATCTTATTTTCATACTGGATGACAGATTATTTTGCCACTTTAAAAGTCTCCTTGTCAGTTAACATCTATGAGTCACCTACCATTTTCTGTATTCCTCTGGTTCTGATAAACACCAGCACTATTCTCTCTGGAATCTATACTCGTGGGATTTTCCACTTTCAAAGCCATCAGAAAACGGCATGAAATCCCTCTTTCATATGTTATACAGTGATATTTAATCTGTTTCTCAGTACAAAATATTCCCAAATCAGAAGAACTAAAACAGGCTTTTAAAAAAACCCAGTGTAGCCACATTAATCACCAGGAAAAATATTAACATTACCTGGAGTGTGAGTACCACAATAATTAAACAGAACTGAGTATAACAAGCATTAGAAATAAATTAACATGTTAAAAAGATATATGTCACATGTAGTGATCTATGCAATTGCTTTTCATAAAGGGAAACTCTTCCCCTGATAAGTATCTGCTAAAAATGAAATCAAACAGAAAAAACCCACCTACTCCATAAGGAGAGCAATGCCTTGTTTATTAGGAAAGCTTTACAAATCAGTCTTGTACATAAAACCTAATTAGTGTCACTTACAGTTCCATTAACTATCTTTCTTAAATATGCCATTTACTTAAGACTATGCAATGGCAAGTTAACTGCAACTGGCAAATACAGTTATGGTTTTATGACAGTTCTTTACACACTGTCTACCTATTTTACCCCATAATAGCTTGAATGAGTCACTGGTGAATTTAGAAGTTCATTGCTTTTTGGTTTCTCTTCTGACTGAAGTATTTCCAACAAGAGTTCTTACTTTAAAAGAAAGGCTACCTAGGAAACAGAGTAGTTAGCAAGAACTAGGATATATCAGTGTTTTAATACAGATATGATAGATTCATCCTTTCTCATCAGATCAAGAATAATGAAAACTTGTGCAGAAATTAGTTTCCTGATCAAAGTCACAAACTATGATGCCAAACATCAAAATGGCAGCTTGTCAGAAGCCTCAAAGAAAAACATATGTTCTCAAAAGAAATGTAAACACAAGCAACAGCATTGGCTTTGTTTCTTTCTTAGCAGAGTAAGGTGAAATTCACCATGCAAATGACTGCAGTTGGTCTGCTTTGCTCACAGCATTACAATTACTTGCTCTCAAAGACTACAGTACAAGATAGCCAGTAGGAATCAGCAGCCTGAAGAGCACTGCATTGCCCAAGCAATGAAATCTACGTCTGTTCTGGACTCTAGAAATGCCTGGTTCATACCCGCTTAGGCTCAAGGCTCTGCCCAGTAGAATCGCTTCTTTAATGACATGAGAGTGTGCAACAGGAATGTATATGTAAAGTAACAGAATAGCTCACGGGTCTCCAGACAATACATTTTAGAACAACTCTTGGACCATATCCCATCCTTAAACCGTATTTTGGACAGCCCAAATCCAGGCATAGATTAGCATTCTGAAAAGCACCTGAGCCCCACATTCAAAAGACTTACGTGGACGGGGCCCCCCAGTCCTAATGAGTTTGGCAGAAAGGCTCCTCATCAGTTCTTCCAAGAAGATTTAAGGATTCTCGTGAAAACTTTACTTGCCTTTGCCTTGAAAATGCTCTTGCATAAGAGAATGCAGAATATGCACTTCAGAAAAAAGAGAAGTAATGTGCAGTGCCCCTCATTCTCTCATCATGTATTGCAGGTGTAGGAGGTAAGCAGGCTTGGTAGTTCCCAAAATCAGACAGACTACAAGCATAAACTGATACTCAACAGCACAGGCTTCTGTTTGAGGCATATGAATCACTGTGTTTTAAAAAGGGTGTGCTGTTTCATTTGCATGTCAGAAAACAGAATTACAACTTGACCTGTTTCTAGACCTGTAGGACTTTTTGGTCATTGTTATTACTGCAGGGCACACCTATCTTATGCTACTGGCGAGGCACAAGTTATGTTATCCAGAGCTCCCAGTTGACAGCTGCTCAGAAACACGCTATCAAAGGGACTACGTAGATTTGTCCTCTTGAGCTCTCTGTCAGGAAGGATCTTAACAGAATGGATTTGCAGATTTCTGCCCAAGAAACCTGTGTTGGAGTGAAACTTAATTCCATTTTCTGGCCTTGCAATTTCTGAATCTAGTTGTACACAACGTTCAGCTGAAAACAAATTTTTGTTTATGACTCTCACGCCACTAAATACCAAGGATCATTATGACCAAGAGACCTTGTAGAGTGGAACTTTTTAATTCAGGTAGCCATACCCAAATCAATGCACCAGGTTACTATTTCAATAATACTAAGGTATTAATTCTTAGCCTCCTGTGAAGCAGAAAATAGCTATATTTTGCAGATGGCGAACCAAAGAAGATAGAAAAGCCATGCTCAGAGATCTAGAAGTCAAGCAATAATTGTCACCATTAATTTTGAAACCTCACTCCTAAAATGAATGTTTGTTGACAGACAGATATCCAGTCAAAAACTCAATAACGTATTTAGGTCGGTATTCATTTCATCACCTTGCTACCTCTGAAATACAAACAATTCACTGAGAACTAATTGTTTCCATAAAAGTTGTTGGAAATAGAAAAGGAGTTAGACTTCATGCCAAGGGGAGTCACTGACTCCAGTCCCAATTCTTTTTCACGTATGTTCCCACAGGTTATACAGGTAAGACCTGAACTGGATTTTCAATGAAAGAGGCGGGCTCCTAACCGCTCTCTAGTGGCACAGAAGGGTTTGAGCTGAGCCGCAAATGCTCAGCCAAGAACTCTCTTTTCGGTGAGGACCCGACGTAATGTCACAGTTCAGTCGATGCAGAGAAAATATGGGGAATGTTTTGGAAAGGCATTCTTCATGGCCACTACTGTCTGCTAGCATGCCATCAAGCTACACGAGCACTGGCAAGGTGAAGGCAGAGAACAGCTAATCTGATGGCTAGTTGCAAGCGGACAGTGGAAAAAGGAGGGGCATGCAACGCTTGGCTTGGTCTGGAGGCTGCTCTTTAGCAGAGGCACAGATGTAGTCTGTTTATGAGCAGCAGCAGAGTGTTGTACAAGATCGGCTCAAAACGCTGTCAAGCCCTGCCTGATCAAAATTTCCTGTTCGCCTCTCCTTCTTTCTTGAACTGATGCTGCATTCTTCTTACTGAGGCAGAAGACATTCATCCATTTAAGTGCAGGGAGCCTGGACAATTTACTCTCACTGCCGATTTGGCCCTAAGCATTTTTACTCTCCATTTCCAAAGAAATGAGAAATGGTTCTGTTTGGTTTAGCGGGCTTATGTGAAAGACAGATCTGACCTATTGAAAATATTTGACTTGTTTGGTAAAAACACAACCGATATTCTGAAATGACTGAGCACAATTCAGACAACAATAGCTGCAGTTGATAAAAATGTAAAGGCTTTTGTTTCAAGCTTGACAAAGGCTGACAGAAAAATTAAAGGACAAAGTGATAATGATGGATGGCCCTTGCTGTATTTTGACTGAGAATGAAAGAAATTTTAAGTGGTAAACTGAACTGAGTGATGACCTACCTGGGAAACAATCTCACTACTCTCTGCAAAATTTAATCAGTCTGTGGTATGTAGTATTAAATAATTTAGCAAGGTTTTAAATTCAAAGGAAGCTGCATTTAGCCTTGCTCAGAGAAAACGGGACGGAACAAAAGGATCATTCAGCTTGAATATCATGTGCCAATAGATCCTTAGCACTTAGACTGAATGATCACGAAGGCTCACGGACATGAGGTCAAGGGGTTCTTTTTACTAATTGATTCAGATTTATGAAACTCTGAAATGGCAATTATGTGCTTGACATTTTTGCTAGCAAATCAGCTGTCATTAAAAAATATCCAAACCCTTTTAACAAAAGCTCCATGTGATCTAGAACCCTAGTTAAAACCATTAGAGACTTCAGGTGGGCGAGTTCATAATGCAAGACATGCAGCTGGGCTAAAATGTCTAGGCAGTTTAGAAAGAAAAGAAAATAATTTCACATAGTCCCATGATTCTAAGACGTTTCATGGGCCTGTAGGTCATATTAAATGTTAGAAGATATGGGACAGCTCATTAAAGTTTGATTAAACATAGTTTGGTTGCACAGTCAGGACAGAGGAAAAAAAATCAAGTGTTAAGAGATACTAGGATTTTGATCTCATTGCTCTTTTTTTCCTAAGTTAGGAACTGGGAAGAACAATAGTTCCCTCTTCTTATAGGAAGTTTGATAATTTGCTGGGGCTTTTTTTCCTGTTTTGAAAGCAGTAGGTTTCAGTAGCAAATGAAGGAGGACGAAGTATTACAAAATTACAGCAAAAACCACAATGTCTCCTTCTGCTTTCAAAGAGCCAAGCAAAAAATTGGTATCTACACATCCCTGGCCCAAATTCTATCCTTAGAAACTTAAAAAATATAACTTGAAAGAACAAAGCCCATTTCAATATTAGTACTTCGTATTGGCAGCATGGTGTCATCCCAAATCACTTAAAGGTTCGTCCTTTAAAATGAGGACCTGATATCACACCATGGCACATTTTACAACACATGCGCCAACCAGAATCGCTTATGACAAAATAAAAACTGTGATGAATATGAAAAAACAAGGTGTAGTAGCAAGTTATTTCTGATTATGCCATCTCATTTGACATTGAAACATGAAGAAAAAGTTAACTGCCCTTAATTGTCTTGAAACAACTTATCTATTGAATATCTCATTTATTTTGTGCACCAGAGCAACAGAAGGACTCACAAAGACTACAGGTGTGTGAAAAGCTGATTTTCTACCAGTAAAGCCAGGCCGGGCTCAGGACAAGTGTGCGAGCTGTCAGAAAACAAGGAGCTGTGGCTCTCAGGCAGGTGACAAGAAAGAAGCATTGAGAAGGAAGTGCCCTAATGCAGTAGGAGGGACATGGTAAGGGAGGACAAGTTCTCAGGGCTGAGAGCAGTGACCGGCTCTGTGACCTCCAGCCCCCCCCAGGTGTGGCTGCCCAAGCTCAGGCCAGCTCTCACGAAGTGTTGTGGGGCCCTGGGTCAGAAGCCGGGGAGGGATATTTAGATAAAACCCACCTCTACCACCTTCCATGGGGACTCTAACAAGCAGAGCATGCTGAGTAGGGGCAGCCCCCACCCTTCCTCTTGAACCTCTCCCCTTGCAAAGAACAGAATTTGGGATTTAGTGGGCACTGGGTCTATGTGTTTTACAATGCTCATGAGTACTTGCTAAAATTTGAAGAGTAGCAGTAAACACACAAAAAAAGGCATTTTTCTCTTTTTTCCTGGCTAGAAAAACATGACCTTTCTCCACAGCACAGATGTTGCCACAAATATGGCTTTGTCACCTGGAGAGTCTGTTGCGCACACAGTTGGTGGAGTTGCACATAGGGACCACAGGAAACTTGAATCGAGCATTTCACAGGAAAGCATCTAACATGAACATTTAAGTATTGCACTAGTGGTTGATAACTTTCAAAATGTGGGGTTTGACCTTTGAAGCCCTCAGTGCTTACTTTAGGGATCATTTGCTCCCCACACCACTCACTGAATTTGTGATTAGCAAAAGCACTCTAGCTGCAGCTCCCTTGAAACAGAAATAGAAGTTTGCAATGAAGGCCCTGAGATGCTGGAACACGCTCCCATTTTATTGTCCATCAGACTTATTGTTTGTCACCAGTCTAGCCATTTAGAAAGCTCACCATTCTTGCTCTTAGTGAAGTAGAAGAATAAAAGGTGACATAATGTAGTATCTCACAATACATTTCCGTATTGCTGTTCAGTTTTAGTGGGGCATATTATATGAATTGCAACATTTGTACTGTAGAAAACAAATAGGTTGTAATGCATTATTTCTTAATTTCTAATTGTGCTAAAACCAGGTGATACACAGAGAACATAAAAGGATAAATTTCATAAGATAATAACTTGACCCAATGATTAGATATTGAAAATCATCTTAGTACAAGGAAAATCTAAATTCTCAGGTCGGCAAATTCTTTAATACTGAAGAATCTGTTTTCAAGTGCTCTAAGTTTTACTTTATTAATGGTTATTAGTGCAAGATATACCTCTAAAGACAAACAAAAACAAGTATTCAACAGAAAGATTAATCTTCCATGTTCTGGAGATACATGAATACAGTATGTACTTCAGATTACTCCAAAAGTATACTGTAAGACCTATTTTTTCCCAAAGTTTTGCTATTAGTTTAAAAAAAGTCCTTTCTCATTTAATGGTAGTAATATTAATAAAGCCTATCATTTTAAGGGAGTTATTCTATCTTGTATAAAAGCCCATCTTTCTAATTAAAGTAGTTACAAATACTGCACTGAGAAAATCACTGAAGCTTATGCAACTTGCCTGAAAGAAATTAAGTAAAATTTGCAGAGCATGCAATAGGCTGAGAAAAAGAATTTTGTAATTCAACATTTTCACTCAAAATGTAAAGTTTTAGAGCATTGTTTGAGAGTGCAGCCTCAAATGAAGTAGCTTTACTTACAAAAAGGCATCTATACATGTCTTGATTTTGCTCACAATTCTACATTAACAAATATATATGCAGTAAAGAAAGGATCTCTGCCTTGAGGTTTTGTAAGATCATTATCTAGACAGTGCAGACCAAATGTTAGGGAAAAGGAGGTAGCATTATTCCTATTTCACAGCTGGGGAAATGAACACAGAAGAATTAAGCATAATGTCTTATATTTTAATATTTTACAGACTTCTGAGCCTGACAGGGGAGTGCAGAACAGATCTCCCGAGTACCATTTTAATCCTCAATAAAAAAACCCAAAACAATCAAAAACACAAAAGAAAACAAAACCTCTTAAAATTGTGTTTAAAAAAGCAGTTGTGTTTATACCTGAAGTGCCAATTTCACTGCATTCAAGACAAAATGTTACCACAAAAGTCACCAAACATCTTGTTTGAATAAAGCCAGCATTTGCCCCAGAAGCGCAGCATTCTATCATTATTAATATGGTGTTCCAGGCCCATTGCCACTGCTTAAAAATCACATTAAGACTGTGATGTTCATTTTTATTCTTTTTAAGTAAACAGACAAGCCATATTTCCTTGTTTCTCCAAGCCATAAAATAGGAGTATTCAAAATTAAATGAAATAAAGTACCGGCAGCTGGCCCTTGAAAACCTATAAGGAAAAGCTAATGTACAATACAAATTCAGACACCAGCAGCCTTGAACGAAGATGACAGCTTTCTCAGAATGACACTTGACTCTTTCTGTGCAAAAAAAATTTCAAAAAGCTCAGCCAGAACTGCACTAGGAAGAAGAAAGAGGCCAAGGAGAATTTTCTAAAATTTCCCTATTAAGGAGACAAGTGTTGAAACTAAGTGGAGGTAAACAGATTGCTGATCTCTATTTTATTATGGTTGCTACTTTCATTTCTCTGAGAAATTCAGGACAAGTCACTGAAATTGCTTAAACCACTCAAAACTCACTGCGATAATTTTAAGGTTAGTAAAAAGAGATAACAGAGAATGTTATTTATTTTAAATTACTTTATTTCAAAATAAAATCAAAGGGGTCCAACATTAATCTGAAATGCTTTATCCCAGTGGGATAACTGTATCCCATTGAAAATCACCTTGGGCAAGTTAATGGCATCTTTGCAACCTAAATCATAGTTTATGGCACTTCTTTGCACTGTCTTTGACTAACACACTTAATTCTCACATTCTTGTCACCATAGTACATTGCATGAGAAAACAAGACCCTATCTTTCTAGCTGTCAATCTTTTATGCTCTGTCTTTTTTTGCTCAAGAGTTCTATACATGTAGTTGGATTCCCCCCATGACTCTTTGGCTTTGTATAACACACTACTATGAATGGTGGGACACATGCAATATAGTCAAAACTTAATTTTATTAAAATTATCCAGCTTCCCTTCAGGCAGGCAGACATTTGGTACCTTAACTATTAAGCCATCAAATAGGACAGTTCACCAATGGAATATCGCAGTATTTGTTATAAAGAATACTTGGTCATATCTGCTAATTTATTTTAAACAAAATGATATACAAACCAGTGCAAAGAGATTTCAGTTTCTGCTTGTGAATGATGAAAGCCATCCAGAGCTCTCCTCAATCAAGCAGCAAACTAGCACTTCAACATGTCAACCTCCTTCAACTCCTCCCTGCCTCCTACCAATCAAGGATTAGGAAACCTTCAGAAAATATAAAACACAGAAACCAAAGAGGGAAATACAAATCTACTAGTGCAATGACCCACAGCAATATCTAAAGAATAAAACACTTTACCCATTCCTACAGTTTAACCCTGCCAAACTTTTTTTCTGTCCTTCCTCCTGTCCTTTGGTTCTTCACTTGCCATGTGGATTAATATGGGTAGTTTCAGCTGAAACATATACCCTCCTCAGGCATGAGGCTATCAAGCAAAAGCAATTTTTTTCTTCAAGGGGGTATCTGGGGAGTAAACAAGCTGTGTGGATACCAGTGAAGGAAAAGTAAAGGAAATGCATGTCAGAGTATAAAGTAGATAAAGAAAAGAGAAATAAAAGCTTTAATTCCTCTGTCTTCATGCCTTCTAGCAAAAGAAAAGTAATCCTGACTGAAAATTGTTTGGACCATTCTTCTCACAAATGACACGTTCACCTTACACCATAACATGAACTCCATCAGTCGTAGTTGATATCTGGAGACCTGTTCACAGGCACCTGCCAGGTAAGTTTCTTCAAAAGGGGTTACAGCTTTCTTAGTGCTAGTGGGAGAACCACAGCCTTCTGAAAGAAGTCAGGGTGTTGTGGGAGATCCCCATATGGCACTGGCCGTTCCAACCAACTTTATCAACTTTGGTAGATCCATACTCATATTTGCTAGCAATGGTTTTTGTGGAATTTTTTTCTCCCTGCAACTTCAGAGTGGTTTTGAGATATACCCTTATAGAATCATAGAATCATTAAGGTTGGAAAACACCTC
Organism: Calonectris borealis; assembly: GCF_964195595.1. Classification (NCBI taxonomy): domain Eukaryota; kingdom Metazoa; phylum Chordata; class Aves; order Procellariiformes; family Procellariidae; genus Calonectris; species Calonectris borealis. The sequence continues at coordinate 104,078,254 of NC_134312.1, forward strand.
TAAGATCATCGAGTCCAACCATCAACCCAACACCACCATACCCACTACACCATGTCCCTAAGCGCCTCATCTACACGTCTTTTAAATACCTCCAGGGATGGTGACTCAACCACTTCCCTGGGCAGCCTGTTCCAAGGCCTGACCACTCTTTCAGTAAAGAAATTTCTCCTAATGTCCAATCTAAACCTCCCTTGGTGCAACTTGAGGCCATTTCCTCTTGTCCTATCGCTGGTTACTTGGCAGAAGAGACCAACACCCACCTCGCTACAACCTCCTTTCAGGTAGTTGTAGAGCGCGATGAGGTCTCCCCTCAGCCTCCTCTTCTCCAGACTAAACAACCCCAGTTCCCTCAGCCGCTCCTCATAAGACTTGTGGTCCAGGCACAAGTCCTTATTGTCCTCCTGGCTAGTTTTTGCTGTCTCTTCCTCTTTCCGTGGGAGTCATACAGAAAGATCAATGCAATGAGCTTTCTTGAAAGCTGTCAAAACGGTTCTGAATCCTTGAGACACAGTCAAAGCGATTCACAGTAAGGCATAGCAAGACAGAGGAAGATCCAATGCAGAAAGGCTATGATATGATTTAGCAATAAAAAATGTGACTTTAATTACAAAGCAAAGAGAATTTTGTGATATTGGATCAAGAATTCAAGCTGTAAGAGCTAGAAAAAATAGTTTGTGATTACAGCTTAGAGGTTTCCCTTTTGGAGGAGGGCCTAAAGATGCTTTGGGTCCCACCACAAATTTAGACTGAACCTATGCTGTGAAGAAAGATGTTATGAAGATTTTTAGATTTTGTTCAGGGAAATTTCAAATTTTTGTCAGTTTGATCTGTTTTTTGGTTGGAATAATACTGAAAACAAGTTGGGGGAAGCCTTATTTGCTGTAAGTAAAATACTAAGAGAATACTGTAAGAAATATTTTATTGAATATTTTTTCCTTTTTACAGTATAGAAATGCAGGCTAAGATAAACTCCAGAAAAAGTTCACAAGTCATTAATCATTAAAATTACAAATAGAAAAATAGAATAATCAAAACTAGTAATCATTAACATCAAATTATGGATGTTAGAAATATTAATGGTTTGAGATGAGCAAATTTCTAAGTGTCTACTTCTGTCTGAGCCTCTATGCTCATCTTCACATGTGATCAGAGACCTTAGATATGGAACTTCTCAAAGCTCTCTAAGAAAGATGCATAATTTTTACAGAAGCTTTCCCTAGCCCTCTCAGACTCAGGATGCTGTTTGCAGTCTCCCCAAAGCATTTATATCTATCTCCATTTGCTCAGAACCAATGATTTGTGCTACCTTCCCAAGGTTTATAATCTCAATTGGAACAAAACATGGTACTGATGTATCACCAGGCTAGCATCACCAGTTGACACTTTAAGCAATATCACTACATAGCATATCATTTTTCTTTCTTGAATTGAGTGAAAAACTGAGCAACCTATTCTCAAAAGAAAGGTAAGTTATAGAAGCACCGTATGAGAAAGATAGAGACAGGACACCCTTATCCGCATTCCACGTAGCACCTAATGGTGCAGGAAAGATTTCAATTTAGAAAATTACTAAGTCACTTTAATAACGTCTTCATGGTTTGAGTTTTGTGAATAATAAATGATCTAGATGGAAACAGAAGATCATTAGCAACTGTGAGACTATAATTTTGTCATTGGTCTCAAGTGAAATTATTCTGTTAAGTTATATTTTCTTCATGAAGATTGCATATGATGTTCATAGACATGGTAACTTTACATTCTGACCCCTCAAACAAAAAAGCTCGATTGAATTAAAGTTCAAGAATGTTGAAGGTATAAGCAATAGCAAAGCTTGAAGTCCAGAAAAATTAGAGAGCAAGCTGTGCTACTATGGCAAATCAGTGATAATAAACTCAACAGTACCGTTTTAGAAATACATATCACTTACGATCAGTTGAAAACAATTTTTTTTCAAAAGAGCAACAGCAATACGTCTAGTATATCTAGTTCAAGAAGTACTTTATTGTAGATGCTCTACCCATATACAAGCATCCAAAATATTAACTTTATGAAATTATTGTGTATGGAGAAAAAAACTCATTATAATTCAAAACTAACATGCAATCTTTTCCTTTTCAGAAATCACATAGGGAATCCAAATCAAGAACTATCACATTAGCCAATTATATATGTACATATAAAATTAAACATTTTCAAGTGTTGTGTGTTATTAAAGACATTATCCAAAACTACAGGTTTTTAGAATAAGTACAACTTCTATTCAAATAGGAATGAGCTATACATGTTAGAATATGTTGTTAGAGATCGGACCTGGAGAGAGATTTGCATCCACCCGGGGGGGGGGGGGGGAGGGGCAGGAAGTAAACCCAGGACAAACTCAGATTTAATTCAACTGAAATTCTCTGAATTAAATAATTTCAATGAGTACTCCAGTATGGAAGAACAAAAAATAAAATCTTCCATATGTTATCTAACAAAATCACTTTATTTCAAAAGTTTTCTTTTGTCAAAAACAGTATTTTAATGTAAAAATGTAGAAGCGTTAACAGATTCCCCAAAAGTGTTACTGTGGTTTGGAATGTTATTTTCTTGACCTTTCCAAAATAATTTTGAGCTTATCTGAAAAAAAAATTTGTATCTTATTTTTCTAAAGTCACCATAAATGAAGAAATATCAGTTCACACAGCTCAACTATAGACCCCACTATTCAAGTATTTATCAACAAAAAGCAATTTCAAAGTAGCTGCCTTGCGAGTGTTCAGGGATAATAGCTGGACAATTCATCCATAAAATTAAGCCAACAATTCCACCATAAGTTTCTTGACAGACTTCTCATACTTGAAAATGTCAACTAAACATTATTCTTCTTTAGTCCAATAATGAAAGCTATATTACACAATGATATCTTAATTCATCTCATTGTGCAGCGTTCATCTGCATTGTGCTTTAAGGTCTGGGCCACCTCTTTTAGCATAATCAAGAGTCCTCTAGAGAAGTTAACTTTAATATTATGATAATGATTTAATACCTTAATGTCACTTTAGAACTTTGATGTATGTGCAAAATCAAAATATTTCAAGACAGTTTGAAGGGCTATGCTTTGCAGAATAACACGTGAACGAAATTCTCTATGTGTTTATAATGCTACCTTTAACATAGGGTTATGATGAGTTACTTTCTTAGGCCTTGCCACAGTGAAACCTCACTCCTCCACACCTCAGATTTTGCAAGAAAACCATCCAGCTACTGTGGATTTCAAAAGATAAGAAGATGAAAAAACAAAAAGATCTCTTCCTGGATAAGTTACTAGACCTCTGTTTGTTTGTTTGTTTGTTTTTGTTTGCGTGTCTGTGCATGTGGGGAGTGTATGTATGTGCAGGTATGCATGCATGCATAGCGGGGAAGGGGAAGAGAGAAAAAGAAAAGAAGAGGTGATTTGGGGGGAGGAAGGCTTTTGAGGAGGAGAAAGTCTTCAACAGCATTCTTTTATTTATTTATTTTTCAGCTGAAAGCTCAGGCTCCTCTGTCTGAGAGTTGTCTTCTGTACGTTTTAATGTTATGTTTACTTTTTATAAGATGGGAATAGGAGAGACTTTTCACCCCTGTTTTAAGGACTCAAAACTGAGACACCCTCTTTCTTTTAATTCCAACACAGAAATAAAAAAAAACCCTCAAAACTAAAAAGCATAGGTATTCACATGCACAGAATTTCAAATGAAGTCCTAAGCAGTCTTCTGAGCCTCATATTCTTGATACGCCTTGATTGCTGTAAGGGCAAGGTTGTTTTTTTACTAAAAACACCCTCTATTGTAGCTGTACATGTTGTTATTGTTCCGTTACACCCCTGGTCTGCTCAATTCTCTTTTCACAATGCCCAAGCTTTGTTCACTCAAAGGGTAGGATTTTCCCATAGGCAAAGAAAGTCTTTTCTCCGAGATGTGTCTTAAATGAGACATTTCAACTCAGGAAGTATAAAGGAGGAAACTTCAGAAATTGCCCAGCTGCCTCAACGTCTAGGGTCTTAACACCAAAATAGAGGGCAACTAGATTACTGATGAGCGTGCTGCTCCACATGGATGCTGCTTCCTTTCCTTCCCACCTCCCCCCGCCCCTTCAGTGAATATTTTTATGTGGTTTTTTGATATATGTTTATGAGGATAAGGTGTGTAAAAACAATCCACAAGTTTATCAGAGGCCTGTAGTGAAAATATTTGCAAACCAGGAGATCTATTGCCTATCCGATAAGCTCAGTTTTCAAAGAAAAAAGAAAAAAATCTCACCTCCTCAGTTTTATTTCAAATTACGGTTCTACTCAGTTTTTACTTTCATAGAGTGAGAGATGTGCACAAGTGAGTTACAAAAATAAAGGAAGGAGAGGGGCCCCTATGAGAACCTCACAACAGAAGTAAAACATAATAAAAATGTGATAGTGGGTAAATGAACAGACAAAGATAAAGGAACAGATAGAGGTAATGGAGTTTGGTTCATTTCAGATGTGTTTTGGATTCCACAGAGTTTCTACTAATTTTAAAAGAAACTTGTGTAGAAGTAAAAGTGCATGGTGCTGGAATTATGGGTGGCCACAGAAGGTGAACCTCTATAAATGTATTTGGAGGCAGGAGTTAATAAACTAAAGTGTCTAGTGCAAATTTGGCATAGTGCTGGTTCCAGATATGAAGAACAGTCAATCACAGAGATTTACTACTAGACCAAAAATGAAGAAAAAGGTGAAAAAGAGACCATGAAAGAAGGAGAGTGGATACAAGGGACAGGAATCCAGGAAAAGCAGAGTCTAAGATCATAATTAGTGAGAAACTGAGAGCAAGGTGGAAATACTTGAGAATCTATTAAAGGGAAGCAGCATGAAAATAAAAGTGATTTTAGCTGCATACTTACAGCACAAACAGCAAAAGAGGCCAAATAGATTGGAAAGTTGGGAAGTGAAGAGATCAAGCAGCACGTTTAAACAAACAAAAGAGAATACTTTTCCCTTAAAGCACATAATTCAATACAGAAACTTGTTGCCACAGGTTATTGTGAAAGCTAGGATGATAAATGTTTTGAAATGGGACTGGACAAGCAGGTGGAAGATAAATACATTATAGTCCAAAGGCAAGGTGCAGTGGGATCTTTGGTCTTACACATTGTAGGAGAACTTCTGTTTGAAAGTACATTTCAAAATATTAACGAGGCTGTAACTCAGTCTTTCAGTTGCCTTTATTTGCAAAAAATAGCTTGCCCAAGAAAAAAATACAAAATAAATGAGAGGCTGAAGTCAAGGGAATATGTTGTATCACTTTCTATTCTCCAGAGATACTGAGTTACTGGCTCAATCGCTTTTTACTGTATGTATAATTGTGTCAGTAAGAACTGCCTTGACCATCCACAGCTGCTGATTCATGTTAATTTCCATATTGCTTTAATAGATAATTGATATACAACACATTATAGCTCTGAATATTTCAATTAATTGAATGCCTGTCTTTAGATTGGCAAATCAGGATATTTCACCAAGGTACTTTATTTCAAATAGGTCTGCCAATTATCAAATGCTGCTGTTTCCATTAAGAAGATTTCCCAATGATGTGGACTTCTGTTGCCCACTCAGTGTGATGTTGAACTAAGTCTTCAGCGGTGATATCCAGAGGTTATGAACTGGCGCTACATACATAACAGCTGTGTCTCCAGTTTGATTATGATGGACCACCTTCTTTCTCAATTCTAGCCAAAATCAATGCAGTTATTACCTAAGCTTTGCAAGTAGAATCTATGTTTTTGGGTTGAGCATCATGAGTTTGACAGTTAGCTCTGTTTACTGATGATTAATGACTAGTCATTGGACAAAGGTAAACAAAAATTCTTAATAAATTGGAAGAGAGTGAAAATTGCCTGGGGCCCATTACCAAAGAAAGGGTGTAATATATCTAGCCAGAATGTGCACTTCTAAAGCATTAAGCTTGCCAATTAGAACACAGAAATGACAACAGCTACAGGCATTAAAGCTTGGGCCTTTTTTACTGCATGAGACAAATGTTTGAGCAAACTACACGTCTTGCCTTTGTACTGCTGCCTATAAACTCTGACTTTGTGCCCACCTTCCTGCTTCATGAGGTGTTTTCTTGACATTTATTATTAATAATAAAAGTTAAGAAAAATGAAAGTAGCAGCCGTATTGATTCAGCAAAGCAGCATGAGCATATTTAATAGCCCATGCCTTTCACCTGATTCAAATATATTCAATTTCTCTGAAGTCTGATTTCTTTAATTATACCACAAATCTAAAAAGACTTTTTATGTTATCAGATTGCCATTCATCTGCTTATAGCAATATTTATTTCCACTGCCATCATTTAACATCAAAACAGTATTACCTCATCATCATTTACAGTGGAAAAAATACTACTTTTCTGTACAATTTCATGTCTGGGTTGGTCCAGTTAAAGGCATGAGACACTCTTTGCTTGGTTTGTATAATGAATATGTATAGATACTTTGCTTACCCTTAAGCTCTAATTGTGATAAACTATACCTTCCATTTTTAGGCAAGCTTCTCCCTATGCTAAAGCTGTCTAAACCTCCTCTGAGTTAGGAAGATAACTTCAGAAATTGAGAGAATTAGTAGCTGATTGAGTCCCACTGAGAGGGGGAATTTCATAGGGGGAAAAAGGAATAGAAGCCAGAAGAAACTTTTACAACCTTAAGAAACAGAAAGACAGAAAATCTGTTGAAGTCTAAGGGAAAAAAGGAAAAAATTTAGAAGAAACCACAGTATGGATAAGAAAAGAAAAGCTGCGAATCAGGTTACGCTGCCCTGCCTCTGCAGAGGATACCTTCCATTGATGTCCTCTCCCTTCTCACAAACGCTCACCTGGAAAAACTGAATCAGCCATAGTATCTCTCTGAACTTGGGCATGTGACTATCATTCTTTCTCTCCATCACTGCAACTCCTCTGGGCTCAAGAGTTTCCTAGAAAAACTATTCGTTGTTTAACAGCTGTGGAGCTGGACTTCCAGAGGCTCCATTGAGGCAGTGACTACTAGCACTCAGGGCCCTTATGCCTTACTCCTTACAGATCCGGTAGATCGCTTTTCCTAGACCTTACTTCCTTGACCTGCGATTTAAAAGTATCTCTTGTGAAGAGATTTTCTCCTCATGCAGATTCCTCCCCTCTCCTCTCCCATATCTTTGTGAATGTACCTCCCCTTGTGTTAAATCTGGCATGTACTTGTATTAGAAACCTAACATTCAAGGTAAGAAGGCTTACTTACGTGATAAATCAGGTCTAACAAAGGAGTAGGACAAAAAAATTACATCAACACATTAGGCACAGGGGAAGGGATGAGAATTCAAAGGGGGAAGGGATGCTCCCAGATATATTTAGGAAGATATAGAAAAAAAATACATCCTCTATTAAACGGAAGAATGCATCTCAGAAAATGATAAAAAGTAGGTTTGCTAGCCCCCAGAGAGAGAGAGAGACAGAGACAGAGAATATTGTATAATTTTGGGAGGATTATGTTTCACTAGAGACATTCGTGAATGTAATGAGCTAAAGAAAGGGTAAGACACTGCTTAAATTGATCTATACAACTGATTGTGCTACACTTGATAAAATAATTGCGTCAGTCTCTTCTGTACTTAAAATAAACTTAACAACTCTGAAACACAGTAAGTTGTTAAGCACTAAACATCATCACATACTCTGTCACACTACTCTCATTGTTTCAGAAACCTCGGAAGCACCTGACATTTACCTTCGCTAGTTCTAACACTGGAATTGCAGAAACGCAATTAGGAAAACTCTGGTACCCATAACAGAAAAGGTCAGCAATGTGCAAGTTAAATCTGATAACATGCCTAATGTGCTGCCAAACATAACAGAATGCCTTCCTGATAATGAAAGATTTTACAGACTGCCATGAAGTTGTTGCAAGATAACCAGATCAACAGGGGGCATGCCACTATGCGAAAGACAGATAGGAGATTGTGAAATATTCTTTGATAGAGCTATATTGCAAAGTCACCACTGATGGAAAAATCTACCATTGTAAAAGACCACGTTTTCAGAAATAATCACATAAATAAATTGGGCAGAAAACACAAACAGAAGTTTCAACATTTGGTCAGCGCAGAAGCCATTACCTCATCAAAGGCAGTGCACTTTGTGCCTGCAGCCAACAACCAATACACCACCACCTCCGGGATGTAAAAGACATTTTTTTCTTTTTCTTTTCTTGTAGTAATCAATGTAAGTAGAGGTTAGAGGGTTTAGTTTTTTTGTTTGTCTTTAATACAGAAATACTCACGCAGCAGTACAGGCTCTGTGTTCCTCATGCAAAGACCTCCTCCTTACTTGTGCCACTAATCCTACATAAACTAATAGTGAACTTTAAGAAAAATGAGAAGTAATCTAAGGGGTTCTTTTGATAAATGACATTTCATCAACAGTGCCAAAAAATAGCTCATTACTGAAAGCTGAAAGTAGCACTTATTAGAAGTTTTCTGCCAAATACCTAAAGGCAGATTAAACCTTTAGTGAAAAATGTTTTTGAGACCTTACAAACACCAAAGAAACGTGTATTTGTTATACCTGAATTCATCATGAGCAAATAAAATCTATATAATTCACATGTCTATTTACAGACAATAATTTGTATTAGATTGTTTCATTTTATTTTGTCATAGTTATAAGAAGTTGCATTTTTTTAAAAACTAGACGAAAAAAAGTACTGTCACGAACTACAGTGGAGCTTTCGCCTCTATACTCACTTAGGTTAAAATTCAAATTACAGAACTCATAATCTTCCAGGAATTATTACATACATATCTGTGATAAGAGGACATTATGTTTTGAGACTGCTAGATATTGCAAAATTGTATTAAAGGTAAATGCTAACTGTGTATTATAGTTTCTCCTATACCTGAGTTATATCAACCTATTTCATGATCAACGTAAAAGCCAGCTATTCTTTTCATGTGACACATATTGTTGCCTAATTAATTAACGAAAACAAATCAACTGTAATTTAATGTGAACCTTCCCATTTTTCAATTTCATTAGAAGAAGTATCATGAATTTAGGACAGGACGTATTTTTGAGGATTGACTGTAACCATAGGCCAGGTGATGATCAGCTAACTTGTATAAACTGAATTTTCTCAGTAGCAGGCTATAACTTGTGTAAAGAAAAGCATCTGATGTCCTGTCTTTGGTGGTCTATAAAAAACTAAACAAAAAAACCTCGAGCACCCGTCTGTCTGGTATTTCCATATTTCCCTTCATATATCCTTTTGTAACCAGCTTTATCTGAACAGTGTGTGCCCGAGGCAAGTATTTATAAAACAGTACCGACACAGTGCAAAACATTTTTACAGGTGCTTACTTTGCAAAAAGTTCACAACATAAGTGAATATATTTTGTTTAAACTGTATGAAGAGAGGCATGCCAATAAAAGGAAGTAAACACACTCCCCACAACTAGATGATAGCATCAATAAAAGTGCAATTATACTTCCAGCTTTTTCTTGCTATTCTTTTGGTAATGATCATAAGCAACTGATTGTATTTTCTTGAAATGCTACATATGCATAACATGCACCAAAAAACTAACGAGAACACACTCACCATGTACTATCAAGACATATTCTGTGCTGTTTCGGCCAATAGGGTTTTTTGCTTCACATCGGTATGTGCCATTGTCTGTTTTGTTTAGGAAACTGATGCTGAGGACCCTGCCGTTGACAACCATTCTCTCTGGATCTGGCAGTTCTCCACCGTCCTTTGTCCACAGTACTGGTTCTGGCCTGTTGGATCCAAAGCAACGCATTTAATCAGATACATGAAGCATGTATATGCAATATATACATCAGAAAACAGTTAGCATCAGAAACGTATGAATAGTAACCTGCCATCAAAGAATATTCAATGATCATTTGAGTTACTGGATATAATGAACTGTCACTATTACAACCTTACCATCCCAGATGGGAACTACTAAAGAAAGTGAAAGAGCAAGCAGGGACAAGAAGAGAAACCAAAAAGGAAACAGAACGGTACTGGAACAGGCCAAGATCTTTCCTAAATTAAAAAATAGTTCTCGCGAGGTTTCAGGGCCCGCGGTTCGGCAAGATGCTTGGCAAGCTAAGTGAAAACAGCTTTCCTTTTGTGTGATGAGCAATATGGCCCTCTGTGGCTGACAGGCATCAGAAATCATGCAAGCAGGCTGAGGCAGATGTAAGTGGTTTGTAAATGGATTCTAAAATTATTTAGGCCATTCACATTCACAAGTGCACTTGCATGCGCTGAGTGTTTTTCCTGAACCAGGCATATCAGTCTCAAAGTAGCACATCTTACACACAATCTAAATTTGTTTCTGTTGCTGCATTGTGTCACAGCCCATCCCTTTTTCCACCCTTTCTGCATCCTTCCCTGAAATAATTGCTTGTTACCCATGTTATCACAAGCAATAAGATTTGACTTAAAATCCTGGATTTCTGTCTTTTGTGAAACCTTTCCTCTTGTGCCTCATGAACTTGCAAAAAACAGGCCGAAGGCAAAGCACTGAGAGCGGTAACCCCCTGGGCAAGTTAAGGGCACCGCAGAGAAGGGAACTGACTGTCTTGCAGATTCACATATACCTTCCTACTGGCAAGTGATACCTAACTCTTTCCTAAAGACTCTCAAGAAGTCCCACAGTTCATGAGATTTGCCTAACAGACAGCAGGATGTGTTTATTACTGATATACAGTCTTTACTTATATGTAACAAGATCTACTTTCAAATTCACATGCGGGGAATCACCAAAAAGACAGGTCCGTGACTGGGAATGAAAAGCTGTTTTGCTGAATCCTGACTGTCTCACATACTGACAGAGCATCTCAGGTCCTTAGATACTAGTCACTAAAGCAAGATATATACACCCTGGGGATTCACTGCTACATTATTGTAGCTTTGCACACTGTAACCCAAATATAAATCCCTTTCTTTTGGGTACACTACTTAAGTAATTTCAGTCAGAAGCAGTTCTAGATTTGCACATTTATTTGGTAGGAGAACGTTACATTATATTTTCCTATCGAAGTATGCAGTTGTATGACTAAGTAATAAAACAAAATATAAAACGTTGTTATAAAACTAGCAGATGCCAAATTGGTTTCTAGTCTTACTCAAGAAATACTTAATTTCATTAATTTAAGCAGGTGTTTAAAGCCTATTAAATATAGTAAGTGTTAAGAATAAGAATTAAACCTAAATACCTAAGGAGAGACATTTTGCCAAAATGTGGCCTCATGCACAGAAAAATAGTCCTAATGACTGCAGTGACATGATTTTCTTTTAAGTTAAGCAAGGCATGTAAACAAAGTGAATTTTTCTGAAATCCACTACTGCTTTATAATTTATATTACTTTTTAAAGTAAAAATACTATAACTTATGTTTCTCTTGAAAGATAACAGAGATTTATACACATTTTCGTAATATTTGGATGACACCTTGTTACATCATTGTTGAACTTGTTACCTAGACTGGCTATTCTCTGAAGTTATGATTTTTTTAGAAAATCATATACTCAGGGAATAAAACAAGATTCACATAATTTTAAACCAAGGATTAAGAACTGTCGGTGTATTTATAGCTTACCGTAGTACGTCTTAATACTCTTCCTAAGTGCACTTTCAGGAACTGGTATCTAAATACACATGACACACAATATACACACTTCCTTTCTGCTTAATGCGAACAGGGAATCTAGATGTCCATGCTGTTGCAGAAACATTGCCCTACAGAGTTCACAACATTAAGGTGTGATTTGCTTTGATATGTTAGGGTGGATTTGTTCAATCTTCTAGCAAACTCCTCATTGTTCCCCATTTACCAGCTTACTGTGAATCTGTAATCCCAGGAGTGGAAATTCTGAAACACTTCTGCTACAATGTGCACCATTACCTTCATAAATGGCATGTTAAAGCAACTTCTGTGCAGTGGTAATTTATGGAACTTACATTTTAAATTGAAATTAGATGGCATATCCTAGGGGAAAACCCATAGGATAACAAATAAGTACGAAATGGAGCCTTAGATATAAATTATTCAGGGAGCTTTGTCACATTGTAATATACCAACTCTAGTCTTATACAGAGTGCTTAGCTATGGTTGCAAAATGATGGTGGCAGAAAAATCACAGCTTAGAGAGAGGCAGATCTACATACTCTGGGTGCCGGGGAGGCTGCTAATTAACAGTTAATATTAAGCCACCCTGCTCTGGCTTAGTGGCAGCAGCAGAGCAATTGCTGGGCAGCCGGCCCGTGGTCAACACATCATGGTGGCCGCACACAGCTCTCACTCCATCTCGCCGCTCTCAGGGAGGACAGTGCCTAAAGCAGCAATTCTGTCACAGCCACAAAATTCATTTTTGCCTGTACTGCTGGGAAGCTTTGAGATGCTCTGGTCTAGACAATTCATTAGTTAGGCAGAAGTGAGCTAAGAACATGAGACATTCTCATGCACCCAGGCCAGCATGCTGCTGTGGTCAGTGGCAAGGGGAGCGGCTGTTTAAGGAAAGCATGTGAGTGTGACCATTTTCTGTGGTCCATTCCCCCTGTACTCTGTCAGCATCCACAATCCTTCTATTGGGAATGTTGGAGGGCACATGTCTTGTTCTCTTTTGTATCTACTTAGTATTTAGACCTGTTGCCTACGAATATCTCTCATATCTTTTTGAATCTGCTTATACTGTCTGTCAACCCAGCCTCCCGTGGCAATGAATTCTGGAAGTTCCCTACCTGCTGTGCAAAAACGTATTTACTTTTATTTATCTTACAGTGATCTTCTAGCAGTGGCAATGAATATTGCAGGACATGGTAAGTAACGCTTCTGCATATTATAACCTTGTTACAAGTTATGATAGCCTTGTACTTAATAGGCCTCTCTCTCCCCCTCTTTCTCTGTTTGTTTGAATTTGATACCTTCTGAGATTATCGTCAGGGGGGAAAAAAACTCACAAGAAAAAAAGGATAAAGGAAGTGTAAATGTAGAGCATATTGGCTATTCCTTGACAATTGCTTTAGTACCTTCACTGTCCAAAGCACAAATGCAGCTGAAACACTGATGGGGAAGCTTTCCTTCTGTGACACAAGGCAGGGAGAAGTGTGAATTCCCCATAGTTTATCCTATTGAAACATGTTCATGGGCGCAGATCCAGACAGAGGTTCTTTCTCTTACCCAACATTTTGAAAGGGTTCTGGGTCAACTGGCGGATATTTAGGTTTGACATTCTAAAACACCCGGCAAATACGTACACTCCTAATATTGCACATTTTTCTCCATTGCATACATCTCCAATAGTGCAGAATTTCAACTTTTTTTCACATACTGAAGAGCTGCCATATCTATTACTGTGTGGACTGGAACAAACAGCATATCCCTGTGCCTTGCATTTGTGCTTATCTCAAGTTGAATCACACTTACCAGTTTAATCCCCATTTTTCTCAGACAATCCTGAAAACATCTTTCTTGGAGCACAATATAGCTATAAAGTCAGAACGAGCACTGTGGCCACTAATGCAATTGCACGTTACTACCTTCACACATTTCACGGCACAAACAAGCTCACTGACCTGCTCTGTCCTAACAGGAGCATGCAGCCTGCCAGTACCAACGCAGTCACCCAAAGAACAAGTCTGTCCTCCCTTTTCTTTCCCATTGTGGGTGAGAGGTGCTTTTCTATATCCCTGGTTTACTACTCCCTCCCATGTGGATGCAGTTAAGTGGGAATGAGCTGTGCCACCACTGAGACCCTTTATTGGGCTGAGGGAGGTAGCAGAGCTGAAGCACCAAGATGCTGTTTTCTTTCCCAAAACACAGTTCTGCTTCTGGCTTACCTATTCTAATTTGCTCCCAGTATGACACCTTTTAAAACAAAAACAAACAAATTAAGCATGCTGTACTGAAGAAATTCTTTCAAAGACACAGCTCAACTATGACAGCCCATACTATTTCTTTGGCTAGTATGTATTGCTTTTACTGGTTCGGCTTTGCACGCAGCTGCCCACAGTGGCACTATCAGGACTGCGTTAAACTGAAAGAAGCCAGAGATACCAATCACAAGCATACTAAAAATCCTTAATCATGACCAATGACTTCTCTGCCAGCCCCCCAACAGAAATTTGAACTCTACACTGTCTCTGAAAAATTGCTAAATGGGCTTAGATTTTGGTATAATTTATGTTTAATCCTAGCAGAAAGGCCCAGAATCTTTCAGTAACTGACTTGCAAAAGGGAATGGGTTTTGATATAAATAAATGATTTTGTTAACTGTCCTCATGTTAGCCTCCAAACTTGACATAAAAAGCAACAGAATTTAGTATTCTTTCCCAGACAAACTGAAATGGGACTGAAATGAGGATATAAAAAAAATGATATCACGTTCCAGGATGATTCATGTTTTATACTGTGGAACAGGAGTCTTCTTGCAAGTAACTTAACAAAGAATTTGTAAATAAAGTGAAATTATTTTCTAATCCTGAGGCTAAGAAACCTTTTCTTCCAAAATAAGTCAGCAAGAAAGCTAAGGGCAAACTGGAATGTGTTGGGGAAAAAAATGTTTTAAAAACCACATTAGATCCAATTAGAGAAGAACTTAGGCACAGACTTACCTTTTCAACAAGTGTTTATGTAACATGAAAATCAACAGAAAATATTTAAGTCCACATTAATATTTTTTATAATCTAGGCTTTTAAAAGTAACACAGCAGTATTTTAAAACAAGTTTGTTAATTTTTCATTCCTTTCTCCATCCTTAACCAAAGGACTGTGATATTTCAGTGCTTTCCTATAATCCTCCTTTCTAGAATTATATTTAACCATCTTATTTATCTTAACTTAGCCTTCATTTAAAAATGATACATAGATCTATTGTATCAACTCTTCTTTCTGAACAAAGTGAATTTAAGCAACGCAATCCATTCTCACTTGAAAGTTCTTGGATCTATTCATTTTTGTTGCCCTTTTCTGATTTTTGTGTACAGAAAGGTCATATACAAAGTATTCTTCACTGAGACCTTAGTAAACAACACTCAGATAACTTACTGGCCCATATTACTAGCACAGGATAACCTTTTAATTTCCATAAGATCACACTCAAAAAACCCCCCAAACAACAATAACAATAAAAAAACAGTGCCGGCTTTTTACATACGCAGTCTCACTGAAGATATTATCATCCATCTGGGTATCTGAGCATCCTGTCAAAATTTTGTAGCCAATGTGGATAAAAATAAGAAAGATGGAAGGAGGATTTGTGGAACACTAACAAGGCAAATAAATTCATTTTGAGTATGGCCGTCTTGAACATTGCCTTTTACTTCTCGAAACAGGGGCACACTCGTATTCTCTAAAGTCCATAAAAACATCATCTAGTGGTAATGGTCAAATGAGTAATGGAAAAGCTATCACCACATTTATCGGAGCATTTTTTGTTGAAATCCTGGTGCAATGTTAAAAGTCATCTAAGGGAATGATTGTTTCATTAATTTGAAACTTATAGAGTTTCTCTGTATTGAGAATCTGGACTTTTAGCTTTGTTAGTTAATCATCCAGTTGAAAGTTTAAATCCTGAGGGAACTTCTTGTTTATATAAAGTCTCAGTCTGATGAGTCATATTGGGATGAGCTGGTTTGGGAGCATTTCATCTATCAAAAACATCAATATCCACAATCACTAGCCTTTCCTAAAAGGCTTGGATAGATGGGTTTTATTTTATGAGACAAGAACTCTCTGTGATTTTGTAGTTCTGCAAAGCTGGAGTAACCTTCATAGAGTGTTTTTCTCCTCAGAAGAATTAGTCAAGAATACCCTAAGTACTTTTCTGAAGTTCTCTTTTTTTAAGAAGGAAGCTTTGAGCATCTAGATTGACTATTATATTTGTCTACACTTTTCTCTTTTAAGCATCTCAGCAGACATAACGTAACCTAAGAATATTTATGATGCCCTATACCAATGTTTTTAAAATGGTTAAGAACATGTTATCAACATATGTTAAAAATTTGACAGGAATTCACAGCTATAAAGACAAAAGGAACAACAAGAAATGTTGACGACCGTTGCAGTGTATTATGCCTTTGAAAAAGTTGTTTAAATGATAAACTTAAAGAGGTGATAAGAATCTCAGTGTTAGTATTCACCATTTACAGAAAAAAAGAGAGAACACCAAAAAATAGGAAAAAAAAGATAGCAGGAAAGGGAACAAAACAAACAAAGCAAAACAAACAAAAAACTCCCAACCCTTCATCCCTTATCCTCTCTTCTGGATACAGATAAAGCCTTTTTTTTGTCCATCATAAATGCACTTGGGTGGCAGGCCTCCCTGCCTGTAGCTTGCTTTGGATAAATTAGGCAGTCCTCTCACCTTCAGATTGGCTCACTGGATTACAGGTGCTAACCATGTTGATATGATAGACGAGATTTGCAGCCAAAAGTCCTTATCCCTCAGCAGCCTGTGACAGCAACTGATTAAAGTGACTCAGGAAGAGTCTTTTCAAAGCAAAGGTACTTATTCTTTTACCCAAAGCTACAAAGTATAGATTGCTAAGAGGTAAAAGCGTAATTTTTCATATTCATATTTCCCCCTATCTATACCCTAATCTTTCCTTGCAACCATTTTTAAGGTTCCTTTCAGGTCAGTTCATACCTACCTTTGCCTGTAAGAACCTGACTGTTCTCTTTCTGCCATAATTCTCTTTCCTTCTGTATCTCCCTCTCATCAGGCTGATAAACCACTTCCCTTTATCCTTTAGTATCTTTAGAGTCTAAGATTCCCTCCGATCTAAGGCTTTCAGCCTTTAACACAGCTGTGTAATGCTGCTGGTCTCTCTCTGGATAGCTTTTCCCCAGTTGATCACTAACCCATCATAATGTTAACTTCTTTGCAACTATTTACCTGTAGTTTTTCCTTTTGCCATTTGTGCATTTCTTGTGGGTTCCTCCGCCACTTAACTGTTTCCTTTATGTTAGTTATTCTCAACAAGGCAAGGCAATACCAAACAAATATCCTGAAAAGTGCATAATCTGTATATATATGTATGTATATATGAAGTTTCATGCCTAGTTCCAGTATGATTCACAATCTTCCAAAAGAAGTATAAAAAAACTGCTGTGAATAACATTTTGGAGATTGGCTTTCTCATAGTCATGAGACAGATCAACAAGAGAACTTATGTGAAATCAGAAGATACCTTATCAGTAAGTTGCATCAGAAATGTCGCTTGTATTCTACTATTGTAAGCAGCAGGGACCCTAGAGATGTCTCAAAAAAACCCCAACTTTGTGAGGGAGATGCCATAGGGATGTAGTCCAGAATTTGATTTGAATAAACTCAAAATCCATTGCCACATGAAGGCAGATGTGGGGGAGTTCCCTAAGCTTGTTCACAAAGTACCATCCTCCCTAAGGTAAGTTTAATGCGGGAGGAAAAAGAGGACACTAAATTGGTGTGCTCACTGCTGTGTGTGATTCACTGTCTTCCCATGATCCACATTAGAAGTGAAAAAAATAGTTCAGAGAATTGTAATTCTTTATCAATAGTCACTGTGTGTGTGTTGGAGAAGCAGAGTTTTGTCAGGGTTAGTTAGGTTGTGCTAGCACTGCCAGCCCTTCAGCTTTGAAGGAAATGCAAAATCAGAGCGCTCACAAATGTGCAATACGGCTGATGGGTCAATGTCAGAAAAAACTTCGTCATGATATTGTGCAATACATCAAAACTGAGGTCAAGTCAGCAGATTTTCTCAATAGTGGAATACATAGGAACCCATCACTGTAGCATATGATAACACAGTTACTTATTTAAGTGATTTCTTATGCCCCCAATACCAGAGCATGCAAATGGCCAACTCAGAATAAATGCAGTGAGACATGAAATCAAACTGTGCACAGTTGGTTGCTAACGCCATTTATCACCCCAAGTACCTTTAACTACTCAGTCAGGAAAACACTTACCTAAAAATGCATCTTCTTAAAAACTGTTCTTGTTATAAAGACTTCTAAGAAAATACTATAATCATTGAGCTTACATGTTTTATTTTGCCTGTTTCAGCAGTGATGCTCCTAAAGTTATTCATTTCTTTTAAGGCTTTTACCTGAACATCTTATCTGCTCTCCTCTTCTTTATCGGAAGGAATCTCCTTTTTGTCTTAGAGTTATTAAACTCACCTTGCAGTGAAATTGCCATTGCATGCCATAAAAATAACATGCTAACCTCTTACAAATGTCACTTGTCTTTAAAGAACACAGACAAACTGGTTTGCCTTACATTTTTTAATAAGTTATGAAGGAGACCTCTGTTGAAAGTTCCTCTATGTGGTCAAAATAAACTAGAAAACATAAAAGTAATTCTAAGCAAGACTGTCCTCTTGATCTAGAAGAGAAATATGGTCTATTTTGTATTTCCCAACTTTATTGATCATTTCCCCTCTGCCCAGCTTCCATCCTGTGCTGGCTTTGGCTGGGATAGAGTTAATTTTCTTCATAGCAGCTAGTATGGGGCTCTGTTTTGGATTTGTGCTGGAAACAGTGTTGATAACACAGGGATGTTTTCGTTATTGCTGAGCGGTGCTTGCACAGAGTCAAGGCCTTTTCTGCTCCTCACACCACCCCACCAGCGAGCAGGCTGGGGGTGCACGAGAAGTTGGGAGGGGACACAGCTGGGACAGCTGACCCCAACTGACCAAAGGGATATCCCATACCATATGATGTCATGCTCAGCATAAAAAGGGAAGAAGAAGGAAAGGGGGGGATGTTCGGAGTAATGGCATTTGTCTTCCCAAGTAACCATTACGCATGATGGAGCCCTGCTTTCCTGGAGAACACCTGCCTGCTCCTGGGAAGCAGTAAATGAATTTCTTGTTTTGCTTTGCTTGCATGCGCGGCTTTTGCTTTACTTATTAAACTGTCTTTATCTCAACCCACGAGTTTTCTCACTTTTACTCTTCCGATTCTCTCCCTCATCCCACTGTGGGGGAGTGAACGAGCAGCTGCGTGGGGCTTAGTTGCCAGCTGGGGTTAAACCACAATACCTCCTCTCCTATTAGACGCTACTCAATATGAGATTAGGCTTGACTGCCAAATGAGCAAGAGACAAGACAATTCTGGCTGCAGAGTTCCTACTTCCCTTACAGCCCCCTATTACTTAGGCCAACACCATTAGCAGAGATACCAGCAAATCCTGATCTACCTTTCCATTGTGACAGACAGTTAAATCTTGTTCTAATAATGAAAGGTTTTTAGAGACGCTCAGAAAGTCAGCTTTTCTAATTGATATTAATAACTTCAAATCCATATATCAATTTATTTGCTGAATTGTACCCTATAAATTGAAAAGCTTCTTTTTTTCTGATTAACATGAGAAACCCTATTATCTTTAATTTACATAATAACTAGAAACCTTTTTGCAAAGTTCACAGCCTCTACAAATCACATGGATCTCCTGTAGAGTGAACAAATGCAGATTTTATGTCTTATAGAGCTTGATTACTCTTAAATGGAAATTAACTATAAACTCCTGAACTATTGACAAAAGGTCTTAACTTTGTGCCAGTGTGTAAAGATAGATCAGGATTGACAGGCATCTGCTATTGCTTAAGGCTTACAGTTCATGCTGACTATTTAAATTATTCAGCCTGTGTTTTTAAGTAATCAGGTGATTTTTCTATTTTCTACTTTTTTCTATCTTTCAGCAATTATCATTTCTGCAAAACGTTTTCCTTTGAATATGGCACATTGAGAAACTGTTCCAAAAGCTATTGCACCATATAGTATGCTTTATTTCCTGAGTCTAGAACTTCTGTGCCACAACAGCTCAGATTAAAATATGAAAATGCATTAAAATCTTAGCCATCCAAATCTAGTATACATTCTGGAGTGGAGCCCTTTCTGATTCATATGAACAATGATATTCTTTCCATTGATCAGTGAATTACTCTGTCCATGTCTGAATCAAGAATTAACCTAGCACTACCATAATGACTTGAGAGTACTGATAAACACTGTGACTATATAGAAATCCTTAAAAAAGGAATATTAAGTTCTCACTCAACATACTTTTTGTTAGTACTTAACAACAAACCACATGCAGAATACTTTCTGCTCTTAAAGTATTAAACTCAGAATTATATTTAAACCCACTTTGAGGATCCGGATAACTAAGAACAAAAGTTCTTCAGTTTGTATGATAGTTGCCTGCTTCAGCTACCATTTTTGTAGTAATGCAAAAATTTAATACTTTATATCATTCCAATATATAAAACATATTTTCTAATAGCAAGTTCTAGCGAAGACAAATCTATGAAGTATTCCAAATATCCAATCTTTTCAACCTAGTGAAGGTTCAGACATCTGTGTTTCAGGATAAGCTGTAGCAAAATATTTTTAACTCTCATAGAAGGGCAAAATATATTTCAGTTTTTATAGTTGTTTTAAGAATGTTTAATTGCTTACTGATTGCCAGTCTTATTTTGGTGCAATGAAATCTCTAAATGATTTCAGACTTCGTTTCCAAGTTTGTGCTTTAAAACAAAAAAATAAATCCAAATAATATTCTTCTAAGACACTCTAATTTTACTACTTGTATATAAAAAAGAATTTTAAAATACTTCTATTTTTATTCGTTTGATGAACAATACTCTCATGTTTGAGTTTCATCATAAGACCTCAGAAATCCTTAATTTCTTCATTCCTGTTCTACTTTTAAACCAATTTATTGTGTTACTGAATATTTCCCCAAGTATACATCCAGTACTCTTCCAAGCCTGATACTTTTTCTATAGGTGTACTTCTGGGTTTTATCCAAAATTATTTTCAAGTTTTGCTTTTTTTTTTAGATCTGAACTCTTCAGCTCTTTAGATGATTTGTAAAATTTCCTACAGTCTTTAAGTGTTTTATTGTTGTTATTATTATTGGTATCCAACTAATTTGCTAATTTCTCTAATGGAACTTCTTCTTCATCAGATTAAGTGGTAGATCTTGTGGCTAATTTTCTTCAAGGAATACAAATGTCATTGCCTTCACAGATTTTTTTTCTTCCTTTTTTCCCCTTGATATTTAAAACTGACCACAACTTCCCTACACTTACTAGGCCCTGCCAATATTTTAATATGGTTGTACTTGTGGGTGGAGCTGTTAATTCAAAATTGCATTCTTTCTGAAGAGTCAGACTGATACCATAGAAATGGTTGCACTCTACATTAGATGCGTGTAGGATGTGTATACCCCATATGTACACAGTTTTTAGGAGGAGGCTGCCAGTTTCCAGTCTACAGCAGCTTTTATTCACACACTGCTAGTAAGCATTTTAGGCCAGTCTTAAAAAGAAAAAATACAGAAAGAAAAAAGAAAAAGGAAAAAAGAAAAAGGGGGGGAAAAAAAGTGTTGCAAATCTGTGTTTCTCTTGCACTGGAGCTGTGTGATCCATCTTGCATATATGCAAGTGTTCGCACTGAAAAAAGAAAAGAATCTTGTGCTTATACCCTCCACCTTCTTGATACATTTTAAGATTAAAAACATTGCATGCTTTCTAAGGGGCTGTTGATTTTCTCCACCCTTTTTCTTGGGCATCTGCCTCTGCTACTTCCTCAGTCAGAAAGTGGGAGATACCCTTTGAGCACTGCAGTTGTGCTAATTTTAATGCGCTTTCATAGCAGAGAACAGTAACTGCCTTCAGCTACCTGGTCTGTACAGGGCCCATCCTATAACCTCACCTTCTGGTTTTCCATTTTGCCCAAATCCCTCTGACATTTGTCATATACTCCATCTACTTTCAAACATTTGGTTCTCATTCCATCCCCCCTCCATTTTTTTGCTTTTTCTGAATCTGACCAGCTTCTCAAACAACAGATTGGACATTTCTACTCCTTTATATTTTCTTAAGTGTTCTGACATTTCTGCACCCTGCAGGCAATTACTCCCATGTAAGGCAAAATTTGCTAAACTACTTTATTTCTGCATTCCATCAGTTATGATTGTAGAAACACAAAATGGAGAAGGAAGAAAGGTGGCCATATTTCCAAACTTTCAAGGCCAGACTGTCACTTGGGAGCAAACAGGGAACTGAAGAATACAGGCACACTGATGAATACCATAAACAAAAAAGGTAGACCTCTTTTAAATACACCATTAGAAGGTCAGGGAATAGGCACTGATTTAATTTCTTTCAGATTTATTCTGAGAGAGTCCCGGATATTTTAATGCGTTTTTAGTACTTCAAATCAAAATATCTAGTATTATTAGTAGCCAGATATTAACCACACTTTTTTATATGTATTTTAAAGTCTGAGGCTCAAAATATCTTAAGTTCAGAGAAAACACTATAACCTCTACAGCTTACAAACAACTTTCATAAGAAGTGCACTTTAAAATCTTCTGTCTGTAGAAAACAATGATATGTATGGCTATACTGTTCATTTTGTGTTGCCAGTTTATAAATAATTTATATTTCTTTTAAATTTTAACCAGGAAAAAAAAGTCCTCCACAGAAGCGTAACATCTCTTTCAAAATGATACCTGAGGCTAAAAAGGCAGGAGAGGTGTAAGCCAGTACAGCAGCAGGAAAGAAAAAAAAAATACATTAAAAAATCTTATGTCATAAATCCTGCCTTACTTTCTGGGGAATGGAGGCCTTGCAGAAGTGACTGCCACCGTCAGCTAACTGGCACTAGCTCAAGGACAAAGTACTAGGTAATACTTTGCAGGGAATATCCACAGGTTGGCCTGGACTTGACCACAGATTAGATAAGGTGTTTTCCAATTTCTATAAAGTAGCAAAGATGCTGCTTTTGTATTAGAAGTCTTGTATTGAAGGCCTGATACAGACAGATTGCACAACAACAAGCTGTTCAGGTAGATGCACAATATATTATCTGAGTCGTGCAACAGCTCTCACAGGCAATGGATAAGATATCTCTAATGACATACCGATAATTAAGGGCAAGTGACAACTTCGCTTCTAGGAGATTGTGCAAGCAAGCAAAGGGGGAGAGACCTTCTCCATCAGATGCATCTCCCTTACTGCTGCAGGTAGAGGGGGAAGGCAGACTCGACGAAGCCACTACCTCATCCAGAGAATGGAAAGTCAGCAGAGCCCAAGCTTCAGACTGACAGCCAGGTAATCTCACACAGGGAAAGAAGTGAGGTCCACTCAGTGCTACAGCAACATTATTCCAGTCAGGGGAAATGACTGGGAAAAAGATGAAGCAGAGAAACAGTGATGCCCTGAAAGCTTCTTTTAAATTCCAGAGCTGGAAGTCCTCTGGATCAGTACTGGAGCATGTCGGTAATATACGCCCTTCCCCTGTTCTGCCTGGGATCAGTGCCATATATTGATGTGCAAATTAGAAAGACAAATCCCTTTCCTTTCAGCCTCATAAGCTAAGACCTACACTCTCAGATAAGAGGCAGGGGCGGGGGGGAAGGAGAGGAGAAACTTTATACAGGTAAGTGAATATAAAGAATAATTGTCACACCTTGCTTAAATGTTTTATTGCTGTTCCTAGGGGCTTTTTCTTTTCTGTCAGAGTACAGCTGAGATGATAAATGGCATGTAAGAATTTCATTCACATGAAAAATCGTTGATTAAACATAGAAATCATAATGGCCTGGTTTCACTATAATTCTAGTTCTATAGGTTTCTAATTATGTAGTCTGTGTTCAAACAGCTAAATCTTTGGGCTTCTTATACTGGTGTTTATACCTTGTTGATTCCTTCTTAACCTTTAAGAGCTATTGAGAAATTAGTAGATTATGCTTTTTCATCAACTGTAAGTAAAGCATGACTATAAGAACAAAGGATGATAGAAACTGCAGTGGATTAAATGGACAATATCTGAAAAAAATGTATTTCAAAGACATGCAAATGTCAGCAGTATTAAGATAATATGGTGCTCAAGTGGATGCATCAGAATGGCTGCTGAAAATTACTGGGATTAACCAGGAACTATGCTCCTAATGTTAATGAAGTACTGCTGGGGATAGGAAAGCAGCAGCAAAGCATAATGATAGGATGTGCACACCTTAGTTACTATGCATTTCACAGAACAGAGGAAAATAACATCTTCTCAAACGGCATATCTTCAGATCACTTTATAACATTCTGTTTCTTCATACAAGTTTACAAGCATACTGCATCCCCAGCCAGGGCAACAAGAGCTGGGGAAAATAGCGATTTATCAGAAATAAGAGAAAAATATCACCACCACTTGTTTTAAATGTTTTACATTTTCATATTATAGGATTAAAAATGTACATTTTCTGAAACTAGCTTGGCTTACATAGGCTATGCTGAAGTACCACATGCAACTCTACAGGTAGAGATAATGGTGGAGACTGCAAGAAGGAGGAAACAGGAGGTAACTACCGTCACACCGCATTTTCAGTTTGCTTTTCTCTTTTTCCTTAATCAACATTATGTCTGTTGGTGATATCCCCACTGCCAACTGAGGCCAGAAGGGTATATCAAGGTATTTATGAGCAAAGATTATTATAAGCTTTTTTTTCCTTTGCAAGTCAGGATTTTAGACTGCTTAGATATTTCACGCTGAGACACTGATGGATATTCACATGCCTAACTTGCACTGTTTTCAGTAAGAGTTGTGTCCCAACACTCCTAAGAAACTCTCTCTCTGTTATTACAATAAGCTGAGAAATCCCATCTAAGAAATACCAGCTGCATTTTTTGAGCTAAGGTCAAATGCTTGTTGGCACAAGAATCAAAGAGGAAAAATGAAGACTGGCTGATTCTTTTCCGCTTTTTCCATTAAGTAAACAGTTGAAAATCTCATTCACAGTTACTTGCTTGTCCCAATACTACTTGTTTAAAATCATTTGCTGTTGATGTAAGGCATAGTCAAGGAGAAGCGTCGTTAAACTACAATTTCTTCATGCATTTGAGGTGCAGTGACAACACCCAGAGAGCTGATAAAAGTACCAGTGCTGCAACTTGAATGA
The DNA here is from genome assembly GCF_964195595.1 of Calonectris borealis. Lineage (NCBI taxonomy): Eukaryota > Metazoa > Chordata > Aves > Procellariiformes > Procellariidae > Calonectris > Calonectris borealis. Next base: position 104,103,240 of record NC_134312.1, read on the forward strand.
CAAGCAAAGACTATACAAAGTCTTCAGTACCAAGCTTCATTAACCAAGCTATGCACTTTTTGACTTTCAATGCATGTAAGAACATCATGAAGTTTGGGAAATGTAGCAGAATATCCTCTTTTCACCAGATAAGATACCTTTAATAACTAGTCATAACAACGACATTTCTAAGATCTTTAGTTGAATCATGGGTTCTTCTCAACAAGTAACCAAATATTTGTTGATATTTATAACAGTTATAGGAGCTCCACAGGAATGGAAATACACCATAAAATTTTTGTACCTCAGTTATATTTTTCACCAGTGTCAAAAAAAGCTGATGTTGAAGCACATTGTATTAGATCATAATAAATAATAAAATCTTTCATGCTTTCAAGATAATACAATGCAATCTTAATAACAATACATTGGGAACTTATGATTATTTATATTTCAGAGCTAAATCCTATACCGTGGTCTGTGTCAATTTCTTTTACATCTAAAAATAACTTATGGAACAGCAATACAATAAAGGGAAAAAGAGACAAACATTATTTACTTACAGGATTTTGCTTTTCTTCTCCCAAATGTATCATTATCTCCAGACAGAGGGGAGTGCTTTAGTTCACACAAACTTCTCTCACACAGAAAATTATTCATTAGTACCTTCATGGTAATAATTTTAGCACTGTAAAGGAGATATCCTCAAGCTCTCAATGGGATCCAGCTCCATTAGCATCTAGTCCTAGCAAGCCACAACAGTCTATGTTCAATGCTTAATAGCACAGAAAGAGCTGTACTGGATCAGACTAAAAGTCCAGCTAGCCCAGTGCTTTATCTCCAACACCAGGGATAAGCAGATGTCTAGGGAACAGGCCAAGCACAGATGTTGTCTCCCCAAGCACTCCTCTGACCTACAGCTATCTCACACACTTCTCGTGCACCAAGCACAGTTTAAAAATATTCTGTAAACTTTAAGGATTTTCTTTTCCATGAATTTATGCAGTCTTCCCTTAAATTACCATGAATTTTTACCATCTGCCATATCCATTGACAACAAATCCCCAAAGTTTACCAGTCATTGTATGAAAAATGACCTCCTTGCTTTACGACAAAACTGGTTCTTACTAGCTTAATTCAGCCTTAAACATTTCTATTTGAAGAGAGATTGAACCAACAATCCCTAACAACTATCTCTTTGCCATTTACAGTTTTGGAAACATCTGTAATATTTCCCCTCTATATTGAATAGGCCACCACAAGGCACATTTTCTGTGCCCTTCAAGAAACTCCAATATGTTTATAAGATAGGATTTTCCGTCTGCAAAAGGGATTCCCCCCAGAAAGTTTGTTTTTATTCAGACGTCTGCTAGTTCTAGTCCTTTCTATAGTTTTTACTATTTGTGAAGCCCAGATGTCAGTTCTACAGACTTGCACATTCTGCGATCTCTCCTGAAGCCCTGTTGTCCTGAGTTAGCAAGGTGGTTTTGAGCATGAAGTTTCCTGTCACTGTTCAGAATTCATCAATCTCATCCTTGAATTCCCTTCGAATGCCAGGGGGAAACCATCTGGTCCTGCTGGCTTATTACTGCTCGTTTTGCCTGTTTGTTCCACAACCTCCTCCACAGTCCATTTAAGAAAATCTTGCTGGTGAGCACCTCAGAAAAAAGGGAATCAGTCTGTAATATACACAGTTTCTTTCACAGTAAATGTGGATGTAGCAAATTCATCTGGCTTCCCCTTATACCTTGATCCTCAGTTGATCCTAGAAATGTACTGGCACACTTCCTGATGTATTTCAAGAAAGATTAACTATTACTTTCAATTCCCTTTGTTAGTTGCTTCCCAAACTTTTTTTTTTCCTTTTTTTTTTTTCTTTTTTTGGTGGTTTGGCTTACTGCATTTTCATATTTAATCTGCCAAAATCTAAGGATCTTCTCTTTCCTTTGGAAAACAACTTCAGCTTTTCAAATTATGGTTTCGCCTTTTTTATCACTTTGCTTTCTCTTCCGTTTAGCCTCACTAATTTCTCCTTCTCAAGTGTTTCTGCTAGGTGATAAGTATTGACCCTGTGGTTCTAAACTCTTTTTTTATTTTTCTAACATAGTCCTCAGGCTGCCTAGAAAGATTTAATTCTCTTAGCTGCCCCTTTTAGCTTCTTTTTAACAAGATTCTTCATTTTTATGTAGTTCCCCTTTTTGATGTTGATTACCATATAATTGTCTAGACTTTGTTTTTTGCCTGTAAGTGCAAACTGCAAGTAAATACATTTTAAAGAACGACCTGAATGAAGACGGTGCTTAGAGCTCCCTCAGATTGTCACTCCCCGGGACAAACCGACTCCATTTGGAACATTCTAGAAATTGTGTGTGTGAGCTAAGAAGGTAGGCTAAGGACATTTGAGAGCCATAGAAAGTAAAAAAAAAAAAAAAAAAAAAAAAAATCACAGTTAAATAGCAATAATAAGTAGAAACACTGACCTGTCTCCCACTTACCTTCCTCCTACCATCCCCTGAGGAGCCACGCTCGCCCGTACCCTCTCAGCTCGCCCAGCTCTGGGGTGAGACTGCTGCGCGCTGAGCAGGTGTGGCTGGGTCTCCCGCTCCCGCCGCAGGGATATCACAGTCCACCCCACTAGCGCTTCTTAATCCTTGCTAGAATCTTTATAATTTCATTTTAAAAGCGCCCAGTGCAGTGTTTCTAAGCAAAACAATGACAACAAAACATGTCTGTACCTACAGAAACCTGTCACATGTTTTAAGAAGTAGATCCATACTGTAAAGTTCATTACAGAAATCTTGTGCACACACGTGCCTGTGCAGCAGCCCTCAGCAAGGATTTAACTGCCCGTCCCCAAGCTCACCGAGATGCTGTATGGGGTGCGGGTGCCCAGGGTCTGGCAGGGGGCTGCAGGGCGGCCCCTGTGAGGAGCGGCCGGGGCTGCCCCGTGCCGGACACAGCCGGTTCCAGCCGGCTCCAACCCACCCACCGCAGGGCGCGGCTGAGCCCCGCAGCCACGGTGGCGGCGCCTCGGGGAAAGCCTGGGTAAGGAAGGGCAAAATGCTGGACAGTCAGAGGGAGGAAGGAGGGGGGAAAGTGTGAGAAACAGCCCTGGGAGCCCTAAGGTAAGGGGAAGAGGAGGGGGAGGAGGTGCTCCAGGCACCCGAGCAGGGGTTCCCCTGCAGCCCCTGGAGACGACCACTCTGGAGCGGTGTGAGGAGGAAGGAGCGGCAGAGAGGAGCTGTTATGGACTGACCACAGCTCCCATTCCCCAACCCCTGGAGGGGGGACATAGAGGAACTGGGAATGAAGGAGCGAAGGTGAGCCTGGGAGAAAGGTGTGGGGTGTGGGGAAGGTGTTTTCAGTTTTTGTCTTTGTTTCTCACCATCCAACTCTATTTTAACTGGCAATAAATTAAATTAATTTTCCCCGAGCTGAGTCTGTTTTGCCCGTGACAGTAACTGGTAAGCAATCTCCCTGTTCTTATCTCGAGCCACGTCCTGTTGAGGACGGTGAATGCGAGAGTGGCCAGGTGGGCATCTGGCAGCCAGCCATGGTCGACCCACCACAGATGGGCATGTGGCAACTCCTATTAAGCATGGAAGGAGATGCACAGGAGAAAGTCACAGGGACCTTTACTAAGTAGTAGCCATTTTTTCTGTTTTCCAATATACAAACACTCAATACTCTCATCTTGTGTGTATTATTTTGATAACAAACAACTGTGCTGTTCTTCCTTTGTACAAGACTGTTCCCTCAAGCCTCTGCTGCGTAATGCACAAAAACAGGTATGCATGCAGCTCAGCACACACCTCTGTGATGAAATTTTCTATTCAGAGCCCCACCAGCCAAAACCCAGTAGACTCACCACTGTCTCCCAGTTAGATCATTCCCTGACTGGGTTATCCACCATTAAGAGCCCTGGCGTGGCTGCTCAGCCCCTCAGCTGCTTCTAGCAGGTTCTTAAATGAGGGACAAACCAGGCAACCAGCTATAGCAGTTTCTTGGCAGTTTTCTTCTCCTTGCGGTTCTGCATCCTTCCAGCCCACCGCTTTGCTCTCCTGTGCAAGACTACAAATCACAGACTCAGTCTTTCCTCAGGTCTTATATTATAAGTTTTGAAAACAGTTTACAGTGGTGCTTTAAATACTAAGCCTTGAATCTGGAAATTTCATTTTAACTAGCCTAACTTATATCTGAGAAATCTCTGAGATTTTCCTTGCAATAGAAAGACAAAGACCATCTAAAGCGAACAATGACTAATTTACACTAATAATAAATGGTGTTAATTTATTCGTTCTCTTACCTGTTTCCTGCCATGCCTGTCAGAATCACAATCCCACTTACTTTGTCATCTTCATTTGTTTTGGGGCTATGCTCACACACCAAAGAGTAGTGTTAAGCTTACATTTTCACACCTAAAAAGGTTGTTTGGATATTTTTCTAACATTTTTTTTACAGCCCTTATCAGATGGCTTAATTGGCTGGGTTAATGCCACAAAGTTCTTTGTGTGGAGAGATATGCACTTACTTCCATCCATACAAATATCATATATTTTGTAAATATGCCACCCATTTAGCATATTTGTCAAAATATATGTCAAAATAGTACTCTATCAGAATAACTGAGAACAAGCGTATCAAGTAATTTTTCCCAGCAATAACTCTAGGGAAAGGAAAGCAAAGAGTGTCTTCCAAAAAACAATGAAAAAAAGAACAATTATATATGCCCGCAACACTGGGAAATTCAATGGGTTTGTGAACAGGTCTCACTGCCTATTCAGTGATGGGGCAAAATCTCTTTGCTGTACAGTGGAACAATTTCATCACCTTTCAAAACTGTCATCTTGGACTGTAGCAAAGAGAACTGCTGCCAATAGGGACTATGAGTCTCAGTTTTGTGAGGAAAGGAAAATTTCCAACAAAGTTTTAGAAAATGATGTAAGCAAGCACTGGATTTACTGAATGGGTGCCTCTGGTGCAAGTGCAGTATGAATACTAGTGCAGTATTAGATAAGAACAGTGCAGGGACAGGCTTCAGTGCTCACTTAAAAAAAAAACCCAAACTCACTTGTGGCTTCACCTTTCACATATAAGACAGCCATTCCAAAAGTATGCCAACACACCCAACTGTATTGTTATCCTCACACACTCATTCCATTCCTACTCCCTTTTAAAATTTGCACACTGACTGAGAATTTATAACTCGGGAGAAGGACAATCACGCAGAAGGTTGCATTTGAGTTTGTCGATTAAACCCTTTCTTCCAGTGTTCATTTTCTGCACCTCATTTGCACATTAATCATACATGAGCCTCAACTTGGCAATGACTGGTGAACAGGCAGTTCACCCACACCTCCATAGTGATTCAGTGATTTTAAAAAAGGTTACACTCCGAGCTTATGTTCTGCACACCAAGAGCTTGGGATCACAATAAAAGTACAGGATTGATGTATAATAGACCAAGTCACAGAAACCTGCTTCTCCCTCTTAAAAATAGGAAAAAAAATAGATAATTGTAACCTAAGAAAAAATATATCTAACATAGACCCAGAAAACTAGGGAAGGGTGAAAAATAAAAGTAACTTTTGTATTGAAAATAATAAACTGAGAAAGGTAAAGTAACAGTGGAGAAAGGAACAATACAAACTACTCTAAACAGGGGGAAAAGTAGCAAAACAGTATCCAACTTCATAAAGAGAGGTTATGTATTGAGAGGAGGAGATGTGAGTTTTTGAATACAAAGAAGAAATTAAAAAAAAAATTATGAAATCCTGCTTTGATTTTAAGGTGCCCTCCTTATGCTGTTCTTTAAATGCACACTTCTTTTCCCTTAGAAGGACAGTGTTTTACCCTGCTAGCTTACAGCATGTACATGTTCTCAGGGTACTATGCTGCTGTAAGTGTGGGGTAAAAATGCAAATGAGCTGGTGTTCTCCATGACACTGGGTGTTCCAGATCACATCTGCTATACAGGGAACAAATTTTATTTCTCTAATTGTGTAACAGAGCAAACACCATAAGCATGATTTGCACTAAAGGAGTTACACTGACGTGTCTTCTTGTGTTCTACTGCTAATGGTTGGTTCAAGACTGCTGTAATTTTACCTCTAAGTGTAGCTAATCCCTTATCTATAGAAACTGAAGTATCTAAAAGACTGAGCATCATATCCTCTCCCAAAACTTTTTTTCTTATGTTTTAACTTCCAGTCCAGTACTCAGTTGGAATTACCCATGCTGTATTTCAATTTTATCTATTATTCTATTCTGTGGGCCTTTTTTATTTTAGAATGTGTTCCCACCTGACAGCAAGGAAAAGAATTATTTCGAAAGGCATACACATGCAAAATGGATTTAATGAGCAGTAAAAATGCTGCATTTAGTTGTTTTTCACACTGTACTTTCTGCACCATTTTATGTGTAAACACTGCAGAAAAGGGACACTTTAAAAAGGGGAAAAGCAATTATTGAATTGAGCCTATTAGGCAATGTGATCATTTTACAGAACACTAAAGGGGAAGTTCTTAAGCACTGCAGGAGGCTTTATTGTAAAGTGTAATTTTCAGACAGGCACTAATGCTCCCACCTGTTTCTTTTTGTGTCACACTTTTTATAACACCAATTTCCCTACTCCCTGCAAAATACTGGAATGAAAAAAAAAGCATAGAAGGTCTCAGCTGCAAAAAGAAGATACAACCTCCCAGACGGCCAGGATGTTTAATACAAAACTGAAATTTAATCTATTAAATATACATGCTGTATCTCAGCAAAAATGTTACCTGCATCTTAATATGTTATCTACTACATCACAGCATAATTCCACAGTGGAAGTGTAATGTCAATGAAATATTGGTGTAGAAGGTTACAAGCTGAATATTTACATAATCCTTTAAAATAATTGGCTTTTTCTTGCAAAGACAAACTACCTATCTGCAAAGTTTCACTAGGCAGATTTTTTCTACAATTCATATGATATTCTTCATAAGATTTTAGAACATTTTATTGAAAATGAGCACTCATTCAACATAGCATATAACAGATGCCTACTAAATCAAGGCAGGAAATATCATCGGGATGAACTCCTTCAAAATTACAATAATTAAAAAATTGGTCAACTATCCAAAGAAAGTAATTACAGCAACGATGGCAAAGTACTGGCAAATGTTGCCAAGTTTGGCTTCAACAGAGATTTGGGCTGGCATCAGTGACTATTAACTAGAATTGTTTTAAAAATAAACTGGGCATGGAATTTGGATACTGAAAAGGTTCACCATTATTAACAGTTATGTATATTCCAATGTACAAAAATTCTGTCACATGCTATGTGATCAGTCAATGTTGCACATGATATATTTTCTCTTTACCTTCCTGACTGAAAGAGCTTGAAATGTAATGTTTAATACTAATAAAGTTTTCTTTATATATACACTGGTGCCTATGTGGGTGGAGAAACTAGGTGCTTAACTTACAAGTCTGGCTGATGATAAGAAACTTCTATGTGGTTGACAATAACCATGGGATACCGAGTGATTACCTTTAGCCGACATGGTTTATATCCCATCAGATCAAGTTAACAGTAGGTTGTTTTTGAGTCAACTCAAGCTCAAATACAATCAGTACCTTTTGGAGAGATGGAAGTTCACACCTCTCAAAACAGAAGAGAATATAAAGAGAACCTAAATAGATAAAGATACAAAGATAAAAAAGCACTGTTTAAAAAAAGACAAAGAAGAAACTTTTCAAGAAACTAGAACAAGACAGAAGAGACAGACAGGACAGAGATACCCACTGTATTTGTAGGGGACAGGCTGTATCTAATTGCTGAACAAGCCAAGTCCAAAGACAGACAACTTGGAATGGACAGAGAGTGAGGCAAAAGACAGGAATAGGAGAGCCTGAGCTATCCTGAGAGCTGTTCCCCAGTGATGAGGAACACAGGGCTGAGAACTGTGAGGAGGGGTTCTTTCCTTTGTCTGAGTCCACACCCACAGACACAATACTTTGTGCTATATACCTAAGCATTTATTCAAGAATGTATTTACAGAATCTTGCCCAAGGCTGTGTGACATGTGCCCTGGAAACTTAACTGTAAACTTAGAGTGCTCAGAAGGCGTAAATGTGACACAAAGAGATACTTCAGTTACTGAGAGGTATTAGAGGTCAATGCTAGTTCTGCAATCAAGGTGAAGGAGGCCAGGGAGAGTCCCAGTTTGTTAAATACAGTTACAACAAAATTCAAAATTCAAAACCATCCATCTTTCTGCTTAAGATAAAGATTGTCCAGATTGTCCTGGTTTCGGCTGGGATAGGGTTAAATTTCTTCCTAGTGCTTTGTTTTGGATTTAGTGTGAGGAGAATGTTGATAACACACTGATGTTTTCAGTTGTTGCTAAGTGCCCTCCTAGTCCAAGGACAGCTCCCGTGCCTACTGACTGAGCTAGGTACACAAGATGGGAGGGAACATAATCAGGACAGCCAGCCCAGCTGGCTAATGGGGTATTCCATACCATGTGACGTCATGCTCAGTATATGAACGGTAGGCATGATCCAGGAAGTGCCGATCGCTACTTGGTTATCGGTCAGCGCGGGTGGTGAGCAATTGCATTGTGTATCACTCATTTTGTATATTCTATCATTATCATTATTATTATTATTATTTTCCCTCTTCTGTTCTATTAAACTGTCTTTATCTCAACCCACGAGTTTTTCTCACTCCTACCCTTCCGATTCTCTTCCTGTCCCACTGGGGGGGCGGGGGGAGTGAGCGAGCAGCTGCGTGGTATTTGGCTGCCTGCCAGATTAAACCACGACAAGATCTAAACATAAAACAGTGGAACTCCAGTATATAACTTTCCTTCTTTCTTTTCAGCTACTTGATTTCCATTGTAGGTGGTCCTTTCCAGAGAAACCTGAAATAGACTCTTACAATTCAGGGTTTCTTATGAAAAAATATGTATGAAGTTTAAGGGAGAAATACTTTGATACCGTGTTCATAGTTTGCTAGGATAATATTTCATCCTGGATATGGACAAATTCATCCAATTTTCCAAATCATTAATATTTATTGATACTGCCTGAGCATCCAGCTTGGGCTGTGGATTCATTCTGCAAGGTGATTTATAAACACAGAAACATGCATGCTGCTCCAGATTCATTATGATAATTCATACAGGTGGAGTTGATACTAGCATTCCTTTCTAGGCTGCTAGGTATTCATGGCACAATCCAGATAGTATTCTGCAGTGAATGAAATTTATGCAGAAAATGAGATAATTTCTACAGAACCTCCATCTCACCTGCTAGAGAAACTGGGAAGTGTATCATGTCAAAGTAGGTAAGAAAGACTTGTATATGGACAAAAAGCTGGCCGTTAGACTAACGATTCAGAATCTAAACCTGCCATTATGATGTAGTTTCAAAGCAATATTGGCAAACTACTTACACCAAAATGTTAACAGCTGAATGTCAAGTGGGTTTCCACTACTTTCTCTGCTAGTTTCTGATTTCAGACTCTTGAGCATAGATTCGTAGATGTGCGAAGAACTCAGTGTTACAATTCAAACCAAGATGAGCTATCTTCTGCGTGTGATGCCATGTCACGTCAAATAGTCTTGGGAAAATGGGGACTGTGTTCAATGTTAGACATAAAATATACGTGGTCTATTTGTCAATTTTGATCTTAGGATTTTTTCCTGCTTCAGTTCCCAGCTGTAAATTTGAGGCAGTTGAATACCCTAATTGTCCACAAGTGTAAAAAAAAAAAAAAACCATTTAAATATTTGCCAAGTTCTCAGATACTAGGGGGAAGAAGCAGATGAACCCCTATGAAGAAATTATTTTAACTCTGTGTTCTGAGGGCATGCATCAAATAAGACCTGAGTCATACAGATCATTCATAGCAGCCATTCATAATTACTATTCCACTGAGTCAGGAATCCTCTTCAAAGGCTATATCCTGCCCATAATGCCACAGTTTTCAGGAAGCAAAGTATTACGAAGTTTCTCATAGTATAACGAAAGTCAGGAAATCCAAATGCGTCCCTTCTAGCATTTCTCGCAATACCTTCCTTAGGTACAGAGGTCTTTCCACTTTGAATTAATTTGAACTAAGGTAACTATTCAGAGGAAGGAAGAGATTTTCTACTCTTTTCTTTATAATACATTTTATCCTTGAGCTTGTGACAAAACGATTCATGAAATAAATGTTTCTATAATTTTCTAACTACCAAGCGTGTGAAAACTCTGAAGAAATGACAGGATCTGTAGATGAAGAAGACAGTATACGTTATCTACCTTGACTTTAGCAAGTCTTCAGTCACTGTCTCCAATGGTATTCTTTGTATCTAGGTTGGGATGTTACAGTTGTCCTGGATGTGTGAGAGAATGGTGTTGTATATTTCTCTGTTATTATTAGTATTTGTTTCCATCAGCCTTTGCAAAACGTTTGTCTCTCTCAAGGGAATCTTCTTTAAATAGATACTAGAAAAGACAGAACTTTCTGTGCTGATACCATAGACATAGTTTACAATAGCTTTATAGTGCAAGCTTGATTATTTGGTGTGCCCTCATTATTAAAAGTGATCAATTTTTCTGATATTAATTATTTGATTATGTATTACTGGGTACATATAATATTAGTGTTTATTACTGATTGTGCTTGTCTCTATGACCTTTTCATGACCTTATGAATAATGTTATTCTAATGAAGGATACATATATGAATGTTCTCCTGAAATAAAAAGCTTTCCTATTTATTTCAAACAAGGCCAAATATTCACTTTACAGTAGTCAACCAACTATACTATGATTCCTCTGAGCTGCATGGAACAGAAAGACATTTTTCTAAAGCACACAGGAGACAGCCAACTCTCTCTTTGTTTCCTGTGCCCTAATTATCCCATTATATTTTGACATCCTTTCTGCTGCAATGACACTAACTTTAAAAAAAACCCCAAACATATTTCATGCATGCTTTGGTGCGAGTGCTGACTAGGAATATTAAATATTGAAGCTTTCTTTCATTATGGGGCAGTTTTTGAGTTCACTTTCGGGTCAGTTTTGAGTCACTAGACTACATTGTTAAGACACAAGGGTGTGTAGAAGCTACAACTTGCAATAAGAAAACATTGGCTTTTAAAATCTTTTGTAAGCACAGATGACTGTAAATGATCATTTTTTTCTTTGGTTTTTATTTTTATAGCTGTCTTGTTTATTTTAAAATATTCAAAATATTGTCAGGCAATATGACTTCAGAAAAGTCTAGACATTGCATATGAGTTCATAAAAAGGATGTCTATGATTTCTGAAGCTTAATTACATTTCCTTCTTTGGAAAATAAACAAAGCCTAGGTAAAACTATATTATGCTAAAAAAGAAATAAATTTAAAGAGCCACTGACACCTTACAGACATATTAGGCAAGTTCATTTACTAAAATGTTATAGCCTGACAACTTTCTAGGCATCAGTCAAAAATGTTGGAAATGACAAAATAGCTCTAAGGATTGAAAAGACAAGAGGTTAGCTTCAATTTGGTTTGAAACTATACAATAGTATCTCCAAAAGAGGAATGCTATTGAATAGTGATGTCAGCTACAGGGTGTCTTGACCTAAGTTATGCAGAGAAATGGCTAAATACATTTTTAGCTACAATTTAAAAAAAAAAAAAGGATGTAATTATTATTAAAATTGTCAATAGGGTGAATAAACAAGCAACTGAGTCCTGCATAAGAAGAGACTAAGCTGACACAAACACACCTACTAGAATTTTTCCAAAAGAAAACTCTTAAATTTGGTCTACCATCTGGACATCGATCCATCGGACAACAATCCTCACAAATGCTACCTCAAGTTACCTTAAAATATTTCAGATAATAGGTTATGTTTCTATAGTGAGTTATGTTTATAAGGTCTGTTTAAAAACAATCTCTGTGGTAAACTGATTAATATATTTCTTCTTTTTTCCTTTCCACCAACAGAAAATTTTAATTGAAAATGTCATATCTTTTTGCACACAATATTCGAAATACCAGCATTCCACTGTTGTTTATAACTGGTGCCCCAAGTGCTACACAAACTGGATCAGAAGATCATCAAATCCAGAGGTCTAAATCCGTAAGTGTAACTTGATTTTTTTAGAGAACACTCAAACCTTGATGCTAGACCCTGGAGGAAATAAATTTAGCCAGAGTTGCATATGGAAACAAGAGGCAGGTCTATTGGAAGGTGATGTGTGAGGAAGCCTCCTCCCCTCACCAGTTTACCACTCCCATTCTGACTCAGACTGTGGTCAGTACATCATCCCACCACGTGGGACTGGTGTCATGACACATGTCCCATCAGAGCCCCTAAGGGCAAACCCAAGGACAGATGGCTCTTGCAGTAACCTCCCCAGCACCTCTCAGGCAGCCCACCTCTGCTTGAAGCTGCACCAGCCACAATACATACTCTAGAGGGAACTGTGGCAGAGTCTATAACGATCTGTGACACTTTATTAATCCCCCACGTGGCCTGCCTCTGCAAAACCATCGCAGAACAGGCAGGATACCGGCCTGCTCTTTTTATTGGTATCATCACACTTCTATAGCAGCAATACAGTACTTACCCAAAAGAACAGCTCCTGCCTGCAAAGCAATTCCCCTAATAGCAATAGGCACAGGGTCATGACCAGAGTCAGAGCTATCCTCATCTTCACAGTGATGAGCAGAGAGATAAAACAGCAGTTACAGAATTTGTGCATCCCCTCTTATGCCCTCCCCTGTTGCCTCACTGAATCATTCAAAATGGCTCACCCACATTTCCATCTTCCTCTCCACCCCCTCTCCCACCCCCACACTTCTTTTTTCCCCCTTAGCTCACTCTCAGGACTCCTGTTCCAACATTGCTCTCTGCACCAAGACCAGAAACGTGAGGCGACACAAACCCATTCATAGCAACTAGCCACCTCAGAATCTGGGATAATCCCAGTCCATCTCACACATTACGACAATCGATGCTGCACGGATCCATCCTCACATCTGAGGCCACTTTTTCTCTTGTCCAAAGTCACGGCTATTGAATGGCCAAGACAAATCTTGTTCTCTAAAGTATGAAACCTTAGCAGGGCCTTAGTCCTCCAGTTCTCACACCGAGTAAACAGTTGTTTGCCACCTCTCTGCTCTATCTCTGGAAGATGCTGTTTTGGTGCAGTTTGATGCAGAGGGCAGTTGATTTCCCAGAGGTGTTGGTCTGAGCAAGGCTTCCTTCCCATTCCCTAAGTTAGGTAGGGCTTTTCCTTAGGACTGTGTTGTAGCTTTGAAACACAATATCTGGGTATCCATGATGCACATGGTTGGAGGGACAGAATCTCTGCAAGAAGGGTCTTGGTGATGAGATGTGTAAGATGGGGTAAGTACGTTCTAGCTACGTTCTAGCTTTAGCCTCATTCTGCTTTTCCCTTTTGGGAAAGAATTACTCTGCAGCAGCTATAACTGCCATGAATGTCACCACAGCCACAACTCAGCTTCATTCTTTCTCCATTTTCATCTCTAATGTCACTCTGAAGCTTGTGAAAATTGCTCTGACATATAAGAGAAATGTACCTATAAGTAAGTGTTCATTTACTGCTATGATTCACTGCTGCCTACAGGAAACAGGAGAGACTGTTGTAACTGTGACATAAAGTTGACAGTGTATAGAAATTAACCCATGGTGTGTAAATGGCTATGAAGGACCATGGCTGGCTCTGAGCTCTCCACGAAGCCCACAGTTCATCACTTATCTTGTGACAATGACATATTTGGGCTCTGTGGGCCTCTCCAATTTCTCTCTCTCTTACAAGCCAGAAGGTAATCATAATGTAGGTTGGGAGCATGACATTACTGTTTCTCATGCTAAGCAACTGCACACTGCTCCCAGGAGGATGCCTATTTATTACTGGCTCTGCGCCGTGAAAGACTGACCTAATGAAGCAGTACAGAGCAGCTGATGTTGGCAGTTCTTGTGGTATGGACAATTAGAGGTGCATTTATTGGCAAAATATTTGTGCCCCAAAGGCTACCACATAGAGGTGCCCTGCCTTGATAATTCTGTGGTGTGGAGTTTTTATTTGGCTGCTGTTTCAAAACCACATGTAAGGTTTGCATTTGAATCCATTAACATTGCAACTGAGTTCTATTTTAAAAAAATAAATAAATCACTAAACACCTCAATTGCAGCTCTATTATAATTAGTATGTTTTAACCAGTCTCCTAATGGTAACATATAAAGAATATCTACAATATTTAGTGTACCAAATAGAAAATATTGGGTATGTCAAGCTAAAACATACCACTTTTCTGGTTTTCTTTACTGCCTTCAGAGATGACTAACAAATACAGGGGTCTAGAGGAAAATTTAATATCTGAGAGTATTAATTGTCTCTTTTTTAACAGAGTGACATCTTTGTGCCCACTTTTAACAGAGTGACAGCAAGCTCACTACCCGGGACTTCAGGAGACCCGACTTTGGCCTCTCTGGAACGAAACAGGACACCTGGTTACCCAGGATATGGAGAGGGCTGAGGTGTTCAATGACCCTTTTGCCTCAGTCTTCACCAGCAAGTGCTCAAGCCTCACTGCCCAAGCCGCAGAAGGCAAAGGCAGGGACTGGGAGAATGAAGAGCCGCCCACTGTAGAAGAAGATCAGGTTCGAGACCATCTAAGGAACCTGAAGGTGCACAAGTCCATGGGACCTGATGAGATCCATCCGCGGGTCCTGAAGGAACTGGCGGATAAAGTTGCCACGACGCTATCCCTCATATTTGAGAAGTCGTGGCAGTCCGGTGAAGTTCCTGCTGATTGGAAAAGGGGAAACATAACCTCCATTTTTAAAAAGGGAAAAAAGGAAGACCTGGGGAACTACAGGCCAGTCAGTCTCACCTCTGTGCCTGGGAAGATCATGGAAGAGATCCTCCTGGAAGCTATGCTAAGGCACATGGAGGACAGGGAGGTGATTCGAGACAGCCAGTATGGCTTCACCAAGGGCAAGTCCTGCCTGACCAACCTAGTGGCCTTCTGTGATGGAGTGACTACATCAGTGGACATGGGAAGAGCTACGAATGTCATCTATCTGGACCTCTGTATCTATCTTGACACAGTCCCCCACAACATCCTTCTCTCTAAACTGGAGAGATATGGATTTGATGGGTGGACTGTCCGGTGGATGAGGAATTGGTTGGATAGACGCATCCAGAGGGTAGTGGTCAATGGCTCAATGTCCAGATGGAGATTGGTGATGAGTGGTGTCCCTCAGGGATCCGTACTGTTGGGGTACTGTTTAATATCTTCATCAATGACATAGACAGTGGAATCAAGTGCACCCTCAGCAAGTTTGCAGATGACACCAAGCTGAGTGGTGCAGTTGACATAAGCTGAGCTGCTCAGCCCAGGCAAGATTTGGATGGAGGAGTTGCTTTAAAATGATACAGGCACATAATAGAAGAAAGAAAAGTACTTACAGAGTTTAAATGATGCCAGACTAAACTCAGAAGAGCTTTTCAAATTAGAAAATTTGAACTTAAATGCCTGACTTGACCTACATCTGACTTCAAGTTCCTACATTAAGCAGTTCCATAAAGTCACTAAAGTTACACCAGGGAGAAATTCAGCCCTAAGTGACATGATTTTTGGCATGTAATTTGCACCTTTTCTTGAACAAAAATATTATTGCATTATCATTTTTAAGACCTTTCTAAAGCTGTGTGTCACCACTCCATATAACACTATATATTAATCTTTTGAGCAGAAGGTCAATATTGAATAAACTTCATTCATAAACTTAATACAAAGCAATTGGATTATTTATGTATCTTTATGGGTAAATATATAACAGCTCATCTGAGAAGATACAGTTTTAAAGAGTGAAGTCTATTTAAATACTAGATTCTGTGCAAAGTTAATCTCTGCAGATCTTCCTTTAAAAAATATTGATGGCAGAGATGTTAATTTCCAAGTGAAACAATTTATATTCTTAAAGCAGGCTACGTCTTTTCAAATTCTGGTAGAAACAGGCAGCCAACCTGCACATATCATTAAACTTCAAATTCCCCTGTAAATGACAGCCAAAGCATCCAGAAAGTTCAATATATTTTCTCTGAGGCTAGTTGATGTAGGAAGATTTTCATGAGACGTTTTCTCTTCTACCATCAGTTCAATGATGTAAACAGTGACTGATTAAGCCTGCACTCCTTTCAGGTTGATATACCTGACTGGAAAAAAAAAAAACAACTCACAGCTGGAATTCTTCCTGAAAACTAAAATAGATGACAAAGTAAAAGACTAATCTTCTATAGACACTTAATGAAGACAGGCTTCAAGGGGTTTTCTATACCAGAGATTACTTTACACCCCAGGACAAGACAAAACCAGCAGATTTCTGCAGCTGAAGATTGCAATCACAGCAGAATAAGGAAAATAACAAAAACATATTACTTGTTAAATCACTTACACTGGTTTTCCTTTGGATTCACAAGTCAAAATTATAGATTGTCCTTCTTCAGGCCATGAATTGGAAGAAATGATTTTAACTAAAGGTGTATCTGGGAAGAAAAAAAATAGACATCTTGTTGATATACACAAAAAAGATTTATTATCTAAGAGTACATTCTTCTCTATTTACAAAAGACTATACCACAGATTTAATTTACACTTGGAGACGCTTTTATATGGAGCCTTGTGCAATTTTCATTGTCTTCAGGAAGGCAATAAAAATGACCAATGGAACCAAACCAGTAACTTTTTATATCCCAAGGAAACACAGATAGAAAGCATGTGTATACTCAGAGGAAATAACTTTTTTCTTTCTGCATTCATGCAAATACTCCATACAACTATTCCACAGTCTGATATCTAACAACGAAATAAAAAATATTGAGGGTGAATAACAAGTACTCTGTGCAATTGTTTCTTTGTCTATTTATAGGTTGATATGACGGAATGCTGCTATTAGAGGAATGAATGCAATAATATACATTTGAATAAGAACACTTTTACTGTTGCCGAAGCTTGAAACTCATAATAAGAAAGCTACAATGGGCTTTCAGATAAAATACCTTGTTACAGGCATTTTACAGGATATTATTTCTGAAATGCAATAATGCTGCCCCTAAAACAGAACATTCTTTTTTTTTAAACAAAATTTACAAAAAGAATGTTTTAAATATCTGCAAAAAGCACTATATAAAAGTTTGTAATCTGTCCTAAAAATTTAAAAATATTATTCCTATACATTGGAATTAACTTTATAGTTTTAATTGCAAAAAGATACAAAATACAACTACTGTAAATGCATGCAGAATAAAACATTTGCAGTAGATCTTTAGCTTTTAAAAGATTTTGCCAGCTGGCTTGCAAGGATATATTCTCATAATCAAAATATTTTACATGAGTTAGAGGGACACCTCTTATAAGGAAAAAAAAAGACCACAAAGAAAGAAACATCTCTATACAAAACAATTTTTTCCTTAGGAAAAGGAAAAAAAGAGTTCATAGTCACAGTGAGGAAAATTTTCAGACTCAACAGGAAAATACAAATTCTTGTTTCCTCCACAGTTTCCTAATACAAAACACATGTCTTCATCTATGGCACAAGAAATACTTTTAACCTGCAAATCCAGGGTATCTAAGTTTTGTCTCATCCAATTTGCAATTCCTATTTTCATTAGCGGTGAGGTAGTAGTGACACCACAGATATCCTACTATCAAGCAAATGTGAAAGAGCATGACAATATGACCCTACAAAATCAAATGGAAAAAATTATATGCTCTAATGATATAATTTCTTATTGAGATGCTAATAGTCCTGGTTAAACACTAAATGGCATATGAACAATTAAAAATGTCAGAAGCATTTTTATAACTTTGATATTTATTTTTGACGTATTATAATGTATCAGCATGGCACAAGACAAGAAAAGGGGAAGGCTTAGCTTAGGCTTGTCATAATTCCACTGAAAGTATTGTCAGCATCATTTAGCTTTCTCTACAGCTGCAGTAACCTTACATAAGTAGCAAATCTGTTCCACAAGTTCATATTTTTAAGGACTCTGCAAACCATTATGCAGGTGACTAATCCTTTGGAGGTCGTGTTGGCATTTGCTTCATTTTTAGCACATGCTTAAGGCACTGACCTCAAGTGCCTTAATAAATCAGGGCATCAAGTACTTCTGTGATTTCAGTGGTGCTATTCAAGATGAACAAATTACTCTCTTGACTATACATTGAACCAGAGGAACAAATTAGTATCAGATAGGAAAACATGAAGAATTTAACTGAGGGAGGGAGACAACTAATGCAATGAGATCAAGAGGTTTCCAGAGAAATATGAAAAAGAGCTAGGCTTTGATGGAAGTAATCATGATAGCCACAGGTGAAGAAAGAAATTAAAGGCCCATCTAGCTAGCATTACTGGCTTAAATATTGAAGAAATAATCAGCATTTTACGCATTACTGTAAATGACCCACATAAAATAGAAGAGCGGACTTCAGACAATTAAGCTTTCATTTGCTCGGATCAATGCAGTGCTGTTTCCCTCAACTTGAAGTTCCCATTCCTACTCTATTTAATGCCCCAGACAGCTCTGTGTTCTCCATGCACTTCTAAGTAGAGCTTACTTAGAACACAGGATAAGAAAGGTCTTATATTTATGTTTCACTCTCTAATGCACAATAAGGTAGTGTAGGAAATATATTCCCTTGTGGTTTTCCCTATTAATTGACTTGTACAGTAACTACTTGTTTCTTTAAAACAGGAAATGCAGGGATTAATTAAATATATAGTTTTTAGGGAAGCTTACAGTTCACAATTTTTGTATTTTATTAACAGTCCTTTTTCAAAAACTAGTTGATATTCTATTTTGGGTTCTCAGTGTTGCTGTTTCCACTTTATTTTCACACTGTGCTTGATTTCTCTCCAGAATTAAAGTGTACAATTATAAGAGGAAAACTTTTAAGACAAACTAGTCCTCCACTTTCACATTCACATCAATATTTAAAATGAGAAGAAACCTTTAGAAAAATTGCATCAAAACTAACCTAAATACATTATTGTAACAAAGATAATAAAACCCTGATGATTGATATTTTTCCAGAACACAAAATGCTGTTACAAAATACTACCTCCTGCTAGGACTGTTCATTTCAGAAGGATTTGACAAGTATAAATGTACTTTATCAATACTGTGAGCTTTAACCTGTCACACCCAGAAGTATTAATCGTAACAACTGCAACATCACCTAATCTCCAGAAACCACTACCACCACTAGAAAACAATCTAAAGAAAGAAAAACATATCAGGAACAGCAACACAGTAAGAGAGGTTGATTTATTTTCAGATATGCTCATCAGCTTGCTCTAAGTAATGTAGATATGTCCAAAAAAATCTCTACTTTTATAACCAAAACAAACAAAAGGAGTAGGATCAAGGGTTTTATTGTGGGTCAGATCATCTGTGGCTCCTCCTCTAAAGTCAGTAGAAGTATACCAACTTACATCAATTAAACTTACCAGAACTTTAAAAATTTGCATCTTTTTTAGGATTTGGCCCAGTAATTTTATGGTAATAAAATATTGTAGATCAGTATTTCAAGCAGAATTCTTATGAACAAGGGACTAGTGACTAAAATTTCTTTACAATACATACAAATATGTCCTTATCCTGAGCTCCAAGGACATTATGGAGCAGGTAAATATTCCAAAAAGAATAAGCATTGGGAAAATCTGATTTAAAAGAATAAACCCAGTGGTTTAGGTAATACAGCAGTTTAGGTAAACTCAGAGTGTAGGTAATACAGCAAGCCTTGACAGTAAAACACGCTGGTTTCAATACCCAGTGACTTATTTATTTACATGCATCTCCAACAGCGTGAGAGCTGTTTGGCCGTCCAGTCTTTAGCTTGAGTAATGAGGTACTTATGAGCTGCAATTGATTGTTAGCACCAGTCTGAACTGAGGCTCAAACATGTCTTTAGACACATAGCAAGACATCTTCTACCCCCTATGTGCCAAGAATCTGCCTTTTTGCTGGAAATAACAGCTTAGCAGTGGTTATGGATAAAAACTAAGGGGATGGGTTTTTTTATATATATATCCCTTCCTGTTTCAGGTAAAAGTTCCACTCAGCGATTCTATTTCATCTGTCTTTCTAGGATTTGGGTACATCTCATTGCACAAGACCAGGGAAGCCATTTCAAAGCTTTGGGAAGATTTATCTATTTTTGATCAGGCAATATCATCTTTATTCAGTGACATACAAAATCAGTGAATGCATGTGGAAAATTAATTTCAGCTTACACTGGTAATGAATGTTATCTGATATATGAAGAAATTAAGCACTTCAGCACATGATTTTTGTTGTTGACTCTCAGCAATAACTAATGCCAACATTAATACCTTATGGAACTGCTTTACTGATTGATTTAATCTCTTTGAAGTTATTTCAAAATAAAGGTGATTCTTATCAGTCACCAAACCTTTGCTGTTAATCAGATCTCCAATACTAAAAGGAGATGCACTTGCTGTTTTTACATTGCTTGAAATAAGAAAGAGTTTATTATGTATTTATATTCTTTTATAGCCAAGCCCTTGTAAGGTTACATGCACGCTTAAATTTCTTCATATAAATTACTTCACGTAAATATCTTCATATAAAGTAAACACATGGAAGCTGCTGGAAGATTCCCATATGCTAAGTTATGTTAAATTATATATGTAAGCTCTTGACAACCACAGTGTAAAAGCAGAAACTGAATTCATAAAAGTAAATAAATTTGCTTAAGATCATAAAGCAGATCACTAACAGAATCAGAAAATGAATCTCTACTAGCTTCTTCTTAGTCCCAAGATAGTAAAAAAGTAATTTGGCCTCTTTTTCCTATGTAACTTCAGAAGTCCTTGGTCCCTTCAGTCCTTAGCAAGCTGGATTACCAGAGCTTCTGTGGATACTTTTTCAAGGAACTCCCAGCTACTGGTTGAGTAACTAAATCAAAGTATGATGCCTATACATCTTTGGGCATTAATCAGCAAAAGGTGTGTGGGAATAACCAGATTTCAGAAGAAAAATCATCTTGTGAGACAAAAGGGTAACATTATGACGATGTTATGATAGCATCATGTTATCATATCAAATAGTCTCTCCCTAATGTAATAATCTTCAGGTAACATAATTACAATCCAAGAAACAGAAAATAAGACCACCTCTTTTCCTGGACAGATGTTAGGGTGGGTGGAGTACATATATTTTCTTGAGACTTTTAAGAAATTATGATTGGAAGTAGTAGACTATTCAGGAGTAGAAATATTAGTGATCTCATAGTCATTACAATTCGAATAGTGCTAGAAATGCACCTATTCAAAGACGCATGCATCAGTCTCTTCTCCAGAGAATTGAGAGAGAGAGAGAGAGAGAGAGAGAGATGTTTAGCTGTAATGTAAACAGTACTTGCCACTAGAGCTCTCTGCACATTTTGTTAAAATGTAAATCTCTACATTGCGCAAATCTTAGCCTTTGTTGGGCTTCCAGTGAAAGGAGGATTGACAGAAAAAGTCTTAGTGGTTCTCCTCTGCAGAAACTTACAAAGAAATATTGTACCAGATGTGGAGATCCAGGTCAGGGCTCCTAATTTTCAATTCCTCTACTGAATTATAGATATTAAAGAGAAAAAATGCAATAACTTACTATGAAATTTAAACTCGGCACCCCAAATATCTTCCAATGTGGCTAAAGTTTCAGGAAGCAGAACAGAACAAGAACACCTCCTTCTTTTCACTTGCAGTGATAGTGTTATTAATACCTGAAGAAGGGTCCTGTACTTCAGCATTCTACATTTTAGAGGCCTGCTATACCCCCAAGTCTTAGGAAGCCATTTCTGTACTCCCTCACTTAGAGGTAATTTGATTTTTATGAGTTCTTTAGACGAGTTATTAGAGCCCTTGCAGCGATTTATGAGAAAAAGAGGTTCCTTATTCCACTGAGTACTGCAGTATTCGCACTAAGTAGATTAGATCCAGCAAAATACTTATTTGACAGTAATTCAGTGATTAGAACATTCAACCCTTCAGAGCCTGTGGATTGAGGGTTTGGTCGGATTCAAAGAGTGCAAGGAGTTGTGTGCTGACCTCCCATGCAACAGCAGAGGTCTACCAGGTATTCGAAGGTCTCCCTTCCACTCAGGTATAGAACTAAGATTTCACTTTGAATCTAAAAAAGCTTTTTTCTTAAAAAAGCTTTTTTCTTATGTATGTCCTAGTTCAGATAAATCAGGATTTTCTGACACACTAAAAAAGGAAAGGTATGAGAAAATTCTTAACCCATTCCACATTATGAATTGGAATTCTTCAAGTTGCTCAGTAGTGTGCAAATCGTCCCTATTTACATTCAGTGCCAACATAACATGGAATATACCATTCATCTTACTTCCATTTAAAAAAGGTTTCTAAAGCCAAATTAGGATACTTATAAAAAGAAAACTTTAATATTCTGTAAACATTTCCTAGGATGCTTAATTGGAAGTTCTGTCAATGCTTAGCATCAAGTGTCTTTGGTACACCCATTCTTGGGCTTTACATGTAAAAAATTTACTGACATGTTTTCAAAGGCCTTTGAGCTAGTGCCCTCAGAGTATCCTTCTTACTTGCCAAAGATGGCAACATTTTTAATGTTTAAACAATTTTTAAAAAAATTAAAATCATTAAATGCAACCACAATGCCAGAAGCAGATATTAGATATCTTATTAATACCAGCCCAAATTTAAGACGACCTTTTCCAAACTGGTAATGGATATATATTCAGCTAGGGCATTTATGTTTGCACATTACTATTTCATATGAAATGCAGTGCTCCTTCAAGTCTTTAGTTTTTTAAACATGTTTATTGCATGAAGTCTGTAACTCCTACTTCTCAAAGTAAAATGGCATAACAGAAGATGTCGGATGTACAAAATTTCAGTGAAAATCTCCTGTAGTATTATCCATTCATGGTTTTGCATGCTACACAGTGATTTTGCAAAATGTTTGGATCTTCTCTTTGTAGCCGGCTACCATGTTTTTGTCATGATCAAAGCAGTCCAATAATAAGTACAAAACAAGTTATTTGCTGTTTAAGTAACAATCAGTACCTAAAGTACTATTGGTCTCAACTTATAGTTTTGGGAAGGTTGGTTCACATCATTCTAAGGAAATGGGTGACAGTGTCAAGAAGAAATCCCATTTCTCTTGGTTTCCACTGTTGTCCCTTCATCAGAGAATGTATTTTTTTCTGGTCTGTAGGATATTAAAAGACCTGGCACAGAAAAATTGTCACATTTGGTGACAGTAACATATAAGGTTCAATATATATAAGGTGAAGAGAGAAAGATTAATCTCTTGAATTATTTTAGTTTACGAGTCTTTGGGGTTCAAAAAGAAAAATCCATTGGTGAGGTTCTTTCCTCTAATGCATGGTACACATCAGTGTGATACATGCTTTCTAAATCTCTCTTTCTTAAAATCCTGTGCTTTTTTTATTTTTCACAATGTCCCACTTAGTCTTCCAAGTTCGAACTAGTACCAAAAGAGCTAGATCTAGTGAAAATGGTAGAAAGGGAGGCACAGCAGTTCGAATATGTTTGCCTGTTGCGAATAAAAATGTACACCTCTATACAATATAATACTACAACAGAAATCATTAAACTTCCAAAACAATGCCCTCCCATCTGATTAGTTTCTGTGCAACCAAATTATCAGGTGCCTATTTCAAAACCAGGGCAAACACAATCCTTTCTCTCTTCATGTTCTAAATAACTGAAAACAGCCCATTAACATCATTTGACCCTAGGCCTCCACTGGAATACTTTGATCCTGATACGTGTTTTCTTTCAAGGTGATTCTCTCTCTGTAGTTTATGTTACGAACGTCTCTCCACCTGCAGTAAGAAGCTGAGTTTGCTGTAATGAAGTCTGTGATCCTTCTTGGACTTAGTGTTTGAGCGCAAATTATGTTAACAGTAATAGGAAAGACACCAATACAGGGAGGGACAAATACACCTCTTGTTGGGTTTGTCAGAGGAAGCGAGTGCTCATAATACATCAGGATGTGCTACATGTGTTATTCGAATCCCTCCTTCTAAAAACATTGATACTGCCTTCTTATTTAATCTTTTAGGATGGTGACTAGATGTTTTAAATTACCTTTTGTGACTAGAACTTTTCTTCTATACACAATGATTTAAAAAGCCTTAAAAGTACTGCTAGTAAGAAAAGTCCTTGTTTAACAACGTAATTCTGCATTGGATCCAATAATAGGAAATATGCCATTGGATCCATTCAGGAAGAGAGCTATGCTTGTGTGACAGAGCGATGCTTCCCACTGTGATCAGTGAGCTTCCCATGAATGCCAGGTTTTACCTTCATGGACCCTAAGCAACACAAGGAACACGTCTTACTAACTACTCGCCAGCTCGGAAAACACTCACTCGAGCTCCATGCAGCCCACAAAACAAAAAACATAGGCCCTACCTATGCTATAACATCCGTGTCATGGCTGCCAGATCATTTGGCAGAGGCACTGGAGGAACGTTTCTCTCCTTCTCTAGAGGAAATTTTGTTGGGTTTTCTAGGAATAACAGGGTGATTCTCATCTTCTCAGCAAGCAGGTTGTGCCTTGTTGCAATATATGAAATTCTCCTTTGGTTGGTTGGTGAGGCTTACTGCACTCTTCTTTTGCCATAACCTGCTGCACTCTCTCTAACAAGAGTCCCAAGAGCAATGGATCATAGTATTACTATCCTCCTCAGATGAATAGGCAGGTTTCTCTCACTGAGGGTTATTGTTTCGAGCTGTCTGCATAGCCAGCATTTGCCGCTGCCCAGGAAAACTCTCAAATTTTCCTTTGTCACCAAAAGGGATAGAAATGTATTAGCTCCCCACCTTCCTGCTGTTGCCCACTGACTGTTCCCAGACCACTCTAAGTTCTGACATAATCATGTAACTTTGTGTAGCAGCATCTTCTGCCTGGGTCTATAATACTGAGGTTTACTCTGCCATTTTTAATTAATATATTTACCTTGTTTAATTTTTTGCACGCTACCCACCATTTCTTCTTTGTACCAGAGTCTAAATTAGTATGATTGATTCATCGCAACACACTTTTCTTCTTACAGGTTTAGCTAAATTATGAGCTACCAACAGCATGTCTTTACTTCATAGTTTTATTTTATGACCACAAACCTTCTGAATATTGAAAAGCTTCCATAAATTTCTCTGATATTTTACTGTGGCAGTGAACAACAACAGTTCTGGTGCTATCATCTTAAAAAATGTTATAAAAATCTAACAGTCCAATAATAAAAGATTATTGCTACCAGTAATAAATGACTGTCAGATGATAAGATTTTTAAAGTATTTCCTGAGAGACTAATTCATTTATTTTCTACCTGTTTTTGTCTGTTTTTTCAAGAAGCATGTTTGTGAAATTTATTTATGTCACAGCCTTCTACATTTTTCATCGTGCTTTTTCTCTCTTATTTCCTTGGAACCTTTCCATCATTTCCAGATGCAAAGATAAAATAAGCAGATACCTCTGAAAATGATGATGTATCTACTTTCCAGATTAATTAGCACTGGAATAAGCATAGGACAGTTTAAGGTATCTTTTTTTTCCCAGAAACCATGAGAAGATCATAATTTTCGTATATGGATAGCAATTACAAAACTCCTTGAAAATTCTGTATTCCTACACAATTTTATTCCTATTTCTAAAAAAACCTAAGTAATTAAGCTTAGAAAAAAATACTTTTAAAGTAAATTCCAAGGACAAACCACTCTAGTATATACAAAAATAAACATCAAATTGGATATCCCAAACGAGATCTGAAAGAAGAGAGAGGAGTACTCTCATCAGCTCTGTGAAAGTGCTCACCATTTTTAATAGCTTTTACACTTACCAGCTGCATGCATCCTACAGCTGTGAATCAGCATTCCCAAAATTGGGCTTCTTTTGTAAATGACAAGTAATGGCTTCTGCCTGTGCCCTTTTGCTTTGAGTAAGCACTCACAAAGCAAGTCTGCATTGGTAAACTACTGGGAGATACAGTAAGTTTGATGCTGTGCTTCAGAATATAATGAATGACTCATTGCTTAAACTCATTGAGAGAAAAACTCAGTATTATGTATCTGACAAATTATTTTGTTAGTAGTATCTGTGGGTGAGACAATCTAGATCAAATGGTTGTGTCATGGCAATGGTATTTCGTTTCAATAAATGTATTCAACAATACTGTAAAATTAACCTTTATAATATTTTTTAAATACTTAGCTTTGATAAAAGTGAATACTTGGTACCATATCCACATGGATATTCCTATATCTTATTTTTACACTCCTTTAAAAACGACTTTAAAGTCGAGCAGGACCAGAAACAGCATATGGTCTCTTTGTTATCTCAGATTCTTTGATGACTATTCTGTCATCCTTTATCTCTTCTCTTTTAATTTAGTTTAAAACGATGTTTGTTGAAGAGAAAGGTAGTAACAGTTTGTACCAGAAGAGTGCAAAAACACTCTCCTGGATGCAAAACAACAAGCCAAATGCCAATGTGGGGGAAAAAAAAAACTCGATCAGTGAAATATTCCCTCCTGACACTCGTAATTCATGAGTGCCTGAATTCAAGCACCAACGTGGCAGGGAACCCTTTAAGTTACTAATTCTGTGAACACTGATTATCTGGTACTGTCTTAAAAATATTCATACATCTCACTCAACATCTCAATTGTGGTGAAGCAATTCCTTCACCACAATTGCTAAAACGAAAAAACGAGATTAAAATGTGATAGTACATAACGTGTGGGTTGGGGTTTTGGGAAGGTGAAAGAGAAGATGGAGGTACACCACCAAAGCTCCATAGTTCCTCTCTGCTCCATTTAAAATGCATGAAAACCTTACCCTTCCTTTGTTATGTAATGTGTTCATTGATCATTCTTACCTACTTCGTGCTTGGTCTTAAAACTGGCAGAGATAAATATGAGCACAGCATTGGATATATTGGTAGACCCTGCTGAATTAAGTGGTACACAGAGTGACACTGTCACCACAGTTCTAAATGTGTGCCACTTCATGAAGATAGCACCAGTAGCACTGCCTGTGTAAATACAGCTCTTCCCCTTTACATGTTTTTGCAGAATGGGTCACTGGTTTCTTAGTTATCCATTAAGTCCCGTATACACATGAATGATATGGTAGAAATAATATTTTCTTTGGCAACTCAGTTCTGTTTTCTTGAGTGAACACAAGCAATGAAGCTTAGTTTTGCAACTTTTATCTTGTTTAATTATTTCTATCATGCCACTTCAGACTAAACAATCTCCATTTTGCCAGTCTCTGCAGATATGTAAACCTCTCTGTTCCATTTAACATCTCCGTGGCCTTACACTGTGCTCTTTCCAACTTATTTATATTTTATCTCATTTTTGCCATGTCACCTAAGAGGAGTAAAGAAAAAAAGCAAAAGAAAAAACCCGTTCTGCCTAAATCACATATGTTATCAAGAAATGCCTCACTCTGAGTCAGCGCATGACCTTTCAATGTAACTTTATCTTCTGCATCCTCAGTTTCTTTTGCTTAAGGCCTTCAGTTTTCTGTTATGTCTGACTTAAATAATCTTGAATATGGCTTGAGAATTGCAGCACATGCAAAACTGCTGAAGGAGTAAATAAGAGCTCTGGATGCTCAGCATATCCAAATACCCCTTCAAGCCTTTCTCTGACATTCATATCAGATATTGGGGACTATAAAAGTTTAATCTATATAAAAATGTCTAAGCAGTATTATGGGGACATGAAAATTTGACTTGTTTCTTATCAATATATACCACACCCTCATGAAGGGCAAACTTCTATTCCTTGGGAGGTCCTACTAACAATCTCTATGTTTTCCTCCAAACTGTCTCACCTGCTTGCTAGTCTTTAGTTTTGGAAATAAAGAGCCCCCCAGACTGTTCTATAGGGAAGGCCTGGAACAGCTTTGTCCTTCTATCATTAGGTTGACTGGCTGAAGGTGACCAGAGTTGTAACCTGGGGTGTGAGCTATACAGATTCTGTAATTTTCAGTCTCTTTCCAAGACGATCTCACTTGAAACAACACCAAGTCTAGGCTAGGCAAAAATGAAAAAGATATTTGAAGCATATTTTTGAAAGCAGCATGGAGCTTAATGGATCTTAGTCATGTACCTGAAAAATTCTTGCTGGGACCTGATGTGGAACTTCTCAGACACTGGACTGTCATTCAGCCACTCAATCTTTATTGTCCTGTTAGCGTTACCCAATATAAAGTATATTTATAACAAGTATATTTAAAAACTTGCTTTCTCGTTTTTCTGTAAATTCAACCTTCCACTACATATCTCTAACACAGATCGTTTAATATATTCACATTACATCCATGTAGGCATTCATCTTATCAAATACAATGCAGAGAAATTATTTTTTTAATCAGTTTTACAGTAACTGATTTTTACTTAGATTAGGAGCTTCAAAAATCAGCCAGTCAATCAGTGTCGGGGATACTGCTGCTGGGTTGTCTGGAATAGATAGTTATTTCTGGAACCTTCCTCCTTACATAGGGAAAGGTTTACCATTACAGGAAATCAGCTGCACTGCTTTTTTTACACCATTACACTAGTTTTCTGGTCTTTTCAGGTAGACGAACTAACTTGTTCTCTTTCTTATGTCCACCTAAGAATATACTCCAGTGGCTTGACTGACTCAACTGTGGGGATTTCTACAGATGACAATGGCACGTGGCCAGTCATGACCAAATTAACTATGTGACCTCAAAAGCCTAGAGTGAGCTCTGTAAGGTTCTGTCCCCAGCCTCCCCTCCAGAGAGAAAACAGATTTTAGCTCATCAGTGCTCATTCATTCAGAAATGTCACCACACTGACTGAAGCTAGCATCTCCACATGGCAAAGCACTGTGCGGTTCAAATATGTATTTGGAACAGGTTCAGGGACAACCTCACTGTGCTTCATTTACCAGCCCTCTGTCTTTTCAGTCCTTTTATCACAGGTTGTCTCTTTCCAATGCCGAAAGGCTTACACCTCTGAAATGGAATTATATTTATTTTATGTTTATTTCCTGAACATCCTACTTTTAATATTATTAAAAGTTCCCTCCCAAACTTCCTTTGAAACCTTCTTGAGCCCTCTCTTAAACACACGACAAGCAAATGGAATAACCTGTCCACACCATATTTTGAAGTTTCTATGCAAAATGGACACGCCATTCTGTGGATTTTCCTACAAAAGGTTTTAGAGAGAAATAAATTATATTAGATACTATTTCACTTGTAAACCATGTTTCAACATAAGCCTCCAGATGGGAAAGGTCAGGATTGTACATTAACCCTTTGAACTAGATATCCCCTTTGAAAGACGAAAGTTTGGCAGTAAATGGACCCACAAGTTTTTGAATTATTTTGCATTTAAATCATGGATTTCTTATTTTCATCCATCATTAACCTAATTGATCTCATTTAAACATGCAAATTGTGGCACTGAACTTTCATGTTCATAGATATCATTCTTTACTGTTTACAGTAACGATCCTTTATATTTCATTTGTTTCAAGCATTCACTAATATTAAAAGCTTAAACAAGATAATTTTACTTATTAACACAGTGTTTACATAATCATTGAGCTATATAATTAAATAGAATAACTTCTTATTTACTTTTCATTCAATATGAAGAGGTGTACAGGTACTGAAGGCTGTATCTTTTAATTTGCATTCTTATTATTACTATTCTTAACTGCATCTTAGACTGGTAAATATGGAAATATCCCTCCTTTAAGGGAGACAGAATGGAAAGTATGGTCACTCAGGTATTAAAATAACAGTGAGATATATTGTCCACATTAATATTCACACTGTGATTCGGGGATAAAAAAATCCTTTTTGGGAAAAACACCAGAAGAGTATCTCAAAACAGGTGAGTCTTGAGTGGAAATCTGAATGTGTACAAAGGGTAAACTTGTCTCACAACGTATCAGGGAGTCAATTGGAAGACCTTGAAATTCTCTCATTCTCAAGGTCACAGCAGCCCAGAAGAATACCTTCATTGAAAGAGAAAAGCAAGACCACTCAGATAGTTGACCTCTAAAGGATGGGAGCATTAGTTGCAAGAGACGATACCTGTCAGTCAGACTTAGGTAGCCATTTAAGAAAACATCTAGCTTTTCCTCATGAGCTTCTAAAGGATTTAAACGGCTGGCAGTCTGATAGTGACTTAGTGACTTCCAAAAGGTTGGGTCTAGGTAGCTGTACAATGATGACAGCAGACTGTTTCCTCAAAAAAAGAACACATAGCCTAAATGTGTCTCGTTCCCAGAGCTGAGTTTAAGAGCTCTGAAGAATAAAGCATTAAAGCCAACAAAAGCATTAGGAGTATATCTGTTTGGAACAAAACAATTCTGTTTCCTCAAAGGGAAATTTTCTTTGCCATTTGTTATGAACAGCATGCAATAGGATGGGCCATGCCAGAATGTGCTGCTGCATCTGTGCCATCATGTTATTCTTGAAAGAAGGCTTAGGCTTGAGATATTGGCCACCTTCCACAAGTTCCAGAGGACTCTGAGGTGTCACAGTTCCCAAACACTCGAATTATTCTAAGATAAAATGCTTATAGCAAGAGAGCAAATCGTGCTAGCTTGGAATAGAGAACTGCAAAGCCCTGGATGTGCGAATCTCAAGCGAGTTCTTTATTTTATGGCCCTAGAGAATTATGCCCTCGGAAAATCCAGGTCTTTTCACTGTATCAGAAATTATAGGAGAATTGTGTGCTTAAGCTTATTGACTAAAGATATAGTTAGATAAATATTTTCTCTCATGGCAAAGCCAAAACAAGTTTCAGTTCTTACAAACACTCCAGCTATTTTCACTCCTGACTCAACATACAGTCTATCTGTATTTGAAGTGGCTCAATATTTTGGGGCCCTGTTAAAAAATAAATGAAAAATTGGAAGGCTGTGACACCTCATTATCCTAGCTAGTAAATAATTTCCTGGCTCCGGGGATGTTATCTTGCCGTGGTTTAACCCCAGCCAGCAACTAAACACCACGCAGCTGCTCGCTCATCCCCCCCAGCTCTGGTAGGATGGGGGAGAGAATTGGGAGGGCACAAGTAGGAAAACTTGCAGGTTGAGATAAAAACAGTTTAATAATTGAACTAAAAACAAAGTAGAACAGTAATAATAGTAATGATAACAACAACAATAATAGAATATACAAAGCAGGTGATCCACAATGCAAACTGCTCACCACCTGCCAACCGACGCCCAGCCCACCCCGAGACGCAAGAGCCCCCCCCCCCCGGACCACGCCTCCTAGTTTATATACTGAGCATGACGTCACATGGTATGGAATACCCCATTAGCCAGCTGGGTCAACCACCCCAGCTGTGCTCCCCCCACAGCTTCCCATGCACCTGGCAGAGCATGGGAGGCCGAAAAGTCCCCAGTGCAAGCACCACCCAGCAACAACCAAAGCATCAATGGGCCATCAACGCTCCTCTCATACCAAACCCAAAACACAGCACAGCTAACTAAAATGAAAGTTAACTCCCAGTTCCCTCCCCTCTCATACTTTATTATAGCTAAGAGGTATCCAAATCTGTATGCTTTTGCGTGGGCACACATCTGCCCCTTTTGAGCTACAAAAAGACAGCAAGTCCATGGTTGAGATAGTCACCCTGAACAGCCACCTAAGATATTTAAAATGTAACTAATTCATTAAAATTAAACATTAAGATTTAAGGAATTTTTTTTTCCTCTAAATACTCTTCTGATGTGCAACTGTAAGTGTTTTAGGTGTTCTCCATAGACAAAGGGTCTAACAGTCAACTATGCCCGACCCTTTTCTTCCCTTCTTTTATAATGCCTTATTTCACATAGTACTATATGAATGTATATTATAATATATATTTCATATCTTATATTTTCACATATTCACATATTCACACACACACATATATTACATTTCATATATTTTTGCTTATTTTTGTTCAGAATGTATAATTGTAAAAACTGTGTTCCAACAAAAACTTGAAACCAGCCAAGTAAGAATATTGGCCTAAACTCTCTCAGTGAGCATCAGGTAATGTAGCTCTTTGATAAAATTACTCTGCTTTACACCAGCAGAAATTCTAACCCCATCCTGTTGTCAGAGAAACTTCCATTTGTTAATGCATCAGAAATCACAGTAGTATGCTGCTGTTAGACACACACACACACAATTTTCTACATGGCTGCACAAGTGCATTGCTGATTTGCTTATCTGTAGTCTGCTGCATTCGAGGCATTTTGTTTACTTAATTCAAAATCAATAAGTTTATTTCCCGGACAATAGCCAACAGTCTCTTGGAATAGCTGCCTAATTTTCAAGTCAAGTTCGGACGTTCATTGCAAAAGAATCTAGTAACAACTCACAAAAATGAAGAAACAGCTTATTACACAAACATTGTTGGAATAGACTGTAGAAGCAAGTTAGCTGATGGCTATAGACTTATCAGACTGACAATTCACTGCACATCTGTGTCTGCCAATATAGAATTTACTCAAAATTGCCTCTCTAGACACTTCTTTACATAACACGTATTTAGCTTATTAGGGCTGTCATTTGGGAGTGTGGTCAGCTTTTGAGCAAAATCTCACTGAGTTCGCTAGCACGGATGATACCACAGCTGCCATTTTAGAATCACAATGATTAGGTTTGAAGTTCAAATTATTTGATTTCACTTTACAGCTTCAAAAGCAGCCGCTGGGGCAGACTTACACAATTAATTTTTACTGAGGTCTGCTGAGTAATTTACTGTAGTCAGAGAATCTTCACTAAGGTAAGGTAACTACCACTGGATAATTTTATGGCATTCTGTTTAGTAGGAAGCAACGTGTTGGCTGGCTTCTGCTCAGATAAGACCTAGAAGAAAGTGAAGATGCTGCTTCTGGGAAACAACACGTGTCCGAGACATTGAGGAGGGATGAGCAGAATTCACTCACTTCCCAGATGTGGACCAGAAGTTGTACTTGCCCTCAAAATATCTTTTGAGAAGTGTGCATGAGGACTTAGAGTATACAATTTCGTAAATATCGTACTGAGAAGCTTTCAAAATTGAAGTACTGCACCTGTGATTCTTTAATAAAGGAACAAAGAACGCATTCTTAGTTTAGTTTGAATGCAAAAGTAAACAATGAAATGAAATATCCCTCTGAGATTTGTATTTATCACTTGCAAGAAGCACTTCCTAATAATCAGTGGCAGCTAGGCTGACAAGCAAACTTCAGAGCAAAGCCACAGGGGACACAAGTCTATTTTAGGTTTACTGTTGACAGTAAGGGTCAGAGGAAAAATAAACTCAGCAAGCAGTGTCATGCTACCACAAACCACTGCTGGCCAAGCAGAAACTAAATTATGGCCAAACCTTTCAGCACAACAGAACGACTTGGGCAATTGGGCTGCCCTGCAGTGCACAGAGCATGACATACAGATGAACAGGATTAAGCACAAGTGAGACATAACATAAATCAGTGACAAATAAAGCTCAAAAGATTGGAGGAGCTAATTATCCCACAGTCTGGAGTGGGGTACCGCATGCTTACCCCAACAGCATCCCTATTATTTTAATATTTGAAGTCTGCAAAATTAATCTGGAAAGTCCTGTGAAAACAAGGACTGATCACGGTCTCCTTCAAGATATCCTTCTTTTGGTCAAGCTATAAATAATATAGGTAATCTCTACTTCTGTACCTAACCGTTAAAAAAAAAGAAAAGAGCAGCAGAAGGATTCAGACATTATTTCTATTACGTACACATATATATATTAAAAGAAAATAAGAACTTTTTTATCTTAAAAGTTTAGTCCCCAGCTTCATTTCATGTACTGTAATAGTGCTGGGGAAAGCTGATTTGATTGCTCTATCACACTAATAAAAGCTAAGATTCGTGTAAGGGAAAAACAGGGAATAAAGTATATTCCATATTGACATCGCTGCTGATGGCATTACTGGCTTTTGTTTTGCTAAGTTTACTTCCTATTAAAGCTGATGATAAAAGCAGCTGTGTGGACTCATAAGCACCTCTATCTACAGCTCTTCATGGACTCATTAAAAATATCTGTTTCGTATAGTCTTATAGTCTAGGACAGATTTAATTTTATTCTGTCTTTCACTAGGCATAAATAAAAACCTGTCATTCCAACCATTGCGTTGTTTTCCTTTTTCTCTACCTATCATCCACTGGATGTGACACAATCCTGTAATTCCTATTGTTCTGTTGTTTTCCTTTTCTTTGCTTTTTTTGTTTTGATGAAGCCACTAATGTTTTGTCCATTGTCAGGGTCTAGTTGCTTGAAACAAAGCAGACTTTTTTACTTCCAAGCATAATTATACAGGACAGAAATGGCTAGACCTTATTATTGCCCTTTTTTTCAAACCTGTGATGATAAACTGATAATTCATAAGGAGCGTCCATGCACCACAGATAAAATTCTTCAGATTTTAGGAAGGTGTTTAAAAACCAAGTGCAGTTCTAATGGGTGATGCCCAATCATTGTGTATCTGTTCTCTGCCAAACTGATGCTCATCTGTGCTGTTCTGTTTGACCATTTTAAGGTATTTGCTTGTCATTCTCCCATAGCTCTCTCCTCATCTGAAATACCTCTGGGACATTCAGAAGAAGTGCCCTATGGAGCAATGCCATGCTACTTGGTTGTGATTTTGGAGCCTACAGGATGTCAGATTAACAAATTCTCCTGACTTTTCTCATGGGGTCCCATAATTCATCTGTTTTGTCAGCACTATTTTTGAACTGCTGTCAGGTGGCACTGAGGATATATTGGGTCAGCTCACATTGGGTCCTGGGAGCATGCCTCTCATTAATACAAATAGGATGTCTCTTACATGTTTGAAGTCTTATGGATTAATGGAAAAAAGTCAGCAGCTTCCAGTGACTGCAGTAATACCCACGACGATGGTGAGCAATACCAGGAGAATAAAATTAAAGGGCCCAGTTCCAGTGTGATGTACCCTATTCAGAGTCTTTGGGATTGCTCTAGTAAATCATCCTTCTCCTCTTTTTCCTTCAAGGCTCTCTGCTGAACCACATCATTATTTCCCTGAATCTCCTTCTCTTTCTATAAGGTTTCCTTTACAAACTTGCCCAGTGTAAGACTTCTGAGTATGTTGACCATGGAGATGGAGGTAAGGTGGTAAGGAAAAGGACAATAATAGCATGCTCTTAGCCTCCTTGTCACCAGTAATAAAATACTGCTTTCTCCATGGTTTTAAATGGTATTTCCACCCTCTCTTCTAAACTTGAGCTTCTTTTGGCAGATTTCTGACTTATCTTTCCATGTATAATGACTCAATATAGTGCTGGAGAGTATTAAATTGATTGGTTGAAAATTAATGGAGTAAGCAGGAATGATGGAGAATAATTACTTGAGCATTGTGGCTTTTGATACGTTGGCAGTCTGAGGGGGCAGTAACATAAAGCACATTAGTAATTGTAAATGCCCGATGCAGTTTGTCCTTATTAGAGAACTTCAGTGAACCCGCAGAAGAGAGAGAAGGGTCTTGTTCAAAACATGAAGCAGCAGGCATAGAGGAAGACGCATCCCTCTGCTATTTAGCAAGGTAGTGTCTTGCTACCTAGGCTGCAAATTGGAAAGAAACAACAAATATTCAAGAAGCTGTATATATGAGAGGCCACAGAAAGGCTTCTATGCCTTATAATCTTATGATGCTCATGCAAACCAGAACCCTGCCTTTACCTTGAATCACATCACATTGCAGCCACTGTGACTCAATTTAAACCTCGTATAGCTGTCCTGTTTCTGTATGTACTGTTCCATTCAATTTGATTCATCTCCTGTAGTGCCAACATCTTGAGCAGGGCACTGAAGGAAGAGCAAGCAATTTGGAAGTGAAGGCATGGGCCAGCTCAGTGGCTGATTGTTGTGGGATTTAGAATTCAAGGAAATAAAGCTCTTAAGACTTCATGTCTCTAGTACAGATGCCTACTGAACATATTATAGGAGGCAGGTGTTTAATAGCCATTTGGTGAAATGATGGGTAGAATGTTTCAGAAAACAGTTATTTTCAGTAGATATTACTTGTGATGCTAATCCACATCCTCCTAATTTTCAGACTTTTTTGCAGATGACATTTTTAGCAATGCTGTCAGCTTCTATGCATGGAGTGCTTTTGCCATTACTGCATTTCACGTGCTACGAGTCTTAGATGCTTATAGAAATATCCCTGTTTAGAAACAAGTTATATATGCCAGCAGTCTTTGACATGGTATGTTTGGAACTAGTTGCAGTTGCTGGAAGCTTGTCTGCTTTATGGACAAGCTTGTTTGCTTTATAATAGGACCTAGAGTAGGTCCTTTGATTACACCTACCCTAGAAACAGATCTCCCCTTCACTTCATCTGACAATATTTTGCAGATGCCTTTTTTTTTGCTAGCTGGCAGCCAAAAGTACAGGTGTTCTGCAGAAATCCAAATAGCTGTACCCTGAAGAACGGTGGGTATAATGCAAGTGAATATGAAAATGTCATCTGATGGTGAAAAGGCGTTCTTCTGAGTGTCTCACAGTTTGTAAGTGAAAAAAACTGACTCAAAGGACAACATGACTTCAGAGTAGGGCACACAGATACATAGGCAGGTTCATTCAACTTTGAAACAATGCACTGCAGAAAAGATCAAGCTTCCAGAAATCCTATTTGAAAAAATAAGTCAATATATAGAGGTACAAAACAACTGAAGTTTGGATTATCGAGAGTAACATCCTGTATAGACAAGGCCTAAAAATAAATTGTAAAGGGTTTTTCCTCCTGGACTTGTGTTATTACACAGAGTTTCATTACCAGGATTCAAAGTTATTGAGGCAGTCTGCTGTGAACTTTGCTTCTTCATACCCTTGTTTCAAGTTTCTAGATACTTTCAAGGAAAATGGCGAACCACTATGATCTTGATTTTTAAGAACTCTTTCACATTGCTACAATGATAAACAAAAAAGACAAATGCATTTCCTCTCCACCATTTCTCAAAGCAAACCAGGAACTCAGTCCCATAGGATTTTCACTGGTAAAGCTCTCATTAAACTTTTTAGAGTTACTCCTGTAAAAAACAAAACCAAAAAAACCGAACCAACCAAACAAATACAAACCAGAGAAGTTGGCTAACAGAAAGATGTTATCTTCTGTAACAATATCAGAGATTTTTATAATTTTCCCACAATAGAAACTCTGAAACAAAACAAAACTATAAAAGCAAGTATATATTACATGTATTACTTACAGTGTATTTCTAGAACCTGCATTGCTATCTGAGGTGTAGAGTTTAGGGACTCATGATCTACTCTGCAACTTACAACTGCACCATCATCATTGCGATCTGCTAGGAAATCCAGTGTGCTGCTGACTGTGAATGTTTTACGATTTGCATCTTCTTCTTTTAAATATTTAACATCTGAAAGAAAAAATAAACAAAAAATTTTCTCTCCAACATTTTTAGGAAAAGTAGTCGAGCATTAGACAGCTAAATTATCTATCACACTTGTTGAAAAAACACGTCTTTCATATCTGTATTGATCCCTTTAAAACAAAAGTAATTAGACTGCAGTTATTCCTCAATTGGCCCCAACTGACAGAGCAGGAGATATATATTGCAAAAGAAAATTTCAAAATTGGTTATGTGATACTGCACTCAAATGGAAATTCCTTTCATTATCTCTTACACGTTTAGGTCCAAATTTGATATAAACTTTCTCTGCAGTTTGTTAGAAAAATGTGGTCTCCTCCCACTCTCACTTCCCTTAAGTAGTCACAGTGTCACTAAATATTAAATTTTCTAAGTCCATGCTTATAATCTTTTATAGTAATGCAATACATGGATATTACTGAAGCCATGTGAACTAAGAGTTGCATGCATGTACTCTCATTAATCCTTTGCTTACTTTATCCATTGCTAATTCTGTTGTTTGGCTAAAATTATGATAATTTATGAATTAAACTAAACCAAAGTATAGATATCAATGGTGATGAACAACTGTAAATAGAGCATGTCACAGTATTTACTGGACTCTACAGACAAGTCCCAAGAAGACTGGAAATAAAATTATTTCAAAGAGACCTTCCACTCACTGCTTTACATCGTGCTAAATTGGCCTACTGCTTTTGTGCAGTTTCAGTTAAAAAACTCTTTCACAGTTTTCAGCCCAGATACTAGAGTGTGGGGAGCCTACAGCTATGTTTAAATAGTATTCAACTCAGCTCAAGGTTAAGGTTCAAATTCAGAAAGTTTTGTTGTAGGACATACATGTTAGATGAGAACTGAAGATCCAAAAGACTGAGTATTTATTTTTAAAAGTTTTAATGTATTAATTGCAACATGGGATCTTCTTACACATACT
The DNA here is from genome assembly GCF_964195595.1 of Calonectris borealis. Taxonomy (NCBI): domain Eukaryota; kingdom Metazoa; phylum Chordata; class Aves; order Procellariiformes; family Procellariidae; genus Calonectris; species Calonectris borealis. The sequence continues at coordinate 104,141,672 of NC_134312.1, forward strand.
TTAGAATTGTTTTACTTCATTCCCAACTAATACTTAATAATAAAAGTTATAATACTTAATGATTTTAATTTATTTCAGCAAAATAGTAAGTTTGTTATATTGATTTGTTACAAGGAAAGCTTTAAAAGACATGTATAAAAATATATATTAAATTACACTGAGATTGCATATATCCTTTGTGTCCTAAAAAAAGTGAGAGGTTTCAGTTTTACAAATTATACTAAATCCCATTAGAGAAGAAGATGACCTAAATAAAATTTCCATGAAATATCAATTTTAGAAAGCAAATCTTAAATGATTTAAGCTACATCTTTTTAGATTAAAAATACTTATGAAATCAGAAAGGTGGTCTTTTTCCTTGTCTCCAGATAGATGAAGACACCACATAATTATACTATTTCCATTTTTCCCTAAAAAATAATTATTTCTTGCATACAAGCATTTTTCTGCCTGTTCGTTGCTAAGCTTTAAGAGATTTCAATTTTTGCCATATTAATATTTAGGGATCAGTAGGTGAGAGAAATATTGACGAGGGCTAAAGCAAAGTTATTATAATCAAACAACAAATGTCTTCACTAATATTTAAAGCAAACACATGAGATTTTGTTCCCAGAGTTAGGTTTCCAAATTTAATAATAAGCACCTATATAGATAGCCTTCTGCTTATAAGTAATGTACACATCCCTTTGCTTACTGACTTCAGGCAGAGGACAGACAGCTCCTGAAAATATCAGCAACTTTAATTTCAGTGAGAGGTTGTGGATGCTTAATCCTTTCGAAAAACAAAAGCAGTTAATTTCCTAAACGGATGTTTAGAAGCCTTTCTCTAGACATCTATTGTTTGGAAGAGTTCAACTCTTAGAGTAAATTACCTTTGTAAAAAGGTTGGTGATACTATTCTATAAACTGCTGACATCCTCATCAACAGAAATACTTAGTTTGTCCACTTTATGAGCCGTATCTTCTTAGATGTTTCTTCATAGTAAAATGAAAGTGTTATTGTGATATATGCTAACCGAATGTAAAGAGCAGTGGAGATCAGGTACTGGGTATGTTACCGTATGCTAGCATTCAGAATATTTACCCAGGATTTTTACAGAATTTTTAAATATGTCTACGGTAGTCCATTCTTTAATTTATTTTCTTGCTACTCCTATCTCTCCTAAATATCCCCTTGAAAAAAGGTTAAAAAAGAAAGATCCGTACAGAGGCACTTTCTCTGGAAATCACTAGAATGAAACAGGTTGGGGCAAGACTAGATAGAAAGTAGCTTTATCGACTGGGGGTCTTGAGAACAGATTGAACATTAGTCAACAGTGTACCTTTACAGGTTTGAAAGCTAAAAAAATGACTGCCCTGCATTAATAATAGCACGGCCAGCAAGTCAAGGAAAGTGACTTCTCCTCTATTCAGCACTTGGGTGGCTGCATCTAGAGTACCAGGCCCAGTTTTGGGCTTTCCAGCACAAGAAAGATGTCAACAAACCCAAGTGGGTTCAGCTGAAAGCCATAGAGATGGTCAGTGGCTGGAGCATACAATGTACAAGGAGAGCTTAAAACAGCTGGGTTTGTTCAACCTGAGGAAGACAAGACTAAAACCAGATCAAGCTGTTGTCTTCAAGTACCTAATGCATGGTCATAGAGAAGAAAAAGTCAGAGTCCTCTCGGAGGTGTACAGCAAAAGTTGAGGGGCAATGAACACAAGTTACACCAAGGCAAATTCTGATTATGTGTCATGAAATATCTACATAAACTAAAAATTCTCCACAATAAGGGCTTTCAAATACTGAAACATCTACCCCAGACAGACTATGGAATCTCTGTCCTTGGAGATTTCCAATTGAATTGGAGACCTTTAGCAACCTGATCTAACCTTTGAACAGAAGTTATGATCTATAAGGGCCAACTCTGGGCCCACTTCTATGACTCTATCAGATAGGTGCACATATAGATATGCTCATATTAACTAATTCTAGTTTATATCTCATAAGTATAGATGTTTGATACTGAAAATAATAAATAGAAATGATAGAATGTCTATCATTCATTGTTCATTGTTCATTATCAACTATTTATAAATGCTCATATATATAATATCCATTTACAAACACTCATCTTTTAAAAAGACAGTTTTGCTGTTTTTACAAAGCAAATATAATTTTTGTTTACATTTAAAATCAAGTTCTGCGATAAAACGGCCTTGATATCTAAAAATATTTCATCTTCTTTTTAGAGATTTATAAAGACAAAATGTTCACTGTCTTCTCTGACTGCTTTGCGTATACCGAACATACACAAACAAATTCAAAAGGTCTTAATCACAAAATGAACGGATACTATCTTATTTATTTCTGAAGCCAAATTTTGCTAGGGGGAAAAAAAAAAGAAAATCCAGTTAAAAATATTCCTGAAACCGAGAATTAATTTTTTACATAATATTGTTGACATAGCATGTAACAAACTGTTGAAAAATAGATTTTTTTTTTACAAAAATGTATTTAGTTTCTCCCGTATTTTTGCTTTTAATAATCTTCTAGAAATGTCACCAGAATGCTAAACTGCAGATCACTTTGTTAATTTGGTGCATATATAAGAGACAGAACACTACAGTAAAAGGTATGGTACTCAGTGCTTCACATTCAGTCCCTCTCATTACTAACACTTACTCTATTAAACAGTATTCCTTTACCAGATGATGATTCCTTTTTTGAGTAATAGCAATGGAGCTACAATTTTAGAATGGCTTTTTCCCCTTTGGTGCAACTCTGAACTCCATGCATCATTTATATTCTTTTGCACCATGTATAATACACTGTAACACAATCGGATTTACTGGTGCTAGACAGACGAACTCCTAACCTTTAATGTCAGATGCATTAGCATATAATTTCATATCTATTTTCTCAGATTTATCATTTCACCTTTTACAGTGCACAAAGCTAATGTAACTTCTGCTGATGCCACTGCAAACTGGTTAGGTTATTTTATTTCTAACCTTTGTGAAATGGCAATGTGCTTTTCAGAAGACCTAGAAAACTAAACTGAAATGAATGTGCTCAGTACTTTCCTCTCTTTTTTGTTTTTTTTTGCCTTTACTGTTCTTTCTCACACATCTTCTTTGTTCATTCCCCATCCACTTTTTTTAAAAAAGCATCCCTTTAGGAACTGTTGAGAAAAGGAAATTAATTAAAGAGTCAAATCACCAGATTGCTTGCTTGGCTTCAATTACATGTCAGCTGAAAGAAAGGCAAAGTTATTACACCAGATTTTAAAACATAATTTTTAAAATAACATATTTTCAGATGTGTTGCCTTGCTGTTAGGCCAACTGTAACAGTGGTTCTTTTAAAGTATTGACATTGCTCAGAGTGATTTTCCATCTTTACATGTCTTGAATATACATATTCATCCTGTCATCTTTTCTGGATGACAGAATCTATGCTGTGCCATATGTGTTAGCTGTGCTGTTAAATTCTTCTTTTTAATTACATTTGATGAGGCGCTACTTTTCTTTCAGCAATCTCTTCAGATTTCCCAGTGGCTGAAAAGAACAATATTCTGTTTTCTCATTTTCCATCCTTGTTACAAGAGTTCAAACACATTTCAAATGATTCCAGCCTAAAATTCCTCTCTCCAACGCTATTCTGATTTTCATCAGAAAACTAAAGATGCTTCTAGAATGGACTGGGTTCTTTGGACAATCAACTGCAATCTCCTCTATTTATCAATTTTATATCACAGCTCTGGTTGTGTACATTGAACTGTGGTAGAGAATAGTAAGGGAAGATTAATGGATTCTGTAATTAATGCTGTAACTTTGCTTGAGGCAGTTTATTGAGCTAACAAAATCCACAATGTCAGACAAATATGAGACAAAGCAGATAAAAATTGTTTGGTGTTTTTTTTTTTTTTAAAAGCTACACAGAAAAGGTGGATTTTGAATCATTTACCGATCTGGTCTTATAGCAGAATGAATAGAGGTGACATGAATAAATACCAATACCTCGCCCTTTTTATTCATACACTCTATAATGGGCACCCCAGTTGGCTGTGTTAGATGTGACTAAGCCCTCTGTTACAGGAATCTCTCTCCACCCATTCACCAAAAAGGATTTTAAACTATCCCAGCATTTATGAGAATATGGACTAGAAAACTAAGTTTTAAGTAAAGAACATACGAAGTGAAAGAGAAGACAGAAAAGAAATAAATAGCTTTTATATGCAACTCTTCCCTATCTCACTGCATCCTCAAAGGCAAATCCTTGCTTTCAGCTTCGGTTTTAGTCACCCGATGACTTTTCAGTTACAGCAGACTTTGTCCAACTCCCCCCAGTCCCCGTGAAGTTCTCCTCATCCCCTTTGAAGCCTGTCTTCTCCCTGCTCCTCACTACACACTCTCAGCATCCTTGCCTCAGCTACAGGTTCCCAGTTTCCCGGTTCCCAGTTTCTCTCAACTGCTGCATCCTGACTCTTCCTCACCAGAGCAGACTCCGAAGCTCGTTATGGGAAGTGCAATCTCCTGTCTCCTCCAGACAGCTCTTCCTCACCTGGTCACTTTACTTAGAGGAGTGTAACATAAAACTGGCAATTGACCAAATCAGACATACGTCATATTAGAAAAGCAAAAAGAAATGAAAAGGTAAAATATCTGGGGTGAGTGGTATGGCTGTGATAACAATAATCCATAAAATGTTTCTCTATGAAGCATCACAGTTGAGTTTATTATGCTGAACAGAGTTCAGAGCAATTCAAAACATCAGTGTTTACTATCTGAAGAAAAAATAAAAAGATGGTTCTATGATCACTCCAGTAATTTACAACCAATTCCTTATCTACGTACTATCACTGATTCATTTAACGATTAAATATGAGAAACTTTACAAACATGAATTAAAAATATAATTCTAAATAATGCATAGTTTTGACCATTGGATCAAATTACATCAAAGTCCTTTTAAATACCTTTAACTTCTTTGTCGTTCTTGAACCATCTGATATCAGCTGCTGGTTTACTACCAGATGTCTTGCAAGTTAGCTGCATTCTCTCTCCCTCCATAACTGGTGAGGTAAATCCAGTAATTTGTGGCTTCTCAGGAACACCTAACAAGCAAACAAGCAAACAAGCAAAATGTCTCTGATAGTGTCAGGTGCTGCCATGAATATATGACCAACTTCAAGTTCACTTCTTCATATGCTCTGAATTCTGGAAACAGAATAATTAGTTCCTTGCCTTCTATCAAAATCGAATGTCACTGAACCCTGTTTCCTATTGCAAATAAACTGTCAATCTCCACTGTAGTTGATTCTAAAGAATTAAAGAAAACAGAAATTATCTAGTTTTCAAAGGAAAACAGATTGCATTTTAAAAACTGTCTTATCTATGTATATTCTGCATGCAGGTCTAGTCTGACTTGCTATTATAAGGTTTAAACTGGTCTGCACAGCAAGCAGGATGACAAAGTGTATTAGAAGTACAGCTGTGAAAATAAAATGTAACGGGCAACAAAAAGCTGAACTGTTCTAAGTTCAGAACAGATGTTTAAGCATGAATTATGAAGATTTTAATACAAAATCCAGGGAAAAGGGAGGATGAAAATAAATACAGCAGTTACTTTATCTTCAGAGAACACATAACTAAAAAAACAACAGGTATAATCACAATTCCATTGGCTATGGAGAATTCTTCAGCTGAATCCAAGTTTTTTAGAGGAGGTCGTATGATCATGACATACTACACACATAATATTAAATTTGGAAATAGTTGTTTTTCAATGAACCATGGAAGATTTAAAAAAAAATTACAAAGAGAATTGGGAAAAATTTGATCACTACATGTATAAATCCATTTGACTTCCACAAACACAAGAATAACTTATTTTAAAGTGATACTGATGACCGTAATTTTAAAATCTCGAAAATGTCATTGTTGTAACTTGCATCTGCAGCGCTTTGACACATTCATATTTGTGGCTAGATAAAGAGATCAGTCACAGTAACCGATCCTGTGCCCTGTATTTCACAATTTGGTTTGCTTACATCTCTTTTCCAAAATGACAGATTATGTACATAAAAACCAAGCAGCAGTACCTATCGCATAGTACATTTCTGTAATAAATTTACTCCTCTCCTTCAGGACAGAAAATGGTGTCTACTATAATATCTTGACACTTAAATCTTCTAATCCATAACAGAGCAGTCAATAAAGAGATTATTAGTACATAAAAGGATAGGTTTTTTGATTAAAAGATGTAATACATTTCAATGGAAAATATCCCCTTCTCAGATAGAAAGTGTTCCCAGAGTTTAAAATGTTACTTTGACATAGAAAATTACAAATATAAAATGAAAAAAAGACATCTTAAACCTTGCAGCTTTCTTTCTTGGAAGGCAAGTAGTTGATGTTGGGAAAATTGCATTAAATCCTCCCCTAAAATGAAGGTAAAATTAAAAGGACTGTGAAAGATCAAGTTACTTGGTTAATAAATATTGGTTAGATGGTTTTTTGTCTTTTTACCACCTTTCTATGTCTTTCTGCCATTTTAAAAGGTTGAACTGGTCTACTCATCTATTGTTTAGATCATGACATGCCTCTCTACAGAAAAGATTAACCGCAGGCAGTTGTTATTCCAGAATATTCTGCTTTGAGTGGGTATTTTTTGTCCTTAATGGCAAACTTGTGAAGATTTTTGTAGAATAGTCTCACAGGGACTGAAAGGGAGATGTATTTCATATCCTATGCACAAAACCAATTCCCTGGCTGGATTAATGTGAATATTACTGGTGCAGAGAACATCTTACATTAGTCCTATTAAATTCAACTGTCTGCCTGTCTACATATAAAAATAAAACAAAAAGAAAGAAAGAGTGAAGTTCAGGGACAGAAAAAGGAGAAAAGAATAAAACTCAATCTCTAAAATCATATAACCTCTTAGGTACGCAGGTGTGTTTCAATGAACTATAGCAATTTCAGCTGATTGGGCTACTGACATTCGTAGAATCATATAAAGCTTCGAGCAGAAACTTTATTTCCTGGGCATCTCTCGAAATCTATTGCTTTTCTATGGGTATCTATAACCTTTGGGGAAAAGAGCAGAGCATTTAGAGGATAAAGCATAAAAGAAGCAGCAAGCCCAGTGAAAATATGCACTTTATAGACAAAAAAAGAAAGCAGAATGAGCCAAGAAAATGCACAGCTAAGGAAAAATGATAAAGCTCTAAAGCCCATTTTGATTTCATGCTTTCTGATTTTCTCCCCTTTGCTCTATACAATACATTGTTAGGGGATGAACATATGCTCCTTCTTCGCACTTCTGGTGCTTGGGATGTAGAGGTTATGTCCATTTTATGGAGCACTCATGCCGTGGTATTTGTGTGCTCCCTAATTCATTATCCTGCCACAGTGCAAATAGTGAGAGGCATGTTATTTTTCAGCACAGCAATATGAAACAATAAACTTCAGGGAAACAAGATCAGACATTTACACGTATCTTCTGCCAAGCTGTAGAAAAGTTCATTCTTATCATAATTTGCCAAAGCCTGAGAAGTTTAACACTTGTTTCTTATGCTCAGCTATTTATACTTACCAAGAACGGTAAGAAAAGCCTTGGAAGTTTTGACAGGCATAGTAAATAAAGAGCAGGTGTACTGCCCTTCGTCCGACAGAGACACATCACTGACACTGATACTCAGTTCATGCCATGAAGCTCGGACCAGCTCAATTCTGTTGTCCCTCAGAGCTGAAAAACAAAAATTCATGTTATAAGGTAGGAAACAGCACACTAACAAAGCGTGGTATGTTTTACAGGAGGCTCTATGAAGTAGCCTAGTGAAATCACACCCTAGAATACAGGGATATGGACACAGTTGTCTTTATGCAGAGTAGTTTGTTTTCTCTACGAAATAAAGCACAAGAGTCCACCAAGTTTCCACACAGTGTAGTGAGTGACTAAGGGACTTCAGTTACCTTTGATCTTCCTCTGAAAACAACAACACTGGCTCTGATTTCTGCCCCCTAACAACTTTATTCAGTGCCTAAAATTACTCGTCCTAAAAACTTTTTTTTTTTCATGTATTTACAAACATGGGTGCATATTGAGAATCCTGTTTCATCTACTAACAAATTATATTTTCAATTAAGAAGTCTAGCGTTGTGTAGCTTGCCTACAGATTTTTTTCACGTCCATTACTACTCATATTGAACTGGAATATCAGATTTCTTGAACACTGTAAGGGTATTTCTTATTATGAATATATTGAAAGTTCCACCTCTACATGCATATATAATACATTTAAAGATTTTAGGTAATTAAGTATAGTGGCTTTACTTTTTTGTTTATGACTAAAAATCTGATCTTCTATCAGAAAATCCTTCGTGACAAAATTTTGTTTGCATGAAACCACTGAGGGAAGAGCAGCAGGGAGATTCCTTAAATTCAAAATGTCATTTTAACTAATGCTTTAAAATTTTAAATATTTTAAAGCCTACATTTAGATTAACCCACATTTTCTATGTGAAAACAGTCGAAACATTCCCAAACATTCCATTTCTCTGGAGTAAAGCTGTTTTGGGAATCTACATGTATTAATCGAGTCTTTCTGCAGCATAGAAATACTATGTATCAGAAGTAAGTAAACACCATAATTCTCCTAAGCAAACAATACAAAAGCCTATATAACTCAGAAAGTTTTGCTGTGTACCTCTAGATTCAAATGTTTGGTCTGGCAGTATTTGAATCTTCAGAGTGTCTATTTTTATAGTAAGCCTCTGATAGTCAAAAGTAAAATGGGACTATTATAATTACTGGGAGAACTATGCTTTGATTTGTGAGAAGAACCAAGATGTTCAAGTCCCTAATGCTATTCTCACTCACTTCTTTCTAAAGTTCCCAAAGGCTCTTATATTTGTTTCTCCTACCATTTATATCTTCCAACGATAAAAATGAGCTTTACTGTGGTTCTTTTGCTACTAAATCTAGATGTTTCTGCCCCATTGCAAGACTCTCCAAGTGCTGTCAATGCAGGAAGATTTACACCAAAATAAGCAGCTACAATGAAGATTCAGCAAAAATGTCACTTGAATTTGTTGTCTTCTAAGGTTACCATTCAGGTTTCTTTACAATGATTTCAAGCTGAATTTATTGGTTATTTCAGGGTAGGCCAGCTAAAGCTTGACTTAGTCTCTGCAGGGTCTGATGACTGAAAGGTGACAGCTTAAGCAGATCTAACATATAAGCATGCCATGAGCTGCTCCAAGGCACATCAAAGTGACTGTGTAATGGACACATCCCAAACACAACTGAGAAATCTTCTGGCCAGCCACAGCAAGAAATAAATAGTTATGTACTGTATAATATAAAATGCACATAATGATGGAAAATAGGTTCAACATTACAGCAAACAAGCAAGCAAAACAAAAGCCACAAAATGAAAAGCTATGTATATACCAATATGCTGACATAACAGCCAAGAAAAACAAGCTCAAGAAAACAAAAAGTACATAGAAGCAAGCTTCTACCAACCCAGAATAGCAGGCAAAGCTGATGACTGTGGCTTTACTAGCCAAAAGTCCTCACAACAGTGAAGCTGTTGCTATCTTTGAGGAAGTAGATGGAGACTCAGAATTCATTTCTCAGCATTTCAATTCTAGTCAGATGCAAACTAAGCAGACATAAGAATGGTAGTTTATTTCACATTTCTGACCTTTCAGAAAAAAATTATTTTCAAAATGACCCAGTGCTTCCAAATGTTTGATTACCACCACGCCCAGGTATATAATTCGGAGAACAGCATAGGAAATACAAAAAAAAAAAAAAAAAGAACAAAAAAACCCCTCAGCACCCCATAATTTGAAAGTGGTGATTTTTGCCTCCCCTGGATCAGAAATTATGTAAAATAAAACACAGTATACCATCTTACATCATATTTTATTTTGTTATAATTTTCAATTACTACTGCCCAATGATAAAGATTTATGTAGCTGTTGAAATAACTTTCCTATAGACGGGGCAATGTGCAGAATTTCATGCACTAAAAAGAATCATAATGAATTCCACTAGAGCACAAATGGTCTACAGATGATGCCAACAGCACACCATTTCGATCCTACTGGTAGAGAAAAAAACAACTGAAATACAAACCAACTGCATCAACTACATTCCTATGGCTCCCCTCCTTCATTTCCTCCCCACCCTTTTTTTTTAACCTTTTACACTATAAAAACCTCAGCTCAGTCAATTTTCTGGAAAACTGGTAAAAACAACCACTGATCAAGAGCTGAGATCAGACGTTCCATGTTTCAGCCTGGAGTGAATTTTTATTGAAAGAACAAAAAGAGTTTTGTAATGGAGATACCAACACAGAGCCTTTGCAAAAAATGCTGCAAATAGCACCGACATAACACTCCTTCGCAAGAAAGCTGTTTGTCAGAAGCATTTTTATAAGCGCTGAGTCTAAATGCAACTAATTATCTGTGCCATCAATTTCAAACCTAAACATCTGTAAGCTTTCCTGTGTACGCAGATTTGAGAGCAAACCAATGAGAAAACTCTACCGCTATTGCTTAGACAAGGCTGGTGCTTATGTGGAGTTATTTTCAAACTTTATTTCTACATCTATGTCTATATCTTTATCTATATCTGTTTAGAAAGACGCCAATTCCTCCTATGAAATTGATAGCTGTGATGGATGCCAGAACCGGTTTGTTTCCATCTTCTGTGTCAGGTATATTTTGCTAAAAGGGTGAAGGTTGGATCAGAGAAAAAGTGGCTGCCTAACTTGTCCAGTCCTGGCTCCCTCACCCTGGGGCAGGGAGGACCTTCTGGGAGAGGGTGACTGCTTCCTCGGACAGCAAATGGACAGTCGGCAGCACTGGAGGAGCTAGGAGTACTTCTAGCCAGCTAGCAATTTCCAGGCACGGAGACTGAGAGGAGCAGGGGTCTTGCGCACAGCAGAGAGTAAACCCTTGCCAAGCCTGGTTGATGGAGCGAAGAAGCCCGTGGAGCCTGAACAGAAGCCAGACACTGAAAGGTATCAATGGCGAGCAAAAGCTTGAAGGAGAAGACATACTCCTCAAAGAGCTGGTGGAAAGGAAGGAGATTTTTTTACAGTACTCTGTATTTTATCCCTTTCAGCAGATCTGAGCTCTACTTGTTTAAAGAGGCATCTCATCGAGTTTATTATTCTCTATTTAAAGGACATGAGCTTCAAAAGCTTTTTGATTGCTCTTTCTTTGAATTGTCCCAAACAGGGACTCCCAAACTCCAGGCTCTACCATAGTAGTTAAAATAATGTACCATAAAGTAAAATACAAAATGTTCTTTCCTATTTAATTAACAGCTGAAAACAAAAAGAAGAACGTATATGGGGACATTCTGCATGAATTTGGAGTTCGGTACACACTAATGAACAGATTTCCTACATACTGAAATGTCCAATGTCCACACATTGAAAATGCAAACGGCAGAAATAATTCCAGCTCCCCACAAAAGTTAACGGAAAACACCAGGTTTCTCTTTAAAGTGTATCACACTAAAATATAGCTGCTGTATTGTACTCCGGTGACAGTATTTATTCCTGCGCTTTTTAAGAAGGTTATACTAATAGCTCCGTTTGTATTCCACAGGTAGTTTCTGCGTACTATTTATTAGTTGTATTGTGGCAGTGACTAGACAGCCCAGGTGAGCACAGAAAAGAAAGCTTTGTCCTTAGAGACTCCACAAGCTCTGTCCTCACTTGACTTGCATGGTTTCCTAGCCTCACTCCTACCTCTTTCAGAGCCTTCTCTGGAAGCTCTTCTTTTTTTCCATTTCACTTTGTTAGAAGCTTAACAGCTTTTTGGCCTCTTCCTGGGGATTTTCACCTACATTCCTGAATCACTACCTTATCAATAGTTTGCATCCCTACATTTCTGCATGATACAGAGATGCTAGAAAAGGGTAAATAAGCAGAATATGTATTTGACTTCTGGGAAATATACCTATGCCAAAACAGTAACAAAGAATACCACCACTGACGACTCCTTCCTGGATTCTTATGTTGCAAGCATTTATAAAAAATATAAAATGCAACAAGAAATATAATTGCATAGTAAATTCCAATATGCCCTAAGTACATTATTTCACTTTTCTGTAATTCCCAAGCACATATGATGTAGTTAATTTGCAAAGTATGAAATAATTACACATAAAATACTTGTTCCTAAGCAGACACACTTCATTTATTTTACCTGTCATTCTCTTTTTCTGTGGAAAAGATTTCCTTTCAGAATGTTTTCTGACACAGAAACAAGCAACCTTGATAATTTGCATAGTTTAGATTATTATGAGTAAAAGACACAGTCATGTATTTCAGCTGCATTAATTAGCAATTGTTGAGACTGACGACCATTGCAATAAACTGGTCTCCTTGTTCACAATCACAAAAAGCTGTACTTCATTTTTTGCACAAAATAATATAATGATCATATGTAGTCATGTAGTGAAATCTTGCAATAGGAATTATATCAAAGAGAGAAAAGAAACTTAGAAATTCACACTGTCATGGAAAAAAATCCATATTTCATACTGGGCGGAAAAGGCAGTTGAACCTGTTAGGTGTAGTAGCCAGAGAGCAGCATCTCTAATCTTATTTCTCTAAAATGACTACATCTTACTACTATTTGGTGTCATATATTTGAAGAATGGGTAAAAAACAAACAACAAAAAATCAAAATCCTCCAGAGTAATTTGCAGATGTTTTGACAATACTAACTTGACATATGCTGCTATCCTGGGATTCACTCAACAACATTTTCTGCCTTATGTTAGGGTTGTTCCCTCTGTCATAGGAATAATGTAACCATTAGTTGGAACCAGAAAGATTTCTGATACTCTACAGGTCATGCTAAACTCCCAGAAATTTAATACTTATGAAACTGAAACAATCCCTCTGATTTTCAGATTCCAACTTTCTGAATGCAGTACCATCATCAAATCTGAAATAGATTTGAAAAGATTTATATTTTGTTTCTGGATATACTTAGATATACTTTAGATGGCCTATTGCTTTGGTCCTAATGAATTCAATATACCAAGATGCCTATAGGGATGATCTACAGCATTCGCCAATTAGTTGTGCATCAAAATCTGTCAGGCCACAGCCCAGCACCACCAGAAGGGAAAGAAAAAAAGAGACAGGAGGGAAGTAAATGGGAAAAAAATCAAACTATTATTGTTATTCTGTGTCTAGTTTTTTCAGCCTTCATACTCCTTTTCAAAACATTTCAATTTCCTTTAAAAAAATCATGTACTCGTTAGTCTGCTGCTGTATTAACAGTTTGCCCATTTCCAATTGATACGCAGCTATTCTAGTGATGCCTTACCTATCTAGTAGGTACTTGCATGGTATCTGAACTCCTAATATTTTAAGATTTCTCAATTATTTGTATGCGGAAAGAAAATTCTTTTTCTTCCTCTTTCATTTCCAGTCATGCAATTTGATTACTTTCATAGAAGGAGGGATCAAGGCTAGGGTGGCTCTGTGATGTTTAGAAATCACGTTTTCTATTTCTATTTTTGCATGTGGTGAGGCCATTTTTACCTCTCACTGGAAATGAACTCCATAGCAATGCTTCTGTGAAACTATCACTTTTGCTCTTGTTACTAGGTGGTCATGATTCCAACAGAGTCCAAAGGTCAGAAAGATAGATGATCTCTTAATTAGTCTAGAGTCATGACAGATTTCAGTACTGGGACAGAAATGTTGAAATTGAGTCTACTTTCACAGCTAATGCTAATGTAGAGAGAAAAGCACCTGGTAATACATTAGAAGTTTCTATACAACCTGTTAGATTGGCTGATGTATGTACCATTGAAGTCCTTTAAAGGTGACATCATTTCTAAGTAAACTTAGTGGAAATAACAACAACTGAAGGTGACAATGCTGTGGACAGATCTTTGGCTAATTGGCTGTGGAACAGTATTCTGGCCAGTTTGCAAATACATGATGATTTTTTTCCCGATTAGGAAAGTGATTAGTAACACAGATGAGTTCAGAAAGACATTCCAAACAGCGTTGCTCACAGTTTTGTGTCACTCAGATGCTGTGGATACTTCAACTTCACCGAATTTTCCAACCCATTCGTGTACTTACTGAATAAATTCAGGGCATAACTGAGTTTCATAGGAGTGCTAAGTAAGGTTTTTGAAATGGAAGAACAACATAACAATCCTTGGACATTAGTTTTACTTTCATTCCAATGCATTTCTATTTCTCTTTGAACCCTTCTAAAGTACTTGGTAATCAAAAGGAAGAAATAACGAGTCAACAGGAATACACTACTTCTACCTCTAATCACCCGGTCATTTTCTACTTCATACTCTGGCTTGCAATCTAATAAGAAAAGACTAGATTGTTTTCACCTGAGAAATACTGCTGAAATATTTGATTAGCTTATTTAGAGAACAATGTTCAACAGCAAGCTGATTTCTCCCTTTTATATTTTTCAGATTTTTTGCACGTTGGATATTGCATACGTTAAGGAGTACAGCAAACTCCCTTCATTAGAAGAGGTGCTGACAGTCTCACTAACAGAGGCATCTTCTCTGTTCTTGCTTACTGCCTTGAAAAGGCCAAAGAACTGGGGACCCAGAACCTGTCCGTACAACATTATATATTATTTATCAGGGCGGGCTATATTTAAAGAACAGCCTTAGATGCTCATGAGGAAAAGCCAAAGAGCACGGTAATTTCTTGAGTGAAATGACAACAATTCTCCGTTTCCTGCAATCTGGATAAAATGAAAACAGTTTAAGGTGACTTACAACGACTTACGATCTTGAACACGTCTGCTAGGTAAGGTTTCTCCAGCTGTTGCCAACTGACAAAAGAAGGCCAGGATGATTATATGCCCTTCATGAATGGAATAAAGACGGTAAAACCTTCCTGCATTGCCAGATTTTCTGCACTGAGCTACATTTTCTCTCACAATAATTTTCTGGATTCTCTTCAGTTTCTCTCTTTCAGAGCATTCAAGAAACATGGCAATATGCAAAAAAGAGAAGAACAACTTGCCTTCTAGGGTGTTTATAATGCCTATTTCTGGTATTAAAGAGACACTGCACTTATATTCTGCTTGTCTTTTGAGAATCATAAGGATGACATTTATTGTCTTAGAAGGTCTGAGGGCTGCCTCACTTTCACGTAAGAAATTTAAGTCTCAAATCCCTCCAAAACATACAAGTTTTGAACTATAAAGATGCTTTGTTGTTCTATTGTGTTGGAGTAATGTTTAACTGTACCTCTAAAAAATAAAACAAAAATCACATTAGTCAGGATGAAATGTTGTCTTACAAGGTCTGCTCATCTGCTTTCTTCTACAATGGGGAATTACAAGATTTCCTATTATACTAATGCAACTGGACATGTGCCACAGCACGGTAGCCTAGAAAATCTTTAAAAATCATACTTCTCAAATATGCAGCTGCAGAAATTAAAATTGCAAAATGATCTGGCAAGGTTAGAGATGGATGGAATTAAAATAAATGAGATTCAATAGATAACAGTAATTGGTAGAAAAGATAATCTTATATATCAAGTTGGAGACCGATATTTTGAAAGCAGTAATGCAGGAAAGAAGCCCTGAGGATTACAGAGGAAATTATTTAACTATATGTTCAAATGCAGCACCACAATAAAAAGATGAATCCTATTCTGGGTTGTACTGATCCTGGCAATTATGGTAAAAGGAAAAAATAATGCTGCAATATTCTAAAACTGCATATATCATACTGTGTCATATATTGTAAATTACAAATAGAAACAAGCTCTCAGTTGGGAAGGTAATTTCTGAAGGTTTACCAATGGAATACTACTGCAAAAGTAATACTACGAAAATGAAAATAATACAATGGAAGGCTGTAATAACAGCCCACACCTACCTAAGAAAATACTAATAGAAGTTAGAATTTTTTTTTTTTTCCTATAATTTTGAGGGTAATACTGAAAATACAAAATAGTATGTTTCAGGCTAAATGAGAGTTCATTGTAAGTGAGAAACATTAGATAATGACATTATTGAAGCAGAAGGGATAAATAAATACTAATCCTCTTGCTAACTAAAACAAAGGTACACAGATTTCCAAGTTTGTTCTTCTGTGAAGACCAGACCAGGTAATTTTTCCTCATGCTACTGATGTTGATACTAATCATTGTGTTAAAATTACTTAAATGACTGCTAACCAAGGCAGAGTTAAGCTTGTTTAGGTATTAAAAACTGTCTAGCCAAACAGCACAGAGCTCTATCAAGACAGTTTCCGTATTTTAAAGAACATCAGTTACAGTATATTCACTTTTTCTTCAAGAGACTGCCCTGTACAGTCACTGGTGGTGACCTTCATGCACTGGCTTTAGTCAGCTTTGGATGCAAGGAATTGTAGGGAACATAGAACAACTTGGCCAAATTTTACACTCTTAGCACCGCTGGAGATCCAGTTTCTCCTCAAACCTGCCCATGTGCAATATGCTTTTCATATATGTCTGCAGCTAACCATGTCTTAAGGAAACTGCAGAACTGAATTATACCTGTATTTCTCTAGCCTTGTAGATGGTGACATTACAGTTCTGCACATTCACTCGCTAAACTTAATGATCCTGTCATACTGAAGAAGTTTTTAGTGGCACGAATGAGTAATACTCATGGTAGAGTCACGTTTATGATATTGCTTCATGTTTCTTGGAAAGTCAGAGTCTTCTAATTTCTAAAGAGTGCAGGCCTGTTCAAACATACTCTCTCAGCAGAATTTGGAGAGACTTTCTCACTTATTAATGATCTAAGAGAGATCTCTCTCTAAGAACAGCTATAAGATGCCCCCGTTCTTTCTGCACTTCTTGATCATTCATGTAGATACATAAATTAACATCGTTCTTCCTGTAGCAGATGGCTACATTGGCTAGCCATGCAGTAGGAATACTCATTCGTCCTAACTACATTAAGAAGTCAGACTCCCTAAACTGCTGCAGTCAGTGGAGCAAGATAGCTTCCTCCAGAGGCCAATTAAGAACAGGTCACTGCCTTGAAAATATTGCAGAACCTGAACAAAACAGCAAAGAAATCATCAACAATTGATGAGTGTATCTGCAATCAATCTAGCAATTGATTCCAGTACCAATGTAGAGTCAAATACTAATGTATATGTCAATACTGAAGATACCAGTGGTGTTAGTGATGACTCGCAGATCTCACTATTGTGGGAATTGAAATATGGAAGAAAGTATCAGGAGAGATCTGAGATGAGTCTGGTGCAATTCCGGAGAGGGTTCTCAGAAAGCCCTTTGGTGGTTTTAACATCTTTTATGATAAAGCCCTTTAAGGTTTTATGATGTCTCTCATCTAGCCTAGCAGCAGACAATCTGCCTCTGAACAAGTACAGAGATGTTTCCTCTTTTGTGGGATTTGTCTTAGTTTTCCAGATGCAGATGTGCTGTGAAGGAAACCTAGTGAGAAATGATGATGGAAACAGATAATTAAGGGATTGCAGCATCTCTCATACAAGGAGAGGCTGAGAAACTTGGGATTGTTTAGCATGAAGAAGCAGTAAATCATGAACTTAATCCAAATTCAAAAGAAAAATTTGGCAGCAGAACCTTCTAGACCTCTAATTTTCTGAGGAAACCTGCTCTAACTGGACATAGTTGGAGAAGAAAATTGGACTAGGTGACCTCCAGAGGTCCTTTCCAATGTGAAACATTCTGTGATCTTGTGATTTTAGATGTTTTTGGGGTAAAGAATCTGCATATCACAAAATTCAGGAATGTGACCAATCCTGAAACACCAATAAAAACCTTTGGTGGTTATTCACAAAGATTAATCTTTAGCTTTTCCTAAGCGATTTTCTCCCTCATGGAGGCTTTGGATACGAGTCCCTCAGAAGAGGCTGCCTGTCTTTCCCCTTTATAGTCAATGAAGAAAAAAAGGAGAGAGAAAGAGAAAAATTAGCTTTTCTAGGCTACACCTAGTTTGTGCAAATACACTTCTTGTGCAGCTATATTCCAAGAACGTGGTGACCTCACAAGTGGAGCAATACAGTATTTGGAGTCCAGGCTGGTGACCAGACGTATTCACCAAGTATTGCGGAATGTCATTTGGAAAAATAAAACAAATATTTGACATACAACGGCATACTAAGTACTGATAGCTGCACTGAATAAAAACTCTACTATGAATAAATGCATTATTCAACAAACGGTAGATACTGACCATAACAGACGCGTGGAATCATGCTACCATTGGTAGCATTTATCCCCAATATCTAACATTTTCAGAGCCATTCACATACACCTGATATATTTGAGTATACCAGAAGAAACTTGTCCATGCTTAACATATATGTCTAGACAAAAAAACAGCTGAGTGCATCCTGGCTTTTTCATTTGAACATTTATTGCAGGCATTTTCTTTTTTAAGAGTTGGGGAAAAATATTCTTCTGGTTGTTTCTTTCTGCAGTTCAAATTGTAGCAGTAGGTAAAGGATTGAAGACATTAATTTGAAAAGCAAATATAAGAGTAACTACCATTTACAGCGACTTAGCTAGAGAATGCTACTTACCCTTCACACTTGCAACAGATGATTAATAATATTTGTTCTCATACTGCACTTTTCTTAACTATATAGTCTGAAGACTCACCAAGAAACCGCCATAACTAACCTGTCTTCAGTTTATTACTTTTGAAAGATAGATTTGTATATCATGATTGTCATACGAAAGGAAGCATTGAATATTTAAAAATCGCAAGGAGTTGTTCCAATGCTGACTGCTTTTTGTAGCTATTTTTAAAAGACTGTAAATCACTTAAGTATTGGAGATACAGTCTAAGAAGAATTTCTGAATTTACTGTCTACTACTGAATTGTATATAATGGCTCAAGAGTGACTCTCAATTCTGCTTCACAAGCTGGTTGAGACATGGCACAAGCAAAGGAGGTATTTGGCCTTCAGGGCAGTGAATGTTACTATACTCTTTCTTGGGCTTGTCGACAAAGTGCCCGTCAAAGGACATTAATTGCACATTTGGATGATAATATGTTCACAGGATCAGATGTAATAAAGAGTGCTGCAGTAACAATCTGCAACACTGGATACATGAATGTTTTTGGTATCTAAGTTATAATATCCCATTTTTAATTATACTGTGTCCTTGATTCCTCCTTTTCTCTCCTCTTTTCACTTCAGAGCTGATTCACTTAACCCCTTTTTACCTAGCATTCAACCACTTTTTCCTCTTCTCCAGGCACAAAATTTAAGACCTCTATTTTAAAAAGTATTTAGAAAAATAAACCTGTTGTCTATACACCTGAATCTCAACAGTTCTGGAAAAATTCCACATATCAAATCCACTTCCTCTGGTACACAATGATATTTTAACACTACCACTTTCAATAAAAGTGTTTTTTCTTCTGTTTTCCATTTTGCTTGCAAACTCTGTTTGCCAAGTTTGATGCTTTTCTCAGATCCTCTTCTCGCCCTTCTTTAATCAGGGTGTTTCCAAATTCTTCAACCAAAACTTACTAAATTAAATTTTACATTTAATTTCTTTCCCCTATAACAGCATTTAGTATACTTAATATATGCTTATCTTCTAACAGGCAATATTTGCCCTGCCTCACTGATCCTATCCTTTCCTCATTCTTTATTCCTCTTACTCTTCATCTTCCTTCCTTCTTTTCCTTTGAAATCTTTCCTGACTGCACACCTATGTGGGTGTCGCCAATCCTTGGAATAAGCTGTCTTTGACTCCACTTGTTCCTCCATCTAGTCTCTTCCTCTTCTCACCATCAATTTTTAACTGATAAAAAACCTGGTGGCATCCTCTTAGTAACACTTTTCCCATTTCCTGTAGTAAATAATTTTGTTTCCTCTGTGTGATAAATAACTTCTCTATGAGAATGAGGCCGCTGAAAGAAATTAGAAAATAAGAATGGGCTAAACCAATTGCATATGAAATATACATTGGGAATACTGATTAGTAACTCTTTAAAAGTGAAAAGTACATAGAATTAATTTATTTCTTTATATTTCCAAATATAAACTCCAAAGTACACTTTATCTTTTCTGTAACAGAAGTGCAAACATGTAACAATTGCAAATTTAAATGACTTTACACTTATCGGCATCCTGAGCTGTATTAGGAAGAACGTTGCCAGCAGGTCCAAGGAGATAATCCTTCCCCTCTGCTCAGCACTGGTGAAGCCATACCTAAAGTACTGTGTCCAGTCCTGGGCTCACCCGTACAAGAGAGACAGGGACATACTGGAGTGAGTACAACAATGGGCCACAAAGGCAATTAAGGGACTGGAACGTCTATCCTATAAGGAGAGGCTGAGAGCGCTGGGACTGTTCACCCTGGAGAAGAGAAGGCTATGTTTATAGATACCTGATGAGGGGAGTAGAGAAGATGGAGCCAGGCACTTCTCAGTAGTGCACACTGACAGGCCAAGAAGCAATGGGCACAAACTGAAATGCAGGAAATTCAACTTAAACATAGAAAAAATATTTTACTGTGAGGGTGGTCAGACACCTGCACAAGTTGCCCAGAGAGGTTGCAGAGTCTCCATCCTTGGAGATATTCAAAACCTGTCTGGGCAAAGGCTGGGACTACCTGCTCTGGCTGACCCAGCTTGAGCAGGGCGGTTGGACTACGTGATCTCCAGAGGTTCCATCCAACCTCAGCTATTTTATGATTCTCCGTTTCATACAGCTTTTACCTGTATCATAATACTACAGAAAAATAAAACCAAAAAAAGTTTTCAAGCATTCCTCTCCTCCTTTTTGGCTTTTAAATTGTTTTCTTACAATTAACAACTGATATCCCGAATAGCGCTCTGCTGAACTGTACTGAAGACAACTGTTTGAGGACTACTCATCCATAGAGATAAGTCTTACCTGGTATTGTTAAAATGTTGACAGATTAATGTGATCTCCTCTGGAAATGAGTGTTGTTCTGAGTAAGTCCTCCCATGAACGTGTCTTTTCCCAGAACAACAAAGAATTTAAAAACCTCTGATTGCATCAGTAAGAAAGTTTCCAGTTAGAACAGAAAGAGAGGAGCTGGAGAGAAGGGAGCTTGCCAGATGTTTGCGGTGAGTATGTACGGATGAGCTCTCGCATGCTCCAGGATCATGTTCTTGGTGGTTGTGATCTGTTCTCAGCTGCTTTTGCTACTTGTAGGATACCACAAGCTTGAGTCCCCCAAGAAAACTTTTGCACCGGATTACAGCATCATGGTCAGAAATAACAACAACAACAATCACAGAGTTTTGGAAGCTCTAGCTACTTAGATCTTCAGGGTTATTGAAAAGCCCAACAAATTACCTCTGTACCGAGGGTTAATTCCCTCATTGAGAAAGAATGTTACTGCTAGCTAGAAATTTAAAATGTTTCCTCCTTAGACCAGCAATCCCATGGTGTTATCAAGATTCAGCTGGAGCCAAAGAAATCTGTTTAAGAAAATCCCTAGTAGACAAAAAAATGAGTTCTATAATCCAGTTATTAAAGGTGCAGTCATGAAGTATCTGAATATGCTTTTGAACCCTCTATGCTTGATAGACAAGAATCATACTGAATTAATTTATTTCCAAGAGGTCCATTCTGAGACTAGGAAAAAAGAAAAAATATACAGCACTTCTTAACCCTCAATTAAAAATCTGAATTAAAAAAAAAATTTTTGTAGAAAAATGCTCAGAGCTGATACTTTCTCTAGTGTTTCCTAAATTTGAAACTTTCCTTGCAGATTTAATTTTCTCTAGTTGAATCCTGGAAAGTATCACCAAACAGTGATAGATTAAAACAAAATAAAACAATCCCTCCCCCCCTCCCCCCAAAAAAAAGAAAAAAAGAAAAAGGAAAAAAAAAAGAATGATCAAACAGTTCTAGCACAGAAAACTATAATGCTATCAATTTAGGAATACCGGCAGATTTCACTTTGCAGCCAGGTGGAGGAGGGTAATCAGAGCTATATGGATTAGTACTAACTCAAAGGCACTGTAAAGTTCTGTAGGAAATCATAGGGAAGCTCCTACTGTAAAATCTAGATCATGAGCTTTACACCAATAATTAGCAGAGTCTGCAACCAGGTTAATCTCCAGGGGACTAAGACAAAATAAAATCCTTATATGCAAATCTGTCTTCGTAATTCTACCAACAGATATAAAACATTAAGTGGATTAAAGCCAAAAAAGGGGCAAAAAAAGCCTTTGTCTCCCTCAATAGAACTTTAGAGGATAAAGTTCCTTGGAGACTGCTTGAATTCAGAGAAAGGGGAAGTGGGGCAAAAGACTGTGGAACTACTTGAGGATCTGGCCCCAGTGTGTCTATCTAGATCCAAGACAGACAGCTACAGATGAGCCTAGATGAAACATTACTGACTGCGACAGACAAAGTAGGTAGGAATGATGATTACACTGCTCTGCAATGTGAATTGCTGTAGCCAAAGTGATGTCCTGAATTATTCCATGAATGTAGTTGCTGATCATCCATTTTAAAATTAAAGATATATTGTTCCCTGTGAAAATGAAATCAAAGACTCGACTGTGATCTCCCCCATTATGGAACAAATCAGATAATGTAAATCAAGTGTCATCTTGTAAGGTTATCTCCACTGGAATAAATTTGGCAGCTGAGACAGACATGTCAAAAAGCCCCTACAATACTCAGGAAGCTCACTGGCACTCTGCACAGTTACTTGGTCTCTGATATTTCTGTCAATTTATTAAGGAACAGTACCTAGCTCTAGTTGTGGGTGAACTTACCACATAAAACTATAGCAAACATCAGAAACATGAATACCTGTGCCTAAGGAAAACCTTTGGGCACCGCTGAAATCCTTCAATTATACAATGACAGGTAGCTAGCTGAGTTGCTGAGCTCAAGTCTCTCAGGATATCCAAATGCCTAATGCCACTGCCTGAATTCTCCCGGGTCACTTAACTGCATGGGGGATGGGGGTAGATCCTGTGTCTGCATCAGGGCAATTCACAAACAAGGTGCTCCTCCACTTATTTTACCCATGAGCCCACCCACTAGACATCCTCAGAGTTACTTGCTAGGTCACCTCTTGCACAAGAGGTGTAGGCAAACTGTGAATCTCCAAAACCTGCCTATGCACTGTCACCCCTGAACTTTTGGTTAGAGAGCCCTGCTCAGAAGGGGCAGACTCCAGAATTTCCAACTCACTTGACCATCTGCATGCCATGCCACTTTTGGGCATTTGCCATTAAAAGTTTCCTTTGAAACTGTCCTACTTTGTATGAACACATACTATAGACATATAAATATAAATACATATTAATTGAAGCAAAGACTTGAACATTATTTTCCCGTGTTTCCTACCCGCTAGCTCATCTTTTTTTTCTGCTTCCTACTGTGAATATTTGCAGAGGAATAGCTTCAGTAAGTGAAGGCGTGAGCAAAGCCCATTAAGAAAGTATAGTGGTCAGACGGTTAGGACATTCTCTGAGAACGTTGGTAGACCAAAGGTCTTATTACTGGTTTGTATTAGAGACTGTGGCAGTTAAAAAACTTGGCCCTTCCTTACCCATCCCACTAGCAGTGACTGCTCTACCTACCGGCTACAGGCTAGACCTAGCAGCCTCTTCTCCGTTCTTCCATTTGTGTCTTTGCTTCAGTGTGAGGAAGATCTGACCTGGTTTAAATGCCATCTTTTAGAGAGAAGCGGAGAATCCCAAGAAGCACTAAATACCTCCCTTTAGCCTGAAGTTGCTTGTCCAGGCTCTATTTCCCCCTCATTAAGATTTTGTAATGGTTAGCTTACACCTCTTCTGCTTCAGCTTGCTGTCTTTGGAGAACCCCACTCTTAATTTGTCTTGCTCTTTCCAGACATTTCTCAGAAAGCTTGAATATGTAATTTGAGGCAGACATTTCCTATAGGTACATGTACCTTTTTGTGGAACCAGTCTATTGCTTCCCTAGTGAGGAAAAACTGTAGTTTTCATTAAATGATCATGCGTTAAGAAGTCACTAACGCAAGCCAAGTGTTGACTCTTCAACCTACCACAACACCTACTTGACTGTTTTCAAAAGTCAAGCACTGGGTAAGATTCTCTTTTATTTCTTCATATAATAAACAATATAATTAAAGTTAGGTACTGGGCACTAGTTATCAACATGCAGTGCCAAAGTCTATATAGATTCCACAAGAAAGGTATATATAATGAACTTACCTAAAGAAAGGGTTTTTTAAAACATCTCAAAGTTCTCATTACTTGTAATATTAATGCAGTTGATGTCTGAATGTCGAGGTATGAAAAGTTCTGTATAGAACAGAACTGATCGGGTGAGGAAGATGCTTATTTTTTCTAATCTCTATTTTGGTGTACAGGGAAAAAGGATGACATTTCCATGGTTGAAGTTAAAGACACCTCGCGGTCTGAAAAATGGATTCTGGTAACATCAACAATATATAATCTATATGGGTATGTGTATCAACTTAGAGGGAAAAAATGAGGAAAACAATCGTTAAGACAAACAGCAGACTAAACTAAACCTGACAGGCTTGAGTGATGACATAATACCCTCTTACTCTGTGATGGTAACACAAAAATGCCAAAGGACACAAAGCTGTCAGTCTTGTTGTTTATCTTCTATCTAAGACTAATAAAAGGAGGTTGGTGATTGACAGAACAGACATGGGCACAGTCCTAGGCATACAGTTTGCACTCTGTTTGAAAAAGGTACTGATGGTTTTAGGGGTGGCTTATTTGTTACCGCCTTTTTCTGCATTACCTTTGTGATCTTTCACAAACTTTTGATATAACTTTTTTAAAGCTATCATTGCTTTTTTAAATTCATGATTAGTAGTTACAATTGCTGATAATGCAGTGCCCTAGTAATTTATTAACAATATTAGCTTCTGGACAAGTGTCCAACTTAGTTGAAAATGAAACTAAAAGTTTTGCATACCCCCTTAGGTACTATCGTGTTGAATAATGGAATATTATCAAACATTTCTATTTTTAGCTGTCTCAGAAAACAAGGCCTAAATGCATCCTGCCACATCAGCTCCTAACTACTAAAAATGGAAAATGACACAGATCTCTACAGAGCACAACACTGAAGCAGCACCATTTAATTTTAGCACATAAATCTTGTAAGGCAGGTAAAACTACAAAGAGAGAGAACAAGGAACAGTTTACATAGAGAAGCGTTGCTGAAAACAAGTGACTTGGTTATTGCCCCAATTACTCTGTAGGAAACAGCTGGTAGAAAACACTCTGAAATGAACCAACTATCTTTCAGAGTTCTGCAGAATAATTCAATAGGGAAGTCTGTGTTATTAAAAACAGAGGAGAGAGCATTTTCAAAATCTTCCCCTAAATAAATGTGTGTGTGCACGTGTGAGGATGCAATGCCAGTAAAACTCAAATTATTCTCCTTTATTACTCAAGAACCTCATACAATTGAAGAAGGTACCCTATAGAGCCACACTGTCTGGCAATTCATTCCTTTCACCGGAGGGGTTGTACAGACCTGTGTAAGCAAGGTACATCTTTAAGACTTCCAAGAGATATCTTCACTTCTAAAAGCAAATACAACGATAATAAGAAAGGCATTTCACTGCCAATTCACTCTTCCTCTTATACAGAAACTAGCACTGAGAGGTACAATATTGAGGCGCAAAATATGTTTCCCACTGAGGCTGGGCTGCTCCCCTGCAAAGCACTGAAGGTACTCCTGAGAAACACACGATCTGCTTCTGCTTTGGATCCTCGTTTGTTGTTTGACTTTGTCTGCAGTCACTTTAGCTCACTGAGCCTTGATTTCTAACCCCACATGGCGACGGCGACTTTTCCTTCCATCTAACACTTGCTGTAAAGTGTTATTAGGGGAAAGGCAAGGTACCTGAGAAAGGTGGAGATTCAGTTCTCATTCTAGAGTGGACTGGAAAACATTCCTTTATTGACACAGAAATACAAATTAACTGAGTTTTAACAGCTCTATTCATCTCCCAGTTGCTGAGCATTGGGGCAGCAGCAACAAGGACAGGAAGAAAGTCTTTGGCTGGAACAGCTGAACTGAACAGCATTTCACTACACTTTTAAGTCCCACTGCTATATGTCCATGTGTTTGCTACCATGGTGTTTGAGACAGAAATTTCAATTCTGATCTCCTCACTGACTACACACCAGTGCAACCTCCTCTCCCTTATTTCAGTGATTTTGACTGATGATAAATATATTTTTCAAGTTTCAACAAATCATTTTGCTTTAAGGTTGTGCTTTGGCAGTATATTTAACACTGGCCAATGTAGGCACAACAGTTCATAATATGAAGGATAATCAGAAAACTCCCCTCTCTTTTCTGTATTACAACTGCATTACAATGCAGTTATTTATATTATAATAAGATGTGGCAGTGTGCATGTGCTGGTTTTGGCTGGGATAGAGTTAATTTTCTTCATAGCAGCTAGTATGGGGCTCTGTTTTGGATTTGTGCTGAAAACAGTGTTGATAACACAGGGATGTTTTCGTTATTGCTGAGCAGTGCTTGCACAGAGTCAAGGCCTTTTCTGCTCCTCACACCACCCCACCAGCGAGCAGGCTGGGGGTGCACAAGAAGTTGGGAGGGGACACAGCTGGGACAGCTGACCCCAACTGACCAAAGGGATATCCCATACCATATGACGTCATGTTCAGCATATAAAGCTGGGGGAAGAAGAAGGAAGGGGGGGATGTTTGGAGTGATGGCGTTTTGTCTTCCCAAGTAACCGTTATGCGTGATGGAGCCCTGCTTTCCTGGAGAAGGCTGAACACCTGCCTGCCCATGGGAAGCAGTGAATGAATCCCTTGTTTTGCTTTGCTTGCGTGCGCGGCTTTTGCTTTACCTATTAAACTGTCTTTATCTCAACCCATGAGTTTTCTCACTTTTACCCTTCCGATTCTCTCCCCCACCCCACTGGGGGGAATGAGCGAGCGGTTGCGTGGGGCTTAGCTGCTGGCTGGGGTTAAACCACAACAGTGCAGCACTGTGCTATCGGCACATTATTCCAGCTGTTGAAGTTATTTCTCTTTGGCATCAAGTCTCAGTACCTGAATCCCCCCCAAAGCTCAGAAATGTACACCCTATCATGTCTTATTACTTCAGTAATATAGAAAACTAAGTGAACTTAGCAACAGGTAACTCTTCCTTCATTCCCTTGCCCTGCACTCCACTCACATGTTTCCAGTGATAACAGAGTATTTTATTGTTATTTCAGGTGCAGGAATCCGCCAATGTTTCAGCCATCTTGTCTCCCTTGGGGCAGGATAAGAGTAAAATATGTGAATGAAATACATGAGTGGAATAGAGGGGGGGTGTTATTTGCTGAAGTGTGCATTAGTTGGATTGCTTCTCCCTATTGCAGTATAGCTGTTAGCCTTCTTAATGAGATCAGTACCTTTTATGAGCACATCCCTAGAAATTTTATACAGAAATCATTACATTTTAATATGAAAATGTGCCCTTATTTTGGCTGCATTTTTTATTCAGAAAATAGGGACTTCTTGCTATTGTTAATAGTATAATAAAAATAATCTGATAACATTGTATCGTTTCAGTATGATATATTTAAAGTGGTAACATGATACATTTACTGTCATTTAAATATGCAGCCACAATACCATGTCATTACTCCTCTCTCCATGCCACACTCCGTAGTGAAACTCAGCAACAATTAAATGGAGGCACTTAAACAAATTTATGGTTTCAAGGGCAGCCTAAAAATATTACAAAACAGCCTGAAAGCACTACGTTCTTAACACCCTGATGTCAGCCTCCTGTCAAAGTAGCTTTATTCTGAGTACGAAAGAATGTGATCTTGACCGAAATAACAATGAAGGGAAGGAGTCAGTCAGAAATGCTCAGATGTAATTCCTTCTCTAACACATTCCTTGTCGTAAACAGATTCTCAAATGACATTGGATCAGTTAAGTTTCTACCTCAAAATTTTAAATGCTTTGCCAAAGTAACATCCTTACATCTTTACGATAGTAAAAATGGAAATTATACTCACACAGCCACATGCAACACCGTGAAACAAACATTGGTACTGGGAAGAGAATAGCTCTTAGCTGGATTAAAAGACTTGGAGAGAAATGAGACATGAGCAAAAGGCCCAGGAGGCAGGAATCGTAGATGCTTATATCTCAGAATTTATACCAGTCTCTTCTTAGTCTTTGATAAACCAGGTAAACTTTTTACCTTCTACTCCTATTTCAGAAATGCAGATGATAGTTACTAGCAGCACAGAGATACTGAGTTCAGTAATATATAAGGCATTCAGAGGAAAAAGCTAAAGAACGTAATTTCTTGTTATACTCAGGAAAATAAGTGACATTCCTAATTCAATTCTTAAAACTACACTACCATTAATAACATCCTACATTTTAAATCAAATAAATTAGCAACACCAGACTCTAAGTAGGAAGAAAATTATAGCATCGCAAGCATCTCAGAGCTCTACATCTTATTTTCTCACAGGTCAAAATACAAAGATGGAAGACAAAATACAATTTAGCATATTTTAAGGATTAGCAAATCTGTACTTTTTCTAATAAAAGCTGGGAGTAGTTTCCACAGCCTGGAGTTCATTGGGGAATATCTAGACACCCATATTCCATTTTTCAATGGTCCGTGCCTGAATATAGGTATATAGTGCAACTGCCACAGATTTGCATGCTGTTGTCGAACCTGAGCAACCCAGCTATCCTCTGCTCCCCAGCCACAGCAGCAACATCTCGTATAAGCACAGTCCCAGAGAAGAGCCTGCTTCTTAGTTTGGGCATACTTGGCATGTGAAATCTCCCGTACGATGAGAGGGTGGTGACTCTGAAGGCACATCACCTGAGAAGCAGTTTATCACTGTAGACTTTCTTTGTTATCTGGCCAAAGCATGTACCATCACATGATCCCCTATGGGTACGCATGGAGGACACCCACTGCAAACATGGAATGTCACTGAACATAGTTGAATGCCATTGTATGAGGCTGAACTAAAAAAAAAGCTAGGCTAAGCTGTATCCAGAAGTTAAGTGGAAACAGGATATCATACACAGTGAACATGCGCTTCTATGCGCAAATGTACTTGGTAGTCACTGCTTGAATTAATGACCTTTTGAATATTCTCAAAGTAAAGCGCCACAAAGCATACATTATAATAAGGAATAGCAGTATAGTCACCACAAAAGGTGATTTTGCAGTGGACAATGTAGTACCACAATAGGAATAGCAGACCTAGCATGCATCTAATGGCATAGTGCAGCTGTATCTGAAACCAGTCCAGCTGCATTAGCTGGGCTCAGCAGCGGTAATGTAAGCACAGTGATGTGGCTATACCACTCCGGGGACCTATGCTGGTATTTCTGCAGAGTACTTTTCTTGGCTGCTGTCTCAGTCAGTATCTCTGCTTACTGACTGATACACAGATATTTTTCAAGACTTCTTGCTAGGCTTTTTTTCCCTAACACAGCAATGCTGAAATTGACTGTGGGAAATTTCCAAGTTTTTCCTATCTACTGAGTTGAACCTGATTTTACTGGCACATTGATTGCTGACAAAAAAAACACAAAAGAGAGAATTGTTTTATTCTTGTAATTAATAAGGTGTAACCTTCATGTTAAGGACACCTTTTATCCTTCAAATACTATACTATGCCATTACAAAGTGGATAATAATAATTTGTCCAGGAGGACTAGCAGGAGTGCATCAGAATTCACAGTAACGATTTACAGGACCATTGATTGCCTAAATATTTGATCAGTCTGTATCATTCATCTATTGCAATATTTATTCTAGATTTAAGTAGTTTTCCTATGCTCATTATCTCTGCAAATCATATTAGGAGTTGTAGTTCTTCAAATAAGTTTTTATAGCATAGAATAAAAAGTGGCTCTTAAGTCTATAAGCTGAAAAATAAAACAGAAATTATTTTCTCTTTTTCATTGCAAGGTGATGTTTTCGCTAATCAAACTACCAAAATCAATGCACCATAAAAGATTGTTTGGCACAGAGAATATACATCACAGATAAACTTAATTACTTTTCAAAGGGGAAAGAAAACTGTTCTGTGAAATAGCAGACAGGTCTTCTATTGACCTGACACGAGCAGACAGAGCTTATTGCTGTAGCTCAGGCATGGTTGTGTTTTACAAAACTTTTGCCAGGCATAGGCAAGTTACCTACTGTAACAATTCTAGAATTAGTGCTGTTTTCACAGGTGTCTTTTTACTCTGCACTATTAGGTCTGGTGGAAGAGTAGGATCAGTGAGAGCCCTCTAAAACTGACACTAGAGGCTTACAGTGAAACACTTTTTCAGTCAAGACCACATCTGTCACTACTATTCACGCTGAAAAGCAACTTAATTGGTAGGAAGCCTCGCTGCAATCAATTACGAGGCAATTCCTGCCTGTGGTAGCCTTCGGTCCAAGCGCGTCACAGTTTGACTCAGAGGGATGCCTTCACTCACCTCCTGCTCCGAACAGGAGAACGTAGTATTTCAGCAAATTTATATTCTCAAGGACTCGTAGCAGATGCCTAGTCGTATCAGCACCATGGCAGGTAGCTTTGTGCATGATTTTACCTTTCTTATCCTAAGGTACCCTAGCTCACAGAGAGGCAGAGATGGGTCATGTAGACATTTATTTAGAAATGATAGTTATGGGAGCCTATGTAGCTCTTAATTTAACTGCCAAGATCGTGTTGTCCTTTCTTGAGCCAAAAGGAAGTGAAAAACATACTGATAAGACTGCATCATTTTTACTGAGGTTAGGATAAGGGCACCGTATTAATGAGTTGTAATTAGATTAACTGACGGATAAAAAGAATTTGCAAGATCTACCTAGTATGTATCTAAGATGGAGATCGTGTGATGCAAATTTGTAGGGCCACTGAGGCAGACAGTGCGTGCTTAGGAGAGAAAACTGATAGTAAACATGACATTATCTTCCAAACTGTAAGGCATGGTAGACATGCAATCTCTCAGATGGGTATATAAATACATAAAAAACCCTCAAGTACTTGTAGGTGTACTCAAAACAACTTGTTTTCTTGAAGTTAATATCATGACTTCCATAGTCCACATTAAGTATTGGTAGCACTGATTTTGCAAAGAATATTCTTCAAAACACGTCTCAGAGGTATACTAGACTATATTACTTTCACTGAATAGGAAGTTAGTGACATAAAATCCTTCATCAATAATCTTGGTGTAGACCTGTTCTATTTCAATCCAATTTATGCTGCTCAGAAGCTTTTGAGCTACTTTCTCCTTGAATAATGATGCTGCTGCTTTTACTTTGCTCTTTGTGGCTTGCACACCATTTCAGATTTGATAAATCAAGCCCTAAAAATTTTATGATTATTTCTGTTGTTTCAAGACTCCTTTCCACATACTATTTTCCTGTCTTATGTTTTCATTCTCTTTTTCTTTCTTATGTCACTGTACTTCATAAATGTACTGTGTTTTAGAGTTTTACTAGTCTGTTTTTTTATGCCGTCTCTTTATTATATTCTACTTCTTTTATTTCTTTTGTTTTCCCTTTATCTTCTTTCATGTCTCTGTATTCTTATGGTGTGCTGAAGTACACAGTAGAAGTGAAAATACCACACATTCTAAGGAGGATGTCTGAATTTAGAGGGGAAGAAATCAGCCCTAATCTGGGTTCACTCCCCTTTTTTTTTTTGCTGTAGTAACAATGTAATTACTCAATTGTGCTTCCAGATTCTAATTACATTGAGTATTATTTCATTAGCCGTTTTTTTTTACTAATCATTACAGTGTTTGTAAACTCTTTTGCACAGTTGTACCCAACACAATGATGGCCATGGCTTACACACTCTCTTAAATATATTGTAAACTGCTATTTGAACACACTAGAGTGACAGGCACATTAAGAGATAAGATAAGATGAAGGGAACTAAATAGCAAATTACTCCGTATGCTTTCTGAGACACTCCCATTAAATATTAAACACATTTGAAGAACGCTTAACCTGTCATATCTCAGCTCCCCTGTCTCTTTCTCCTCATACTTTCATATGCTCTTTTTCCCTTTATTTCACTACTCATATTGAAAATACAAATTAATGGAAAAGATCTTTAATAACCAACCAACCAGCTGGAATTTAAAGTCCATGGTTTCAGATGTTAATCAAATCTCTTCTTGCATGACGTAGGAATGTTATGGAGCAATGGATTCAGAGCCACGCTGCCTGCACGAGATGCGGACATAGTGGTGGCACAGTGAGGGAAGATGGCCGGTCTCCCGCTCCACGCCAAAGCATGAAACTGGTAGGCCTGTGCTAATGCTGAATTTCCTCTTCAAGGAGCTTTAGCTACTATTACTTAAAAAACTTCTTTCCTAAAACCACTTCATTTTCAGAATTTGCAAAAGCCAACAACTACCT
This sequence comes from Calonectris borealis, assembly GCF_964195595.1. Classification (NCBI taxonomy): domain Eukaryota; kingdom Metazoa; phylum Chordata; class Aves; order Procellariiformes; family Procellariidae; genus Calonectris; species Calonectris borealis. The sequence goes on from NC_134312.1 coordinate 104,174,099, forward strand.
ATTTGGCAACTAGAACGGGAGTAAATCATTGCATGGCAGGTATTTTAATGAATATTTTCTTGCTCCTGTTTTTCTCCCCCCTCTTTTTCTTCTGCCCTTCCTTCCCCCTCCAAATATATTTCTGTTCTAACCTGTCCATTTTGTACATGCACAAAATTTGTGTACATGGAACTGACCTCATGTAGACATGGAAAGAAGATTGAGTGGCAAGTAATTCAGTTATGTCTGACTGTGATTTCATATTTATATATAAAGTAGCAGGGGTTTTGTTCTTTTTTTTTTAACAACACCATCTCAGAGGTACAATTCTACAATCCATATTTAATCTAGCAAATAATGAAAAAAATTGGTTTATTAATCAGTTTACAGAGCCATTTTGTTTTATTTTTTGACTAGAGGTTCTCAACTATTATCTTTTTTTCTAATCATAATTATTTTGTTAATGCTATGAAACTATAGTTCCATCTGAGTGCAAAATAACTGTGGGAGGCAAAATCCCAGTTCTCTCTTATATTTAACATTTTTTTTTTAGTCTTTTTTAAGTTACTCTCAAAATGTTATGAGAATTGACAAGTTTGCTATTTCTGATGATACTTATTCTAGTAATCTAATTAGTTCTTCCTGTTCTGTGATTGTTATGCAATTATATTAAGTCATGAAAACAGCATGTTCTGTCAAATTGTTCTTTTTGTTTCTTCATGAAGTTTTAGTACATTAAAAACAAGACAAAAAGCATTCTCTGTAACAAAGCCATAAATAACCCCCGGCATCTTTTGTTATATTTATAAAACTCTTATTAACAAATGAGACCTTCAATTTACTGGAACATATTTAGTATATGAAAATAAAATCTTGCATCATAACACACTATCTTTGAAATGTTCTGCGCCAATCATATCAGATTGTTCTCATTGACTCAATCAGGCATAATTTAATCAGAAATAAATTAGACTTCCTCTATTAGAGTAAAAATAAACACTTGATTCATATTCATTCCCTTAAAATATTTGCTTGTATCCGCAGTCGTATAAGGAGTAAGGGGCTCAGCAGGCCCTCTGGTGAGGTGATGCATTTTCAGCGGATCCTTTGGTCTGTTTTCCGAAGTCCACAACATACAAGACATTATGTGTGATAATGGATGTCCTTCCTGCTGATGACATTGAGACTGTATCAAATGACCAGCTGATAATATCTCTCTCACTGCAATTATATCTGTATCTATATGCCAGTTCTTTGTTTTAGCTAACTATAGCTAAAATGAGGGCCATTTTCTTGGACAAACTACATCTTTAGCCGAGGTAAGAATAGACGTTTTCCTAAAAGCACAGTGAGTTTGACAACAGAATAGTCTCTGTACAAAAAAGACAGATGATGACTTGTGAGTAACTTTCAAAATTAAACTGAATAAAATACTAGGAAACCATATCCAAAAAAGAACAATCTTGAACCAGAAAGGAGGTAACCTTCAGTAAAGAAAGAGATTCATTATCTTTTATCTGAACATCAAAATGTTAAATTTGTGTGGGCAAAGTCTTCAGTCTCACCAAGCCTGTCTGATAATGGCATATGTTTTTGCCTTTATCTACCCTCAGCTTATGCCACAGTTTGCCTAGGATCATCAAAGAAAATTATTCAATATACTACACCTTTTCATTGTGCCTAAGGCTCTTAAAGTAAGACATCACCAGACTAATGGTATACTCCATGAGAATAAGGTGGGGTTGTGAATCAATATTTAGTGATTCTCTCAGATGAAACACATAGCTGCCTCAGGTCATACAGAACATGGTCGCAGCAATCTGCACCAGACTGGGATGGGCTATTACAAGCATCTATTAAACAAATGCAGGAATGAGGGGCAGCCTCAGACGTGATTAAAGAAAACACTGGAACTGCAGAACACTGAATGAACTACTGTCCTCTAAAATCCTTTTGTGAAGAAACAGCCTTGATTCATTCTATGTCAGCAAAAACTGTCAAATGAATGACACACTTGGGCATCGAGTATTCATGCTTCACATTGCCAAATGAAAGAAGATGAAAAAGTCCATCTCAATACATTCAACTCTTTCCCTAATGGTTTATATAATGATAAGTATTATGTATCAAGCAGATGGGAGAACTGAAATAGAGGTGACATTTGATGCATATGTTAGTATCTCCTCATTCTCTTGTATGAAGTGCTCCACAAGGTGGGAAGAGAAAGAATGAATTCTTCTCGTTTTCCCTAAATGAATTTCTCTGTGAGAAATCCCCTTTCGTACAAGTACTCTAAATGAACAGCTTATTTGCTGGGGAAGACCACGATAGCTGGGATGAAGAAAGCTCACGGTCACTTTCGTAGCTTCCCTTTAGCAAGTAACTTGGGTGTTTGGTCCTTATCTCAAAACGTTTTCCTATGTATGGCCCAAGGCTCAGGGATGCAAAACACACCGCTGATGCAAAATCTTTGGAAGACTTGCTACTGTTGTCTCCCACAAGCTGTATAACCACACTGTTTTACTGCACTGAGAATTACAAAGTATGGACATGTGACTTTTATGTATTTATAAATACCCTGGCTCCTATTTTTGCTATTAACAACTGTGACAAGGAAAAAAATCGAGTATATGCACTCATAATTTTCTCCTTAGCCTTTATAAAAATTAGAATACCTACTGCAGGTATTAGGCTTCTAAAATAAATAAAAGGCATGTGCTCTTTTATACTGCTTTGTTTCGCACAGATTAGGAGAGCTCACCAGCTAAGCTGTTTATCCATTACAATTTCAGTTGGCTACCATTCAATGGCTTATTTCTCTGAAGCAAGGAGAAGGGAATTTTACACAAATACTTTCCACCTCAGGTGCTCTCTCATACAGAGCCCCGATCTCATTCAACGTACCTATCAATCAAATATATCTATATTTCCCTATGGGAGATGAGTGAGAAGTGAGGGCAGTGGCATTTTACATGCATGGCATTCAGTAAATCCTTAATATCTTGCTTAGTTTAACTACTGCTGCAAAGTGCCTTACCTGTTCTTTGGAACAGGGCCTGAATGTATAGCTCCTGTCTTAGTAGCTCCAGGCAGGCAGAATAGACAAAGATGAACGGAAAATGCTTTCCATGCCTGGCTTTTAATTCTGCAGTAGTCCTTGCCTTTGACCAAAACTGCTGACTTTCAGAACGTGCTGCAACAGCCCTTGTTTCCACAGGACGTGGAGCCACATGAGCTGGTGTCTTCATTTTGGCAATGCTCGTTTACTTGTTATTTTTCACTCTCCTGTTAATCATCATCGTGGGGACTTTTTAAAAAGTAGACAAAAGGGTTAAGATATTTGCATAGCTATTTTTGAAAAGGAGGAAGGGGAGCTGTTTTTGCATTTGAAATTAATATTGGACTGTTTGAGTATTTATTAAGAAGGTAGAATACCTGAATCTATGTATAGTCCAACTGAAATTTTCTTCTGTAAAATTGTAACTGTATCTAAGTTTTGGATACCCAGATGTTAGAAGCACACTTAATTTCTCTACAGAGGATAAATGAGGGTGCAGAGTACTAAAATAAGAGGAGAGACAAATATAAAATATTCCTATTTCATCTCTATTTTCCATTAATTTTCCATTAATACAATGGCTGCTACTTTTTAAAGTCATAATGAGTCACACAGGTTTTATTGATGCATAACATAAAAATTTTTAAAATCCTTACAAAAATTAAAGCCATTGCTCCCGAGGGCTTCAGAGGCCAGTATTTTCAACGGAGGTACATTAGTGCCATTCATACAATGGAAAGAATCAAGCTTTGGAAAAGCCTATGGAATAGTCTTTATTTTTAATGTCAGTCAGCTGGGTAGCAGATGTTTTGACAGCTATTTAATGGCAAAGGATAAGGTCCAAGCCAGCTGTGTCAGTCTTTCTAGGCACATCATACAAACATTTACTCATATGGATGATATCTTGTTATCACTGTAAGAATATGAAAACAGGCACATAAACTTGAAATATTAAAGTTCCAGGAAAAAAAAAGCTACCCAAAGGTGATAACTGAGTCACAAAATCCTTCATAGCTTCAGGAAAATAGTCTTATGTCACTGTAGCATAGATTTGCTGACTTTTAGTGCATATTAATCTTGAAAGTGACAACAGTCGCCACATTTGTGACAAAATAACTTAATAAAAGTGGAAAAAATTATGAACAACATTCAGTAAAGCTAAGCAATTTTATAACAACAAATACAAATTTGAGTAATAAACTTCTTAAATATCCTTTGTGAGTTATATTACTTTCTTGTATCTACTTTAGTAAGCTTTAGTAAAAAGTCTTAAGGAAATGCATATCGTAAGAAAAGAAAATGGTCTATTTAATTATGAAGCTTTTGTTCACTTAAAATATTAATGAATGTAAAAATATTATTCTGTTTATATGACTTACTGGAAACAGTGACTCATTTACTAGACAAGAAAAGCCTTATTATCTCTAAACTGTTGGTACAAAATGTGAATGAGTGTTCTGTAAGGGGAAATGGATAAGTGGCAAAGATGAAGTTTCTTTTGATATTTTTTCTTAAAAAAAAAAAAAGAACAAGTTCAGAGAGAAAAGTGCATAAACTTAAGTATATTCTGTCCTTATTTGAGCTGACAATAGAGGGAAATTCAGAATTCAAGGACTGTAATTGAAAATGGGCCAGGATTTTACAAGCTAAATTCTCAGGACTAGGGTATAAACATGTAATCCTATTGAGTTTGGTGGATACAGCTTCCCTTGCAACTACCTGATGAGCCTGTCCAAAGAATTATTTTAAAATTAGATTTAACCATACATTTTTGAAGTACATACAGGGTCATTTGGGGCTCCTCCTCTTCTATAAACATCAACTCTTGATTTTGTAAAATGCATTAAAAATATTGACATTATTTAAGTTATTAAAATGAATACACCATACAATAAATGAATAAAGAGTATATTGTTAAAAAAATTATTTAACGATAATATCTAATATGATTTGTGTGGTTCACTTGTGTTATCAATTACAGGGACTTTAAAATGGCAAAGAAACATAAGGCATTAAGGTTTTTCACATTCAGATAACTGTTTTCCGTGGCAAAAGAGGAAAAGATTGCAATGAAATAGTTTGTGAGCTCATAAAAAGATTGGAACCAAGTCCTGCAGCTTGGTATAAAACTTAAGCAATACTCTGAATTCTCAATTTCAATCAACTTCCAAATTTGAGACAGTTCGCCATCTACCAGTCTTGGACAGGTGAAAGAACAAACTATTGTGTGATATCCTTTCATTTTTATGAAGGGTTGATAGAATGAAAAATGGCAGCAAGAACATCAGTAAAGAAAACAAATTCTGAACACTGCTACTGTGCAGAGTAGACTGCAAATATGACAATAATCTGGATATTTAAAATGTAGCCCAAGACACAAACCTACATGAAGTTTTCATTATCACATATTTAAAGGTAATCAAATGTTACTGTCAATCAGTTTAAGAATATTGTAAAGTTGAGTTAAAAAGACAGGTAAGCCTCTCTAAACCACTTAGGAAAGAAACCCTTCCCGTGATTAACACTCCTAGAGGCAGAAACCCTTGTTACTTACAGCTTTTACTTGTGGAGTTTAACAAGGTCACAATCTACTTACAGCAGCAGCTGGTAGGACATTTCTCCTTTTAACAGTTTCTGGTTTAATTATCACCGTTATCAGAGATGGTACTTTTCATTGTGGCAGCACATAAAATAACATACAATGAAAAAAAAGAAAAACAAATACTGAAAAGGATCCACAGATAAGAATGAAGTGGTAGATTCATCAGAAGTTTAATAATTTTTTTTTGTAGTACAAAATGTTGGGGATTATTTTATGCATACTGCATTCTAGCACCTCCAACCAGCCCATGTTACTCCTCAAGCCAAAACCAAGACCACAATCCCCTTTAAAGATTTGACTCCTTTGAAAGAACAGTAGCAGAAGCAATTCCTCTAGGTCCTGCTGACACTTAGTAGGAGGACCAAATATTGAAACTGTTGAACAAGAGAACTTTTTAAAAAAGCCTGCTCTACTACTTTACTTTTTCAATGAGAATTGGCATACTTTTCAATGACAGGTACTGCTGTTGTCATCCACGCTGATGCCAGCAAACTTAACTAAGCATGAATGCTGCCTCTTCCTGCTTCTGGCTGCCCTATGTATCCAAATCTTCTTGTTTCCATTACCTTATTCTAAGTCCTCTTAAAATTCAAATCTGCAAAATTTCTTACCAGACGAAAAAGGGAATTTGTCAACATAAAAAGGAAACACACAAGACATGTTTGAGTTTACTGAACTGTCATCTCCTATGGACTAACTTTCTAGAGATCCCATGAATGAATCCCATAAACAACAGCCGAAAATCTGAGGTGTTTGTGTCAGCACAGAACCCTGACATCTTGGAATTCACTGAGGTTTAATCAGTTCCTGACCATGGACGTAGCTACATTGTACCATATCAAACTCATCCACGAAACACCGTGGAATATGAGCATTCACCCAATTCCTTTACACTCTGCACCCCTGAGCACATAGCTAACAGCTAACATGTGCTGGTTTAGAGGAAGGATACCACCAGAGCTTTGTAATTTTTTTTTTCTTTTTTTTTCTTTTAACAAGGAGCAGCACCGCAGCATTGATGTTTGGTGAAAGTTTAAGAACTACAAGTAATCACAGATTGCAGTCCTGAAAATCTAAACTGCAAGAACTGGCCTGAGGCTGGCAATTGCGGCTACCACAGTTTTGGCTGAATGAGCTATCATTTGACCCTAAAGCACCTGTCCAGCCAAAACATATCAAAGAATGGATGACAACAGCTATTTCAGCGGTATTTGCAGAGACAAGAACACATCAAGAGTCAATAGTGAAAGTAATAAAAAAGGCTAAACTTTCCATTACAAATAAAAACCAAGAAAACCTTTCTGATCCTGTTTGTACAAGAAATGTGTGTAGTGCCAAGGCTTAGAAGTGGAGGGGGAAAAATAAACTCCACACATTATGACTGGTCAAAGTAAAAAAAGATGCCACCATAACCCCCAGAAACAGCTTTCAGGAAAATAAGCACATCTTTGGTTTTGTAAATACTTTTGCCACTGTATTTACAGTTTCTTTGAGTATTTCTTATCTCAAGTTATTATCCATCTCAAAAGCAAGCTGGAGAAAAAACTAGAAAACCAACTACTAAAGAGTCCTTTCAAAATCACATTTGAAATTATATAATAAGCATTATTCACTCTCCTCCTGCCTTTTATCAGTAGTTAACGATAAGTTGTTGGAATTGAGTGCTCGGTGCAAAGCTTCACATGAAAGTCTTCAAACTTAGTGTTGGACAGACAATATGAAGATTCTGGAACTAAAAGTACTACAAAGCTAGGGTTTTAAGTTATGGTTTTTTATTTCAGGGATCACAATTTTAAGCGTTTGTGAAGAATGTTATTTCATTTAGTTTTATCTGAGTAGTGTTTTAATTGTACTGGATACTAAGGAAACAAAAAGATGTCTCCACACTATGTTTTAAAGCAATGCTTAGATTGCTATATATTTTAGTGTATCATTCATTATAGTTCTGCATTTCTTGTCAGACAAGATAGCAGTCTGATTCCTTCTAGATCCAATACGTTGCTGGATTCTACAATATTAATCAATTAACAAGAGTGGGATGAAAGACATGACAAACAGGGTAATTATGCCCAAGCTTATCCACCCACTGCTGCAGGCCTGAGAATTTGTGCAACACACAGCCAAAATACCCTCTGTGAAAAAGACAGCATGCTGTGTCTAGTCACGGGGCCAACGAGCCCACTTAACAAGGAAGGGGAAAAAAGTAGAAAGTAAATGAAAAGTGCCGTGACTGACCCTGGAAATCTTACTGATGGAAAGTGATCACTTTTCAAAAAGACTGCAATAGAAAAACCGTCATTTAGCAACGCCTATGTGGCATCAGGACACATTAGGACCTAGCAACCTGGAATTAGGATTCTGAGAAGGAACTTTAAACACAGAGTACACCATGCTCTTTATTTTTTTATTTTTTACTCTGTTATTTACAGATTTACTGACAATTTTTTCCTACAGCTAGTTGTCAGCTAACTCTGGATAACCTACGCTGCTATCAAGCATCGTGGAGGACACTCCCACACATCTGATTACCTCCGCACTTGATTCATAGGAGTGTTGCTAGACACATAGTGAAAGGTACTGTGAACAATCCGTTCATTTCTAAGACAGATGTTACAAAATGCTCTTGGACCCTGGCAGCTACAAGAAGCTAACTAAATTTTATGGTAATAATATGACTTCCAGAATAGCGGTTCTACACTTTAAATATTGGGTCTTAGGAAAAGGTAGGTATTGTTCAGAATAAGTCAGCAATCTGAAACACTGGCAATAATTTTATACGTGGTGTTGCTAAGGGAAACACTATGATGGAAACTCATAACTCAGAAGAAGAAAATGTTACTTGTAAAGTCTCATATGTGGAATAAAGAATGTATCTTTTCTGACTCTAGCTACAGAAGCTCTGAAAGAACCTTGATAGGGAAGCAAACCAATATTATTAGATTTGCTACAGGTTATCCAATATACTACATACTTTCCGCTTGAATAAAGCAAAGCAACCTCAAAGCCCACTGCTAGGAAAATAACAATTACTACTTGCTCTGGTTGTTATCCAAATACCTAAACCCACATCTTGAATTTAGGGTCACTGTACACTAACAAAGAGGAAGAGACCTTGCCCCCAAAGGTGTAACAAGTATACAAGGCAAAGCAGAGAGAGAGGAAGGGAAAACTTAGATCCTCCAAGCCATGGGCAGCACACAGAAGCTGAGAAGATTGATGGTCATATTTCCAAAAGTGCTTATTTGTCAAAACGGAAACCACACCTGAGGACTGTCTCCCTAAACATCCAGAGAGGTAAGGGTTCCTAAACGGCTATCTAATCCCCACCCCCATGCTGAAAACACATAAAAGCTTATGAAAAACCCTGAACATTCATTCTCTCTGGACCACAATTTTATGAGGGACAGATGCAAGAGCACTTATTACTGAAAACAGAAAATATACTTTTTCTTAAAGAAGTGATCAAAGCCCTCACAAGCTTTTACCTGATGGCATTGAAGGTGAGGTAGGATTTTTTTTTAATGCTGATTTAATGTTTGAATAAGGGAAACGTTACAGAAATACGGCTAAGCACTAAGCACCATTGCCTCCATTAAAACAAAACACGGGTGAGACATGAATACCTCTTATAAGGATCTTGTTCGTTTATGAGATAGAGAGAGAGAGACTGGTTACTCAGAAAACTTAAACCTGCTTTGGATACTGGTGGGGCTTTAGCTAAGATAGCTCAGGAATGAACAGAAGTAGAAATCTACTTATCTTGTGAGCTTTCCAGTAAAAAAGGTGTGCCCCTATCCAATTCTAGACATCTAAAATTCACTAAATGCTATTTTATAGTCTTGCTTAAGTCTTTCTTAAACATTTAACTTGCTTAGGTGTTTCTCCTCTCTCAGTACCCAGGAATTTTTGAAAATTACACTCCAACTTATTTACCAAAGGTTACCTAAGAAGCCTTTGTCTGAAAGAGAAATTAAACCCACGAAATTAAGAAATTAAATTTCACGAATCCTAACCCAGTGCCTTAAGCATAAAATTCTTTTTCTCTAATTACCAGTTTCTACCCCCACAGTATCTTACTGTGAAGTCATTCTGCTACTGAAACCTAACGTACTTGAAAGGGAATTAAGACGATCTCTTTTTCCTGTCCTGTAGTGTTCTTTTAGATGTTCTTCTGAGCTCCTTTGAAGCCATCAATATTCCTTCTTCATTCCTCAGTTCTTTTCTCAGATATGGCTTCTGCCTCCTTTGTCTCTTTGAAATCCCCACCTTCTTCTACAGAGAGAAGCAGTGCACTGAAATCTCACCTCTTGATGTTATTTGAGGACCTTTCTGACACTGAAAATCTTGAGTGCTACAGAAATCTTCAGTGAAACCATGCAAAAGTGGAGAGTAACAAGGAATACAGAGACTTCCAGATGATGCCGGAAGTGAGATTAAAATGACATCTTTCCACAATACAATGGGTTAAATGGAGTTTGGAAAGAACCGAAATTTACCTATAAAGTAGTGAGTCAGGAAAGTTAGAGAACGCCAAGGGTCTTATTCCAAGTCTAGCATTTGAACTTAAGTTACTTAGGACTAGATTATTAGGGTGGCAATTCGTGGTTCTCATGAAGAGTCCTATCACTCTCCCCACAAAACATGGCCTTTCCCAAAAGCACCTGATTATACTTAAAGAATAATGGTGTGGGCCTACCACTTTCACAAGCTAGCTAAGCAGTTCACTTGCATTTTACCCTACCGAGGAAACAGACTTCCATTTTGATGACATTGGTTTTGTTCTGAGTTGCTTAGAAGAAATGTTGCATTTAAAGTTTGCAGCATGTTTTTCTTTAGATCAGAATTGCAGAATTCTGCTCCTGATGCACTGTAAAAACGCACTGTAAATTGCACCATTATGCAAAGCCCATTGGTGACCCTCCTCTCCTGCACCTGACAGGAGCACTCTCACAGTTCTGGAGAGAGTTCAATGATCAGAGGTTCTATAATCTCCTGTAATCATCAACATCAGAATCGGTGACTCAGAGGTATATTCAGAGGAAGAAGCTGTGGGGGAGTTCCTTTAAAAAGAGCAAGCAAAATAGAGTAAGCAAAGCACAAAACTAATTAAACTTGATGCAACAAAAAACTAAAGCATTTTTGATGCAATTTATTAAGGAGAAAAAGCTGTGAAATTAACAGCAATCAAAAACTAATTAAAGTTGATGCAATAGGAGCAGCCAAAGAATGCCTGATAACATTTATTGAACCAAAGAAACATGGCTGTCAAGTTAAAAGAAATCAACCAAACTCTGTTTTTGAATAGTAACGCAAAGATAATTATTCTCCGGATGACACTTACAGAATAAGATTCAAGTCATTACCTCAAAAGACAAAAGCACTGACATGCTGTGTTTAACTGCCTGTGAAAAAAAGGGTCTTAATACAGAAACTTTATAAGTAATTCCTAGGTCTTGCATATAAACAAATATGACTCATCAATCAAAAACAATGCACTATTATTGTTATATCAGTTACTTCTATAAACCATTATTTGACATATAGGAGAATACCTTGTCTAACAGGGTACTTACAAGCCAGAGACTCCTGGTGTTTTCATCCTAGCTTTGAAACTCATTGCCTCAGTGCCTTGGGCAAGTAATTAACACCTAGGAGTCCATTTGTTTTAGGATTAGGATGCAAAACTCAATTCCTGATGTCAAGCACCATTTAAAGTATGGCCAACTGCCAGAAATTCTTTTCTTATAGAAAGTCTGGGTGGTACATAGTGAAGTGGGTCTGTCTGTAGTGAGCGTAAGGCACATGTATTTCCCCTATGTAGTTGTACATCTTTTATATCATGGTCTCAGCTTTATAAAAATAACTCAGACAAAAACAGATGTTCACAAGGGCTATAGTGAAAATGAACATATAAGTACTATTGTCAAAAGATTCTAAAATACGTTAAAAGCTTACTGTTTAACTAAAAATCCACCTTGTAACTCCTGTAGGAAGGGTCACAGTCAGGGCCCCAGTTAGGTGAATGTCATCCAAAATACTCAACTTCCAGCACTTTTATTCTGGAATCATGGTTTAAAACCAATTTGGGGAATTCTTCCCAGTCAATCTCCAACATTATCATCATCCTACTAAATCACCATCACAAGGCTTCCATTCACACACTGAACAAATAAAAGCCTATCTTATAAAACATGACACCATAGCCAAATGTAGCACAGATCCCAAGCAAACTATCAGATTTGTTTTATTTTAATCTTGCAAAGACAATCTCCTCAGCTGAGAAGTAAAGTTTTCCATAATTCATTTTAATGCTTTTAAGTTCCACTTCCTGTTCTAATAAAAAAACTCTACCTGTCTCTGGTGTACAGTACATCAAAAAATGACTGCTGAAGCCCAGTATTCAATTCCAAAGAGCTTCAATCTGGTATTACTGACATGCCTAAGGAAGATTTCCATGTCACATTACTCCGCTTTTTCTAAACCTGGCATTGTTTTTAAGCATAAAATAGTAAGTTAGTCTGTTTAAGGGTGTTGATTTTCTTCTTTACTGCACTTTTACCCCCAAGGAATTTTTAGCAATGGGAAAGATCCTCATTACTTGCACGATCTTTCAGCTCTACTTTTTTTTTTATAAAAATGCTCACTCTTACATGGTCAAAATATTCATTTTACTTACAGAGACAGTTTACATCATTAACATGGACATTTAATGGATCTTTTTTTTCCAGTCTGTTCAGAAATTGCTTAAAATTTCTGAACGAAAGTTTTCTTCTTCTTAATTATGTCGTCTTTCTAGTGAGTCAAGATTTTAAACTCCTTTTTACCTTAGGAAATAACACTGGCTTGCAGTGAGCACTTGCTTGTGTTCACTTCAACAGCAGATCAATCAAGTTCCAGTTGAGCTCCAGTAAAGAGAGCATTTTCACCTTTGCATACTATAGACTTCTGCAGCCCAGTGCAGAACTTCATTACACCTAGAATCACGGGGCCAAATTGACTCCTTACATAAGTAAGTTAATGTTACTGAAGTGGACAGAGTTGTATCTGCTATGCCAGGTCATGATTTGGCCTGTTACAGACAAAACCTGTCTACTAGGCAACTGTTGGTATGTATTTATCTTTAGGACCAAGCCTGGAGTTCAACCTGTTATAATTTTATTTCTTGAACACACAGAAAGTTACACAGAAACCTCTAGCTATTCATTATTTTTTAGTTAGTTGTTCAGCACAGAGCTTCTGAAACCTGAACTCCCAAGAAGTTATACCCATCCTGTTTATACCACAGTAATTAGTTTGCCCCTTTTACAAAAATTCTCAGCTTCCTTCTCCATCCTTCCCTGCTGGGTAAGAAACAAATGGGACTTACCCTCCCTGGAGCTTTGCATGAGTTGACTAGCTGCCTCATTTTCCTATCTCAGCTGCCGGGTCAGTCTCTGCCTCTTTGAGTGGAGAACAACAAAATTCTACCTGCCTTTCTTGCAGTAGCAAAATAAATTTAGAGCGCTTTTTTCTACTCCTAATACCCATGAATTTATACATATTTGATACTCACACTTTCTGTCAAATAGGTTGGAACTGGACAACAGATTCAAATACTAATGAGGGAGCATTTGGAAGAAAAGAACGCAAGTTAACCGATGGTGCAATCATATATGCTACCATTCGCTAGGAATACTGGCTAAAAATGATTTTTCTTCCAGCATTCCAGATTAAATACACACACTCACAAAATTCCAGAACAAGTCTGAAAAAAACACACTGACAGTACACACTTTGCAGGAACCTGGCTTGAAAATACCTGCTCATTTTAAACCACCACAGAAGGGAAAACCTTTGAAGATTCTCAGATCCCATTGTTGCCGGTACCACATAAATTACACCAATTCAATTTCTATTATCCTCTATTCCAGGCCTATTAAATCTTTACTAATAGGTCTCCTTCATGTCATGCCTCTATAGTGAGATGCAAGGCCCTTTTTATCATAAGTTAAATGGGGTAATGGGGGGATGGTTGGATGACATACTGCTCTCATACAAGGACAGCAATTTCCACATTTTAAAATAAGAAATTAATCCTTATCGCCTCTATTGTATCTTGAAGGACGATTCTGATCTACTGTGCCTTGATCAGTATGACATTAAAAAAAATCTGTTTATTGTTGGCAGTTAAAGATAGAAGAAGAAATAGGAACTTGCTACAAAATATGACTGCCTGAATATCTTTCTTCAAAATTGTTACAAAGCACATAAAATGAATAAGGACATTTTCATATCACTGCCATTTGTTCTTTTCCTTTGGTACTCTCTCCCATGTTTGAGAACATAAACACAGATGTAGGCTATTTGACTGTCTTAGGAGAAAGGGGAAGATTCTGTCACAATCTGAAAGAGATAATCTATATTAATAGGGGTGTGATTTCTTTCAGCAAAATGGGTTTATTACAGACCAGTGTGAAAACCATTCTCTTGGGAAGCTGCAATACTCAGATAGATTGTATACGGACCCCTTAACTTACTTCATTACAAATTGACAACATCATTGCCAGCACATTTTGTTAAACACAGATGAACTGCACCTCTTAAATTCTTCAGCAGCAAGGCTGACATTTTTTGGACAGTAAATCCTCTCATTTTTGAAAAAGAAATGATATACACTTTAGCACACATCGATCTGGAGGATGAGTCCAAGCTCATCCAGGCTTAAAAATCTGGGAAATAGCACAAGCTGACCTGAGTTGCATTAGCTTTTCTGAATTCCTCTATAGGCTCTCAAAAGAAGTGGTTCAAACGTAACATGATAGGCAAGCGTTTATGACTGTCATTGGGAGCCTCGGCATTGTGTGTTGATGTGGCACTGCATCATCTCACGGTGATGAACTCCGTCTCGAGTAGCAGAGACAGAACAAAAAGAAATATGTTTGGAATGAACTCTTCTTACATCACCTTAACTGCAATACAGTCAGACAGAGAATAATGTGAGTAATGAAGCAAGGACATAATTTGCAAGACTGGGTAAAATATGTCTTTCTGCTTAGCACACTTTCATCTATAAATGGGTAACTTGGTAACTTCAATTCTCAAACCAATCTGGATTTTGAAAGTCTAACATTACAAAAGTGAGCTATCTTACACAAAGCCAGAACACGTTTTATATCATAGTTTTAATTTCCTCAGAGGTTAGGAGTAGAAGAGTTCAGCAAAAGAGCAGGGCATCAAAACAAAGATACATCTTGTTTTTCTTCCCTCCTATTTTAGAACACAGATGTGACCAAGGTCCTAGTTTTTAATGAGCAAGGAAAGAAATAGTTAAAGGACTTGTAAACTCTACCTTTCTTTGTCCCTATGGTGCTGCTTTCTTTCTGAAAATAAGCAGAAAAAAACTTAAGATGCCCCAGTGAAGAAGCAGCAGCCATCTTTTCTGCTTCTGCTTCTGCTTCAACTAGGAATTAATCCCACTAGAAAATGACACAAAAGGAATTTGAAATGATCCAGCTATACTACGGTCAGACCTTTTCACAGCACAAAGTAATGCTATTTAGCAACACATCACCTTGTAACGCTACCCTTTCACTACCTATAGACAGGTGTGCCCGCAGCGGATCTGTGATGAGCTCGCCACTCTCAAACCCAGCGGCTTGATCTCCCCTCTCTGAGAACTGGATGTTAACATGATAGTAAAGTAACGCTTGCGAGGAAGAGCCGTTCTGAGAAGCAGGTTCTTCTGTTTTGCCACGGTTCATGCCTCGCTCCTATTTCCTGAGGGACTGAAACTCACAGTTGTAGGCCAACTCTTACACATACGAACCTGATTCTTGAAGCAGACCTTTCCACTGCTCCAGCATGCCACATGAGTGTGTGAAGTAAGAGGATAAACCCAAACCCTATATTAAATTCTGTTTCTAACTTGAAGCCAGTGAATAAAGCCTAAAAAATGAATGATGCTTTACCAGTAATCCGTACAGATGGGCTGATGTGTTCTAAACAAAACTAGTGAAAAACCACATTGACAAAAGCATATTATTCATTGAAAAATAAACTAATTAATTGATGTAATAATCCTCATTTTCCACTTTCTATTTTAAAAGAAAAATTAATTGTGTGATAGGATGGAAATGGAGTATTTTCATTTTAGAACAAGTTTCCACTTCATATATAAAAAGCTGAATTGAAATAAAAGTTTTATTTAAAAGAAAAAAAAAAAAAGGGTTTCCGTTTATGCCAGGCAATTTTTCCCCAAAATTAAAAAAAAAGAAAAATTAAAAAATCAAGTTTGATACTTGATGTTGCATTTTGAAAAGAAGAATATTAAAATGGTGATATTTTCTTCAAAATACCAAGTCCAGATCTCACTCCAGTTAAGTTCTGAAGTAGGATAGCTTTAAAAAAGAAATTAAGATTTCCTTATTAATGCTCAACAACTTCAGTGAAGAAGCTTGCAGATCATGAATACACAGCTATGCTTGAAAGACAAACAAAGGCAAGACGTCTTGATGACTAAGGATGCCTGTTGCAGAAGGTGAGGGTACAGTAGCCTGCTACTTCTTTTCAAATACTTTCTGTTCTTCACTGTGAAAAATGTTCCCTTTTCACAGCCTTTTACAGATGTTAGTTCAGATACTTCTCCTCCACTGGGTGAAAGATCAGGCATGCATCGTTCACCGGAAGCCTTGATATTTTGTTTATAACGTAATTTGTACTACGACTGGTGAACAACAAATTTCCCTGCAAAATGCATAGAGAGGATCCTTGGCACCTACAAGGAACCGGAACCCATGAGGTGTCTCAAATGCTTTACTAAGACTAGTGAATAGAGGCTGACACAGGTATTCTAACGAGAACACCCCAGACTGCGCTCAGCCGCCTCACTCAGAGGAACAGCAGGTTGCATGATTTCAAGGCTCTTGCTTGCCTCAGCTCTAAGGTGATCCTTCCACTTGAGTGCAAGAACAATTTCACCATGAAATTGGACACTGTGACAAAGAAAGAAGGAACAAGCCCTCCCTTCCATGGCTCCCTCCCAGCCCCATGCTAACAGACGCTCATCTGCAGGAAGACTCAGATGAAATGCAAAAAATTGACTAGGCAGCATCAAAGTGCTGTGCATTGCGAGAAAGAAAATGATAAGCAATTTTTTTTTGATGTTAATAAGGGGAAACTGAAGCCTTCAACAGGTCTGAAAAAATACCCATTCACAATCCTGGCTTATCTGCACAGAGAGAAAAGTCCGTATGTGTGAGTCAGTTGCTAAGAAAGCTCTGCTTAATGCAGATACAAGTCTGACTTTCTAAGTTGACATTTCTACTTTTCCAGTGGATCAGAACTGTCAGGAGAGCTCCCCAGGCAGAGCAGAGGATTGCAGAGGAGAGTTATTCTGTAGCAGTCTAAGAGTTGTGGCGTAAGTGCTTTGATGGAATTAGCAATGGTGGTTTAAGAAACAGCCTCGGACTCTATTCCCAGCACTAGCAATTACCACTCCCATAACAGAATCAGAACAAAGGAACAGGATCAGACGGAAACCAGTGCAAATTTTCCTATACGGGCAAAGAGCAAATTCCCTTCTGCTGCTGCTTTCACAATGCCTTTAACTAACATCTGGCAGTGGGGCAGGACAGACAACTGGAGACAGGAGCATTTAAAGTGCTGCTACTAGACGTGCCAAGAGCTCAGCTGTCAGAGTCCTTACGCTGTCTTCATGCCTCTTCTGGTTTTCTCACAAGATGTGAGTAAGATAAACATTTATTCTACAAAAATTAAAAATGATCAAAAGTGTCCTTTATCAAGTACATCAGCAGAACATACTGTGCAACTGCAGAGTACCAAAATAGGGATTAAATAAAATTTTGCTAGGTAGTTGGAGAAAAAAGTCTTTAAAGATAGCGTTTGGCATGGGTTAATCGCCTCTTTCATTAAAGAAAGGAATACCTACTGAGAACATCTTTCTGCCATCTGATTAAGCAATGAGCCAATACAATTGTAAATCTTCCAGAAATTCCCCATGGTTCAACTCAACAGAGGCAATTCTTTACTTCTCAGACCCTATCCCTCATTTTCAGATAATCATTGCATTAATTGTGTACAAAAACTTTCTCTCATGCTATTAAAAGAAATGGAATGTGACTGTTCTGTGATTCTCCTTAGCAACCTTTGACAAGAGATTGAATTATTCATACATATTTTTAATATAATAACAATTTTAAAGTTTGCTCACCACTCAATTGCTCAAACAGCAAGCAAACCCAAAACTGATTCTAGTATAAACAGCGCAACTGTTCATTTTCTACTGTTTTAGTGCCTGATACAACTTACTCTGTCGGTAACTGAGGTAAAAAGGATTTAAGGGTACTGTTCTAGCCCCATAATCAGATGCTATGAATTGCTTTGCAAGTCATTGGATTTTTTTTTTCCTTTGAATAAGGCAGATTTTAAGTCTTGTCTGCACTTATTTGTATTATTTACAAGTATTATAAGTACTAGTTCTGTGTAACACTTACCCATGTTACATATAGTTTCATGCAAGTCCGATCAAGTTTAGCATATTCATTCAACATGGTTCAGCTCAGACAGGTTTTCTTCTCTGTGTTAGTAAGCAGCACAACCATGGTATTAAAATAGAAATGATGGGATTTGCACCCATGAGACACATGACAATTTCATTCAAGATGGGAAAAATACAGATGAACACCCACTTCATTTTTAGGCTGCAAAATTGACTAAAAAGTCTGAAGAATATCAGAAGGGAAAATGTGCCCTCTGTGAAGAAAAATAAATACACATGTGCTAAGTTTGTACATTGCAATGCACATTTTATAAACCAAGCTTTTGTTCAGTGGCGTAAACTGAACCACGACCAGATAATCTGTATGGGAAGAGCGATCTAGTAAGATGGCACTGTATTTTTTCCTCTAAATGTTATTTTCGATAATGAAAAATTCTATTTAAGCTGGTTCTGCTTCCATTTAACATACATTTGAGCTGCCAGTGTAGTTGTATGGTATTATTGTCTGGCTGCTGGACAATAAAGCTACAGAAATAAAATAATAATAGCTTGTGACAGGTTACAGTTAAAATGTTTGATCAGACTGATCAATGGGTCTTTGCTTCAAAAGCTAAGTTGAGGTTCAAAGAAGGAAAAGATAATGATTGCTCCAACAGTTTGTCCATATCTCACCGAACTGGAAGGATTTGGTATGCAGCCCCAGTCTTAATACAGCTGCCACATACAAAAAATGCTTTTTTGCTTCTCAGACTCCGTGATGGAAATTCACATACGTCTTTTTCTTTCAAAAAATACTTCTGTTAGAGTCTATACACTTAACTTACATCTTGGTTTTATTTTAGATTTCAGAAGCTTTATCTTTCTTCCCAGTCTTGTAATTACTTTATCTTCTTTAGGCAGCATTCTGAAAACTTGTTAGTGTTTGACAATTAATATATAGATAGCAATAATCATCAGTCAGTTACTGTAGGCTAGCTGTTACAGGCATGGCTTTTAATTTTTTTTTTTTTTTAATGTCTGTTAACACGCTTTGAACTCTCTCTGTGCTACTGGTTTGCTGTTTTTTTTTTTCCTTCTCCATTTACACAATCACCTTTTGGTTTCTGTGTTTCCTCAAGCTCCTTTTACCCAGGTACATACCTCTGAAAGTAATCTCATTCAGGTTGATTCAGTTCTCATTTCTGTTCAATTTAAAGTTATTTTCTTTGGCTCACAGCATAACATCACACAGTCTCTCACGGACTTACTGAGGATTTTCACCCCATATCAGCAGCTCATCAGCAATTACTTTTCTGCACACAGATCCTTAAAGATCCAGGACATGATGATTTGTTACACTTTCTGTGCTGAAACAATGATGAAGGGAAGCTCCTTAAACAAGTTTCTACCAGAAAGGGAGTGAAGAGATAAGCACTTCTAATAATGGTAGATCCTTCACTTCCACCTCAAAAAGTGAAAATAGTAATATATTTTTAGGTCCAGGCACTATGAAAGTGTACATTTACTGCCTTTATTTAAATCTTTGGATGTATTAAAATCCTCAGCTTGCCTGACCTTAATACTGTGATCCTCCTCTAAACTAATCATCTAGCTTTGGCTTCATAACATCTGATGTTAGATCTGGTAAAATTTGTCTTTAATTTGTTTCCCACAGAAATTTAAATAAGGCATTCTAATTTTGGTGATATAGTGGGATTTATATTGACATGATAAAGTGCGACTGTAATATACAGGAGGTATTAAAATTTTCAGTTAGATTTAGTACACATCTTTTACAAATTTGTTTCAGTAGATATATTATACATATTTTTAATAATTTGTTTGGTTTGGGTTTTGGTTTTTTTTTTTACAAGCAGCTCTTAATCCTAAACAAAATTAGGATTTCTCAGTTCATTCCTCTATATCACAT
Organism: Calonectris borealis; assembly: GCF_964195595.1. Classification (NCBI taxonomy): domain Eukaryota; kingdom Metazoa; phylum Chordata; class Aves; order Procellariiformes; family Procellariidae; genus Calonectris; species Calonectris borealis. Next base: position 104,194,143 of record NC_134312.1, read on the forward strand.
GGTGCCAGTCAACAAAGGGCTTATTTTTTTAGGGTGACTATTTAAAAGAAAAATGGTATTCTGCTTTACTGTAGTCTTTAAATATTAAGAAGTTCAGTCTTTTACCATTAAGTCTTCCTGTGGTATACAGAGCGGCTGAAAGTGAGCCTTTAGTAGTATCTTCTCCATTTTTAGGTTAAAGAAAAGCAAATCCATGCTACCAGTGAAAAAAGACCCAAACTGTCTTCACCCTTACTAAGCATGAAAATAGAAGTGAAGGAAAGCATGCTGCGGAGACATTCACGCTCACTGTAGCTCTAACTCAGAGAGAATTTATCTCCCCTAGCCAATAAACTTTTAAGCCCTGCTAATACATCCAGCTTGGATCACAGGTAGCTTTGGTGGACTTCTCTACCATACTTGACTGAGCAATGTGGAAATGCTCACACAATCTGGCAAGCCTCCGTCTTCTCAGAGAAGCTGTAATTTCAGAAGGCAGAGGGCTGAAGTCCACAGGTTATCAAACCAGCTTCTGGGGTGGGTTTGGAATCTATTTGTCTAGGTCTAGTTAATCCAGACTGGGAATTCTGCATCATACTGATAGAAGAGGCTTTTCCTATCCCTTTACTATTTTCCTACATAGTAGTCACTGTCCTTCAGTCATCCTTTGGAGTTGTTTTCCATCCAGTTGGGTAATTCTCTAAAAATATGTTGTTGAATCACTCTTCCGGACTACATTTCTCCTTGACCTGCTGTGTTTTTATTCCTCCAGCATTTGCTGACTGATAGTTAATCTCCACATTAACCCTTCTAAAAGCAGCTGGGATTGCAGTGACTGTACCACCTGCTGTTAGTCTAGGGCTGCTGGACTGTATTGCATTCAATTTCAGTTTCTGTTTCAAAGTCAGCTTTTGATTGATCGTTTCCAGTATCACTAGCCAGTGTGTTGCAGAACCTTAGATTTTAAATGTGTTAAGCTATGTCCATGTTTATAAGCCACGCTAAAAAGGTTCTTCTTTTCAGCTGACCTAATTTGCTTGGAGAAACCTTGAGGAAGCTGGAGACACCTGCCAGCAACATCTTAGCTAGCTTCAGTGCTAATTCAGATGTCTCTGCATGGCACTGTGCCATGCAAATATTGTCATGTTTTCAGGGGTTTCTGGTTTGCCCTTGTAAGACTTTTGTCACCCAGATGCAAAGCCATGACTGTACTTGTGGTGTGGATTTTTTCTTATTTCTATATGCAATATAACACATCTATCTGTCCTGGGAACATCTGAATGTTCCATGATTGTCTTTCCCTTTTAATTATAAATATTTTTATGCTTTCATCCTAACACATTGTCTATTTCTTTATAATCTGATATGCCATTTCTAAATATTTGCACTTCAACTTTTTCCACTGCTGCTGTTTTCCTTTTAGAAGCATAATTTTCACCAGACCTGCAAATATCAGCTGTTCTTTGCAAAGTCAGTTCTTTCTATTCTGCAAAGTTAAGTTTTCTTGTATCTAACAATCGCTTCTACGACAGGTTCAGGTTCCGGTCCGTGTAGTAATTCTCTTATCCCTATGACTACTGTACTGAATAAGCTGCGATATAACAATCAGCGCTCTTGCCTGTCACCTGGTTTCTTCAAAAAAATAACGTTCACTTTCCCTAAGGAACACTGTTCACCGTTCCTGATTAAAAACAAAATGTCTTTTCATGCCTACCTTCATGTTCCTTATGATGTACAATGCTGAGCTCTACTGCTTCTGGATCTACCGCCTATCATCATAAGTGTATTCTCCCACTTGCCCTTCTCTGTACTCAAATTGTTCCTCGCTATCATTTACTCTAAGAGTTGTCTGAAAGAAAACAACTGGTTCAGAATTTAATGTAATAGGTCCATTTTCTTCAGAAACCCCAGGAAGTTTTGCTCATCCGTGGAAACAACTAGTGCAGAGAGGCCAGGTACATGAAATTTCTCTTTCCACCTTTTTTTTTGAACCTCGCCTCCACCCCCCACAAAAGATTTCTCAAGCCTTAGAAGATTCTTTGCCATTTAAAACAAAAATAGCCACCAGCCTGAGTATCATAAAACTTCGTAACAGAGTAATCTTAGCAGTGTCATCAGAACTACTGCTTCACTTCATCATATTCCAATGTATCAGCTTCATTCTCCATTTAGCTTGAGTGCTAGCAAACTTAATTTCTGCACGTACCCCCACTTCAGCACAATATAATGCAAACTCCTACACTTTCTAACCATCTCTACAATATGCTCATTTATTCCCTTAATACTGCTAAGAAACAAAAAAATAAATGCTGTAAGTGGGCGTAGTTCTACTAATTTATTGCAATGAAATAATATTCTAATGCATTGTAATACATTTTTAAAATGTAATTTTCATATTCATACAGACAATAACTGTCAAGATATTTTAACAGACTCTTGTTCTCTTTTATCACATTATCTTTTTTAAGGCACTGTGCTCAGCAATAAAACTTGGGTGTTGTTTTCCCGAAGTAGGGATTGCTTGGGGACTGGCTGGGCATTGGTCTGCTGGTAGGAGGTGGTGAGCGATTGCCCTTGCATCACTATTTTTTCTTTTTTCTTTCATTTTCCTTCACTTATTAAACTGTCTTAACCTCGATCCATCAGTTTTTCTTGGTATTGCCCTTCCAATTCTCTCCTCCACCACACCGCAGGGGAGTAAGTGAACGTAAGAATCCATTAGTAAGAAACAAAATTGCAGCTGAAGGACTTAACCCAGGTTATCTATTCCAATATGCCATACCATGGGTCTCAAGGAAACATAAGAGCTGGCCAGACAGCTACTGGTAGTCTTATAGCATAATTGTGAAATCAACAGATCTGACCGACATAAAAAATTAAACTTAACTACAGATCCTGGAAGAACTATTCTAAAAGATTTTCATGAAAAGCTCTCTGTGAAAACCAGATTTCTATGTCCTACAATTTTTTTCTTTAAATGCTCAAAACCTCTCAAATGTTATAAGGCATTTACAAGCTATTGTTATTCAGCTCAGGGGAAAAAAAAAAAGAAAAGAAAAGAAAATCCTGTCCCTCTGTATAACTTCCCCCCAACTTTTCCAGCTGTAAAGTCATACTTCAGTATTTGTCTGTATAGTTTTCTTGCATTTTTCCCATTGCTTTTTATGCCACATCATAGGTTTACTACAAGGTATTATCTCATTGAAAGGGTCTATTAAATTCTAAGTGACAGCGAATCTCTAATTTATATGTGTACCCTCGGAGTTAAGCTTGGTCATCATCTACTGTCTGATACCATCTCCACTCAATTATGTAATAGGAAACAGAGCGTGTGAAGGTGAAGACATAAGTCCATTCATCATTGCTACTCAATTTCACATTACTTAAATGCTAACGCTCCCAGCCCTCCCAACAATACAGCCTGTCTGCCTCCCTGTCTGCATAACTAATCTAAAGCATGTATTTCCTACTTTCCTTTCTATTGCAAAAAGAAACATTATTTTCTTTGCTTCTTTGACTTTCGTTTTGTACAAGCCTATTCCTTCTGTCTGAGGATTGTTTGTCTACGTGTATACCTACATCTTAAATTCAACTGCTTACTAGAATCATTAGATGTCCCACAGGAAGGAAGTTCGCCATTTCCCCCCAGTCAGAAATATTGTCAAATGATTTTTGTAACTCACAAGTGCCTCTGCTTGTTTACATAGATTAGAATCTGAGGCTGAATCACCACAGAGTGGTGTAAGCTGGGGCTACACTTAAATTCAATATCTGGAGTCTGGCTTCCACAAAACAAGTCAAAGGATAAATACAGCTAACTAAAAAGGAGTTGTAAGCCAACAACATCAGAGACAGGATTTTCACGCCTGAAAGTGCCAGGCTTCTGCATGGCAATTCTATCACCATTTAGTTTTGACAGTGTTACAGTAAGAATTATAGTTCTCTGCATTAATAACTCCTCCTAAACTGGCATACGTGACACTGTAATTAAAATCCCATACCTTGTGCACTGTGAATTTCAGATTCTCCCTCTAAATGTGTCTATATTGAGAAAGAAGAAGGTTAGGAGTTGTTTTCATGGAATTGGTAGTACAGCTAGGTATGCCAAAAGGCATGATGTTTTTATTTGAGACACGTCCTGTCTCTAAACTTACCTGCAAGTTCTAACGTAATAGTGCCACCTCCGAGAGGGAGCAAATGCAGAACCTTATGGGCAGCTGCTACACCCAAACATGTTTCCACAAGCTCACCTGAGGCATCGTGCCACTCAGGGAAGCTCTCGGGAGCGTTGCAAGTACAGTGCCCTCTCATAGCCCTTGCCTAGCACACCAGTATCTCTGAAAGCTTTCAAGATGATAGGGAGATACATAAATGCCAAGTACTCTCACACGTAAAAAATCAAAGGTCATCTAAAGAAACATATTCTGCTGCTGAGGGATGAATAATCCTGAGGTTGGAATATGCTTTCTAATGTTTTAGTACGACATGAAAGTGCTACTACTTGATGAAAGCACAAGGGACACGTACCCATTTATGATTAGCATCAGGCATATGTCTCGTCAAAATCTGACGTGTCAGTTTGTGGCAAACTTATCATGATCAATGTCATCACAGCACTTGTTTTACTATCAACAGACCTGCAAATTTCCCTGTTAAGGTGAAGAGAGGTATTTTACACTTTCACTTGCCTGACGGAAAAACTGTTAGATATACACCTCTCTTCCTTTCTATAGTCTGATTGCACATTTTTATATTGATGAGATTAAACACCTTTGACATCAACAGCCGTCGTTCAGTTGTACACGTCTCCTTTATAACTCAATATCCTGCTCCATATGTATCTAGATTCCCTACCGAAAGCGAATATGAGAAGACAGCTGCTACAGCAAGCTGAATGAAGGTTCTTTTCAGTCTTCTCTTTATCAACCATCTCTGTGTTTCCATGCTACACCCTTTTTTTTATACATCTGCATTCATATTTATGTCTCTCTGTGTTTATTGCCCAGTCGAAATCCTTAAGTAGTACCACCAGTGAAGATAAAATAAAATAACCTATATTAACTTAAAATCATATCCGCCAGTTCTACATTGTTGCACATTGTGCTTCTTCCAAAGGCAGCTATATAATTATAGGTACTTGGCTGCCTAAAGTGATACGGAGGTTTCTATGGCAATTATTCATTTTAATTGAAAATTGTGTAGGGAAAAGCTCGTTTCATGTGCAGCATGCAATTTGCATTTGTTTCCAAAGAATCTGAACTTTCTCAGGGTGAGCTCTGAATTCATATTTTCCAAGAAGACACAACCTTTACAATTCTGTCTGGGGGGTGGGAAACCAAGGGGGGACTTGGTAAGACTGTTAAGCTTATTAAAATTTAAGACCATTTATCCATTTATGCAACTAGACTATCTATTTTTTTACGGTCAGGTAAAGATTTTATGCTTCAAATGAAAGAGGAAGAGTTAAAAATCAAATTGATACACAATGTCCTTGAAGCTACAAGGTAGAGGAACCAGAAAAAAGTACCAGAAAGGACAACAGAGAGACAGCATGCTGAAGGAGACAGGTCACCAAATCCACAAGATCAAACATTTGTATTTTAGCTACTGTGTGTTAAAATAATAATGAAGACAAAGTTAGTTCCAGCTGTAATATATTTTAGAGTGTCAAAATAAGAGTTGAAGGGAAGCAACTGTTTTACCTTGCTCAGCTAATAAAATAAAACTAGAACTTATTTTCCGATAGGAAAATAGGATTTCTTTCCTCCCCCAATTCCCATCACCGCAATGAGTCGAACACATTTTAGGCCTAAATTTACAACAAAAACCAAATCAACTACTTCAAGTGATGAGGACCTGGAAACAACTCTGAACTGTGGTTTCACATTCACTAAATTTATAGCATTGCCTTTTCTGAAACAAAACTCTACTCATTTTCCATCTATATCATCGTAAGACTGTATAGGCTAGGTGCCAAAAAGGTCTCAAGTTAAAAATAGTCCTTGTCTCTTTCATAAATATTAAATAAATATTAAATTGCTGGGAGGGTGGGGGAGGAAGTGTTCTTTACCAGCCACAAAATCCTCCTAACTGAGCAAAATCTGTACTTAAAAACATGTGGCTGTGGCAGTATGTGAGGAGAACCAGAAGAATAATTTTAACAACGTAGCTTTGGTATTAGTGTATTTGGCTCATTGCATTTCCATACTTATTTAGAATATCTAAAACAGAAAAAGGAAGACTATGACTCCTAACTTCAATGTCAATGATTGCATCGCAGTTCAGAAGAAACCAAAATGACATAAATGTGATTTTTATAGTATATGTCATCCATTTTGAATAAAATGGAGACTAGTAATAAACCCCTTGTTGAAGGGCAAGGGACTGGGAAGCAGACATTCCCTCCATCTGACCAAGCGACTCTCTCTTCCTGGCAAGTTCCATTTTGGTCAGAAAATGTTTTTGCAAGACAGGGGAACCAACTTGCCTGAGAAAGAAGTGTGAACATGAAAGGGATCCCACCAAGGACAGTCTAGCAGCAGAGGACTTTTTACTGCTTGGTTTTGGCACCTGTTCTGCCATATGCTGACAGTTGTCACCTCTCTCATCTTCTGCTGCAGTTAGGACCCTCTTTTGATACTTACCTGACTTCCTTTGTTTTACCACCTGACTCTCTCATAATTATTAAAATATAGAGCAATCAATAGAAAGGTTTCCTGATTTTTTTTATGCTTCCAGACATAAAAGAAATATATTGTCATTCCTTTGTGTGTCATTCTTATGAGTACATATATAGAAAATAACTTACTGAAGGGAAGTAAAGTTAAAGGCATGCAAATTTGATTTAGTTCTGGATGTGGTAATATCCACAGTTACTCAGCTCTAGTGGATATAAAGGCTACTGGTGGTGCTCCTCTTCTAAGGTTCTGTTTCCTACACATGTGTACCCTACATCTACTCAACAGTTTTCATTAATTTAGAGGGTTTGAGAAACACAGCTATTAAACAGCAATTTTCATAGTGCTGAAGGGAGAAGTAAGATCTGAAGGTTGGTTTTGGCTAACATTAAGAGACAGGTTTGAAAAGACTCTGGCTGAGGCACTGCTCTCAATAAATTAAATGTAATGACTGGATTTAGTAGAAAGCTGCTTTTTATAGCCAAATTGTATGCCTGGCTGGGGGAAGTGGGAAAGGAAAAAAAAAAAAAGAGGAAGCCTTTACAGTTGCTCTTGCCATCATGTTACGAGAAAACCACCGAGACATCAGCCATAAATATCTCTCTCCATTTTGGCTCAATAACACAAGCATCAAAAGCATGTAAAGGAAAGCTCTTTCTTACTTATAAGAACACATACATATACACAGAGAAAAAATTGCCAATAAAGCTGTAACTTAATTTTCAGAAATGGCAGAATGCTTTCCGTGTAGGACTTGGATGCACTGCTCACTACCCCCGGTATACTCAAGTCTGGAAATGTCACACAGAATGCAAAGCTTTGCCAATGTAAGAAAGACTAAATATCTCTGACTGAAGGACCTAAAGTTTTTCTTGACCACACCAAGACATTTTCCTGTCTAATAGATGCACAGGAATCCCTCCATAAAATGAATCATTAAGTATTCCTCGAAGTGTTGGGACAAGCTAAAAGTTCAATAAAGAGTGTGGTCCTTTAAATTTACACACTTCAGCTCCTCACATTTCCTGTGGGGAATATAAATTGCTTCTAAGTACTTACTATGCTGCATGCCATTCAAATTCTGTTGCTTTAATTCATTATATTAAAAAGTAATGCAAACTTCAATTATTCGTGGTAAAAGGACAGATTTAGTTAAAGTACACAGAAAATTCAATTCACACCGAAATGGCTACAAAGTTCAAATTAATCTATTTGCAGTCCTCCCACGTCCTTCTCAGCATCCTTTAAAATGTCACTTATTTTATAAAAAATATAGATTTTGTGAGTATCGATGTGCTCTATCAACAGACAAGTTCTCTCTGCTTTTAGTTTTGCAGACATTATTTACCCATCCCAAATCACTAATGATTACAGCTGAAATGAAGGAGTCCATATGAGCAAAGGTTACAGGACTAGACTTACAGCTCCAAAGTTTGCACCGTATAAACCTCTCATCTTCAATCCTACATTCAAAAGGTACTTGTGATTTCAAAGAAATTGCAAATCAAATGATTACATGCTACAGGAAATTAGATAAAAGGAACCACTTCAACACCATAAAGAGATTCTATTCAGCTATTATATTAATAGCAAAAAAACATATTTTGATTGTAGCTTCTGCAGGTATAAAATGACAGGTTTTAGACTCTATTTTTATTGAAGTGCATAGATCCACAAAGCATTTTCAGTCCTGCAACGTGTTTTAAAGTCTTGTAATCATTCAGCAAAGCATTTGGACAGCACTTCTTTAATTTTAAGCAGAGGAGTAACTGCGCTTGTTAAAATATAGTCTACAGTATGTAGCACCTTTCAGAATAAATTCAAGAAGTAGAATTAAGTATAAAATACTGCTGAACTTCTGTACCACTGAAATCAATACCAAAGCTTTTGCATTTTTGAAGCCAAGTGATGAATTTATTCCTCATAAATTTAGTTTTAATTTCTTTATGGAATCGAATGTAATCTTTATCTTAACATTCTATTATGTAAAATGTAATGCCTTTTCATTTCAGATTAAGATAAACATCTTAGAAATATATCCTACTCCAGTGATAATGCTCTTCTTTTTTTGTGAGAAATGGACATTTTCCTGTCTTTTTTCCCCTCTAATTTAACTAAACTTAAAAAATCTGTGCATGGTATGATTGGAAAAATCAGGGCACTAAAACAGAGCATTTTTATTAGCTGTAACAGTAAGAACACCTACTACAGCAACTGCATATTGCACTGACAACCAAACAAAACTACAGTACACTTGAAGCAAATAGTGGGATTATATACATATATATAAAAAAATATATATAAAATATATATATGTATACACGCAAACACACACACTAATAAAAGCAAGACACAAGGTTTATGGATTACTTCTTCCCTTGCCAGCCTCTCACCACCCATAAATGCTCTTCCAAGATATTTTGCAACAGTGTTTTCCAAATTAGCTTGCAATAAGAATTTCAAATATTATTCTTTTCTTTAATAACAACATACAATTTTATACGCAAGAGAGTACTTCAGTGAACCTGCCCTCCAAAAAAGATTATATAATAATTAGAGCTGCAAACATATATTCCTAGCAAATATTTTCACATTAAAATATTAAAGGGAAATGGTTTTAAGCATTTCTTTCTTAGAAAAAATTATGCAAAACCATGAGTTCAGGAAACGATTTACCTTTCTTGTCATCGAAGTACAGTGTCTGTTGAGCTGGATTTGACCACTGGAGGGAGGTGTTATCATTTTGATCGACCCTGCAGGTCAAATTTGCTGTTCCCCCTTCAACAACCGTGACGTTCTGTGTGAGTGGAAACTGCCCTTGGCTGCCTGAGGAGGGAGGGGAAGGGTGGAGAAGGGAAGAGAGAAAGAGAAAAAAAGAAAGGATTTAAGTTGTAGAACTGAATTTATTGCAGCAGCTTCCCACAGATGACAGAGTCTGAATTCAGTGTGATCTATTCTGACCAAAGAAAGGTAGTACAACAAATTGAAAAAAATTATATTTGCAATATATTCTCTGTATCCAAGAAACAGACTAATTAAGAAATAAGGATTTTTTTTTTCCCTCTTTCCCCCCCCCCCCGTAAGTCATACTAATTAGTTCCAAAGAAATACTCTGCAATTTTATCTCCTCAGACATACCCATGCATCCAGGATATGCCTCTGCATAGGGCTCACGTGCTACATTCCTACATAGATGTCTCAGTACAGATAATATAGTTAAATGGCTGTTGAAAACATCACTGAAAGCATAACATGAAAATCTGCATAGGATTTTTAAAATAGAGGGACAGGGCAGCCTTGACTCCCTGTTTCTTTTTATGCTTTTTAAAGAACTCTCAGGATGATGTTTTTCCTGCCAGGTTTGGAAAGTTGTTGGAGAGCAAATGTAGTGTGAATCTAATACTCAATGCATCTTCTGTTGAGGAAATATAACCTGATCTCATATGAAAATGGAAGTGATGATGTAGTAGGTCTCTTTCGCATCTGTGATTCTATCCCAGAGCATTATGAATCACATTAAGTGCTTGCTGAAAAGTCACTGGGAAGATTTCCAAATACCTCTACACAATACAGGAGCAGTATCACCCAGCTTCTTGAATCACAAGCGTTTTCAATGGCATAGTTAGACTAAAGTGTTTATGTATTGTGAGAATAGCACACACCTTGTCAAACAGCACAACACATTCTGACAAGAGTATCACAACAGGGGAGCACAGTAAAAACATGGAAGTCATTTTTAACATGGGTGGGGAAAGAAAAGTTCTTCAATAATAAGCAAGACATCATTATCTGGGAGATATATTAATTTATTCAAGGATACAATGCAACAGGAAGACAACCCAATAGTCTAAATAAAATATATGCTTCTTTCTTCCCCTCCTTTTATACAGGTTCTATTAATACAAGAAGCACTTAAGGGTAGGTAGAGCTGCTAGCGTAAGAAGTATAATACCAAGATCAATATGTCAGAAGTGAAAAATCTCTCTACAGTCCTACAGGAATGAACAAGCTCATAGACATGTCATAAGTACATCAAGGAAATTATACATACAATATCCACTAATTATACCAATACGGAATAAAAAAACCGGCATAAAACCTTCACAGAAACATTCTGTTTTAGTGGCTCTCATCAGAGTTGTTCCCAGCTAAGTTAAACTGAGGCATGCCTTCTATATGGAAGGCATGATAATATAGAAGTCTATTATCTAGTATACAGGTTTTCATATGACCAGAGTAAGGAATTACTAAATAAAGGATTAACAACTGAACTTCTATTTGACCTGCTGATATTGCCGAAAATGTAATTCTAGCCAGGTTTTGATAGCTGTCCATTTCCATATGTAAAATAATTTTGATGGCCTTAGGCCTGGTACATAAGCATCTACGTCACTGAAACCATTAGCATTTAGGTAGTCTAACACTCTCCACCGTCTTGGTTTAAAATAAATAAATAAATAAAAGATTTCCATCAAAATGCAAATCTGAATAACTGGTATAATTTTTGTATAAATATCAACTTCCTGCTGATGTCTAAAGATCAAAATTTGCTATTTACAAAAATTACTGATATTTACTATAAAAGGGTATTTACTATCAACAAGATAACAGATACAGTAAATAAAAAATAAGGAATATTGAAAACACCATGGCTAATTTAAATGCTGCAAACAATAAATGCCAAAATTCTCATGACATCCTCTGTATCTGACACTTCATTAATCAAACCCTGCTTCTTGAAAACCACACGTTGAGAAATATTTGATGAGTGAAAAATCATAAACAAGGATGGAAAAAAAAAAGAAAACAGAAAAGATCTGTCATTCCCTTCCATTTCCCCTCTTTCAATTCCAACGTGTCAAGGAACCTCAAGATATTGCATAAATTACTTATCGCTTAAATTAGAATTTTAAAAATCCAGAAAAATGCACACAGCCTGTTATTACTTCCACTAAATTACAGGCATCTTACCAAAGAAATAACCTTCTAAAGTATGAGTTGTGGATAAGAGGCTATGTGGGCTAAAATATTTTTTGCATACAAGAAGCATTAAACAGAACCTAGCGCCAGAGATTAGTACAGTGAAATCCGTCATTTACATTAAAGACTAGGAATGGAAAATAGTTTAATAAAGAACTGCTGTAATGATTTAGGACCCTGTTAAAATGATTTGGGAGATCTCCCCAGAATTACTCTATATTCTCTTTCTGATATTATAGTTCTTATCATGAAAGTGTCAGTGTATACGCAGTCTATCATTTGCTAATGATTGTCAAGTCACAGACTTGTTTGATCAGAAGAGTGGTTAGTAGGTAAACTTTTCTGCTCAACCATTTAAATGGAAACTGTAGATGCCATGATCTCAAAGAGGTCAGAAGAACTTTCTTTTTTCTGGCCACTCTACCGCACGCTGATGTTTTGGAAGCAAGAATTAATCTAGCATAAAAAAGTGAAACCAAAGCATTCATCCTATCCCTTACCAATACAGAAGCTGTGTGGATCTGGAGAAGATGCACCAAGCTTCATAGGAAGCTTGGAGTGGAGAAAGAGGTACAGAGGAAATGAGCCATTTAATCTGGAAACTAGCCCAAGTGGAAAGAAGGGAGCCTGTGCGGAACAGAGAAAAACAGACAAAGCAAGACCAAAAGAATGGATACTGCACACCTCTTAAAGGCGATCAAAATTATTAGGAAGTGATGGGAAAACTAAGACAAAGAAACATTTATGAGATATACTTTACTGTTTGTATCAGCAGCTAACTTGGGTTATTGAAGTAGGACCTTTGGGGCTGGAGAAGGTTGTAAAAGCCTATACCAGATAGATGAACATTATAGAAAGCATCAGCATCATGCCATTTAACATAGCACTGCAAGTGTCAAAGAAGTGGTTTTATGCCACCAAAGATTAGATCTGGTCCTGGGGGACTGACAGTATTTTGCGGGAGAGGCCTCATTTCTATTAAATAAGTAGGTAGCATGTGCCCGGGAAGCATGCCAGCGAAGCTGCCCCCCCAAGCAAGCGCTCAGTGCGATGGAGAACCCAGGCCATCGGTGACGCAGATGAGGTGTTCTCAGCCAGTTCTAGGTGCCCCTGCTGAGCTGCAGGGGCAGCAGGCTCCTGCTGCAGCACAGCGACCCATGGCTGGAGGCCACTGACTGGAATCACATCATCATTCCCTGAGCTACTTGCTCTGGAAAACACCCTAACAGCTGGGATAACTTACCACCACCGCAAAAAAGCATTCATACTCCCAGCATTGAGGATGCTGGTTCCGATCCATATGAATGGTCCCATTAAGTCAAGAATACTTGGTGATGAGCCTTCAATAAGAAGGCAAGCCTAAAGACCCTGCCAGATTGAGTCCAGCATGTTAAAAGAAACACAGTTTTCATCGTCATTTCAACAATTGGATGCTACCCCTGGGGTTCTCTAGTATGAACGGTTCTTAATATAATTTCTAAACATTCTTGTCTTAATTTTTTCTTTAACTCTAGGAGCAGAGATTGAACAAGAAAATGTCCTCTAACTTGCCTATTCCGCCTTGACTTAAGAAGTCTAGTAATGGAAAACTTAATGGCACCTTCCGTAACTTATTTCAGAGAGCAACGGTCATCATTGTTTAAACAAGAAAACAGGATTTTATTCCTGAATTTGTCTCACTGCAGCACCTAGCATCCACTGGCTCTTGTTATATCTTTTTCCCTGCTCTGAAGAGCCCTCTATTATCAAATTCTCTTTCTTTTGTAGGTACTTGGAGACTGTGATCATATCACCCATTAACCTTCTCTTTGATAATCTAAATAAATTGAGCTCCTAAGTCTTTCTGTAGAAATTGTATTTTTCTAATCCTTTAATTAGTCTGTGTCTCTTCTCTGTGCCCTCTTCAATTTATCATCTTTTTTCTGAAGTGTGGAGCCCAGACGTGGAAACCCCACTGTAGCAGTCACAGACGGAAAAAATACAAAGGTGATGCCACTTCTCTACCAGGACTTCATATTCTTGTTTGCACACCTAAATGAGTCCCCTTGGCCACAGGGTCAGATGGGGACCCAAGTTTGACTGACGGTCTACCATGATGCCGCTGTTTTTCCTCAGACACCGCTCCAAAGACAACCCCCCATCCCAGTTTTCCTCCTGTAGCTCTTAGATGTACGTCCCTATGTTTCACTGCACTGAAAGATATGTCTCTTTAACGCCAGTGACCTGTGCTCTTCATTATTTCATATATTCACAGTCTTTGTGGCATCCGCAAATGCTGCTGGCAACAAGTGTGTTTCCCAGTGAGTTTCTAAAAAACAACTCTGAAAACCATCTAAATAGTACAGTACCAACTGCTTTTCCCAAGCAGACAAATACATAGAAACATGACTGTTCCATGGTGAGTTCTTGTTTATCATTACACTTTCACCCTATTTTTTCAAACAGTTCTAATCTGCTTAATGCTTGTAAGGTTGGTTTTGAATAAGTTTTGGTTATTACACAAGATGTCATGCTATTTCAAGTCAAAGGCCTTACAGCAGTCAAAAGAATTTTAAAGACTATGGCTACCTTTTTCTAGATGTAACTGTAATTTAAGAAGTCATGAAAATATTAAATTTATCAAACATTCATTTATAAATACAATCAAAAACATACTGAAAATAAATTCTTTCCTAATGAAGATTTGTTTTAAAACAGAGCATAATAAAAGTTTCTATTAAGGCAGAAAATTTAAGTACAAACTAATGTTCATATTTCCTTTAATGGTGGTAATGTCAATGAGACATAACCCCATGGGACTAACTGAAATCTCAGATTTCAAAATCTGAGATTCTGAAAATATTTGAAAAGTATTCCTAAACCTACCATTGAGTTTTCACATGATGTCAGGCAATCCATTTAATCTATGCTTTGCTAACCAATTACACAAAAGAAATAATGATGCTTATTCAACTTGTAAAAAGATTTGGCTCAAAAAGGATTAAAAATATTTTCTTTTAAATTTTTTATATACTTGTTTCCACTTCCTCTTATCTGATTTCAGCCCATACTGCTGCTGCTATGAGAAAGAGAAATGTGCTTATGGGGAACAGGGACTTGAAACAGTGATAAAATAAACTTTATAATGCTTCCATTTGAGTTTATATTACTTTGTTGCATACATTGTTCAAATCACATGTATCTTCTGGTTTGTGCATATATACCGTTAAACAACACTTTTATACACATTCTACAAATTATTTGAGATCATTTGTATTCTCCCCATCTAAACATAGCTTCCTTCTTTGGGTACAAGCCCTTGTAATAATCAAGTTAATTTTAAAAATATAAATGTATTCATGGATTTTTTATTTTTATATTTGATGCACAAATTTTGGACACCATCGAGAAGTAAAATAAAAAAGACAGTGGATTTCCAAGAATTTTAAGGTTACTTCCAGATTTTAGTAATGAATCCAAGTCTACCTAAATCTCTTCAATTTCTGACCTGGACTCACCAATGCCCCAAAAATCTTGCATCATACTTAATTTATCTTGTTGAAATCAATTTATCTTGTTGAACCAAAAGTGACGATGGCAGTAACAAAACCACATTCATAGCAACAGCAAACAATAGTGAACTAAATTGTTCTTTACTCTCCAGCAAAACTCCTATACAGTCAGTGTGCGTGAGCAGAAAGGAATAAAGAACGTAGCATATGACTTAATAATAATTAATTATACGTTAAATTTCAACATCCAGTGGAAAACTTCTAGGCACTTCCTGCACCGATGAGCAGTGCATTAAGCACTTCCCAGATACATCACCTTTTAGTCTGCATTGTGCTAGTTGAACAAACCAAGATGTTTTATTTGCCTCTCACTGGATGACCCCTCCATTCTCGGAACAACTTGGCAGCCCTCCTCTTCCTTGAACACGAGCAGCCAGGATGCTACGCTCCACTCCAGAAATCTTAGCAGTACATTATACAATAGCAGTAGTAATTCCTTATTTCAGGTTGCAGGTAGGGAAAAGATGCCCAAATTTGGTACTTGTACTAAGGGCAGATACTGAGACTTGCTTTAGGAGATGCACCAGGAGAAAAACTATCATATGGGATTACATGATGATGATGGGACACTGGGTTGGCAAAGGCCAGGGCTCTCTTGAAAGTACAGACCCACCTACATGCCAGGCTTTTGCTGCCTGTCAGCTTTCAGAGAATGCAGAAAAAAGCATGAGGCTGATCAACACCAGGAATATGGGAATTATCCCTGTTTAGCTGATGAAACAGAAGGTAGGAATGTAAGATGGGGGGGGGGGTAAGGAGGTAAGATGGGGTTGGGGAGGGGGGTGAAAGTTATATCTTTCGCAGTAATTTTAATTTGCACCGAAGACAAATCCCCCCTCAAATGCTACTTAGTAAGTATTAAAGGGCCACATTATTTTTCTAAATATACAGAAAATGCAGAATAAGTAATTAATAAATACTCTTCTGAATACAGCTTTTTAGGTAAGTTCAGTGCAATTTACTTCCTACTTTACTATTGACTGAGGTAATTGACAGGTATGATCATGAGATAATGAATGTGACCCAGATGATCACCGTTCTACAGACAGAGCTACCCATCCAGCTTGCTTGCTTTCTTCACAAGAGATGGTTGGCAATGACACTTCTACCCTCCACCGGCAGGTCAGGTCAATCAGAGACATATATATCCACTACTGTATATGCAATTACGTTTTGTTCCATGATCAAACCTTGAGGCAAATCAAACAATTTCACTGTCTGCCTGGAGTATACTAACAAAGAAAGAATGAAAAAAAAATAAAAAGTACTGATGGCCCACATTACAATTCCCTTGTATCTGAAGAGGAAGCAACAAGTTTCATTGGAAAACACTACAAGGTTATACAAAGATAAATTACAATAAGCAATGAAGCTATTGCAAAAAGAAGGCTGCATCTAGATATCACCGTCACCATGCTGTATTCCAGTCCCTCTGCTCATTTTAGGGGACTTTGTTAGCAAAATTATTTCAGCTATTTTGCCTAGATGGAGCTATAGTTAAGTATATTCTATCACAGGTTGTTTTTGCGATGCTTTGTGGAGGACCAATACTGTTTTCCAGTAGAATTGACAGGCTCATATCTCATTAGCCACAAGCTGTTTTCAGTCAAGAAAGGCTTTTTCTTTTCACCTAGAAATCATGGCTCAACTGCTTTTACAGATTTTAAAACTGATTTTTATCTCAGTATGAGACAAGACTATGCAGAATAATTATCATTATTTGGTCCAGTTTGGAAACATTCATCTTGTGAGTTCATCGCATGTTTATTTGTTTATGTTTGGGGGTGGTTTTTTTGTACTTTTTGCAATTAAAATGAAAGCTCTTTAATGATTTCAACACTTCCATTTGATGCTTAGGATATATATTCTAAGAAAATCACCAGGCTAATTATAAATGTGACTTGGTGGCTGTAACCACCGAGAAAACATAATCCTCTCTTTACTTTTGTTCCTGCAGAGGTCTGTTTTTGTAGGAAACTGTTATGTTATAAAGTTTCACAGTATCAGTGCAGCAAGCTTTGCCTGCTCACGTCACTGTATATCAGAAAGCCATAAAAAGAAATGGGTGCGGGAAGAGAGAAGGGACTGGACAAGAGGTGACAGCAGTGCGTTAGCAATCTTCCAGCACATTGGCTCTACCTTCTCCTGCGAGCCTCGCTGCCCAGCATCCCTATGAGGTAAATGAAGTTTATCAGCATATGTGAGGGAAAGAATAGAGCCTATAGTTCTATTCATTCTCACACAGAAAGCCTATAGCAGAGATTAAATAAGAAAAACACTTATCCTCTTCAGTCTTGCACAGAACCACAAAGCCATGGGCTTCTTATTTGACGCCTTTACAGTATGATGTCAGTCAAAACCAGAGGACATAAAACTGCAAAAACTGCAAAACTGTATGAGAGGAAAGAGAAAAAAAAAAATCTTGAGCAAATTATTATTCAAATCAGTCAGATTTTTTTATATTGACTTCAATAGGATCAGGCCCTAAAAGAAAAAAAATACAGAGTAAATATTTGGGTGAGGAGGCAAGGAACTTACTGCTACAAATAGCAGCCTGCATCTGTAGGAAGAATACATTAATTTTGGCCTTCTTTCTTAGCAAAGGAATGAAAGCATCAGAAACAAAAGCGAGTATGATGAAACATGTAAATATACTGAATCGCTTTCCTGGTTTTCGCTCTTAATTTATATATAAAATAATGCAAACATCTCTCCAAGGAGATGAAGTGTGATTAGATCATCTTTAACTAATTTAAAGAAAAACGATACTGTGAACTGCATTTCAGCAGGCATAAACTGAGGTCTGCATTACTGTGCAACTAGCGTTTCCGCTAACTTTTCAACAGGAGTGAATCCCCTTCTCTATTTTTTCAGCAAGGATACCGTATAGCAGGTTAATGTCCTGGAAATTTTGAAGGAGGAAACTACAGAAGAAGTTGTTGGCCCTATTATTTTATTTCATTTCTAAGAACAGTCTGAAGAGTGTGGTAAAATATTGACTACATATTAAAGAAGATAGTTTAACTCTTATATGTAACTACCTGCTTTGTTTTATTCTAAAAGACAAGATGACAATGTAGCCTGCACGCTAAACTGTATTCATACAGCATTTTTAAAGAAAGAGAAATTTCCCTGAGCATAATTTGATACACAGAGAGTCTTTGACTGGGTTGATTGGCCTTTCCTAACTTGCTGTCTTAAATGGCAATAATTTAGTCCCATATCTGGATAGCATATACTTTTTAGAGTTGATCCCCAGAGAGAATGTCCTGTAAATTGTTTGCTCACTGAAGAAACATTGTTTAAAAAAGAAACAAAACAAAGAAAAAAGAATTGTGTGCTCTGGTAACTATTACATGCTCCAGTAACAAAACCATTTGCAGAGAAAATTGGAGTTAATGAGAACACTGCAGAAACTTACTACAGAATGACAGAGTTTTAGGAGAGAGAGAAGAAATATTTCAGAAGATAACTGTTATCCCCAAACTGTGCATTCAAGGTCGCTGTGCTTTTTTAAATGTTTAAGCACTTACTAAAATAATTCATAGAATCATAGAATCATAGAATCATACAGGTTGGAAAAGACCTCTAAGATCATCGTGTCCAACCGTCAACCCAACACCACCATGCCCACTACACCATGTCCCTAAGGGCCTCATCTACACGTCTTTTAAATACCTCCAGGGATGGTGACTCCACCACTTCCCTGGGCAGCCTGTTCCAAGGCCTGACCACTCTTTCAGTAAAGAAATTTCTCCTAATGTTCAATCTAAACCTCCCTTGGTGCAACTTGAGGCCATTTCCTCTTGTCCTATCACTTGTTACTTGGCAGAAGAGACCAACACCCACCTCGCTACAACCTCCTTTCAGGTAGTTGTAGAGCGCGATGAGGTCTCCCCTCAGCCTCCTCTTCTCCAGGCTAAACCACCCCAGTTCCCTCAGCTGCTCCTCATAAGGCTTGTGCTCCAGGCCCTTCACCAGCTTCGTTGCCCTCCTCTGGACACGCTCCAGCACCTCCATGTCCTTCTTGTAGTGAGGGGCCCAAAACTGAACACAGTATTCGAGGTGCGGCCTCACCAGTGCCGAGTACAGGGGCACGATCACCTCCCTGCTCCTGCTGGCCACACTATTTCTGATACAGGCCAGGATGCCGTTGGCCTTCTTGGCCACCTGGGCACACTGCCGGCTCATGTTCAGCCAGCTGTCAACCAGTACCCCCAGGTCCTTTTCCTCTGGGCAGCTTTCCAGCCACTCTTCCCCAAGCCTGTAGCGTTGCATGGGGTTGTTGTGGCCGAAGTGCAGGACCCGGCACTTGGCCTTGTTGAATCTCATACAGTTGGCCTCGGCCCATCGATCCAGCCTGTCCAGGTCCCTCTGCAGAGCCTTCCTACCCTCGAGCAGATCAACACTCCCGCCCAACTTGGTGTCGTCTGCAAACTTACTGAGGGATCACTCGATCCCCTCGTCCAGATCGTTGATAAAGATATTGAACAGGACCGGCCCCAGTACTGAGCCCTGGGGAACACCGCTCGTGACCGGCCGCCAACTGGATTTAACTCCGTTCACCACAACTCTCTGGGCTCGGCCGTCCAGCCAGTTTTTTACCCAGCGAAGAGTGCACCTGCCTAGGCCGTGAGCCGCCAGCTTCTCTAGGAGAATGCTGTGGGAGACAGTGTCAAAGGCCTTACTGAAGTCCAAGTAGACCACATCCACTGCCTTTCCCTCATCCACTAGGCGGGTCACCTGGTCATAGAAGGAGATCAGGTTGGTCAAGCAGGACCTGCCTTCCATGAACCCGTGCTGGCTGGGCCTGATCCCCTGGTTGTCCCGGACATGGCTCATGAGCACCCTCAAAACCAACCGCTCCATGATCTTCCCCGGCACCGAGGTCAGGCTGACCGGTCTGTAGTTCCCCGGATCCTCCCTCCGGCCTTTCTTGTAGATGGGAGTCACATTGGCGAGCCTCCAGTCGTCCGGGACCTCCCCAGTTAACCAGGACTGCTGGTAAATGATGGAGAGCAGCTCAGCAAGCTCCTCCGCCAGCTCCCTCGGTACCCTTGGGTGGATCCCATCCGGCCCCATAGACTTGTGAACGTCCAGGTGGCATAGCAGGTCATTAACTTCATCCTCTTGAATTATGGGGGGTTTATCCTGCTCGTCGTCCCTGTCTTCCAGCTCAGGGGGCTGAGTACCCTGAGGATAACCACTCTGACTACTAAAGACTGAGGCAAAGAAGGTATTGAGTACCTCAGCCTTTTCCTCGTCCTTGGTGGCAACGTTCCCCCCCGCATCCAATAGAGGATGGAGATTCTCCTTGGCTCTCCTTTTGTCATTAACATACTTATAAAAGCATTTTTTGTTGTCTCTCACGACAGTGGCCAGGTTGAGTTCTAGCCGGGATTTTGCCTTTCTAATTTCCTCTCTGCACGACCTAACGCGATCCCTGTACTCTTCCTGAGTTGCCTGACCCTTCCTCCACAAGTGATAAACTCTCCTTTTTTCCCTGCGTCCCAGCCAGAGCTCCCCGTTCAGCCAGGCCGGTCGCCTTCCCCGCCCGTTCTTCTTGCGGCACATGGGGACAGCCCGCTCCTGCGCCTTTAAGACTTCCTTCTTGAAGAACGTCCAGCCTTCCTGGACCCCTTTGCCCTTCAGGACCGTCTCCCAAGGGACCTTCTCGACCAGTGTCCTGAGCAGGCCAAAGTCCGCCCGCCGGAAGTCCATGGTAGCGGTTTTGCTGGCCCCCCTCTTTACTTCACCAAGTATCAAAAATTCTACCATTTCATGGTCGCTAAGCCCAAGCCGTCCTCCGACCACCACATCTCCCACCAGCCCTTCTCTGTTCGTGAACAGCAGGTCAAGCGAGGCATCTCCCCTGGTGGGCTCGCTTACCAGCTGCGTCAGGAAGTTATCCTCCACACACTCCAGGAACCTCCTCGACTGTTTCCTCTCTGCCGTGTGGTATTTCCAGCAGACATCCGGAAAGTTGAAGTCCCCCACGAGAACAAGGGCTAACGACTGGGAGACTTCTGCCAGCCTCTGGTAGAATATTTCGTCCCCCTCAGAAGGGAATCACCAATGACAATTACCCTCCTTTTTTTCTTAGCGGAGGCAGTCGTAATTTGTGGGGCTGGCTGCCTCGCCTCGGGCAACCCCCTGGATGGGCCTTCATCTTCGTCCTCGTTCGTCTGACCCTCAAGTTCCAGAGCCCCATATCTGTTGTGTAGGGGCAGCTGGGAAGGTTGAGGCGAGGAAGGCCGGCCGGGGGTTCGCCTGGCACCCCGAGCAGGGACCTGTGTCCATTCCCCTCCGTCGCCTAGGTCTCCTCCTTCTGCCTGGTGGCAAGAGGGCAGGGGTTCTTCCACTTCTTGCGGAGCCTCCGTGTGCTGCCTTCAAAGGACAAGAGCACGCAAGTACAACCGCTGTTTCAGACTACAGAATTTATGTTAGACAGCAATAATAGAGGAGGAGGAAACCTTTGTTCCTTCCTTCACTCCCTGTGTTTCAGGTGTATGTTTCTACAACAGCAGCTAACTCAAGATATAATTGATTCGGACTATATTTCAGTGAAAGAGATTGCAAATATAAATTTGAGAAAACTGCATATTGAAGTACAATTATTCCATAAACAGGAAAAAGTGTGAGAGAGACAATGGAATAAAAGTACACACAAACAGTGCTATTTCCTAGGAATCTTGCGTAAACGACTATTTTTTACACTTTTCAGACTATCACCGTGGTATTATTTGTTTGTGAATGGAGAGAGAATCCAGTGATTTTATTTATTTATTTATTTATTTATAAAGGGGAAAAAGTCATTCCCCTCCACCACTCTACATTCCTGATGGAAGTTACAAACCCAAAAATAATTAAAGTGAACTTCATCTTCCCACGACTGGGATAACAGACTGCTGAATTATTTCTGTTTCTCATAAGTGCAAATATGGCTTAGGGCTTTCTGTCACTTTTCACTTTAAAGTGCTATGCTCAGTTCTTTATGCCTCAACAAACTGTAAAGTCCTTTTTCTCTAAAAGCAGGAAGGTACCCAATTCTATCATGAAGAATAAGGAATTGGGTGCTTTCATTTCTTTGAGGATATGGGCCTCATTGTCACCACATTTCCATTGCTGATCTGTAAGATGAGAATAATGGCATTTTCTTACTTCACACCAGTGCTCCAAAAAGAAAATGCACAAAAAAATTACACAGAAGCCAGATAATAGGGTAATGGAAGACATATATAAAGCTATGGTGGAGACAAATATACATACACATACAACGCTATCAAATCTACCTCTTGCTATAAAGTTAGAACATACCATGTGCTTTCTTCTCCCCCAAATCCAAGCATTTCATCAAACTAACTGGTACTTCTTGCAGTTAACACAACCAAAAAAAGTAAGGTAGATCACCTCTCATAAAAGTCAGTCTAGAACCTGAACTGGTTTAAGTTGGTATAAGGCTTTATCAACTTCATGTCAGTTATGCACTTGGCCATTTGTGCTACTGAAAGTACTTTCTGTTACAATTATTACTTCTCTGTTCAATCTTCTCATCTGAGCAACAAATGAAATGAAGTTCTGGACATGTAATCTTAAAAGAAATTAAAGAGCTGTAAACACATGACTTACCAGACTTTTAAGCACTGACCATCAACCACACCACGCAGGGTTCTGGGAGGTGCACAAGCAGGCAGTATAGCTCAGGGCTTTGACTTTGTCTTTGCATGAATGTGTGCTACTGCTTAGAGGCAGGTTTAGGACTGTCATGGTTTAACCCCAGCAGCAACTAAACACCACACAGCCGCTCACTCCCTCCCCCCCAGTGGGATGGGGAGAAAGAATCAGAAGACTAAAAGTGAGAAAACTCGTAGGTTGAGATAAAGACAGTTTAATAGGTAAAGCAAAAGCCGTGCACGCAAGCAAAGCAAAACAAGGGATTCATTCACTGCTTCCCATCGGCAGGCCCGTGTTCAGCCATCTCCAGGAAAACAGGGCTCCATCACACGTAACGGTTACTTGGGAAGACAAACGCCATCACTCCGAACGTTCCCCCTTCCTTCTTCTTCCCCCAGCTTTATGTGCTGAGCATGACGTCATATGATATGGAATACCCCGTTGGCCAATTGGGTCAGCTGTCCTGGCTATACTCCCTCCCAGCTTCTTGTGCACTTGGCAAAGCATGGGAAGCTGAAAACTCCTTGACTTCGTGTAAGCATGAAGTGTCTTATCAACAATTAAGCACAGTGTCTTATCAACATCATTCTCATACTAAATCCAAAGCACAGCACTACACCAGCTATAGGAAGAAAATTAACTCTATCCCAGCTGAAACCAGGACAGTATCCACCCCTTATTCCATACCATTTACATCATGCTCAGGTCCTACACTATTCGATACATTCTCATTAGCCACCACCCCCCTTCCCATCCTTTGATATAATACACAGATACCATTCCCTTAGTCTATGGACCACCCCTGTGAAATGTCTGTAAAATGTCCGTAAAATGTCCAGAAATGTCCACAAAGGTGACTTACTGACAGAACTGAAGATAGGCCTCTGAGTTTTTCAGAAATTGAAGAATATTTAGGGGCTTTAAGGAAAAAGTTAAATTCATATTTGGAAATGTAAAGCATGTCAACATAAACAAGGTAAGATCAGAAGCTAATGATGATGTTTCTACAGTAAATAATGAAAGTAACATAGATAATAAATTTAACTTATAAAATATATTTCCAATAGAAATATACATGACACTCAAGCGATATTAGCCCATCTCAAAAAAAGTGACTTTTGCAAAGAATAGAGGAAAGCTCCTATCCCTTCCAATGTAGGCCTTCCCCCAAAAAAACATCATATAGGTAAAACAGTAGCCAGTCAGCCTATACCGCCTGTATTTCATAGAATCATAGAATATGACTGAAAGGGACCTTTAAAGGTCACCTAGTCCAACCCCCCCTGCCGTGGGCAGGGACATCTTCAACTAGATCAGATTGCTCAGAGCCCCGTCCAACCTGACCTTGAATGTTTCCAGGAATGGGGCACCTACCACCTCTCTGGGCAACCTGTTCCAGTGTTTCACCACCCTCATTGTAAAACATTTCTTCCTTATATCTAGTCTAAATCTACCCTCTCTTAGTTTAAAACCATTCCCCCTTGCCCTGTCACAACAGGCCCTGCTAAAAAGTTTGTCCCCATCTTTCTCAGAAGCCCCCTTTAAGCACTGAAAGGCTGCAATAAGGTCTCCCCGAAGCCTTCTCTTCTCCAGGCTGAATAACCCCAACTTTCTCAGCCTTTCTTCATAGGAGAGGCGTTCCATCCCCCTGATCATTTTTGTGGGCCTCCTCTGGACCCGCTCCAACAGGTCCATGTCTTTCCTGTGCTGAGGACCCCAGAGCTGGACGCAGTACTCCAGGTGGGGTCTCACCAGAGCAGAGTAGAGGGGCAGAATCCCCTCCCTCGACCTGCTGGCCACGCTTCTTTTGATGCAGCCCAGGATACGGTTGGCGTTCTGGGCTGCAAGCGCACATTGTCGGCTCATGTCCAGCTTTTCATCCACCAGTACCTTGACAGTCGTTCTCGGCAGGACTGCCCCTCAATCCCTTCATCCCTCATCCCTGGTGTTGATACTGGGGGTTGCGCCGATCCAGGTGCAGGACCTTGCAGTTTGCCTTGTTGAACCTCATGAGGTTCACAGGAGCTTACTTCTTGAGCCTGTCCAGGTCCCTCTGGATGGCATCCCCTCCCTCAAGTGTGTCAATTGCACCACTCAGCTTGGTTTCATCTGCAAACTTGCTGAGGGTGCACTCAATCCCACTATGTCATTGATGAAGATATTAAACAGTACCGGTCCCAGGATGGACCCCTGAGGGACACCACTTGTCACCAATCTCCATGTGGATATTGAGCCGTTGACCACTACCCTCTGGATGCAACCATCCAACCAATTCCTCATCCACTAGACAGTCCACCCATCAGATTCATGTCACTCCAATTTAGAGACAAGGATGTTGTGGGGGACCATGTCAAAGGCCTTACAGAAGTCCAGATAGACGACATCCGTAGCTCTTCCCATGTCTACTGATGTGGTCACTCCATCATAGAAGGCCACTATGTTGTTCAGGCAGGACTTGCCCTTGGTGAAGCCATGCTGGCTGTCTTGAATCACCTCGTCCTATTTGCTATGTCACAGTTTTGTATTTTAGTTCATCATCAAGAGTGGTTAATACCATCAGTTCTCCAGACTGCTATCTTAATACTCCGATTTGGCAGCCTCAAAAATTGACCATCACACTGCAACATACAATCTGGATGCAGCACTCTGCCTGAACACTGTTTTCTGTCTTCTGATTAATTGCTTACCTACAATAAATAATCAGTTAAAAGTATAAGATACTCTGCTTTGGATACTCCTCTCTTTCACTGTGGAAAGTCTCCAGAGAATAATAGCCAGGTAAAAGGAATAATCAGCAATTCCAAGCAAAAGATCTGACTCTAGTTACGTGCACATGAATCTGAACAGTTTACCCAAATGGCTACAAAAGGAAAAGAACTTAACATTGCTGATTTTTCTAAGATGACTGTAACAGAACCAGGGTTGTCCACACCCAGCATCTCATCAGTGAGCCAGCAATTCTGTAGTATGTGTGCCAAAACAGTTTTGACACCAACATCATTCTGACATGCAACAGGACAATAGGAAAACTATCTGATCCTAAACATCATGGCAAGACTTACACCTATATGGTGAATTTAAAAGTAAAGCATGCAGCTACACGTGCTATTTGACTTACATTGTGAGTTCTTTGTATATCACATCAAACAACTATCATGCAGATGTTTAGCAATGATAAAAAATAATTTAAAATATAGTGTCATTGTAATTTGAATACAATGTATTAATAGAAATGACCCATTAGCAAGTACTTATAACGGTTCTAAAACTGACCTCAATGAAATGCAATCTAACGCAAACAATTTTCACACATTTTCCGTCCTGTCTCCATGCGATAACTCACTACAAGCCATAGATGTTGGCACTGTGATGAAATGACTCAGCCATTTACCCTCCTAAAGTCCACTGAACTTCAACAAGTGCAAAAACCCCGAACCAAACAACAACAACAACAAAAAAGAAATAAAAAAATAACACAAGTGTTCTGATGTACTCCAGCCTGGCACAGTACGGTTCCGCCTTGGGGAAATGGTCACAAGGCCTGAATGGATATTTTGTGTAAGAGATTTTCTTTCTAATTCTGTACACTCAAAATATCCAGAAAATACTGATAAGCGTCCAAAAGCTTACATGTTTATCTGAACGTAATGCAAACCAGGCCTACTCTTTAAAGTGCACATGATTAACACAAGTTCTTTTTATTTAAAAAAACATGAAATCAAAAATTACTTAAAATGAGATCAATGTGGGTCTGTAGATACATGTTTTAATACTTTTAACAATAAATCTTTCCAGTATCTAGAAAGTAAATACTAAGAATGGTGCCCTGAAGCAATGCCCAAAGTTTATGGCAATACATTGATAATCCTCTTTCAAGCACACTCCATCCAGAAGTAGTTTCACAGGTAAATAATTGGGGTAGGGAAGTATATGAAATTATCAACCACCATTCTGCAACAATTATAAATGGGGGAATCAAATCCTTCTCAAGGAAGATATTCCTAGAAAGATGACACAGACACATAACCTCAAGAATGTCCAGAAAGTTAATTATTAAAAGGTCACAAAAGCACTTTATCTTCCTGGGATGCCATTTGAAAGGTTGTAACCAAGACGAGCAGATGTCTAACTCGTCTATCTTTGCAACAAGAATGGTTGGAAGTCAAACAGCTAAGAGATAAGAAAACTACAGTCATATTCAGAGGTGTTCACAAGAAGACAAAATCACTCGCCCAATCCTAGATTGAGGTATCATCCTGGAGCAAGTGTTCTGAAAAATGTTGCACGGGTTCTTGCAACTTGCAATCTTTAGGATTAGTGTGAAGATTCAGCCCATCTAGGATAATGCAGGCTTTGGGGTTGGGTTTTTTTTTGTTTCTTTGGGATGTTTTTTTGTTTTGTTTGTATGTTTGTTTTTAAATAGGAAGGGAAGAAACCTAGGTTGCCACATCATTTTGTGTAAGTTTTTCTTCCAGAACTGAGAACTACAAATATTCTCATACAGAGCTTCAGTATGGAGCACTAACAAACAACAGCTAACGTACCGAAGCAGTAAATGAATCCTTTACATAGACTTCCTAAATCAGATCCACAGGATCTTTAATCCTGTATGTTTCATCTTTTCTGTGAATTAAGAATTTGTGTAAGCTATTAAGTGTTAACAGCTCTCACTGCCTGGTCAAACTGTGCATTGGACATTTGCAACCGTTGCTGGATTCTACATGCTAAATTCATGTTACTTATGTTTCCTTACAATTTGGTAGTGCTTAGCATTGGCTCAGGTGAGCGTATCTCCACAGGCTACATGTATTACCCCTTCATTCAAGTCAGATACCCAACTGACCTGCTTGCAGAACCTGTGCTGATCTCACAGATACTTCAGTAGCCTAATCATAGCCTTTCGCACAACTCGACCCTATTTAAATCTTGACTTGAAATACTCTGGGGATATATGAAAGCATATAACCTTAATATTGGGTGAAGATATTTTGGAAAATAGTAAATTTGTTGGAAAAATGTAATGTGTAAGGAAGACTGAAATTACTAGAAATTCAGAAATAATTGAGAAAATAATTTCGGCTAGAGGAAAGGTAGAGATGGACTGAAAACATTAGAAACATTAATTTTCCCTGTGTTAAAAGCAAACTTTTTTTTTTCAGAAAAATCAAAATATTTTGGTTTTCATTTTTCTAAATTAAACATTCCACCGAAAGAGAATTACACAACAAAGAAAAAATGCAATTAAATCTGTAGATTTGATTCTTTTTTTTCTCCTCATTTTGCCACCACCCCTTTCATCATTTCCTTGCTCCTATCTCTGAAACATTTCAAATCTATTGGAAAAAATGCTCTCTCAGGCTTTCCAGCTATTGAGTCATTATAAATGAAAATATTCTTGCATCTGTCCAGAAATACAGTTTTCCTTCTTCCTTCATCCTTAAAATAGATAACGGAGTTTGAAGTCCAACATGCAGGTAACCCATCAGGCAAGTACATTATTTTTGTCTGTCTGTTTATCTATGTTCTCTGTTCAATCACTCTTTCCATCTGAGCAGAACATAATCAAGGTTTAAAATCCTTCCGCTTTTATCTTTTTCTCGCCACCTTCTGAAATTTCATCCGAGAGAGATGTTAAAAGACAGCAGAAGAGGCAGCTATGCAAGTCAGCTCCAAGTAGAGCTGTTCTTTGAACGTTTGTAACTTCAAAGAGTATTCAGGAATCCCGAAACCGCACCATCACTGAACCGCTTAGCCTTATTTACAAATACCCCTGGCAAAAGCTCGCTCACCACTTTAAACCTTCTGTGTTTAAACAGAAGCTGGAATTTTTCACTGTACCAAACAACTGAGCAAAAGTGAAAATGAAAACTGTTCTAGGTTTGCCTTACCACATGTCCACACACTAGCTTTTATTCTTGTTATAATATGCGCGTATCTTGCGCATTTTTACACATATGTACACAAACAGGAGGGGGGATGAAGAAGAACAGTGATACAGCCATCAAGAAACCCTCACTTTTTTCTGTGAATTTAACTCCTTTCTACTTCAGACTGTACATTTTAAATAGAACAGAACAGCGTAGCTAAACACTGATCTTACTGCCTCTGGTTCGGAAAAAATCTGAACAAGAATCACCTGTCATTGCCCCGGTACATTAAATAAATCCTTGCTACCTGGACTTCAACGCTTTTACTAATCTGTTCAGTTTGCCTCAGATCATATGTAATCCTCAAAGGTAAATGAAGAAAAAGCAAGGGTAGAAAAATCAGATTTTGATCAGAGACACTATATGTGGTGTTACACTTATCTGTCCTGATTACCAGGGTTTTTCAGTGAAATACTCTGCAGTTGTAAATAGTCCCAATTAAAATATCCTAGTGGTAAATGGGGATCAATATCAAGAAGTTAGATACTTGAGTTCTCTCATTGTAACACAAAATGGACAAATTAAACACACTTTCAAATAAAATACCTTTAATAACAAGTATATTTACTGTAAAAACTATTGTGGAGTGGTGTGGGGGTGTGTGTGTGTGTGTGTGTGTGCGTGTGTGTTAAAAGGCAGTACTGTCTTAAAGGTGGGAAATATTGTGCCTGCAGATGGTTTTGATCTGAAAAGGTACTCCCTTAATGACTTTGTGTTGATCAATACAAAGACACATCCCAGCCAACTGGGAACATTCCCTGAAGAAAGCAGTTCTGATTCTCACATAGCAAAAGCCTGAATGATTAATAAAAGGTTTTCCACTTGTGATCATCTGTATATTCACAAAGTTTTCATTACTGGTGATTTCACCCACCATGTCAATATTTACCTTCTCTGATGTTTGACTCTTTTTGTAGTACAGAGGAGATCTCTGAAACACAGCGCTGCTTAAGCAAACAAAAGTTCCAATATGAAACAACAGTTTCAAAACTGACTTAGTATTTGATTTTTTTCCCTCTTTCAGTTTACACAATAAATTAACACCAGGGATTCCAACCAGGGAATGATTGCTGTATGCAGTTCCAATAGCCCTTTTGAGCGTAGCAGCACCAAACTATAAACAACAAAATTACTTAGGCCAGACTACACTTTCAGGTGCCAGAACCCAGGCTTGAACTAAAGAGATGAAAGGCAGTTTACACCAAATGAGGACGTATATTCTCCTCTGTCCTCTACCCATGTTGCTTCAACACTTGCTCTTTTTCTCCGTTGTGTGTCCTGACACAGAACGGCTGATTCCCTTCCAACCACCATCTACACACTCTTTGTATTGCAGAAAGACGGAGAAGGCTTCTTCTGGTCCAAGCTTCTCAGTAAAGGGAATATTTTCTCAGGTGACTGCTTTTTGTCAAATTTCATCTGGGAATCTAGGTGACTTGCTCCTGTTAGCAGATATTAGAAGATTAGGATTGCATCCTGCTATTCTTTCATGTACCTGTTCCCTAATGAGTCTTGCATGCTGATCGGTTGTAGATGTGACTCTAATTTTGTGCGATTTAGATATCACTTTATATAAAACTACACAAGACTTTGGTGTACTTTGAAATAAAATCACTTACTCTACTGGCTTTCTTTTTTCCTCCCTACGGTCTATGAAATATCTATTGATATGGCAGTGCTGATCTGCAGCAGTTCTCCCTGCTGATTTAGGTCAGCAAGCTGCTCATGAATCTAGCAGATGTTTCAGTTGTCCAGGCCAATGGAAACCTTATGGACCCTTTTTCTTCATCTCCTCCCAGGAGCAAATGTTAGTACAGCAGATATCTGGATGTGTGCCATGCAGCAACAGAGACAGGAAAAAGCTGCTGTGGCTTCGCTAAGCATGGTGCTGTATACTGATTGTATTTTTTTCCAGTCCTAAGAGGGTTATTTACAAATGCCATACTCCTCATATATAGCCAAACATTAAATCTGTTTTTTAAACGTATCCCTAGACTTCCCCTGTTGTGCTATTGAACCTTAGCTTAACAAACAGATGTAAATCAAAGATACATTCATGTGTTAGATTTCTTTTTCCTTGCCAATACAAATTTAGAAGTGCCTAACTGCAAGTTGCGTTTAGCATCGTGTCCCTAGCAGATTGTACAGACTGTCTCAAGGAAACTGTTACGGGTTTTAGGTACAAGAACAACTCAATCTTTTTAAATTTAATTTAAAATAGATTAATTAAAAGGAAATGATATGCCTGAATTCTCTAGCTGTCCTCAAAAATAGCTATGTTGAAAATAATTTTTTTTTATTATCACTTGACCTCGCTTTCACAGTAGATGGGAGGAACTGTCTCTTATTCAAAATCTCTAAGTTTTTATTCTAGAGTCTGTTTCCTTTTTTATTGTGACCTTTGGTTCCCCTTTATTTGTGAGAATTTAACATGGGGTCTGTGATTTCCAGTGGCCTATGAATAAAAAGCTACAGCCCAAATATCATATTTGTCTGAAATTCTTGTCCTTAACTGTTGTTAAAGGTAATGAGTTGCTATAACAAAAGGAATCAGCAGAAAAACGTTTTCCAAATTTCTTCACTTTATGCATTCATGAGCTGTACTTTTAGATACAGGTATTTGTTAATCCTCTCTCATGAGCCAGTTAAATTCTGACTCCTCAGAAAGCACAAAAAGGGACAAAACGGTATACGTTGTGAAGCCAATGGCAGAACTAGGAACTCAGTTAGAACTGACTTCTGAATTTCTGCAATAGGCAGTAAAATGTTACCATTAGCTTCAATGTCACCTGGACTGAAATCTTTGTCTCTTTTTAACCAAAAAAGCCTATCATATGTCAATAGGCCAACAGAGTAACTTAGTTCATCAATTATTTGCAATTAGAAAAATTGCATATTTCTTAGGAAGTAATTCCAACTCCTCACAACAACAGGGATGTCAATGCAACAATGCGTATTTTCTGTCTTCCTTAAAATCATAATTTGGTATGTCCTCTTGCATAAAGAATCCCTTACGGATCTGGAATGAGATTCACAGTTTAATTTGATTTTTTTGCCTTTTGAATGCAGTTAATTTATCAGCTCCATATAAGCACTGATATTTTTAAAGCTAAGTTCTACTTAAAAATGTATTAATTTTTATTAAAAAAACGGTAAACCTAGGAGCTACAATAGCTGTATTATTGCTTTAGTACAGAAAAGTTTTAGCGAATTTTAGAACATGTGAAACACAAGGGCTCTCTGCAATAACAATTTTTAAAAAAATCTACTGAAACGTAAGAAATCAGCAAGTATATTGATATGTGCATTAAAGTAATTTTCTAGATCAGTGAATCCATGTCAGTAATGGTTGACTAGATTTCCTACTTGGCTGTAAGAATATTTTAGCTGAAGCCTTTTATTTCATAATTTACTGAATTATTCTAAAGGTTATTTGGTACCTAACAAAATGTTGACTTGACTGAGTTTCTTCTAGAAAAGAGAGAACAACATTCATTCTGCACATTGTTGAGAAAATGTTTGCTTGTGTCAAATTTGCAGGATAGCCAAAAATTCTGTTTCTGGTCACATTAACATTACCTTACTTCTTGCATTTTACGTAATAAATTGATATAAATATGTTTTTTTCCAGGATTAAATCGCAACATTATTTTCTCATGACTAAAAGGCAGGAGCGCTAACACACATGTCTTTAAAGCCCAGCAAGGAAACTGGCTGTAGAGTGACCACATATCAGGAAAAAAAGTGCAGTGCAGTTGAAGGTTTGCTTGCTGAATGACAAGCATCTTTGGAACAAGCTTTACTCTTGCTAGCGTGGGTGCCAGTAGCTTAGATGACATACCCGTACACGGTTATTACCTGACTCAGCGCCATACCCACATGCCCATACAAAATTGAAACCCCGAGTTCGCTAAGGGGTGTTGCAATGAGAGTCAGGAAGAAGAAAAACGATTCCGCAAGTGAGGATAAGCAGCTCCCCCTTTGCGGCTCATGGAGTAAGAAGCAGCAAGATGCATGAAAGGAACATATGGAGCAACCACAGGTGTGCCGCTTCCTTAATCACCCTAAAGGATGAAACATTTGAAAAACCAACAAAAATGCTGCTATGCAATTAGGAAATGCAAAGAAAAGAAGAATTGCTCAATTGCATCTATTATTGTATAGCTGTCAGGTTAGCAGCCTGGCAATTTGTGAGCTGCACAATCGCATGCAACATTTATGTGATTCTTCTTGCAGTCGGTTCTACCGCGTGTTTGTTAATTACTTTAGTATTGAGTGTTGATGGGGTTTAGTCATAAGAAGAAAAGGCAAACAGAGCAAGCATGAATTAAAATGCCCTAAAATATACTACAAATTTATTTTTGAAGATGTAGGGCCTTGCCCACACTGAAAAAAGAAAAATTTCCCACTTAGTAAAGAAATCATTACATGGCAGAGGAGGATATCTGATAAAATTCACAAAACTGATTTATCAGCTTCAATATAGAGAATTTCTTTTTTAATCTCAGCAGTTACCACAACTAGCCTAAACAGACACACACCTACATTAGGGAAATGTAAATGCCAAAGACCACATTTGCATATCAGGGGAGGGCAGGAGAGGGGAGGAGGAGACACAATGACTAACATCTGTTGCACAGATTGAGACAACTAGACTTTTTCTGGACAGCAGAGTGTGTTTCTCAGGTGAAGAATTGAAAGAGCAATACACTGAATTAATGAGTTTCAAAGTGAGGTAATGTAAGTTAAACGTCAGGTTTTGAACTTTTGATTTTTAAAGCAAGTTTTGAAAATACATTGCATACAACAGACTCTTGGCTTTAGATCTTCAGAATGAGTGTAATCATTTTAGTGACTTTCAATCACAGTATATTCTGTATCTGAGTAAAATAAGCCATTTTTTTCTAGCTGGTCTTTGTTGTTGGTTTTTTAAACCCAAACAGTCGAAAATGCAATATGAATATTTCTAAATCTTGTTGCCTGCTTACATTCAATTAATTTTTTTCTTTCTGTTTGCACAAAGCACCTCTTTCTTGGCATTCATCCACTTGGCAATTGGAATCCCCGCCTGAAAGACTATATATGAGAGGAAAGTAAGGGAACTGATCTCCCTCACCAAGTGCCTTTGTTTCGAGTATCAAGACTTCTGTATTCTCAAGACCGTGCTCTTGTTTATGTACACTGACAAAGCAAACAAGCAAGTGCTTAGAACAGAATGTGTTTTATTAACATCGTTACTGCAAAGTTTATACCCACACATATCTACGTGTTTACTTCACAGACTCCTTTGCAGCCATTATAGAGTAGCTGGTTTTGTTCTGAAGTAGTTAGCTAAGAATATAAAGATTTGAAAATTGTTTCATTTGGGAAGGGAAGCTGATGACGTAGTGGGGATTTGCTGTGATGAAGTCATACCAGTTTAAAAAAAGTGCACAAAGTTCTATGTCTCTGAGCACAGAGCACATGAAACAACAGAAAAGGTGACTTTGCCCATGATTCAAATATTTTCTCAGTCAATACTCAGCCTCAAGGCATCTGTCACACTTAGATCTTTTTTTTTTATTTATTTTTTTTTTCAGTCTGTAGTCCAGTGCTCAGTGCTTTCTCTTCAGTACAGACTGTGGGAAGTAGCTAACTGCTACAGTACCAAGTCCTACAAGGGCTCATTGATGCTGTTTCTCCATTTCTGACCTAGAGCAAACACAGCTATGTCCACACTGTACCCTGATTTGCAGTGTAACCATCAGTTTTACTGACCTTTCCGAGCTTCTTTCACAGAACCACAAACACAAAATCGTATCAACTAAACGATTCAAGAAACTAAATTCTATCACCAGTGTGTATCTTCCATGTCTGCCCTTTGGGCCAGGCAGTTGTGGGGTAGAGATCACCATCCTATTCAACATCATTATATCGCTTTTTTTAAACTATCTTAAGTTCAATAGTTACGTATCCCCATTTCAAGAAGATACAGCAAAATCTGTAACAATATCTTTCTAAATCCTTAGTGAAAAACTAGCTCTTCTATAGGCTTGTACCTCCTGATATTACAAGTGCTGTTTTACTCACTTTTGGATGTTGCTCCTTCTGCTCGACGTTAAGAATCAAAGGAACAGTAAGAATGATAGTAACGAAGACACCTTTTAGCATCATACATCGTATAAAAAGCCTGAGGGAGCTCTCCTGGGCACCACGGAATTACAGTCTATTACATGCACTTACAAATCTTTCTTATAGCATTTGTTGGACTTTCCATTCTTCAGTTCTCCCAGAACAACATCCACCAGTGAAAACAGATTTATCAACACATAATGCCAATATGAGTCAAAAGTCAGGAGAAATGTAGCCCACTGTAAAATAATCCACTTCTAAAAAAATCAGAGGCATAAAAGAGGATTTGATCTTCTCAATTAATTTGATCCATAACTAAATCATGATTAATTTAGATATTTTTCCATTTACAATTTATACTTTCTGCCATCAAAAGCAGTTGCCTTGAAGCCTTTTGTCAAGCATGCTTCTCATGTATGACAGACTTCGATCAGTGAGCGTACCTTACTCTTTCATTGTCAGCAGACACTGGAAGACCTCTGCTGCTTTTCTCTAGATGCTTATTTCCCTTGCCAGGTTCTGCTTACTTTGCCCTGTGTGCTGCTGAACCACTTCAACTGTCAGGCTGGCCAGGCCGTGAACCGAATCTATGAATTGACCCGGTTTAAACAGTCCCAGGCTGGCAGGCAAACAGCTGAATCAGTGCAACCGAGGTCGCGAGGACTGGGGAGCACCTCTCTGATATCAACTCGTAAGAGAGAAAATCGGTATCAAATCACATTCCCGGGATTTCCTGTGTGCAAGGGAAACTTATATGCAAACAGATACATGCAGCACGTATGTGCTGAATAACAATGCAATATGATTAGAAAAGATGACTCCAAACCCAGCCGGAGAGTTCTCTTACTTAACATTACACTAAACTCACAGAAACAACTTACAATAACGTTTCACGAAGGAAGTTTACATCTTTAAAAGACGAAGAATAATTGGTTGGATTTTACTAAAACATAATTCTGCCCCACGTTTTGAACAGAACAAAACAAGGTGACTGTCACGGTCTCCAAACAAGTGGCTGTTACAGTGTCTGCTCCACTGAAAGACTCTAACGTTATTTACGCTGCTTCTGGGCAATTATTTTGAAATAATAAATTCGCTGTAGCTAGCACATCTCATTCCCCATGCATGGAAACTTTCATTTCTAGGAGTATATACAGGTCCTCAGAAGATGCCCTCTGTAAAAACAGCTTTTAATGGCTTTGTTTGGGGCGGCAGAGGAAAAAAAAAAACACCCACAAAACAAAACCAGACCCTGCTTATGTTTTCAGCAAGAACCGCTTATATACAGCTGTTGTAAACCTGCACTGGCCCATAAAGAGAATTTTCTTTTATTCATCTAATCTTTACAACAGGCAGAACAGCTCCATTCAAATATATCATCAAGAAAAAATTGTTTAAAATAAATGAACCTGCTCCAAGAGAGGAGGAAAATAAGAAGAAAAAACAAGCAATTGAAATTATTATTTGGGATTTGCATATCTCCAATTTTTTTATGCAATGCCACACGGAAAAAAATATATAATCCAGTGATTCCAAGAGCTGGAGCTTCAGTAAAAAAGAAAACAAACACAATACCAAACAACATGAGACTTGTCACACGACAGCAGGAGATAACAACTCTCTTCTTCATATATAAATGAAAATGTGAAAGAAACAATTGTGTGTTGCACTGCTGCTGCACTCTGATTCTTTTGTTCCAAAAGCCACACCGAATCCGTTAAGCTGCTGCTACGAGAGCAGGAAAAGCACGAAAGCTCTATGCTGGTCTATATTTGAGAACTGGTACAGGGATACAGAAAACTCACTTGCTGTTGACTGCTCTAACTACTGCTGCTACAGATACCGTTTCTTCAGGCTTCATATGCAGAAGGACAACATTCCAGGGAAGAAAGAAAGAAAGGGAAAAAAAAATAATCAACAAAACCAGCAACCCCTCTCGCCCCCCAACGCAATATCCCATTTGTTCGTATATGGGAAGTTCTGTTCCAAAAGACTGGAACAAAATGTACAGCAAACCCAGTGCTTGGAGAAAGCCCTCCGAGCCCGTGCAGCGCAGCCACTCTGTTCACGCACAGTCGACGCAAGGCTTCTGCAAAATGCTTAACACGCT
This sequence comes from Calonectris borealis, assembly GCF_964195595.1. Taxonomy (NCBI): domain Eukaryota; kingdom Metazoa; phylum Chordata; class Aves; order Procellariiformes; family Procellariidae; genus Calonectris; species Calonectris borealis. Next base: position 104,231,152 of record NC_134312.1, read on the forward strand.
GCCTGTGAACAGATCACACACACGCACATGCTGGCTGTGCACGAGCAGCAGGTCTGTTTGGGCCTCCTCCTGGCTCTGAAGCGAGATGTGTGGCCTGGCCTTCAAGAAACATTGAGATGCACTGCCTTAAGTGAAGCTTAAGTGGAGGTGTGTGGGGGTAGGGTATTTCTTTTCTGCTGCCTAGAACACAGTAGGAAAAATTGTCCAATACGAATGAATGCCAATACTCTTATTATTGCAAAGACAGATTAAATCAAATTTTTGCTCCCAAATTACAGAATCCATAGATATCTAATGAAAGATATCACAACATCTTAAGAGCTATGGTGAAACAGTTACAATGAGAAGCTAAGACTCTTCCCCTCCCCTCGCTACTCTAAGCAATATTTGCTAGCTCTGGCAGCCAAGAAAGTTAGCTAGGAAAGTAAAATTTTTTATTTGTTCTCCCTCATATGCTTACAGATGACTGAACAGTACCAGAAGTATTAAAATACCAAATGGAGGTAAAAGGTAGAAGGTAATTTCTCTAGCACTCATACAGCTGCCCAGTGTGGTTGTGCTATTAAAAATGAGATAGAAAAGCTGTATCTATCCTGTAAGCAAGCACACTCTTAATAAGTCAGAAAAAGCTTTGCTGGTGTGTGATCATGCACAGATTAATGACTACAGAAGGTAAGTCAAAGAGATAGCAGAAGAGCTAGTTCTACCTCATTCTCTACCTTGCATTTATGGTGCATATGTAGGCTTCAGTTATTATCATTAAAAAATATCCAGGAGACCACATTACATAAAGAACCCCAACATTTAGAACACCAAAGCATAACAGCAGAAATGAAGGAGGGACTAAAATGATGAGTTGCAGAAACTGAACCTGATGCAGTGAGAGTCAGAAGGCTGGTATAGTGGGCAGAAAAAAGGAGCAACTGAATTGGACTGCAGACAGAGAGAATATTTAAATCATTGCTTTGGGCAGACTACCTGCAGATGACTGAAACGCAGGGAAGCCAGAGAGAAAAAGATTATGACAAGATGTTTGAACAGCAATGAGCAATTTTTAATCGGTCTTTAATATGCCTAACTTGACATGTATAAAAGAGACCTAGTTCCCAAAGGGCAGATCTTAGTATTTGCTGAAAAACTGGAAACCACTAGTCAATTCTAAAATTTCTTGCTGAAATAGCTTGGGTGTGAACAAGGCTTTTAAAAACCAAGAATGATGTTAGTGATAACTGGAAATAAAAAAAAAAAAAAAGGAAACAGTACAGAGAAAATTGGATCAACATGGAGAAAGGTGAAAGAACAAACTCCATCAGAAAGCGCTGGTATGTCAGCACTGAAACATTTCACAGAAATGCATCAATTCTAATGACATTCTGTTTAGAAAAAAATAACTTTACAGTCTTTGAAACACCAGAGAGAAACATTGTGAATTTTCATTTAGAAATGGATTTTAGATCGCTATTTTGTTTTAAAATATTGTCTTTTACATTTGATACTGTTTAAATTCACATATTTTATAAAGAATGCTAAACAAACAAGACAAGGTATAAATGAAAACATTTAAGTTTTACCAAACTGAAACATTTTAAACTGACTTTTTTTTTTTTACCCTGATATGTTACTGAATTTGAAAGCTGTAATGTATTTTTGTCTAATATGGATTATTTTAATGTGGAACTTTCCCACAAAACAAAATCAGCACATTTCAATGAGTTCCAACATGTTCATTTACATTTAAACATAGTCTCTAGCTGCATCACAGCATTAAAAGAGGTATTCACAGAACCTAAAGTCTATCTACATTTTCCTCCTACAGGTTACAAGAAATAACAATAAATTCTTAAATTTCTTTAAGTAGAAATATAGAATAGACTATACTAAGGTTTCTAAACCAATTTTCATTCTACTTCAAGTTGGGTGTGAAGGGAATTGGCTAATAAAAAGTCTTACACACAAAATCCATTATAGGAAGTCTCATTTCCCCAAAAGTGGGTCAGAATCAATTTCAACCTTGTTAACGGGATGTGAAAATGAAGACTGTTGAAACAAGCAATGGAGGAAAGATATTTTCAAGTCTTTGTTTTGTACCCAACCTCTAAGTTTAACAAACAAATTTTAAGGGATCAAAGCTAGCCTATTATGAAGCATAAAACTGCCTCTACTGAAAACCATAAATTATGTATGGAGCAGGCATATTTACTAATGCTGCTAGTAATGCAGAACATCTCTGAATGAGCACTGACTGCTGAATGCTTCATGTTCTTTTATGATGAATTATGCAGAAAGCTCCAACACCACAACTATGCTAAGGTGCTAGAGTTCATGTACATGAGTGTTTGTGAGTCATTCAATAAGCAGGAGACAAAAATATCACCTTTTTCCTTTTGCTCACGTCCAACGTTGTGTGAAGAGTAATTGCCACTAACACAAAAATGGATATATTGAAAAATGTCAGATAAAATTATTGTCTTCTCCACCTCCCTTCCCTTTCTTTTTTTTTTTTTTCTTTTCTTCTCTCATCCCCCACCTCGCCATGTCTCCCTTCATCAAGTGGCACAGCTGCATAAAACTTTGAAGTACTGATTGGAGTGATGCACCAAATTCCATGAACAGAAATGGCATTTGAGAATGTAACAACCAGCATGTCAATTTGAGTATTTCCTCCATCATGAACAGTTAATTTTCGAAAAAGCTTTTGCTTCTTCCAAAACAAGGACGATTTCAGAACAGGGTCATTTGTATTCAAGTCTCAGAAGAATTTAAAGTACTAGTGAAGTGTGGGGAATGTCTATATGGCCCAATGAGGCACACGCATCACCTCTTCCCCCCTCCGAGGTAGTGACATCCAGAAGCCACCTGTTACGCTTCTATCAGTATGCCTAGATTGCTTTGATGCACAGCTATGCCCTAGCTGTACTATTTCTGAGTTGAGACCTAAGTCAGTATTTCTTTCTGGTAGCCTCACTGAACTCACGAGTCGGTGTGTGTGCAGGGATTTTTAGTAGACAGAGTCAAAACCAAAGCAGAAGAACAAATGCAGGTTTTCCCATCCAAACCTGGAGCACATAAGGAAACAGCAGTCTGCTGTGGAGAAATATGTGAAAGACAAAGAAGTAGTCATCGGGCTTGTTCCAGGACAAAAGATTAGCCTAAAACCTCCATCCATACACTCATTATGAGCCTGCTTGGTTACCTGATACATGCGTGGATAGGCCACGCGTGACTGTGACCAGTTTACTGTTTCCTAAAACGGAATGATAAAAATCTGTAGGCAAGCTATCAGATTCAACTAAAAATATAGTGAAATATATTTCATATGCAACTTGTCTTAATATAGTAGGTCAGGGACATACAAAGTGCTACTGAACAATGCAATTTTTCCCCCAAATACTTAAAGTGGTTCTGATTCCGACTAAAATATGAAAGTATTTTTCAGTCTTTGTGCTATTTGCAGATTCCAAAGTCTTCTTTATTTATTTAGACCTATACAGAAGTAAAAATATATAATTTTCTTCCTCTCTCTTTTCATACTGAAGACAGTGGTTTAGCACACTGCCTTTTTTCAAACTTCTTATTTAAAGCAGGTGGTTTAATTTTCAGATCTTCAGGGAAAAATATCCATCTTGGGCTGAAACTTTATCTGTCTCCTTTCAGCAGAGAGGATTCATTTTTTCCTCTTTAAGAAAGTTATAAACCTCATCTTGAAGTCTTTGAAGATGAAATGCATTTTCCCTATGCTCCTAATTTCAGCAATGGCCTAGAGATTTAACAGGAAACTAGGTCATTAGAGTCCCCGATACTTTCTTTGACATAGCTAAATGACATCTCTTCTGGAATCCAAATGTCATTTTTGCCCTTTATTCTTAGAAAAATAGATGTCAATCCCCACTAGAAAACACTGTGATCATTACCTCTTGATAGAAAATTTAAATCAATGGGAAATAAAATAAGTTTGAGGTGCTGCTGCTCTACAGTTTCTGTTTCAGATCAATTTTCTAGGCTTCCTCAGCTGCCCAAGCCTCTCTCGGCTGGGCAGCCTCTTCTTCCAATCAAGAATGAATCTAGAGGTATACAAGGCAGCATCTGTGCATTTTGGAGGCCAACTCAGGGATTTCAGGATTGGAAAAATTCTGCTTCATTTCACACTGGTTTAGAGAAAAAGCAAACCTAGCATTTTAGTGAACTTTCATGCTACCATCTGACTTCACATCGTAACGCATTCAAGAGCAATACAAAGCATAATGAATACATTACCGTACTGCAGATAAGTGAATAGCAATGGGTGAAACACAAAGCTCCACGGGTTTTAAGATTAAATGATTTATTCCCATCATAAGTGACACTAGTTGTGAAAGCTTTGTCTATCCTTTTATCGGCATCCTTCTGACACCAGCCCAGATCTCTCACTCCTCCAGCACAGCGTTCCTCTTCTAAGAATACCCACCTCTCCCACACACATTTTAAGCATGGCTTTAAATTTTATAGATTGACTGGCGTTTTGTGTTTTTTCTATTATGCTCCCCCAGGATACACAATTTATGTCTAATAGAAGCTCACATCACACACTCAAGCGAACAAAGCAGAGAGAAACAGGGAAACAATGTGTTGTAAGATAATTTGCCATGAACAGCCCAGCAAGTACCATTACAGAGACCTCTATAGCCGCAAGACCTTAACACTTGAATGACAGAAGTGACAGAATGACACTGAAAATGGAAAAAAACCCCAACCCTCGGGCCTGGTGGGAGGCCAGGGGATGACCTACCAGGAAAAAGTCTGAAATTCAAATCAGTATGGAAGCTGGAAGATCTGAGCACTAGAAATACGGTTTAGTTTAATAGCTATGTAAAAACTGTGTTAGTATTTAATTAAAAATCCTCTCCTGCTTACTTCAGGGGTATCTTGAGTTCCTTCCTCCCATCACCCTCCACACAGGCTCCGAGTATATCAAACTCGTGTTGTTTTGCCTTGTTTTCTGTAACAGCTTTCAACCCCCAACCCCAGTGTAGAGAAGTGAAACACTGGCACACGGGCTTTGACCAGAATCCAGGGAAGGGGCTCAGACAACCTCCTCTTTACTTCCAGCTGCACGAAACAGAGTATTTACAAACAAGTGAACAAGAGCCACACAGTCACGTGCACTTGTCTTCTGTATAACTAGGATCCTGCTAATGAAAATGCAGGGAAGTCCTTAAAAAGCCTCCCCTTGTAAGTTTTCTCTTTACGTTGATCTATTCTATGTTTCAGTGCTGAGCCACTAACCTTCCCGAAACTGATACCTTCACCTCAACCCAAGAAGCTAAAGAAATGAAGCCAGTAGCCTCTCAAAGAAATATGTTTTGACATTAGCCCAGCAGATGCAAAGATCACACTGGAATTTCAATGACCCATGACAAGCATGGTACTGTGGAATTGTTCAAGTGCTCTGCTTTGCTAAAAACAAAACCTCTTCCCAGCTTGGATTGCGGCAATTTTACCTGTGGTCTTTTCCATCTAGAAGTGCAGACTCTTAGTGGAAACATTCTTCAAGATAATCTGGCTGCATCTACCTTTATACTTACAGTGATTTTTTTTAATCCTATTTCCTATTTTTTCCCCTTGTCATCTATTCTTTTTGAATACAGAAACAAAAGAGAGAAATGAGATTCAAGTACACAAAAATATCTCAACAGAGAATAAACATTTTAAAATGTTTAAGGATACACAATTTTTAAAGTATGGGACCAAATTTGATTCTTCTCAAGATAGCAAAAAAAAAAGAAAAAAAAAGAAAAAAGAGAAATTATACCACAATTTCATATGTCCCATGGAAAACAGAAGATACAGAATCTGTTTTCTTAGGAAGAAGTGTGAGAAATTAGAAAAGAAACATCAAACCAGAGAAATTCTAAGGCATTAAAAGAAAATTGGTTAAATGGTTAGCTATTAAATTGGACAAGAAGCTGGCAACTGTGATAAAAATTACTGGGATAAAACCAGGAAAAGACTTGAGAGATATTTCCGTAAATTCATTTAGCATAGGAGAGACCAACGAAGAAAAGAAAGTGACAAAAAAGAGTACAGTTTAGATGCATGTTCTGAGTGCTTAATTCAGGTGCAGATTTCTCAGGAAGAGCATACAACCAGGATATAAAGCTGCTTACTAGGTGACAGGGATTGCAATTGTCACTAACAATGCCAGTTTTGACAAGAAATGGCAGTAATATGTAATTTTATGAGGCACAAGCATTTTTGTTGCAACAAATAGATGCCGCAACGTTGGGCTAACAAAGGAAAACGTTTGAGGGATATTGGAGGGAGGAAAAGACTTTGATGAATTCTGCTAATCCTGTCTGATCGAGTACTGAGATACACCCAAATGTATGAGCTGATTTTCTTTAGTAAGCCAAGAACCCAACCCACCTTAAACTAACTTTGCAATAAACTCTTTCATTGCATGGCTATTTGGAAAGCACATCTTCTAACCACAAGGTTTCTTCATACCAAATACCCATCAGATAATCTTGTGTGAATTCTGATGCCAATTCGAAGGCACTCAAACTACTTTTTGAACCTTTGTTAGTAATCCAACACTAAGTGACTAAGCTAATTCTTGAGCATTTCAAAATCATTCTGTATTGTCCCCAAATTGGCCTGGTTTTATCTAAAAAAGGAACAATCAATCCCCCTCAGGGTCCCCAGCCCCTCACCTTTTTTTGCTGATAAATTCACCAGCATTTTCGAAACACTGGAAGCAACGTGCAAGAAAACCTATGACCCAGAGACACTGACAGATGTACCAGTAGAAATGTTGGCTCGGAATCAAGGAAGCCATTTATTTCTTAGAGATGTGGTACAATCACTAAGGTATTTCAGATATTTACATTGACTTTGCCCCCAACTTTAAATACACAGGTGGACTCACTGACTTAAGGAGAATTGCAGGCTTAACTTTAAGTAAATGTTTACAGGATCAGGTTCGAAATATATAATCCATACTAGCCTGATGCTCTCTACATGAGAAAGCTGTAAAACCTTCTTCAAATGAAATTCTCTGCACAGTGTAGGCAACTGCAGTGCATTACAGAAGGAATTAGAGGTTTGGTCTAACTGAAAAAGTTTGAAGCTGAGAACAGGAAAGTACACATACCTTTGACACAAATGCTGACAAACTCATATTAAATGCAGTCTGTCATAGCTAAAACCAAACTCCTCTCTTTTCATATGGAGCTTGGTTTATGCTGCTGTAATGTAATAATACTTATACCAGAGATAAACAACTTTTCCAACTTATAACACTTTCTACTGAGTAATAACGAATTATTTGAAAAGTTATTCAATTTCTCTCCTGACAGTATTAAACAATGATGAAAAAGATATATCTTTCCTAAGTTTACCAAATATATTTTAACATGTAATAGTCAACATTCCGCACTACAAAAATTGCTCTTCAAAACTTTATTATAGCTAACAACCATACCTCTCTGCACCCCTTCCCACGAAAACTGAAGACTCTCAAAAGCCCAAATCCTAAATCTCTCTGCCACCTGTCAGTCCTAACAAATCTCTTACAGCTGCCTTCACCTTCACCATCCTATCCCAATCAACCAACTCACCCCTCAAGCTGCGATTAATCCAAACTGTCATGTCTTACGCTGACCCATACCTACTTTCTAAGTCTGCCCTCTTCCTGCATCACTGTCATGCAACCAGCACCCCGCTCTGTAGTCCGGGCCTTCCTTGGAATCCACGCAGGCTTCGCACCGAGAACCTGTTGTGCATCTACATGCCTTGCCTCCTGGCTTGTGTAGCTTCCTGTAAAGGCTTAGGGCAAGGGCCTTTTTTGGGACTCCACTGTCCGTGCAGCAATACGAGGCATGATCTGCTGGCTGGATATGCCCGGCATCAGGACCCTGAGGCAGAAGAAAGGCTATTGTGCTGTGCTGGAGAAGGACTCGAAAATATCTCCCTAGAAGGTATTTGCCCATCGCCACTACGGGCCACTTCCTTCCCGCTGTGTCACTTAATGCTCTGCTCCCTGCTTCAGTTACGTGGCTTTGCCTCTTGTCAGTGTTGGATAAAATGAGAGAAGGCACAAGGGTGCAGAGATCACTGAATGTCATCCAGGGTGCTAGGAAGTCACCTACAGCTCAAACTGCTGTTTGGACACCCATTTATCCACAGAGCTATTTTCCGTTTAGGAATCTACATAAATCAAGGGACATGTTCAACTCAACTGAAAAAAAAATATATATCGTGGCCTTGCTATTATTAACACATTAACATGACTAGCATATCAAAAGATTTGGAGACCTTACAGACAGTGAAGATTGGCAATAGTATGATCCTTTTTTGGACAGATTCATCTTCTGTTTAATTCACATTTCACCTGAGAGATTAAATCCTGTTCACAGGAAAAGGAAAGCCCTGACAATTCACTTATAGAGAAGCAATTCAGAATGCTGACCTATACATTTCTGGTCAATAAAATAGCTTGTAAAATCTGAAGAATTATATCAAAAGCACATGAACTCTGTGCTCTTGTTTCTAACAGGATGGTATTCTTGCATTACTTCAGAAGGAAACAGTGGCATGTCCTTATATAATAGACTGTTTTCTTATTTTTTTCTATGCTTAATCTTTGAGCATTTTTATATTTACGTACTGTTGGTAGAAATTAACACACTGTTAAATATAACATATAATCATGATGAAAGAGAAAAGGGGGGGGGGGGAAAACCCCACCAAACCAAACCAAAACAAAAAAGACATGCAAAGATTGAGAAATCTAGGTTGTAAGTCTTCATCTTCTCTGTAAAGGAAATACAGAGGAGAAGCAAGGAATATAACAAAGACAACCAACAGCAGCAAATGCCTCCAGGACTAGACAAATTAAAATAAAATTTTGAATTATTTCACTGGAAACAAAACTCCTTCTCAAAGGACAGACTGCCTCAAAACAGTTTTCTATTATTGAGGCTGAACTGCTTAACAGGAAGCATTTTCAGACTAAGAAATGAAGAGAGATGATTCGGAGATTTTGTGTAATCTCCAAATGTTGGTTTAGTACATAGAAGGAGGGCAGTAAGGACACCACAGTAAATTCAGATTTATCACTGTAGCAGTCTATTCAGAAAAGAAAAACAGTCCTAAGGCTGGATATGAAGAGCATTCACATGCATAAGACATGCTGGTGAAAAGATGTGCCTAATTCCATTAGTGAACAGATAAGAAATAAGCAAAATATTTGTATGTTAATGCAAGGAATATGGACAGCAAAATACAGGAACTGTAGACAAGTGCCTTCTGTTAAAGGAATGAGAGAAGTGAGATGGAATAGCAATCATGGTTAGAAAACACCACAAGACGATGAGTTTTTCATGAAAGATAAAAATAAAGGCAACATCAGTTGTCTTGACTAAAAAACCCTAGCTAATAAATCCCCCATCAAGTCATCTTGTGTAGATCGGCAAGGATAAGTGAATTTGTTCCCTGGAAATGACCAGAAAGAGGCGAAAGCAGGGATCAGAAACTCTGGCATAGTCAACTGACACCAGCAAATGAATACAAAGTTAACAAACATAGATCAGCCGAGTCTAATCTGATTGCTGGCAGACAGTAGAAATTTAGTAGCTTAATCTTTACTTAAATGTGTTAGAATGAGATCCCATAAACACAGCAGGTAAGTTAGGAAGAAGACACCAGCATAGGAAATGTGGGAAACATGAAGAACTTGCTTATGAGAGATGGTGTCAGGCTGAAGCTGAAAGGAAGAAGAAACTTGAGGGAAATCATCAATACTTCAGCTTTTTTCAAGGACACCTCTTCACTCTTTCTTTTTTATAATAATAATAATTCTATTAACAGAAAGCATGAGATAATGGGAAAATCTTCAAAGGTATCATTCATACAGAAAGGGACTGGTACATCTCACAGAAAGTAGTGGACAACCTTTAGGGCTATGGTAATAGAAATGAGAAAAAACGCCTTGTACTTGGGGATTCATAATTGACAAGCATCTCATCAGCTGAGAACAACTGAGCAGGAAGAAGACACATTTTCTAATTTATCACTGGATGACTATGAACGACCAATATGAAGCAGCTTGAAAGAAAGCAGGCTTAAGACAAGCCAGTTGAAGTATTTCTGGTAGATACAGGAAGGCTTGATAGAAAAGGCGGGGTGAACCCCAGGTAAAACACTGCAGACCATTCTGCTCACTTCATTCAACAGCAGCCAGTTCACACTGCGACACACTGGAAAAGTATAATCTAGCCCAGGCTATCCTGGAAAGAGAAGAGACTGAAAAATATCTGGCTGTCTACCAAAACGAAGACTGAGAGAAGACATGATAGTTATCTGCGTATTACTCACAGAGATAAAAAAGGAGGAGGATGAAGATGATCAGTTTTCAATTAAAGATAACCTTGACATAAGAAAAGGTTATGTGAATAAGCTGCTTCTAGAAATTAGAAGAGCGTGCCTGACAATTGCAAGGGAAGGGTTCACAGCTTCCCTAATCAAGAAAACTAGCTGAGGAGGAAAACAAACCAAAACCAAACCAAACCAACCAGACAAACAAACAAAAAAAACAAACCCCCCAAACGACCAAACAACCAAAAAAACCCAGCTTTTCAGAATGCATATATAGAGGAGGTAATATGTGGTGTGTATAAAAAGACACTGGACTTGATGATCAAGAATATCTCTTATAGCTGTCCATGTTCCTGAATACCATGCACAATTTGCTTTTAAAAAGCAGCCAAAGGACTAGAATACTGTACCTCAAAAAGTCAATCAAATTAATGTCCTTTGGAAAACATGTAACGTTTTTCAGGTAAGACTAACAAGTTTCCAGCCAAAATCTCTGATATGACATCTTATTTTAAGGAATTGTCATGGGAAATAATGCTTTGCTCTTCACAGACACACTAAAGAAGGTAAAATTTATTTTTAAAAGGATAAAGTTATTAAAATAGTTGTCACTAACCTATACAAATGACTGAATATGTTTTGAAAGATATTTAGATAAAATCAAGATGGTAGCTGAATACAGGAGAAGGAATAATAGAAGATTATGAAACTGCCTCCTGTGTTACTCGTACATACCAGAAGAAGAAGAAAAAAAAAGGCCAAGTAAAGCAGGAGGGAAGGACCAGGAAAACATGCTATATTCGGTGGCAGGCAAGGTGGATACAACTGTACAGCACATTACCTTGCAAACACTGAGATCAGCAGGGGTGGAAGCTGTCTGAAAGTAAATGGAACGGAAATGTTGGCAGAGCACATTTTGTGTGCGTTTCCCTGACGTTGGAACTTGCTTCCTAGCTGGTGTCCCAGAAACCAGAAATTTGTAACCTCTCAACAGTGCTACAAGGCCCACTTTTTCTCCTGAGCTTCTGGAAAGAGAAAAAGCCAAAGATCAGAGGAATTTTATTATGTCTACTCTGGAGAAGCATTTATTTTACTAGTCTGCCTCCTGGGGAACATTTATTGTTGGAGTGGGATGGGCAGTCCATTACGATAATCATTACAAAAATTAAATTCTGTAAGAGAAGCCCAAGCATGGGAGGAAAATCTATTCATCCTATTCATTTCTGTACATAACATTATCTGAAAAGAATGTTGAATTATTAGCTCATTAGTTTTATACACTTGTAAATTCCTAAAATGTAAATGGACATCAATGCAGGGATTGATATTCTGCCTTCATTTCTGAGCTGCTATTTGGGAAGCATTAGCTGACACATTTTACATTTCCAGAAATCAGTGACAAATAAATACAGTAAGTACTATTCCCCAAAACAAATGAAACCAAATACTTCTGAAGGACAACTAAGGAAAGAAACAAAGGGATCGCAGATGATAGACATCTTGAATCTACTAAGTATGGCATGAAAAGCAAAAGTTTCTACCTTGAGAAACTTATGGTTATGTACAATTGCTTCTAAATCCAACTACAATAAATCCTTTAAGTACTTCTCCTGATGCACCACACGCAACATGTATTATGTATGTATATAGAAATAACAATAATTATTAGAAAAAACACATGAATAGAAAAGCCACCCCTCACAAATGAAAAAGGGTTGCAGTACTCTCAGCAACAGTTAACAAATGAAAAGCGAGCCTGTGGGAGACCAGCTGGATGTATTGTATCATGCACAGGTACTGATATAAATCAGGAGTCTATAGTCTTATCCTTGCTTACACAATCTAAACCAGCACAGTTAGGAAAGCCAGAATTTGGCAAACTGACAGCAACTTCTAATAGCAGCTGTAAGACACACGGGGACCTGCAAAGTCTAGGTAGAACCTCTACTGCCGGCTGCTGCAAAGACCCACTGCATATGTAGCTATCACGCGCAATTCCTGTCCATTGCCCTCTTTCCAATGTTTCCCTCCCTTGTGACAGCTTCACTTAATTTTATTCTGAACTCCTTAATTCTCTTGCTCATTTCCCTTTGAAGGATTTTTGTCAAGTTACAGCATTTTAAAAATTTTTATCATATTTTATAAACCACATAATAAACATAGAAGATTGTTAGTTGGAATCATGACTTTTAGTTTGTTATTAGCTCTTCAGGGTGCCCATGAACAGAATGCTAATATAACAAGTGAAAGATCCAACATTTACAGTGTTTTATCTTTATTACTAAATCTTTTATCAGTTTCCAAGACATTGTCATTATAAGTGTTCACCACAAAAAAACCCCCAACATTTATTTATTATCATTACTGTATTTAGCTTCTGGACCTGACTTCATAGAATCAGGCTCCTAAAAAGCGAATCCTAAGATTTTCTCTTTCCTGGGGTACTGCTACTGACATACTTTCGGCTACAGTAATCTGTGGAGAACAGGAACACTCTTGTTCATCTGTTTAGCTTTCTGAGAGCCAGCAACAGTTTCCAAAACATAAATGACTTAGGTTCCTACTGAAATTTGCAATTATTGGCGATAGGCCAAATAGAGTTCTGGTTCTTTTACTTGAGTTAAGAAGTCGCATAAAGGCAGTATGATGTTGCTAGTGAGTTTTTGTAAGAGATGAAATTCACTTTATCAGCTTCATGGAAAAGGAGTTGGGTGTTCTGCAATCAGGTGAGTAGTGAGTGAAGATGATAATTCAGAATCAACAACCTAAGGCACATGGCAAGTGAACACTTCCTATTTCTCTCCTTCATCTCTAATGATCCACCGGATCTTGTGGTCAATAGATCCACATGAATAATCCCACGATTGTTTCTAATCAGACCAGATTTTTGAGGTAGTTTTGAACGAACAGCACAGGAACAAAAATCCCTACATAGTACTCTGCTCAAGTGTTTCCCAATACCTTTCCCTTATATGCATTGAAAGGATCCTTTAGCCCTTGAAAGAATCCCAGAGTAATACAGAGCATAACACTTACGTACAAAGAACTTCTAGAGATCCTCTATAGAACAATGGTAGCACACACGGAAAAGTCTTAACTTCCTTTCTTCTGTTCCTATGCCTGAACCAAGAAACCAAACTAGTATTAACATAAAGCACCAAATGTTAGCAGCGATAGTGAATCCTCAGCCATTTAAACACGATGTCTTTCACTGACCATTGTCCACTAAAGGAAAACACGTTCTCTGAAGATCTGATCTCACACAGATTTAAGAAGCGGATCTTGAGAACTCAGCTAACGTGCAGAATCAGTGTAAGTCCTATGTTTTTCAAAAGAGCATTTGAGGAAAAAATCTTTATTTAAAAGCACTCTTCTCTCCACTTCCTTTGGTTAAAAAAGCATACTGGAACAAAGCCAAGCTTGAAAGAAAAGCCTATTCTTTAAAACTTAACTATCAACAAAGAAGTAAAGATCAGTGATCATGGGTTTGCTGTAACCCGTACACCAACTGTATCATTTCTCCAGTCTTTAGGTATCATCATCAAATTCCTTTTCTCTATCAGAAATTTCATCTCAATAGAAGTCGAGGAATTTAGATATTTGGGACAAAGAGATGTCCACAGCCTGCTTCAGAGCAGCAGCTCCATCCAACTGCCAGATATTAGGAAATCATGCCCACCAATTCCACAGCACATATAAAATATGGTGAACACATCTTGGGCACTAACTATATCCTTTTTATTGTGCTTAAATAAAAAGTCTAGACTCTGAAGCAAAGTGTTCTGTCTGACTGGAATCTGAAAACTGATTTGATTGGGCCAGCATACAGCAATATGTGTCTGTGTCTCATGTGATCACGATACTTTCATAGCCGAAATGCAACTCATTGCCTATGAAAATTCTTTGCAGATAGCCACAAGGGCTCGATGCTCAATACCACGACCAGATTTACAACAGTACATCCATTCAGATAGCAAATAAAGCAACTAAATTTCCAGCAGAGTTCTATTCAAGTATGGCAAGCTCTCCTAATACGCTGCTTTTGACAGTCTGGTCCCAAATACTTAACAACCAAAGAAGGGCAGACAAATTGAAAAAAAAAAAGCAATCAGAATTCATATTAACCATTGGAAGGGAAGAGTTGCCTATCTGGAAGTTGGGGAATAAGAACTGACAAAATGCTTTAGTTGATGATAACCTAGTCCTCCCTAGAGTTCCTCTCCCATAACTGTGTTGCACTTCACAAGAATGAAAACAAACATTATCTTACTCCATCTCAAACTCTTCTACACTCATTATTAAACTATTTAGTCAATAATTGACTGACACGTTGGCTCAGTGTAGATGTCTCTCAAATGAAAAGGGCATGCCAACAGCAATAGCCCGCCCCCACCGATCTCTTTTCGGTGAGGCTTTGTTCTTTCCTTTGCTATTTCTATGTTGCTAGAGCTGCTTTATTCCAGCTACATTTTGGACCTACAATGGTGACCTACAATTTTAATGAGCATGGTACATTACTAAAACTATTAATAGTTGCTTTGTTTACATCTATTCTGGAAAATATACCAAAATAAAATGCATTAAAAGCAGTAAAGAGGACATACAGGCTTGTATAACTGCTGTTTCCAGTGCTGCTAAAATAGTCCCTCAATCTAAGAAAGGAAAGGCTGATTCATGTTTTGGCAGTCTCCTCAGTATGTAGCAGAACTTGAGAGCTTGAATGGCAGAAGGATTCTGGCTGGAACTACAATGGTGAGCATTTGGACTGTGTACACACAACATTATGTAGAAATCTCAGCTGTCTCAGTATTGGAAAGATTTTACAGATGCTAGGGCCAAGTATTTCCCAAATATAATTGCAAAGGGTAAAGAGCAGCCAGCAACTTTGTTAAGCACTATTATCATCATTATGATTCCAGCTTTCTCCCTCCGAGGATCAGCTGAAGTTTGTAAGGAAAAAAAACATAGCAACATATTTTGCGATTCTTCTAAAAAACCCCTCAGAACTCAGGCATATACTTTCTCTTGCAAATCTCTTTTGACAAATGGCATATGTATTATACTGAAGAAGATATATATGATTTTTTGAGAGTCTAATGTAATTATAATGTTTTATGTTATCTGATGGAAAACTGAAACTGTGAAATAACCTATTATCTTGATCTAATGTACTAACTTTTGCATTTAGGAGAATTTAAAAAAACCCAACAAAACCCCACACATTTTTATATTTAGAGACTAACCATTAAATTGAAAATTCCATATTCTTCTCACCAAAATAGAACAAGAACTGGAGAAACACAGTAACAATTGCCTACCTAAATTCATTTCTCAGATACTTGCTCCGGTATAAGTGTCAACAGCAAAAGCATGCAAGGAGGAGCAATATGTTTCATGTATGCCTTCACAGTCCTTCTGCACTCTTAATATGGTCATTTTCAAACCTTTTTTTTTTTTCCCTTTTTCTGTGCACTCTCTTCACAGACAAGCATCAAATTTTGTTCTTCATCACCACTTTCCTCCCCATCAGAACTGCTGAATATGAGAAAACTCTGGCCTTAAATGCCATGAGAAATCACAGAGGAAAACCATGGCAGACCTAGGAAAGAAATCCAGACCTTTCAAACTCACAGGTTTAGTCATTGGACATGATTTAATCAGCAGAGAAAAGCACTGGACCTCAGAGGTTATGTACTGGAAGCAGTGACTAAACTACAGGGGAGGGAATACAGAAGAGACAGTAAAGGAAAGGTTATTAAGGCTTCATTAGCTTTGTTGTTCTCTCCACCAAAGTACAATCATTTATAAATACCAAAGGTGCTTTTACTACCTTAAACTAAAAATTCTACCTTTAGAAGGTGAAACTATATTTTGAGTAAAAATATCAGGAGAAGTTGTTACAAAGACGAACTCCTTTATTTCAATAGCACTAGAATATCTGAAAAATTTCAATCAGGCTTCAGATCATGCTATGCTACTACAACAGCCTTGGCAAGTTTTTTGTAATGACCTTGTATTAAAGGTGGCATCTGACAGGTTTTCATTTCTACATGTCTCAGTGGTGAAAGCTGGTAACCATAAATAAATGCTCTTTCAAACTACTGTGAGTTATGGAGTTTCCTTAGGCTCTATATTGGATTCACACTTTCAACATCTATACACATCCACTAGTTTGTATTTTTTGCCATAATGTTGCAGTGTGTCATTTTTATGCAGATGACACCCTGATTTATCTATCCCTCGATAAGGAAAACTCTGCGACAGCAGAGCTAATGCCTGACTGATGTTAATAACTGAATAGAGCTCAGAACTTTGTGAAGATAATGCAAATAAGACAAATAGCAGTATTTGGATCTCCTTTTTGTACATTTATTTCATCCTGTTCCTAACATGGACAGCTACTGTGCTACTTGCTTGATTTCAGGATAATTTTATCTTGAATGAGAAATATGCTTGGCTAATTACTGAAGAAAGGATCTAAACTGTAGGTCTTCCATACAGGGAATTCTGGTCAACAAAATTTATCCTGGTTTGTCTGGTTTTCAGTCAAAACAATGGGATGAATGAAACCTATTAGTTACCAAGGTGGCAAATACTCATGCAATAAACTTTATCATACACTGTAAGAAAATCAAAGAGATGGTTGGGTAGAACACGGTCATTGATGAAGATCTGGTGAAGTCTCGAGAAACAAACTGATTCCTAACTAAAAGCTAATATGAGTCATTGCGCAACTGTCCAGGCAATAAAGAGTATATTTGTACAACATTCTTCACACGATCCCTCCTGACTTAAACTTCAAATACGCTGATACCAATTTCATTGACATGATGAGAACAAACAAAATAAATCAAGTGAATAAAGTCCAGAGTGATCTTTGCCTGTTGGATAAGATGCATTTAGACAGTGTATCAACTGCTATGATGATTTATATTAGAGATTGACATGTATGCTTTAAGTAGCATTGTTAAAGCTAAATTTAATCTTATGTTTCTGAAGAAAAATCAGTCTCCTCTTTTAAAAGCAAAGCAGAAAAAACATACCTCTGCATTTGTAGAAGAGATGACTGAAAGAAAAAAAAGATTTTCAATTGAGCTCAAAAATAAGGACAATTTATTTGGGACACAGATGCAATAAAAATCAAGAAAAAGACGCATCTCAAAAATCTCCTGGATATCCAACAGGCTACAGAAAATAGTACTGTTAACATCAGACTTGTGAGGAAAGTGAAATAGAGTTAAAGGCATTTACAGTACTTAAAAGTGTAATATTAAGTCAGAAAAAAGTTTGAAGGTATCCCCTGTCAATAGGACATCCCCTAGAACCCACAGAAGTACAGCTTTTACAACAGTTTTGGAGAGAGACTATAGCATTGTGTATATATATACTGAGTGGGTAGTACAGTAGTACTTTGTTATGAGAAGCAGTGGGATTATGATGTGAATGTTATTTCTCCCTGAGAAAATTAAAAATAGAACTTCATACATAGCTAAAATGGGGGAAAGGAGCATGGCAGAAATAGCTACTAATCCACCACATTTTTGTATAGCTTGGATAGTACGAACCCTGCAATGTTAAGGCAGTTACATCTTCCCCTCTGCAAAAAGTCTCCTCTTGGCATTTGGAACTCTTTTTGGGAATTTCACTATTTCTAATTTGCGGGCCTCAGGAGTCTTAGGAACACGAAGGAATGCTGTACTTCTCAACCAGCAGACGAGATGAGATCTTTCCGGAGGACTTGCTTTTCTCCTCCTGCAACAGCAGTTGGCCTTCATAATCTCCTTTATTTTATAGGAAGTTGACATATTCATCCACACCATTCCCGATACCAAAAAACTATCAGAAATTCCTATTTAAATTTTGAAGGATTATAAAGTCAAGTGTCTAATTACATGAAGTTAGTGGTGCAGCTCTGGAAATAACTTTTAAATAGCAGCTAACATGGAGTGTATCAGAGAAGTGAAAATGTGGAGCACGGAACTCCATTCCTCAACTAATTACATTTGAATAAAGACACTTGGCCTCTCTCTTTCACCTGCTGACTGAAAATTGACATGTCATTAGCAGCTCTGATAAGACCACTGAGCCTGGAAACCATTGTTAACTGCTGCAAGAAGATATCTGCAACAATATTGTCACCAAAAAGTCACAACAGCCCTTCTCAAGAGGTCAAGAGGTCTTCAAACTGGTGCTTTGATAGAGGAAATGCTCATTTATAGAGCTCAAGTTGAACAAATCTCATCTGGTGCATTAAGGAACTGATAGGGAGCAATATCATAAGTCTCAAATTGATGTAGTGGATATAGTTTGTTAAGATTTGTTGTTTAAAGTTAGGTAACTAACAGGTGTTGTGTTTGTAGGTACGTAGGTAAATTGTGTATCTTGAAAGCATTATTAGGCTCCAGAAAGCAGTACTCACGGAAACGGAACAACCTTATAAGGAAGGAGAGGAACAGTGAAGAGACATGAGATTCCTTGGTTCAAATGATGTAGATGGGTTAGGAATGCTTCATGAATAGATAGGCCGGACATTCAATAGATAAAAGAACCTTGAAACTTTGTACTTTACGTTAATTAGATGGAGAAGCTAACCTTGTAGGGTTGATAGGGAAGGTATACTGGAATAAGCTAGCTCGTTACAAGTGAAAAACATGTAAACTAAGCCAAGGGACTAACGGAGCATGCGTGAAGACTGAGTTCAACCAGAGGGCACTGTGATGAAGACTATCGATGACCACCAGAGGACCCCGAAAGACCACCAAAGAGCACAAGGGCGCATGCGTCGGGGACATTTGCACATGTTAATGAATTCTGGGAAATAACATGAATATTTAGATTACTTCTCGGAAATGTAATGAATATGTATACTCTAATTGCATTTAACCCCTATGGTTACATGATTCGGTACGCACACTAGGTGGAGCGATCCCCTGTGCGTCCAGTGCTGCAATAAAGAATACCTGCTTTCTAAAACTCTAAATTGAGTCTCAGAGAGTTTTTCGGAGACTTCTTCCTTAAATATTCATGCACTGAAACAACTCTAGTCAGATAGTCTGAGATTTTCAGGTGGCATCTTTGGTTTCTGCTTTATCAAATTCAGTGTTATGAATGACCACTTCCATGTTTAATTTTACCCCTTACTCTTTCAAATCCTTCTGAACTAGACTTCTTGGAAATGTTACAAGTATTCTGTCCAGAACATGAGTGTCTTGTGGCAGCATCTGCCCAAGGTAGTCCAAAGCAAGATCTATCCCTCTATGCAAAATCCAAGTATTTACCCTTTCTGGAGACCACCAAAAGTTTTCATGCAGTTTCTTCTAGGTAATGGAAAGTATAAAAAAGAACTAAGAAAACCATGGTAAAATAAAGCAACGATAGCGCAGATCTAACCTGGAGCTGTGGAATCTCTGACCCTTGAGATACTTCAATTTGACTGGAAGGCACTCTCTGAGCAACTAGATCTAAGTGGGCCTTACTTACACATGGCTAGGTCCAGATGACCAGCAGACCAGATGACCTTCCAAATTAAATTGATTCTAAATGCCACAAAGTAAGGGTAAACTAGAGAGTTCAACAGCTGCTTTACACCACTTAATACAAACAGCCTTCAACAAAGCCTGAGAAAATACTTACGGAAAGAGCACTGAATGCAATGTTTGAGGACAAGGGCTCTCATGTTCTGCTTATAGACAATCCCACAAGGAGGAGGAGGGAAGTTGGAGACCAGCAGGGGTTTTCTCATGATAACAAAGCACAAACAAAATTTCAAGACAGGTGGTCCCATAGAATATCACCTACTAACGTGCTCTGAAACCCTCAGATCTCAGGACAGGCATGAGTGTCAACTTCACCTTGCTGAAAATGGCAGCACAAATTCCAAACTTTCAGAAAGGAAAGATGAAGATCCACAAATAGGACGTAACAGTGCTGGATTTCAGAGAGATAAATGCCAAAAGAGAAACTCCTCTTGCAGCAAAGCATTGCCTCAGTTGTGAGTTACCATTTCCAACGCCATATTAGACAAATGCTTGCCAATTAAGTGTTTGTTATACTTCAAAAGGAGGAACAGATCTTTCTTTACTACTTAGAGCAATATGAAAAGCAGTAAGACGTCTGCTACTTTATGTCTTCCACCACAGGAGATTACAAGATGGGTCCTATGCTTTTGGTAGAAGACAGAACTATTGCAGCAGTTAATTCCTTGTGGATATTGGGTTGGATATTCGTCACAGGGCTGTTCAGCACCAAAGGAAAAGTTGATGGTTTCTTGAAGGCACTGTGCAACTGAGCAAAAGAACTCCAAAGACAATGCATAGCTACAGATTATAAGATTTTCTCTTATCACAGTGTCAAACCCAGTTTACTATATATAGTTTCAGCTGTTTTTATAAAATATGCATGTGCACTTCTGAATAAGGGTGTGTTAATGTTCGCAGATGAGTAGGGCCCATGAGTACTTCTGACTCATTTTATAATTCCTGTGCCTCCAGGGCAGTTTCTGTTCGAATGGCAATATATGGGTACATGAAGTAATCGCTGAATACTGATGAGATTATGCTTATTTGTGCTGAAATGGTTTTGTTTGTTTTTTTTCATTGATTATGAAGGTCTTAAACTCTTGACCACTGTTACACAGCATCACAGCTGAGTACATGACAGTACAGAAAACAGTAAAGCAAACTTCATAGCATGCATTCAACTTTACCCACTCCCCTCACTCATGACATCCAATGCATGCAAAGTTTCTGAGAAAAAGATTTTACTGAAAGCCATGCAAGGGTTTAAAAAACATCTGACTTGTGTTTTAATTATTGATTTAATTATTCTAATACATAAACACCATCAGTTGGCTGTGTCTTCTTTGATTATTATTATTGTTCTACATCTTCAAGCTAGACAATGTATATAATTGAACTTCTGAACTACATGTAACCAAGCATAAATATTTGCCTTAAAATCTGATGTTTAATAATTGAACAACTCAACTTTATCTACCAGAAATGTTAGATAAATTTTAGTAAAATACCTCTTTTCAGGACTTTCTATGAAAATATATGTTTATATATATACACACACACATACATATGTATATATATGTATGTATACACATATATGCATACATTTATATGTTTTATGCAAGTAAAAATATACCCTTCAGGTTACATTTGCTACATCACTGCTTCATTGAAATTCAGGAAATGCTTTAAGGCACAACTGACTTTACATGATTAGTTCTGAAAGGTTTACTTCTTTGTCACACTGATTTGTGACAATCACCTTGCTGCTCTGAAGTCATAAATCTCTGTAGAGATTATAGTATGCCCCTCTCTATATTGGTATGCTATCAGAAACAGTGATGATCATTTTATACTAGTGTGAAAAGATGGGGGATGCTTAGGAGACACTTATGTTCATTGTTCTCTGTTCAGATATTTATGACTATGTCTAGAGATAAAAAATATAAATTACATTTACATATTTATGAGGATTTTTATGTAATATCTTCATTTCAATTAAAATGCCATCAATATCCCTACATTACTATAAGTCAGAAATCTAACTACAATGCACATGGGTTTGTCTTTTTCCTAAAAACTTCCTAAATTAAAACAAATAACAAAATACAGTATGAGTAGTGATGACTGATAAAAAATGAAAATAGCCTGCACTTTGGGGCAATTACAAAATTGTAAACACCCAATCTATTATACCATAAGATCTAAAAATATCTTTCTTGGTTTTGAGCAGCAGAAAAAAACTTGTGAGAAAATACGTGGGCTGCAGAACCATGCAATGCAAATTGAAGAGTGCAGGCAGAAACTCACCTCTAGCTTTGTTCTTTGTAGCAGCCACTGGAAGCAAGGAAAAGATTGCACAAGAAGAAGAGAACAAAGATAAATTAGACAGAAGTTTGAGCAAGTAAGAATACAGAGAAACTTTATCACTATTGATTCAAAGCTAACAAACACCGTTTCTAGGATTATTTGACCTATTTATTTGAGACATTGCAGTTCTATGAGATAGTTCAGATCTATGATTCTGTCAGAAGACCTGTGTTGAGAATTTAGAAAATATATCACAAAACACACTCAAAAAGCATGGCAAGGAGCGCAGAAAAATCATGGACCATTAATCACAAGTAGGTGAGAGCATATGTACACACATTTGTGAATTCTAAATCTTACAGCATAATTTGCCTTGCCAAAAGTACATTCTGAAGTACCTAAATCTTACGTCATTCCCTCGCTCCTGTTTCTTGAAACGTCATTCTCCTGTGAAGCTGATGCAAACAAACATCAGTTAAACTGCAGGTACTCCAATTATTTATAATCTATGTTATATGATGATCGGTTTTCTTCACTGAAGCCTTGTTCTTGCACCCTAACGGAGCATTCAAAGCAAAAGGAGCAGACAATATTTTAACAGTGATCAGTGTTCAAACTCAGAGAAAAAGGGGCAGACAATACAGTCTTCCTTGAGTCTCCTAAAGCAACATGGTTTCATGCTATTAGTTCTAAAGGCACAACAGGGTCACAAAAACAATGATAGGAGTTCAAAATGTTCCGCTACCATCTGCCCTACCGCCAAAATCAACAGAATTATCTTCTGTTTTGTGAGGCTCATGGATAACGTTGCTGATATATGATATTAATCAGAACCCAAAGTGAAAATGGAATCATTCCGTTAGCTTAAATTACACAAAAGATACTACCCACAACTCTTTAAACTCTCAGGTGCACTCTGAAAAGGCATTCATTCCAGAGCATCTTCATGAAAAAAGGTACCTCAGAAAAAAAAAAGTAATTCCTCTTCTGCTGACCCTTCTTGTAAGGCAGAATTATGTTAACAATTCAAAGGCAGCTACGCTTGTGACCAAAAGACAGAAAAAAAAGGAGAAAGACCAAATCCCCCTTCTGCTCTATTTGCTTCTCTTGTTCACACCTAAAGGTTTTAAGTTGGGTTTTTTTTGTTTGGTTGTTTTTTTTTCTTCCTTTGTTTTGTCTGGTCTGGTGTCTCACCAATCAGTCTTTACTAAGTAACACAAGTAAGGAGAGCATGGCAGTGAAGGCCAAGTTGCCACATATGAAGAAACTGTTGAAAAAATTAAACTTTTAACTTTATGAATGCATCAAAAAATGTCAATTCTCCACCTTTTTTCTCTGTTGTTTTTTTTTTTATTATTATTTCTTCACTGATTCCTCCTCTACTTTCTGATGCACCATTCTGCATTGCTATCATTCTCCTGACAGTGAAAATAAAATAAAAAAAGCAGTCCCATGATGTCTGCAATCAGCATTACTCCACAGAACAGGTCTGCTTTGGGGAGGTACAACAAATGCAGATGCTTCTGCAGAGCTCTTTCCATAAGTCTATTTAACAAGACATATTCACCTGTAAAACAGCCAGTAAATCTTACATGCACTAAAAATCGCTCACGTAGTAAACAAAATTAATGGTGCCATTCTAATTTTATAATAAATGAACAGTTTCTCCTTCATGCAAATATAAGTTGATAGTGAATGCATTGAGTTCATCAACCTGTTCATTTTCTTATGCTTCCCCTTCTTTTTCAGTCCTGAGAATTACATCTACATGAACACATTATCACTTCGAGCCAGAATAATCATTTAAACTTAACAAAGGTCTGGAGGAAACACCACCCCCCTGGTAATTTAAAAGCAAGAGGACACTTTATACTCACATTAATAAGTCAGAATAAAAAAATATATATGTGTATATATATACAGAAAAATATCTACATGAAAAATTACATATGTACTTTAATTGTTCAGAATAAATATATATACATATATGCATATGTAAATTATATATAATCTACATATATATAAATATATAAATATATATAAATATATATAAATATACATATATATAAATATGTAAAATATATATAATCTATAATCTGTGTATGGGTACATATACACATGTATATTAAAAGAATCCAGACGTTTTATGATTAGACAGCTTTATTTTTAAGCATCAACACTAGATAGAGAATTATTACCTATCATGTATCAGTAAATAAAGAAAAGCTATAAATGAGGTTGTACATTATAATTGGAAGTAGGATAGGTTACTAAGCTTGTTAGACCAATTATAACTCTCTGCAAATCCACTAGTAGAGGACTAGATGACAGTAGCCTTCTTAAAAATGTCATGTTCAATACATGTAAGTTTTTCCATTGACAGCATGGTCCAATTACAAGTCAATTCATAAAGTTCAAACTGCACAACAGCCAAATTAGCTGAAAATGGTCTTTCAAAATATAATTCTGCCTACTGAAGGGAACAAGCTGGAGCTGCTTCAATCAACGACCCATCTTTTTGATATCTAGCATGAGGGAAAATTCCTTTTCATTGTTACCATTGAGGTTGGTATTTCTTTTTCCAAAGGTGAGAATTTTTCTCTCTTCCCTCTTTACTCTCCTTGTCACTCTGTGTAAAGAGAAGACAATTTTCAACCTGTACCCAGCATGTTTGAAAATTTTCATCCACCTCTTCTTATTATGACTACACTGAAAGTCATAGGAGGAGACAAGCCTAGATAAATGTTTCAAATGAGCATCATCAAGACTGAAATTTAGCAGAGGCAGGCTGATCTCTTGGTTAGAGCACTGGACCACTCGGCGTTTTATGCTGCTGAAGTCAGTGACAAAAGACCTGTGGTTTCGACAAACAACGTTACAGTCAAAGGATCTACATCCGCTTTATGTCTTCAGCAAATCAGTTGATTTCTCTGCATTTCACATCACACATTCTCTTTTTCCCTACCTTGACTTCCGTGCTTGCTGACTGAAGAGACAAGCTCTTCAAGGCAGCGAGTCTCCCACTTCTCAAAGTAGTATACTTGTAGGACACTGATTTGAAACTTCTGTAATACAACTAACGTGGATTAGGACTGGCCAGTAATAATTTATGGGTACAATGTAACCTGAAAACTGGAATTTACTGTATTTGGCTGGCACTTGCTTTATTTGGCTAAATTAACAAGCCAATCAGGAAATGGATAAAAAGGAAAGGCAATGACTTCTGGTATTTCCCCCCCATGTTCAGGGATTTCTTTAAAAACCAGAACACATTTACAAGGGCATTTTTCTTTAGTTACTCTGCCTTGTCTTGCTTAGGAAGTTGATTTCGGATAGGGAGGCATACTACAGAAAAGTCTGAACAACGACCTTTGTTGGAATTTAAGGAAGATTTTAAAGACCATAGAAGAAAGAAAGACGAAGAGGGAAGAAAGACCATATTCTCAAAAGTCAGGCTGAAAGGCACAACAGAGCTACTAGATTTCTAGCTAAGACTGAGGAAAAAAAATCTCTTCTATTAATCCTTAGTTCTATCAACATTAAACAATATTTTATTTTCTGAAGGTTCTTCTGGTCACAGAATATGCAAAACAAAAGGGTTGGCTACTAGGGAAAGGTCCGGGAGTGAGGGGATCACAGAGCAGCAAGAAGTCAAGGTCAGAGATCTCAGGGGAGTCCACTCTGAGGGATCAGGAAAGGGGACAATAATTGTGCCACGTCCTGAATCACGGCAGTTAATTTTCAGAGAACTAAGGGTTTTAGGGCATTTTTAAATCAGAAAAACATTTCTGCTGTTCCTGTGCTACTGAAACAATGTTTTTAAAATTCATTGCCTGAATGTAAAAAACTGGATTCAAATTTCAAAAACCCTAATATACCCTTGCTCTCAAATATCAATAATATATTGTGCTTTATTTTTCTGTGATACATCTTTCTGACTTCTTGCTTTTTGTATGCCAACAATTGTTAAATTACATTCTTTGATAAATGGTGGCTACAAGTTGTTCAATATTTTCTCCACACTCAGCTGCCTCTATGCTGTTCAATTTTGTGGACATTTTTAGACAGATTTGATATAGCATTTATTTTATTTTTCTCTTATATGTGATTTATTATTCGATCTGGGGTTCTGTCTTTTGTCTTTGGGAAAAAACACATCCTTGTAATTACTTCAATAGCTCAATAAAAATAAAAAAGGGAAAAAGTATTTCCCCCAGATGTCCAGCTTACCTAACCTTTTATTTCAGAAAATAAGGAGGAAAAAAAAAAGAAAAAGTGATAAGTTTGAGGTCAGTGTCTTGTTCTCATTTCACCTATTACACGTACTAAGAACACAGCTAGAGGAAAAAGCAGTACAATATCGAAACGTTATAATGACTAAATAGCTTTTTTCAAGAAAAGAAACAAGATGAGTCACACTTATAAAGCACATTGCATGGATTTTCTCCTGAATGCAGTAACCTACAGTTCCAGCCAATCTACAGGTCCTCTCATCTTCAATAAAAAATTAAGACATGAACAGTCTATAGGATGGACATCTGTATTTTTCATCTGTATTTTTACTCCAGTCTTAAAACCTTTTGCGATCATGGAATACTAAAAATTACCAGAGAAGAAGCATACATTAAAAAAAAAAAAAACAAACAACAAACTAACACCTCCCCTCAAACATATAATGCAGATTTCCAATTTTCAAAAGAAAAGGAGTTATTTTTACACTACTTAAATTTAGAATTTTCTTTTTAATTTTACAATGATGATGACAACAACCTCATTTTTTTTGCTTTGGATAAACTGATGGATTATCACTGGTCACCTAAATGCCAGCTCTGATTCTCTGACTGGAAAAGCTCCTCTGTGTGACAGAAGGCTTAGCAGAATCATTTTCTCCAGAGAATACTGCAAATTATTAGGCTCTCACAGACTAAGAGACTCATTCAAAGCAAGGATGCCAGTATGTGCTGTAATGCAGCATGCTTCACTGCCTCCTTTTCAACAACAGCATTTTCCAAAAGCCACTGAAGGAGAAAGAAACCACCATCACCACCTGAAATTCTTAGTGGGATTTTGGGTCTCCTGCATTTCTGCCTAGTCTTGAAGAGTGGCCAACAGATTACATGGTACCTTGGGAATTCTTTTAGATTAGGATACAGTTTAAAAAAACTAGATACATCCTCATGGCTAAATTTGTTTACTTCTGATTTTCTGACCTCTCATTTCATTGCCTTTATTAAAATGCCTTTGCATTTTATAGTGAATATTCTTTTTTATACGTAAGTTGTGCACACTCTTCTCACGGAGATTTCTAAAATATCAGTTAGTAGCATTTGCAGATATAATCAGAATGCATATTTGCCTAGACAAGTCTTCACCTCTTTATTTGTATAACCATTACAGATCTATGCAGTCATGCATATATAATTATATGGAATTCAAACATGCAACCTTCTATTATTTATTCTATCTTTGCATCATTCTATCCACAACACAAGTTCCTAAGATTACATCAGGTAATTTCCCTCAGAAAGAGGTATGTTTCACTTACTAAACTAATTGATTGATCTTCAAAAAAACAAGAACCATTTTGGTTCTGACAATTTAATACATTTTTTCCCTCAGAGTTTAAGAGAAAAACTACAAATGAACTGGTATGCAAAAAAATTATGTGATTTTGCAATGACAAAAAATTGATTAATTTCTTTTATTGCAACTACAACACTAAATGTGTATAAAATAGAATACATATCGTATACATACTATTTAATAGGGATTATGCATCTATATAGTGATTTGTAACCATTTTTCCTCTTAGAACAGAAAATATGTTCTTGAAGATACAATTGAAAAGGGGACAAAAATGCAAATTTGGAAGGGTCATGAAGAGGTCAACGGCTGCATCCTCTGGGTCTGAAGCAGCATGAATTATGTTTGGACCTCTCCTAACAGATTGCCTAACATATTGTTAAATCCTTTGGTGACAGGGACTCCAAAAGCTCTCCAGGTAATATGTTTTAGTGTACAGTTGTCTTCTCAATGTCAAATTGTTTTCCTGACATATAACCTAACCATCATATGTAGGAAACTAGCCCAATTACTTAACCCTTCTCATACCTCCCATGAGTACAAATAACAACAGAACACATACTTCTTTAATGTAACCTTTTGCATATTTGAAGACTTCTCTTCAAATATTTCTCTTCTGTTTCTAAACAATTATGTTCTTCCACTCTCTTAATATACGGTTTCCAACGTCCTCTTTATTGTCTTTCCTTTTTTCCCCCGGATTTTCAAGAATTTATTGACACTGATCTAAAATCAGGCAAGATATCCAGCTGAGTTGGCACTAGCACAAAGTGGAATAATTACTTACAATGCCTTCCACCTAGCTTTTTGGCTGTGCACTCCAAAATAGCACTTGGCTCTAACGGAGCAGCATCACATGGTGTTCCAGCCCTCAATGACCCCTTAGTTCTCCTCTCCATATTGTTGTACACCTACCTATTGACCTCTTTGGTTTCACGTATTTATTTTATCCTTTCTGAATGCAGGACTTCACCCTTGTCTTTAGAAGATTCTGTTGCTTTAAAGTTACTTCCCCCATTTGTTAAGGTCATTTTGAATACTAACACACCCCTCCAATTCCATGTATAAATACTAACATGACTGTTAATCTATAAAGTATGAACCGATCTCAAAGCTACATACTGTACCACATTATTTTTGTATATCTGCTACTCTGTTGAAGAATATAGTAATTCTTGACAGCAGTAGCAGACGTTCAAATCCAAGATTAACAAGGTCATAAAGGACTTCAGTTGTGTTCAGCCCATAATTAGCAAAAAACCCAAAGAACAAGCAACTTGTTAAACAAAACAAAACTAATCCATCTTACCTAATGTCCCTCCTACACACAATATAAAACCTGTAGGCAAGCCAGACATAAACTACATAAGCTAATGCGTAGACCCAAATGACATATACTATATACTACTGCATCTAGCAAACCTATGAACTGACCATACATCCTGGGCACTAATAGTTGACTGTTCTGTTACTAAATGACAAACAGAAAATCAAAACAGCAGCTGCTGTATGCTTACTCTGCAAGAAAAAGCAACGTTTAGAGAAGCTGCTTTTAAAGCAGACTGTTCTGTATAGGATGCAGCAACTCTAGAAACTCTATTAAATTATATTTTACTTGGTGAAACTTTGAAAGACAATGTGACAAAGGAGCACAGATTCCAGCATTTTGGTTTTCCCCCCACCCTCTTGTCTAGAATTCAATGCCAGGTAATGACAGAATATTTGCTGGTGTTCAGAATCTTTCCCTTCCAACCCAACCGAATATAGATTTTTAAAATAGTAATTACTGAACCCAGATAATGAGAAGCAATTCATATACTGGAATGGAAAAGCTAAAATGACTGTAAGCATCTTTCAAACTTCCTAATATGCTGCTAAACACATTAAATATTTTAAAACTGCGACTAGATTATCACATGCAATGACTTTTATTATGCGATACTAATCACAAAATATTGAAGAACATGCAGCTCCATTTTATTTCTGAAAAGTAGACTATAAATATAGTAATTTTGTTCTCGATACTCATTATAACTGGCATGATAGAGATCAGCAGAAGCATCTTATAATCTAAACATCACTAAAGTTCAGGATTCCAGCTGTAGCTGATTCACATTAGCAGCTGAAAACTGCTATATACATAACACAATACATTACTGTAGAGTGAAACTAGAAGATGAGTATAATCATGCCCTAAAGGCTCCTCTTAAAGGCATCCAGATAACATGATTTGCCTGTCCCAAAATGCCAACTTTATGCATGTTATAATACAGCTGAACATGTAACTTCTACAAGCAATGCAAGTTGCAAGTAAGCAATTTCATCATAAGCTGGGTTTCCATAAAACATCACACAAATTTCACTTGCAAATAAATAATACAGTTTGTGAACAAGAGTAAATACAATTTTTGTATTTCATTTTATCAAGGTAACAGAATGATTTAAGAAGTATGTATAAAAACAACTCCGAAGTAGTAGAACGAAGAACTCCACAAGGCTGTAAGTGTGGTTATGTCAGGCAGAGATACAAGTAGTCAGTTCTGCTCTCAGATCTCTTTTACAGTTATTTCAAAACTTAAACCAAATATTTGAAAAGCTTTGATATTCATTCAGCACCTCAGACAAACTATGAAAATTGTTCATCATGCAAAACGTGTGTACCCACACACTTGCCCAACTTCCATGTTTATGTCAGGTCTCCAGAAAGAGTAGAAGGGAAAAGATCCTGCTTAGATACACTTAACAAAGTACTTGGGCACAAATTGGCTGTCATCACGTAAGTGTGACTGAGCACAAGCAGCTGTAAGCAGTGATCTTATGTTTCTTCTCACATCTGCAGATCCATGTGTGCAAAACACCTCAAACTATGTCTTGTCCATTTTGTTCAACCCAAGAGCAACCTGTGACATTCATGTCTCATGTTAGGTTTTCTTTTTTTTTTTTTTTATGTATATGCTATCCTACATTATTACAAATAGACATTTTCTGAGTCTACTATGCTTATATAGTAGAGTACTCTGATAACCCACAAAGCTTTAAGAGTTCTTGTATTTGAAAACAAGCCCTTATACAACCACCATGAAATCAGAAACATTATAATCAAGAGCAAGGAGCTAGGTAGGCAGACTAACAGCTAAGGTTACAACTAATTCATCTACTGTAAACCCTAAGAAGGTTTTGAGAAGGCAACTGGCTTTTACCATATGGTTACTTTCCTTTTTTTTTTCTTTTTTTTTTTTTAATATCACAGCCCATGGGGTCTCTGTATAAAAACTGTT
The DNA here is from genome assembly GCF_964195595.1 of Calonectris borealis. Classification (NCBI taxonomy): domain Eukaryota; kingdom Metazoa; phylum Chordata; class Aves; order Procellariiformes; family Procellariidae; genus Calonectris; species Calonectris borealis. The sequence continues at coordinate 104,262,191 of NC_134312.1, forward strand.
ACATCACATCCATAATAGATCATCTGTATGAAATGCTTTCTTAATAAAGTTAAAGCATGTATTAAGGGCCACTGGGAGAGTAACCGAAGCATGTGGGAAAAAGCACATATCTTAAAGGATAGAGAGTTAAAACCTTGAACAGAAAAATAAGATTTTTTTTTATTCCCCAAATATTATCAATTTAGGCTTTTTCAGACATTAGAAGACAAACTTGGATAACTGACAAGACTGATGAAAAAAATACTATAATAAATTAAGTGCAGAGCTCAATCGATAGGATTTTCGTAAGTTTAAATGGATGTCAGTAAATATGCTCTAAATCTAAGCTCTTCAGTTGGAGAATAGGAATTTCAGATGTGACTTTTCAGTGATGATTTTATTCAGCCATTAAAAATTCTACACAGGATTTTCTTCATCACCACTTGCAATCACCGCAGTTGTCATGTCAAGAAATACACTGGAAAGCTTTACTCCTTGTCTTGACCTGATACATTATAGCCATTCCTCTTGAGACCTTCTAAAAAGTAGCTTTCAGTATTATAGAACATAATGACTCCTTTGGAATTAGTGAGGCTTACAGGATAATTTAGAGACATTAAAATACCTTCACAATTGAGGGACTTCTTGTGGTTTAACCCCAGCCAGCAACTAAACACCACACAGTCGCTCGCTCACTCCCCCCCAGGGGGATGGGGAGAGAGAATCGGAAGGATAAAAGTAAGAAAACTCATGGGTTGAGATAAAGACAGTTTAATAGGGAAAGCAAAAGCCACGCACGCAAGCAAAGCAAAACAAGGAATTCATTCACTACTTCCTATCGGCAGGCAGGTGTTCAGCCATCTCCAGGAAAGCAGGGCTCCATCACGCGTAACGGTTACTTGGGAAGACAAAATACCATCACTCCAAATGGCCCCCCCTTCCTTCTTCTTCCCCCACCTTTATACGCTGAGCATGATGTCATATGGTATGGGATATCCCTTTGGTCAGTTGGGGTCAGCTGTCCTGGCTGTGTCCCCTCCCTTCTTCTTGCGCACCCCCAGCCTACTCGCTTGTGGGGTGGTGTGAGAAGCAGAAAAGGCCTTGACTCTGTGTAAGCAATGCTCAGCAGTAATGAAAACATCCCTGTATTATCAATATTATTTCCAGCACAAATCCAAAACAAAGCCCCATACTAGCTACTGTGAAGAAAATTAACCCTACCCTAGCCAAAACCAGGACAGTATCTACCACTTATTCTATACCATCTACGTCATGGCCAGGTCTCACATTTTCCAATACGTTCCAATTAATCATCATCACTTTTCCTGTCTTTTGATATATACACACAGATATCATTCCCTTAAGCTATGAGCCATCCCTCTAAAATGTCCATTGAGTTAATTTAGTCCATGACTTTGGGCTCCACCTGTCATAACAGTCTTTCAGGACAGGAGAGATGGTGTGTGATATTAGAGATGGTGTGTGATATTGGATTGTTGCATCTTGAAGCCAGTTCTGATTCCACCACCGGTCCACTTTGCTTGGTTTCATTAAAGTTCATTCTTCATTAATCTGGGTGATTCTTACTGTAATACCATTGATATGGCCTACTGCAACCATAGATGTGATGACATACAGTATTATATAGCAACTAACGTCATACAGTTCAATTCATTGGCTATTTTCACCCAAAATGAAATCCCCTTGACGTACACATCGGACTTCCCCATCCTTTTGCATTACCCACCAAGTGCATCCAGGTCCTTGAGGAAACGCAATCCCACGAATGGTTTTTCCTTTGCCCGAGGCAAGAGTAACCCAGACTGTCTCCCCAGCATATTTTTTATTAGTAGTCCCCACTACAGGGACTTTAGCCCCCTCTAGGGTACATAAAAGTTTTGATTGGGCAGGGCTAGCCTGATTGGCAGATCCCCTAGTGTTGACTAACCAGGTGGCCTTTGCTAAATGTGTGTCCCAATGTTTAAATGTCCCAGCACCCATTGCTCTCAGTGTAGTCTTTAACAGTCCATTGTATTGTTCAATTTTCCCAGAGGTTGGTGCATGATAGGGGATGTGATATACCCACTCAATGCCATGCTCTTTGGCCCAGATGTCTATGAGATTGTTTCGGAAATGAGTCCCTTTGTTTGACTCAATTCTTTCTGGAGTGCCATGTCACCATAAGACTTGCTTTTCAAGGCCCAGGATAGCGTTCCGGGCGGTGGCATGGGGATATGTTTCCAGCCATCCGGTGGTTGCTTTCACCATGGTGAGCACCTTCATAGCTTGATGGCATTAGGGTACACTATGCACTGGTGTCCACTAGAGCCTTATACTTCTGTGGGTCTGATGCGCCACCCTGTGGGGGTGGTTGCAGCAGTGGAAGCAGAACAACTGGCAGCGCAGAGGTAAACCCATCTGGGCTGCCACACTGTGGAAAGATATTGCTGCCCGTATAGAGAACCTGGTTGTAAAAGTACGTCACGTAGATGCTCACGTACCCAAAAGTCGGGCCACTGAAGAACCTCAAAACAACCAGCAGGTGGACCAGGCTGCTAAGATTGAAGTGGCTCAGGTGGATCTGGACTGGCAACATAAGGATGAATTATTTATAGCTTGGTGGGCCCGTGACACCTCAGGCCATCAAGGAAGAGATGCAACATATAGATGGGCTCGTGATCGAGGGGTGGACTTGACCATGGACCCTATTGCACAGGTTATCCATGAATGTGAAATATGCGCTGCAATCAAGCAAGCTAAGCGACTAAAGCCTTTCTGGTATGGAGGACAATGGCTGAAATACACATATGGACAGCCCTGGCAGATTGATTATATCACACTCCCACAAACCCGCCAAGGCAAGCGCTATGTGCCAGGCCATCGACTCCACACAGTCCAGTAAATCCGGTTGTCCCTTTCCTCCACCTGGCTGGAGGCAGGGCCCCTCTAGTCCTGGTCATAGTATTCATTACTCACTTCTTGTAGATGCAGATCAAAAGTCCCTTTATTAAGATCGGAAGTAGTCAGGTCTTCTACTCTGTCTGGGGGACTGCTCACTGAAAACCGGAGCAGCATTTTTCCTGGAAGAACCCCCTTTTGTGATGGTTTTTCCTTGCAACTCACATACCCGTGCCTCTAGGATTGAGGTAAATTTTCCATCCCACTTCCTCATGTCCTCTCTGTGGTCACACAGGTAAAACCATAGGGTGGCCCGTGGTGTGTATCCTCTATATCCTCTCTCTTGAGCAGAGGGACGCTTACTCCTAATAGCTGAGATACTGGTCATACAGGTGGGGAGTACGACATATCCTCTTTGAGTTGCTAGAACTCCCAAGACAGTTTCTCCACAGCAGAGACACAGGCCCGTAGGGAGGAAGAGAGATTTTCTTCATATTGCTGGAGTTGGCCAGCCAATTCATCCATCATTTGTTCCTCTCCATCTTTCCAGGTCATTACTGCCAATGAGTTTGCATACGATGCTGGTGCGCTCCGTACAAACTTCTGCCACGTGGGTCGGGTGCATTTGACGTCATCTGGATCTTTGGATAACTGCTCGTTGTTCAGGTCATCATAAATCACCTCCAGCATGGCTAATTCCCTCAGGTTCTGGATACCTCTTTCCATGGTGGTCCACTTGCCTGGGTGACATATAACATCTTCCTTGAAGAGATACCTTTCCTTCATGCCTGACAGGAGTCTCCTCCAGAGGATGAGGACTTGTGCCCCTTGTCCAATCGCTTTGTCAATGCCCCCTTCCCTAGAAAGGGATCCCAGCTGCTTGGCTTCCCTACCCTCCAATTCCAGGCTACTGGCCCTGTTATCCCAGCATCGGAGCAGGCAGATGACAATGTGCTTGCCTGGACGAGGACTGAAATCTTTTCGCATGTCTCGCAGCTCACTCAGGGATAGGGATCAGGTGGTTACCATCTCATTTATGAGTTCTGCCTCTTCCTCCTCCTGTTCTCGTGAAGGCCCTGGTTCATCTTCATCCCTTACTAAACAAGCTGATTTTCTTGTGTATTTCTTCTTATGTATAGGGACGACTAATACCGGCACAGGTTGATTCTCTGTTGCGGGGGTTGGAGTAGCCGCAGGGATGTCATTTTGTTGTGAGATCCAGAGACCTTCTCTTCCCCTTGAAGGTTCTGAACAGTGTTGAACAGGGCTCGTTAGGCATGGGCCAGGCCCCAGCACATTGCAGTGATTTCATAGAATAGAATAGAATCATACAGGTTGGAAAAGACCTCTAAGATCATCGTGTCCAACTGTCAACCCAACACACCATGCCCACTAAACCTTGTCCCTAAGGGCCTCATCTACACGTCTTTTAAATACTTCCAGGGGTGGTGACTCCACCACTTCCCTGGGCAGCCTGTTCCAAGGCCTGACCACTCTTTCAGTAAAGAAATTTCTCTTTTGTGTCAGTAAAGACTTTTTTTTCAGTAAAGAAATTTCTCTGATTTGTGTCTCTCTGGAGTTGCCAGGGTGACAGCATACTTTTTCCGAATACTTTACTAGTTTTTCAGGATTCTTCACTTGTTCAGGTGGGAAGTTCCAAAACACTGGTGCCCACTGTCCTAGGTACTTACCCATACTATCCCACATACCCTGCCACTCATAACTATCCAGCCTTGGGGCAGATCTCTGGACCCTATTCTTAAATTGTTTATTAACCTGAGACAAAACCGAAATATTACCAAGAAATACCAATAGAAGTATCTTAACTACCCAAGGATGTTCAAGATGCTGAAAAGTTATTGTAATGAAGGAGGAAACATCATAGAAGAAGGTAACGAAGGTGCCATTCTGCATTTCCTCCATAAAAAAACCTCTCAGAGGAAGAGGTATAATTGCTAATTGCTAGTGCTGTTAAGGTGAAAAGTTGCCTTGGCAAAACTTACTGAGCGAGGCTTATTTTTGTGTGAGACATGTAAATGAGAAATTTTTTTTATAAGGATGCACTGTCCAGAGATAAACTTCATCATTACTATAGACCTTTTTGACCTTACACCATCTTTCATTGCATGTTTGAAATTGTACCTGACTATATGCACTAAATTCACAATCAACTAGTCATATTAAAAACCATTTCATTTCCTGTATATAGTTCTAATATCCTGCTATGGTTTTAAATGTATATATGTGTTGAATATACAAACTAATGCAGTAAAAGTTATCAGCTATTCTACAACTTTCCCACAGTTATGAGAACTACAGCTGAAAATTCACAAATTCAAACAATTCTCAATTCCAGACTTAAGATTTTGCACCCACCTCCCATCCCCCACTCTCTCCTTATATACAGAAATACAAGCCAATAGTTCTCTATTAGAAAGAGACTGGAGGAATGAATATGCAGAATCTACAAGCATATGCCTGAATATTCAGAATTTGAAAACTCATAAAACAGCCATTAGATTTTTCAGAAGAAAAGTAATATTAAATTCAGAATTTAAAACATTGTTAAAGAAGCTTAAAAAATAAAAATAGTCTCGACGAAGATATAATTGTTCCAAATATGATACTTTTAATACTGACCTGAGCTCCAATTTTCTTTGATCTGAGCATTAAAAACATTTCTATTCCTCCTTTAATTATATCGCCACTCTACTGAAGTTGTTTGTAGGCAATATTCATTTAAGAGTTGACCTGTGTTTACAGCAGCTATCAGCAGTCCTGGCTCTCCATATCACTCTCAGGTTACTACATGCAATAATATGCCTAAAGTGTTGGTATATAAAAAGCTGGAAGCACTGTCTGTGAGGGAATATATAATCTGTAAGCTTTTTGCAGCAAGGGGGAAAAAAAAGTAATTTTTAACACTGGGGACTAAGCTGAGGGGCTGAAAAGCTCTGCTTAGGTGGTCAGCAATTAACATTAGAAAATTACATTGATATTTAAACTCTCTTCAGCTTGCATTTAATCTGAGTTAGTTTCAAAAGGGGTGGCTCACAGTTTGCCCGTCTAACGAGAACATCCACAGACTGCTGACATGAGCTGTTGATGTGGTTGTCACAGCTTTGTTCTGTACTGGAGCCTTTAATCATGTGCCCTTCACTCTTGGTCTTTAGATGTACGTGTTGGCCATACCTCCAAAATAGACCAGATGCATTTCATGAACTGCTCAGTTCTGTCTATGAGTCATCAAAATAAGGACTTACTACAGAACATCTTTACCAGGGTGTGTGTACACAGTCAAAGTACAGTCAGCATATGCACCTGGAAATCAGACACACTAACGATGGTACATGGTCCACTGTAGACACAGTGCCAAATGAGAGCTTCTGAATGACTGCTAGAAATAACTGAAGTGAGAAAAACAATGTTCTGCAAGTTCTGCCGCTTTGGTGGAACGAAAATGAAAAGACTGAAGCATCGCAGCTTCTAGATAGCACAGGATCTTTAAAAACTGAGTCATTCCACTTCGGCGGAATGAAAATGAAAAGACTGAAGCATCATGGCTTGTAGGTAGCACAGGATCTTTAAAAACTGAGTCTAAGAGATGTAGCAAGTTAATATATTAAGATGAATTTAAAATGATAGATGACAAAAGAAAAACCTCTTCAAAATCAACAAGAGAAACTAAAATCCGGGGAGGTAAAAAAGATGAAACCAGAGAGAAGAGGGAAAAAAGCCAAGATTAAGTGAAAAGAAGGGGAGAAGATTAAATTCAAAGATCCAGATCAGAAAGCTCAGAGAACCAAATGTGTATGAGACATACTAACTATTATAGAAATCTCAAAATTTCAAACTTCAGTCATCTGTATTTTCAGCATTTCAATATTGAGAAAGTATTTCTAAAGTGATAAGAGATATAGTATATAAGGAGATAGACTAAGACTCTACAACTGTAAATGAATACTTAATAACAAGACAAGAAAGTTTTCATATCTTATAATTACTTCCTTACTATCATTACGATGGTCTCTGCCTGTGCTCCTTCCTTCTAACACCGCCACAAGGTTGTTACATTACTCACCTTAAAAAACAAACAAACAAACAGAAAATCTTTCTTATATATAGCAAATAAGTATATGTTTCTTGCACTTCTCATTTCTCATATTTCTTTTTCCTTTCCCATCAGTGGAAATACTCCCAGAATTTGAAAGAATATTAAAGTATACCTATTTTTATATATATTACATATGCATATGAATTATATATTTCATATTACGTATACAAGATATTGTGTATATATTATTTTAATATATTCTTTTATATGACAACCATATTCTATAGTATATAAACTTGTTCATTCAATATCCATCGCTTCATATAACATCTATTATTATATTCTATAAAAGAATATATAAAGCAATATATGTGTGAGATACATATATATGAATAATATACTATATAATACATAAAAGTGTGTGTGTATACACATACATTACTGCCTATAAAGTATAATGCATTTTGGTACATTTGAACAACCGTGAGTGAAATCAAGTTAGAGTAATGTGTACAGTCAATTGAAAAATGAAAGATGAGAACACTTTCATGGAATTCTTCTGAGAAACTTTTGAAAAATATTATTTTAGGAAATTAAAGAAACTAAGTATAGTCAAAGTGACTGTTTACAGGAAATGATGCGATTCTTGCGGTAATCCTCTTATTTATGACTTCTGAAGTAAAATACTCTTACTACGCCTACGATGAAAAAAAGTGTTATAGTAAAGAAATTATTTGTGAACCTGTACATTTCTGAACTGCACAACAACTGCATGTTGAGTCTTTATCGTATTTTGATTCATAATGTGAGTTTTATAACATCCTGGAAGACCATACACCAGACAAGTAATTACCCAAGGTATTCCTCAATAATGCAAACTGAAACTCTCCTGAAAAAAAAGGAAAAAAAAAAAAAAAAGGAAAAAACCACTAACACTAAACTAGCCCTCAAGGCAAATAAACAAGTTACTATTGGGTATTTCTAACGCATTCCTTGCAACCTCTGCCAACATGCATCTTCTAGACAACATTATTACACAATTACAACGAGCTATACAAGCACGCAAACCCCCTTTATAGCAGAATCGTGTTTATATACAGCGTTTAGCTTCAATCATTGCTGGAAATAGAGGAAACATTTTGAAATGTCACGCGTTTGTAGCCAAACCATTGTACAATAAAGGATTCTGAGCAACAGAACGCAAAAAGGCGGGTGGTGTTGCTATTTTTGTTTTGCTGTCGGAGCACAGCCAAAAGAGATTTGTAGTTCCGTGAATGAGCGGCAGAACAAACTCCAGCTGTGAACACGTGCCCTGCGAGATTCAGCCAGGTCCCTAGCAGCTAACTGGGTAGCTCACCAAATTATACCGACATGCTCTTGCCTTGCTCAACTCTTGGAGCACACCAAAGCAGATGGTAACAATAGAGGCATCCCCGTTCTTATCCTAGGAAACCAAAGAAACCTTCCAGGGCCATTCCTGAGAAGTTCGTACATGCACCTCTTTCATATTCAGTACAACTCTTGCAGTTTAGGAGAAGTTTGCACACGCAGTCAGTCACAGCATAAATAGAAACTGGCAACACAACTATGACTACTCTTCCTTAAAAACCTCATAAGCCTTCTCTTCAAAGAGATTTATGAATAATGGGAACTAAATAATTCATGGCACTGCAGATGCCAGTCCAAATAGCCTCTTCCTTTTTAAGGTTTCAGTTTGTAGATGTGTGATCAAAAGCCTTCATCAGTCATGATAGTGGCATTTGTACTCAGTCCAAACAAACCGTATTTGCATCTGAATGTTTTTCATTGAAATGAGAGATATAATATGCAAGCCAAGTTCCAACTAAAAGGCGTTTTATGCTATTTAAATTCAGTCAAATTAAAGGCTGAATGCAACCTAAAAGGTCTACTCTCAGAACAATAATCTGACACATCATAAATAAGACGCATTTTTTTGTTAGAGTACCTCAGCACATGTCTGAAAATTTTACACAGCATCTTAACAGTGCTGCCTCTTGAGGAATAAAAAAAATAAAAAGTCCTGCATATAAAGTAATGAAGTAAACAGAAACTTAACACGCTGCCACCAATTCAAAGATTTGACTCACTTGTACACAGTTACATGAAACCAAGTAGGTAAAAGTAGTTGCTCTGTGAAGGCAACATTAACCTGGAAGAACCTGCTACTACATTTTTGAGCAAATAAAGACGTGTCTCGTCCATCAAATTCTCACTCTGTTTTATTAATCCTGTTTACTAGTAAGGTGAGGATCATTCTTTGCCACATCCTTTGCTCAGCTTTACTACTACATTCAAAAGTACCACAAGCAGTCCCTCAAAAAATAACAAAGGAAAGAAACCAGTCCATAAAGTTCTCCATTATTAAATATGGAAGAAGTCACAGGAATTTCACCTTGGCAAGAGAAAAAGCAGTAGGATCAGATTAAAATTCTTACCAAGGGGAAATAAATACAACTCTCTCAAATTGAGGTTAACACTAATTTTAAAAAGACTATTAAGAGCCTAAAATGCTCTTTTCTTATGAACCTTAGCAGGGATAAACAAGATCATTCTTTTTGTCATGGGGGTTTACCGTAAATCCCTTATTTTTTCCTTTTTTTTTTCTTTTTAAGAAAGCCTTCCTATTATATTAGCAATGACATGAGCTGGTGAAAGAAGAAAATTAGATATTATGCATTACCTCATATTAAAGCATGTCACAGGTCAGTCTGTACATTTGAAGTACGTCTGGGTTGGGTTTTTTGGGGGGATTGTTGTTTGGTTTTTTTTTTAAATAAAAAATATATCAGTTTACTTTGCAGAAAGCAGAACCCCATGAATTACTTATCCAAACTAGGTCTTAATTTTAAAGTCCTTAAATTTAACTTAGTAATTAGCATATGCAACGTACATGAGAGAAACTATGACGATTCCAATGATGTTTGTATTCATTCATATACAATCTATTTAAATATTTAGAGAATGCATGATTTTAAGGTATCACTAATTTTGACATGGAAAGAGTTTACGTGAATAAAAGTTAATAAAAAGAGGAATGTACTCTAGAAAGCAAGGCTACTCCACAACATGAAGGTACAGACTTCTCAGGAAAACAATAGGGAATGGCTTGTGGCAGACTAGCACAACGGAGCACCAACACTGTGAATGCTAATGAGTAAAGCCAAGGAATAACGCTGGAGCATCATGTATTGGAAGATGACACTGATGAGGGCAAATGTAGAAAAATGATTATCAACTTCAGACCCCTAGAGCAGCGTGAATGAAATCACATCCTTGTGTTCTGGGAAATAAAACAGCAACTTGGATAGAAATAAAGACAGCCTTTAATTATCTAAAAGTAAATTGGGAGCAGCCCATGATAATTCAAAAGTGGCGTTATTATAGAACACAATGCAGAGTTAATTCAGAAATCAGTTTGTTCAAAAACATCAACAGCTGGGTTTAATAATAGACACAATGAATCAGAAATGAAGAAAAGCTTGAGACAGAAGATTATTGAGCAATTCCAATCATATTATTAGATTTACAACTAAACAATGGCAAAGAACCTGTATGTTAGAATTATTTAAATAAAGGAAAACAATAATTTGGATTGATGATCTGCAAGAGTGTCAAAAAATGAACCTCTACAGCGTTATTTTGTCTAGTTGTGTTTCAGAGATGTTTGATTATGCTTTTACGTGGCAAAAGGTAACTTTCCCATTCCTTCAGTATTTTTAAAACAAAATAAACACTGTCTTGACACAAGACCAAAATATCATTTGAACAAAAAAAAAAAGCTTTAATGTTAAAAAAGGTTTTAATTACACAGTGCTACATACTGATATTTCTATTCATATTCAGCAAGATCTCCTTCTGCAAATTCTTTCATTGCTTTTGTAATTCCCATGGCATATGATGCTTAAATTCCATTACATTTGGGAAAGCATGGGAACCACAATCAGACTATCAAATGATTAAAGCCAATACCACTGGCAAAGCAAAAATAGTGACTGACTGCAAGTTTAGTTAGAATGATTGGATATTTTATTAACAGAATTATAAAGTTGAACTTTGTACAACACATGGTCAAATTTTACATATAAAAAGTAAATATGCACAGCAAATACTGTAGTGCCATATCTTGTTCTGCATAAAACAGAAGTGAACAGTTTTAAGTTTTTTGTTTTGTTTGGTTTGGTTTTTTTAAGGGAGGAGAATAAGGCTGTGTTGCTTGGGCAAATATCAGCAACCTTGTATCTTTCTTGTTAAGCAGCTAACCGGTAATCTTTCCAGCTATAATTATACTTTAAAAAATGTTTTCCTGTACATATAGTTTAGCTTTTGATTATCATTTTGATTGCGTTGATAAGTGATGTTCTGTAAGCTGGCAAATAATAATAATAATGTGAACGACAAACGTTAACGTTCTGAGTCTAACGTTCTGCCTAACAGAACAGATTAACAAAAACTATAAAAATCCCTAAACTGGGTTTGATGATATTGGTCTGAAGTCAGAGAATCACCGTGACACACTGCCTGCTGACAGATGAAAGATAATTCTTTCTCAGAGCATATGAACTAAACAATGTTAAGAGAATTCCTGTTTTCAGGCCCTCTCTATAATGTATCTCTCTCCATCCCGCTTTTCTACAATGGCCCTGTATTATGTCCAGATCAGATGAGGTGAATGAGATTCACCATTTTTGACCCCATTAAAAGCTGTCCTTCACTCATCCAACAGAGTCACCAGAAAACACAGTGCTTTCTCCAAATGCTTACAGAACAAGGTCTCCCACGAGCTATTACCACTTCTACAGCCGTTGAGGTGTTCGTGGCGCTTTGCTGACAAGTACAAAGCAAGGGCTTGGTTCTCCTCTCATTTCACTATGAAGTCTGGCCTATGCTGCGCCAGGCGCAGTGCTCTGTGGCACTGTACGGGTGAGCTTGAAAATACCCACCCTTGGTTCTGCTGTCAGCGCACTCATGCCAGAACGAGGGGATTGCAAAGCCTCCCTGGAGAACCGTGTAAATACTTGGTTAAACTGCCAACCAGCAGATTAACAGCAAAATGTATTCTCACATACATACACAGTTATTTTAGTACTGATTTCCAGCAAGAATGAAAGTAGCTCTAGGATGAAAAGAACAGCATTGAAAAGATGGTGGTTCACGGTACAGTTTCTGAAACTTACACAAGCATTAGTTCAAGACCACCGCTTTATTTTATTCCACCTTCCTTCTCTGTCCTACTTTCACCCACAATGGAAGTACGCATGCAGAGAGAAATTTTCTTTGGTTAACCAGTATTTTGGCAAGTTACAATTCATAACAATAGTGCAAAAAGAAAAATTGAACAGCTTCTACAGTCAGCACTTTGTCTACCAAGCAATACTGAGCAACAAGTATTGTATGCTGAACGTTGTTTAAAACTATCATTTCAAATTTGATTCTCTTCAAAGAAACAAAAAGAAAAAGAATGCTGACAAAAAATTGCCACTCGGTAAAATGCTGGTACCAGGTCTGTGTGAAGCTGTCAACCAGAAAGTAACCCAAGTATAAATATTTGGGTTCTGAAACAACTTATGGCAAACATACAAGTGGTAAAACTGTATTTGACTCAGTATTTTTGTATTATGCATTTCTGACATAGGAACTGGCAATGGAAGTATCATTTGCACAGAGGCAACATTGCATAACCTTCCATTACATGACAAATAGTTCCAAAGATATTTTCTCTACCAAGTATTCCTCTACATAAGTTGAACTATGTAATATACAAATAAAGTGTGTCTCAATGACAGTCCAACAGAAAATTTGTTGGAGGCAATGAACGAATCCCTCTACAATGACACATATGAATATATACATTTATTAATTGAAAGTTAACATTCTTATTCAACATAGTTGTTCCTTTTATGATTCAGACATTTTGTTTCCTTTAATGACAGAAGTTTTTTATTCCTTTGTGTTTTGTCTTCTAAGTAAAAAAAAGTCTTTCCATTGACTTTATAGGGCTTTCAATCAGAACTGTAATCTGACATTCAAAGAGAGAGGGAGAGGAAGGAAAAGGTTTTGGCCTGTGCAGCATGAACAGTATTTAGCTTGCAATTGAAAAGCTATTTTAAGCAAAAGGTGTACAGGCAAGAAACAATTCAGGCTGGCTGATGGAAAAAAAAAAATCTAACACCCACTGAATACGACAGGGATATTTCTATTGACTTTAGTAAGCTATGAATCAAGCAATAATTATACCATTAGATTACTGAAAGAAAATAATAGTGATTTAGGAAAAATAAACGGAAAAAAGGAAACAGCCCTAGAATGATCTGTATGATCTGATATCAACCTTGGCTAGATGAAATTGCATTTTTCAGCATCCTCTAATACAGCAATTATCAGTAGGCACATGTACATATTATTATATACTTATCAGCTAAGATGGATGATTATTGTACAATGTAAATCACTGATAAAATAAATTAACCAAGAAATTTTATCAGAGAGAGTATTCACAACAAATAAGAACAATTTCTTCAAAGACTTGCTACCCAGACAAAGTGATGACTCATGATAAGATCCAGGACTCAATATGCAACCAATACTGTCATAGCAAACAGCTACCTCACGAATTTAATCCAATAAGGAAAAAAAAAAAAAAGTATCTTAAGAAGCAGAGCAAGCAGCCATAAGATTGTCTGGCTCTTGACAGATATTATGCATGGTTGATCTGTTGTTCACATCAGTACATTGAGAATCAGTTCACATCAGTACGTTGAGAATCAAGATCAGGACGGTGACTACTGGCTGTCAATGCCATGATTTTACTCCCAAAACTGCCACATGCCATTTCACATTTTCACCCTAAAATTCAGTGGTGTATTGAGAAGCAGCATGTAGCTTTATCAGGGAATTATGTTTCTAAAAGCTCCATAGTTCATTCAAGTATAGAAAACTATTTGTTATTCTAGATTTTTGAAAGGAGTAAATCATCTGCCACTGAGGAATACAGAGTCTTTTATACATACATAATTATATGCAAGACAGACAGATGAAGGTCTTCTTCAAGCTTAATGCCAGGCGGAGTGCACAGTCATCAAAAGTCCATGAAAAACTATATTAACAATAATCCCAGGTGATTTAAAAACATGAAGTTCAGAGCACTGGAGAAGACATTAAGGACATAAGAGTATAATAGTAATGAAAAGAATTAAAAGCAGAAGATAATCATCTTGACACGATACATTTTTAACATTAAACCTTTTTATACTGGAACTATACAATTTTAGAAAAGACATATAGATTTGTTTAGACCATAATCACATTTTGAATTCAGTGACCATAAATCTAGAGTGAATGTTCCCGTCCTCTGTCCATCCCCCAACCACTTGCGCCCTCCTCCCCCCTGCCCTTTTATGCCAGGATCAGTACATTTCCAACTACGTGGAGAATCAGATGAAGGAACTGATGCAGCTGAAACTAATTTCTTTGCGTTACTGTGTTTTGGATCAGTTCTCTTTGTGGATCTGCTTACAACCTACATTCCTCCACTGTATGTAACTATAACCGTGTTATAGTTCACTCTCATAAAGTGCCCTCCCCTCACATCTGAAAATGTTATATAACATGCATTACAGTTAATATCATGAACACTGAATAGCTACTAGATATAATCTACACCTTGCCTCAGAAATGAATACTAACATGAGAAAAACAAATAAAAATAGCACACAACTTGAAACTATCAGCATCTGCAAACAGGAGATATTTAAGATAAAGTTAATTAACACAGTGAATTTGCTAAATTTGAAGTTTAAAGTTTTAGCTTTAGAAGAACATACTTTAGACAGATCATAATAGAGCTACTTTAGATAAATCACAAGATTACTAACATTTATCGGCTTATTACATATTTAATTTTGGACTGAAGTGGTCCAAAAGAAGGTAAGGGGCTGGGGTGTATGGGATAAAGAAGCCCTCTTAATATATGCAATCAGACAATTAATTTATCAATTCATTGTCTGGCAAAAAGTATAATAAAATAGTGAAGGGCATAGTGAAAACTATCCCATTTCTTTTGAACTTTATTCTTCGAGTGTAAAAAATCTGCTTCTATGAAATGATACTAAACTTTCAACTGCAGAAAGGAGCCACTTTTCCAAGGCAGTGTTTAATCAACTTACGGAGTCACTGCTGTGAAAGTTCATTGAGACAAATATTAAAGCTGCTTTTTAAAAGGCTTGGATAATTTTCTAATGATAAACAACACTGGCAGCTTTGTAAGCAAAGACAATGATCTAAGAGTAATTAAATCTCATGCTTCAGGGTATAAGTAGAATCCCTCTGCTCCAAGTACAGCATGGACTATTGTTAATAACATTTTCTTCATCCCATAAGTGTAAGCTCCTAGGTGAATCACGTTATCTGGCCCGCCTCTTAACCTTTGCCACTGCCACAGGCAGCATATGATACTAGAGAAATCCATGGGTTGACTCGGTCTGGCAGTGCCTGTGTTTCCATGTGAAGTGCTACAACGCCATCAGAAAAGTAAATGCAGAACTAAGTCTCCCTCCAGCTACCTACTACCAAATACCCTTCATCTAGTCTAACTCCAGAAAACTACACCATCATCAGTATTATCCACATAATGCTAAGTCATTTACAATAAATAAAAGTGACGATGACCAATTGGCCAATACAAGGAAAAGCAGACTAAACAAATCTTATATTTTCCATCTATCTTCTTGAAATTCTTAGACTGTTGCTTATTTTTTAATAGTGTAACTGAGAAGAGAGCAGAGAAAGAACATTATGCAAAAAAAGGTGTTGGAAAACATGGAAAATGCACGTTGCATACTTAGGAAATACACTTAATTGCTAAAAAGAATTACAGTTTTTTAAAATGTATTTGGGCACAGGCAATGTAACACATATGCATTACTTCCTGCTGTAATAATTCTATGCCCTCCTCTGAGCTCAAACACTTCAATAAACTAAAACTTTAGAAAACGTGAATTAAAAGCCATCAATTGCAGCAAAAACAATAAAAGGGAGGAAAAGTGGAAGGAAGCACACATATATGGAAAGCCATTAAAAAAATGCAGGAAATTTGACTGTCCTTTTATTATCCAGATATTTAACAGAAAACTTACGGCTCTAGACAACACATTTCAGAATACTTCACAGTAAGTCCATTATGAAGACAAGAGAAGCCCACAAAAGTTAAGTTTATTAGTGTGTACTTAAAAACTGAAGGAGAACTTCAGAGTTTTATCAAAGAAATATGATATCAAATAGATTTACATCCTGATGACCTATTTTCATTTATATACACCAAAATACAAAATAGCAAAAATTATTAACACCTTTTTGGTAGAAGCAGTTTAGCAATTTTGCTTGCAACCTCTAATGCTTATAAATATACCTTCCCACAAACGGCAGCCACCACTACTAAAGAAAATGGTGAGTAAAATAACATTAAGCCAATAAAGTCAGTGAAGTACAGGATCATGTCATATTTCCCGATGAAAATTTTTCATACTTTGCAATACTCAGAGGACAGCCTGCAAAGAACTGCAACCAAACAGCAGCTGACCTACACCTGAAATCCAGGTGGCCGCATTATCGATTCTTTCCGCGCCGCCACTGGTAAGGCACTCATCATTAAGGAGTCAAAGACGAAAACCCCTGACTACTGAAGTGTCACTGGAATTTGTCAGCGAGGCTGCCGAGAAGGGCCGCACTGCTTCTGCTGCTTCCTTCTTTCCAATTACAGCGAAGAGCGGTCAGGAGAAACCGAGCCGCGCTGCCCGCTGCCCCCGCTCATTTGCAGAGCAAGGGCACACGCTTCCTCAACCTCTCACGCTCCTCTGCTCTTGCAAACAAGTGACAGCAGCAACACTGACTACAAACAGGTTGCAGAACCCCTATAACAAGGATCTGAGTAAACGCATTTCAAGTTAGATTCAATATTCTCCCATGCCCCCAGGCTTTCAGGCGTTGCCATCTGCAGCCGCATCAGTATAATGCGCCTTTCTGAGTTACTTTGTCCGCCGTTTCTGTACTCTATGAAGAGAAGCTATATCTGTATTCAGAGTTCACATCGTAAAAATAAAATAAACAGCTTCTTCCTGCGACAACTTTCAACTCAGCTACATGAACAAGACAAAAGTAGAAAACTAAACTGAGAGCTTTTCTGAAAGAGCTCCCTCTGTTTTTTACTCATGAATCAAAACTAGTTATCTGCAACGAAAAAAAAAACAAATCAAAACCCCACCTCCCCCTTACTGTTAACAGCTTTGTGTTATTAATGACAGACTTAGTTAAAATAGATTAATAGCCACACTATCCATTTGGGTTTCAGAAAGATCTTCAGAATTACTAACAGAGGCACGATTATAGAAGACAGTTTTCAACAGATACCCGGATTCAGAGCTTTGTTCACTCCATTTACCCGACTACAATTCATGAGCTTGGTCAAAGCACTTTCTCTTATACCAGCTGATTATTTCATTTTAATCTAGGAATTCTAAATGATTTTTTTTTAATGCAGAAGGAAAACATACAGGCACTTCTTTTTAGTGTCTAAATATAGTATACCTCTAACAACAGCTTCAGAACTGAACATGTTTTCACCGGGGGTTTAGACCAGACAACCTCTAGAGGTCTATTCCAACCTAAACTGTTCTATGACTCTGATTAAGTTCCTGTTATAATACAAGACAATTTGTAGGTGGAGGTAAAATGTTTTATTAAATCAGTTGGTAGGCGTGGAAAAAGTAACATGAATTTACCATAAAACAAAGACTAGGAAATAAAAGTGGATTAGTAAAGTGGGGGTAGCTCAGAGTTTCCACTTTTGCTGTTTTCAAAGGCTGAGAGGGCTGTAAAAAAAACTACCAATGTGCAGTCAGCACAGTGTGGTAGAATATCCAGGCTGCTCCGTGGCTCAGCAGAAAACACTGGCATCCATCCATCTTCACCTCAGCTTTATAACCCTTGTTAAAATCTGAGCATTATTTCTCTCTTGCACCAAGTGTGATGGCAGACATGCCAGCTTCAAACCTGGCACCACAACGCACAGGGCTAGGAAGTTGCTCACTGGCTAAGAGCATTAGAGCCATCACTGCTGGCAGCTATAGCTTGGTTTCCATTAATAAACTGTATATATGTGCTATCATGGAATCCTCTGAAGAGTGAGGAGCAAGTCACCCCCAGCAATCATTACCTCAGAACTGCCATTATCATGGTCTGCTCTTGCAGCAGATGGAAAACTTTCTCCATGAGCATAGTCAAACATTGGAACAGGGTGCCAGAGAAACCGAGGACACTCAGTTTCTGGGAGATGCTCGAAACTTGTTCAATTAAGGCCCATAGTAACCCCATCTAACTTCAGAATTGTGATTGCTTTGCTCAGGGGGCTGATCACATGACCTCCAGAAGACCCTTCCAGCCTAAGTTACTTCATCATTAGCTCCATCAAGAATCACTAATGTTACATGCAACAACCTCATCTTCCAGTCTGCACTCCTAAACTTCAGCTTTATCTTGGGTATTTTATAAGAAATGATATGTTGGGTACATCAAAAGACTAAAAGGACACTTGATCACAGTAGAAAAAGAACGCTTTACCCCACCATACAACTACAGTTCTTTTAATATTTACTAATTGCCCTGATTCTTGAATTACCTAGAAGGAAAAAAGTTAAAGCCATCCCTGAATTATATTAGGAATTAAAGATATTATTCTTGATGGAATTAAGATTTGAATTGGCATGGAACCTTAAATGGGGCTGGGTAAAAAAAGAAGCATTTTTTTTCCCTCCAGTTGTAAATTAAGAATTTTTACAAGAAGAAACCTTTAATCTTGCATTACAAACAGGTTATTAGACAGATGATATAAAGTAGGAGATACTTGGAGTAGAACAGAAACAGATAAGAATGGTATTAGCTCCATAAAGTTGTAAAAAACGTTCTCTATAGTTAGAATTTTAAAATTACTTATTAATGTTACATGATGTTGTGAAGTAGTTTACATTAAGGGTGCTTTACAGGTACCAAGCAAACACTAAGGCATCCCAAACCCAAGAGTTTGGCAATCTTAAAACCCAAGAAACTAGAACAGTCTTGCAGTGCCCCCACCACCAAACTTTTCATCAGAGTACCAAAGTATAAAAGGGTGCCTAAAAAGCCAGTTTGGATTTTGGTAATGGAAGATTCTGCTAGAAAGACAGTCAAACTTAGCCAGGAAGTTTGACTCATGGTCAAACTTAGCCAGGAAAGCTCTATAGCATTCAGAGGCCTGAAACAGTTACAATCCATGATGTAGTAAATAACAAACAAAGAAAACACGAAAAAAGTTTACCTGCTTTCCCTGCTTTTATGGTAAAAACTCTATCATACTTTCAGCACAGAAAGTACTCTCCTCTGTTTCAAATGCTGGCTTAATCCAGCCACACCATCTCAGATACACACAGAGACATTCTCATTCCAGACCAAGACTAGCAGCAAAAGTCCAGAACGCAACATTGCTTAACGGTGCCTTTTACTAGCAATTTTGTAGGATGTTATTATGCTTATCATCAAATGCTTCCGTAATGTATGCGATACAGACTACTCCAATTATTTTTTTTTTTTAGTGTTGCTGTCAATACATTTGCTAAAATTCATCAATGCACTTGATTTCCATAGCCACTTACAAGGTGTAGGGTATCCAACATACAATGACTTCTCTCCCTTTTGCTCCACTTCTGTCTAAAAATACACCCTTCCGCCATAGTGCCAATTCATGTTCTCTCTTTCTATTAAATAACACTCAAGTTCCTGACCTTCAGGGCTGCAAACTGTCATCATGTCACGTGTTAGATTACAGGTGCTAAGACTGTGTTTGTCTTTCCATGTAATTGCAACTAAAAAAAAAGTTACAGTTTTAAAGGAATTTAAAAGAGCAAGTACAACAAGATCAATATTTTACATTTGAGGTTATTAATTTTCTGCTAAAGATCCTATTAATCAAAAACATCTACAATGTATTCTTCCCATTTTTAATCTCTTAAGGCACGCATAGCTTTATACAAGTCAGAAAATCAAAGAAAAATATCCCTGCAAATGGTTATGGGTGGCAGTTTAACACTGGTATCGATTAAGCGCCTCGAATATATTGGAACTTGACAGAAAAGTCTCCTGACCCTAGAGATCAATGCAAGATGACTCTGCTTAGACTTTTCTTCGCAGACTGGGGAACTGCGCTGCTGGGTGTAAAGACAGGCTCTCAGCTCTACCATGGGGAGGCAGCGCTGCCCTGCGCCTTACAAAGCAGCGGCCGACCGGCGCTGCCCGCACCCTGACGTGTCTTCATGGTTCTGCTTCGCGCTTCTCCTGCTTCTTACGCATCCCCACGTAGCGCAACTCTGGCTGCTGTGGAGAGCGGTGCTCGGTTTGGGCCCTTTTAGGTCAGCAGTATGGAAAGACGGGGAAAGGGGAGTGTCGTGTGATTATGCTACTCAAATTTAGTCACCTCACTGAGATGTCTGACTTCAAAAATATGGTCTGAGACAGTGGAAAAGCAGAGGGAGTCCAGAGCATTTAGGTTAGGCTTCCTCTCTGACTTGCCCTTTAGAGGAACCTGTCTCTCCCTCTATTCATTTATTATGGAATCTCTTAAAACTGGTGCTTATGGGTAGGTGACATGGATATTTCCCTGCACATACTTTTGGTGTTGAATTAAAGATGGTTTTTTAAAGACTGTGAAGACTCTACCTTTCGATAACAACTTATAGGAAAGAAGAAAGAGAGAACTTACAAAAAAGTCTGTTGCTTAGTATCAGTACTACTGAAAATCTGACTGTACACAACATGCGTGCACGCAGCTTAAGTAGTTAGTTAAACTAGGCGCAACTTTTTAGTTATCTTCAGAGCAGCAACAAACGGCTGGACTGTACCTTGGAATTCGGATGATCACTTCCATGAGCAGAACAGTGGATGGTAAGGAGTCTTACTATGGTTACAGACCTTACTGCATGGAGCATTATACAAACACTGGAGCACACGCTCCTTGTCCTGAGAACTGTTAAGCTGCTGGACAAAAGAACCGAGTCAGCAACAAAGTTGTGTAGGCCCTTAGCACGTGTTGTATGGCTTTACAAGAAAGGAACAGATGCATGTCTGTGATAATGAGAAAGGTATTTCTGAGAAAAGGAGGAGTGGATAACAGCAGAGGGATGCTGCAAAGCAAAGCAGGAGAAGAACAAAGGCAGAGGGAAGAAGAACAAAAGGAAGGATAAAATAAGCAGGATAAATTAGGCTGAGGCTATTCTGGTAAAAGGATGAGAACGAAAAAAAAGACTCAATAGTATTCGGATTCAATAGTGACAAAACAAATGACAGGAAAAAACCCTCCACGAAATCCTCGACTCAGGTTAGAGTGAATGGTGTCTGGAAGCTCCCTTCATGCTGAAACAGCTATCCCCCTACCTATGATTATGAGAAGTGTGAGACGCACTCAAGAGAGACTTAAAGTCTTTTCTTTATTCTTCTTGGGAGGACAAGGGTGAGGAGGGTGGAAAACAAGGGTCAGAATAATATGAGATACATCTCCACACAGTTTTTACTTAGCTTCCTGACAATGTCTTCAACTCTTATCAGAGGAAGTGAGGGCAATATCAAAGCATGAAAATACCAATCATCTGTTCAAATATGACCTTTCCTGTGTGTTATTGCAGTGGTTTGGACATATTGTACTAATTAACTTACAGAACAGGGGTCATGATATTCTTGAAACTTCTGAGAAATTGTGTAAAAATAATGAATGCAAGTATAAGTGATGGTGATGTCCATATTTTCTAAATCAGTTTTCATCTGACCAGTGTGTTACAGCCAAAACCAACCATAACTAGCATGCATTAGGCTGCTACTACAAAATTTTCAAAAGCAAGAGACACTAGTTCAGCTCTGATACTAATATGCCATTGCCTATTGAAATTCTTAGGCAGCTCTTCATGCACTATTTTTTCCTCCCCACCCCCAAGAGGAATGTTGAGTAGAAACTGGAAAACTCAGGAAACAACTGTACATTCTATCTCTGTAGACGTTCTGTCTTGTATAACAAATTGTTTTCTGTTGGTGTGATTTAATCAGCTATTATTTTAAAAATAATATTATATTAGCTAGGAAATAATATAATAGAACTATGCAATAAACACCATAAGTAAGCAGCACACTACAAGGAGAGACTAGCAAGAACAACGTCTAGATTTACTGGGGAACAGGCAAATGACTGACGACTGTCACCTTTTTGGGAGAGGGAAGGAGAGAGGCCAGTACAGTCTTCCACTGGAAACACAACTGCATCAACACGTCCAAGATGTGCTCATCACCAGGAAAAAAAAACTCAGGAGGAATACTCTCTTTTTCTGCTCATTTAAAAATATTCTGTTTTAGAAAAGTGGAAGTGTTTTGTTTCAATGACTTGCATTTAGATTTCATAATTTTACTTAATGTGCAACTCATTTTTATACCTCTACGTAATGAATTTTTTTTAAAAAAAAGTACACTATTCTGTGTTACAAATAAAACTTTTCAGTTGCTCAAAATTATAGTTTTGAGCAAAGTGGGAATGCTTTTCATCCCATGCAATTTGCTTTTCCTAATGTGATTTTTATTCTTAATTTAGAGAAAAACCTGTTTTCAGAAAAGTTTAAAAAAGGGGAGGAGGGAAGGGTATTGCTCCAGTTCAACTAAAACTAGTGGGACTTTTCTGTACTAAAAATGTTTACGTCACTTCAAGCTTTAAGGAACGTCCACATAATGACCGGAAAGCATGTGAACAGACTATTATGGAATATTATGGAGTCAAAATTAATAGTGTTGACAAGAGCAATGTTCGCTTACTGATGGCACTGCAGCTTGTACTCAGTGGCACTCGTGCAGCCTCCTGTCAGGTTAGGAGGCAGAGGGAGCAAGTGGCACCTCCTTGCAAAGGTCTACACAGGTGCACCCTTGGACTAGATAGAAGTTGCTGGTCCCAGGATTAAGAACTGTTAAATATAAGCACGCCTCCATTTTGCTGGCCATACTTTCCTTTACCGCACAGCTAGCCCAGAGGTTAAAAATCAATACGCGCATGAATAAACCTGAAGACTTTTTCCAAGCAGCACATCATAATGTAATAGGGAAAAAAAATTGAACACTTGTTCTAGAAATATACAGCCCTTCATATGGATTTTTAATTTAAACATTTGTTTTATCAAAAAAAAAGTAAGCTGACAAAGCCCAGGATTATCAAACAGCTCTCCTTTTCCTTCAGCTGCTTTGTAAGGGTTTGTCAGTTTGTTATTGTATACTCACTCCTCTTTAGACTCCTACTTGTATTATTCAATTTTTCTGCTGGCCTGTAGATAACAAATCTGTTGTCAGCCTGTCTGTATATGTCCATCAGATATGCACAGGGAATAAAATGGTTAGAACAGGAGACAAAGGGCTATTCCTTTACTCCTGACTGAGAAAAATCAGATTCACTAGAAGCTGAAGCCAGCTATACCTCTTAGAGTGGCAGCGTGTTGAAGATTGCTTTCTATTTACAAATATTATGTGTAGCATAGAGGAACAGACATTGCATGACAGATCTCTCTAACTGTATGGTCTTTAAAATAAGCTGTTGCACTTTGAAAAACATAATTTGCCGATACTGATATTTTAATCATCCACAGGGAAGAAAGTAAAATATATGTATAGAAAAAAAAAGTCTATGAAACTAAAAGTATTAAAAAAAACCCCTTGAATATTTTGCATTTGGTTAAAGAGCATCCTCTTCAATGACTGATTTACAGTGCATACAAGATGGAGACATCCGAAATATCTTCTTCATAAAGTAGAGCAGATTACCACGCTTAGTGAAATCCACTGAACCTCCAGTGACTAAAACTCCAATGTATTCATTAAATATCACTAGAACTTTACAGGTGGAAGCTTCTCTCACTTCATCTGCAGTACTTAGCTGGCAAGATTAAATCAAAAGCTCACATAAATATGCTTGCAGTGACATTCAGCTTTGTGCTCTTCTATTAGTTTGTTTCCCAGATTAATCAGCATTTGTAATGCACTTCTGACACTTGCATGAACACAACATACTGTAATAACACTGACCATGATTAATATTTCTTCATGTGTACTTGCTATTAATGCAATTATTTATTAATGATATACTTTTATGAAAAACACTATTTCATGTATGAACAGCTCTAAATGATTCCCATATGCAGTGGTAATTATTTATGATATTATGAAGAATTATTTAATATCTGCACTTAGCCAACTCATTTTTATAAGATAATACTCAATGCAAGGTACAAAAGAAGACACGCTGAATTTGTTAACTACGCTGTTAACTAATTTGTTAACTACAATAACAAATATATTAGTTAACAAAAAAAGAATATTCAAAGCTGGTTTTAATCTGAGGAAAATAGTACATATTCACACACACTCTCATTGACAAATATCTACAGAACAACTGACAAGTAAGTAGCATAAATTAAGGGCCACTCACAAAGGCACTAACAGGTTATCCGCCCAGAAACAGAAACCCATCATAGGACTAGTAATTTTCAGACTCTGAAGATTTGGAATTTCAAGTAATTCTTACTTCCTTAAAACTGCATGATCTACAACACATCTTCACCACTCTTAAGGGAGCAAACAAGGATATATTTCTGTTTCCATAAATAGGGGAAAATTTATTACCCTCAGAATAACTATAGTCAGCAATATTTATGAAACCATCTTTTGGGCTGGAGAGAATATCAAGGGCTTTTCACGAAAGAAAAAAAAGGAATTAATTGAGTAGCTATCATCACAATAAGTACCAAATTCCATCATTTCATTATATATCCTTTTCCGAAAGAGCACAGAGTTCCAATTTCAGCAGAAAAATGTAGAAACATGTTATAAAAGAGGCACATTATAGAGAAGCAATGTGAGGAAAGAAATAAAAACCACTGGAGGGCAAGAACCATCAACCTTAAAACAGTAGCAGGAACATCAGCAAAGCACAATGTTAGTCAGGTTGTAGCCCACAGCCAGATGGAGACCGAGAGAAGCAGCTTTTAAAGATAACAGCACGGAAGCGTTGCAGAGGGGCAGCGAATGCGTGCCGCCCCCCTCCTGTCTGATGGACAGAGGAGCTCGCGCAGCTTTAGCGAGGAGCTTAAGAAACAGTACCTTAAACAGTGCTGACACCACCTCAGCCCGCGCACTGAGCCAAGAGAGAAGAGGAGGAGCAAGAGCTGCCATGCAAAATCTGACTGACACCTTAGCAAAACAATTTCTAGTCTGTGCTGAGAAAGCACTGGCAGAAGGAGCTAAACACCACTGGAGCTGAGCCCAGAAAGGAGAAGATGCTGAAAGCAGCCTGTGCCCGAGGTATCAGACTTAACAGCTGACACCGGAGAAACAGTCAGCAGCAATTCCCTGAAGCGGGAAAACCATTTGCTGCTGTCATCTGCAAGGCACAGGACCCAGTTGTCCCACTGTGCCACAAAAGAAGACCAAAGACCAAAGGACTGGCTGAGAACAAGGAATCACAGACAACTTGAGACCAGTAAGGATCCACCAAAGTTAAAACACTTCAGATACCATCTAAATCTCTCTCTTCATTTATGTGTTTGGACGCTAGATAGTAGGGCATGAGATACAAAGGACTCAGGGCTGAGCTCTTAACAGAGGAAGTCCTTGAGAAGAGACAGGAAATATTAAAGGCTTATCCTCCACAGAAAACAACAAACTGATCAAGGAAAATTTTCTTTGCTGAAACTGTCATAACCTATCATGTCATACAGATGATCTGACAATTCACATTTATATAAAAAGATGTAAACAGTTTAGCCCCTTTGTTATAAGCATTTCAAAGACAAGCTTGGAATTGTTTTTTTCCCCCCTCTCTTCCTATAGTAGTCTCAGCCCTACTGATACTAAATTCCAGAGCTGACTCTTGTGCAGAATGGCTGGAGAGTTGGATTGAAAAGACACATTAGACTTTATGGCTCTCACATTAAGTCTTGCCAGATGTGCTCAGCGGAGAATATCACAGACAGCAAAATGGGGCATGAGCGACTATGTACCAAGTTCACATCAATCACTCTCTGCCTAAATCTTCAGTCTAGCTCAGGTCTGCTGAAAACTGCGCTCAGCTACACTGGGCGTTTCTACCACCACGGAGTTTGTGGGTGTCCAACAATGATTCCACCATGCAATAAGGGGGAAACCTCTGTTGCCCAGGTTTAAGCAGCTGTCTGGATCCTTACATGACATTTTGGCCTTATTTCAGTATCTCCTAAGAAAGAATAAAAGAACCTTTCAAAAGTTTGTTCCATTCCCTTAGTGCTTTGTTCCAAACTGATTTTCAGTGTATTAAATATGAAAAATAGTTGCTCTGCATCACTGAAAATAGGACACTGAGAATTTAGACAGGAAATTTTATGGGTCTTATGAAAGGCAGGATATTAATCAATATAATGATGACATTTATTCAAATAAATGATCATAATACAAGGCAAATGTATTAGCCACCCTAACGAGTAAGATGAAGGACACCACTGAATAACCAAAGATACGCTTTGTCTTTAAATACGGTTGCAGGATCAACTGTTCTCAAAGGAAAAGACAAACGGACAGATTTTCCAGGTTCTGACACTATGAACAACTTTTATACCCAGTGTCTGAAGAATGGGTGTGGTGGGTTGACCCCAACCAGCACCTAAGCCCCCATCCAGTCGCTCGCTCACTCTTCCCCAGCGGGATGGGGGAGACAAAAGGAAGGGCAAAACAAGAAAAAAAAATGTGAGTTGAGATAAAGCAAGTTTAATAAGTAGGAAGAAAAAAACATACCCAAAAGTCTCCAAGTGAATCAAAGACAAGTGAAAAAAACCCAAACCAAAAAAAAACCCAACTGGTGCAAGGGGCAATCACTGACCACCTCCCACCAGCAGACCAGGCACTCTCTGAGCAATGGCTACCTTGGAACACCCCCCCACTCCCCTCCCCCCCCAGTTTTATTGCTGAGCATGACGCTGTATGGTATGGAATCTCTCTTCGGTCAATTCAGGTCAGCTGTTCGTGGAGGGGCAGAGTGAGCAACAGAGAAGCCCTTGATGCTGTGCAAGCACTGGTGTGTTATCAACACTGTTTTGGTCACAAATCCAAGACACAGCACCATACAGGCTGCTATGAAGAAAATTAACTCCACCCCAACCAGACCCAGTACAAGGGGTTAACGACCCTATCTATATTCAAACTATAAACCTTTTGTCAGGAAAAAAGTGAAATGAACTATGAATACCTAAAACTGATAAAATACCAGAGCCTTGACAGCTAGGCACCAGTGAAACTTCCCTAATAATAAAATGACAGCAAGTAAATTAACAGCTTGGAAAGAGACTTCATTGGGTAAAATTTACCAAGGGAACAGGCTATGGTAGGAGGATCTTTTTTGTAGAACAGATAATAAATAATCTCTCATAGTTCCACCCCAAAAATTCTGAAAGGGGAAACCACAGTGTGTATTTTCTGGAATGTTTACTACAGTAAAATTAGGGGAAAACCCAAACTTATTCATTACTGAAAATGAGGTGAAAGATAACTGTACACAAATTGAAAGTAACAAATCAGCTTACTTGCTGACTTTGCTCTTACTCATACAATCAAAGAGAAGGAAGATGAGAATATAATAGAAATTTAAGGTAGCAGTAGTTGACTACTTCACAAGTTAGTCACTATTGTATAAATCCCATACTAGTAAGAAATATGAGATGGTGATGGCGTAATTGCATAATATTTCTCTTCTCATTTGAAGATTGAATATGATTGCCATGAAGTCAGAGATTGAAGATACAAGAGTCGAAGATCACTTCGTAATCTTTCAACACCGGTGCACCGTGCTAAGTGAAAAGCCATCTGATCAATGGAAAGAGAGATGGTAACAGTCTGCTCCATAAAGACTGTTGGGCTCAGAATACAAATTCCACTGTTTGCTTTGCCACTCAGTGACATGAGGAAACCAGAAAGAATGACCTTTTTCTAATGGCAATATCTACACTCTACTTGCAACATACTTTAATACAGACACTTCTCTTTCCTTTAAGGGCAATGCCTCCTTCCAGGTCTATGAAATCAGTTCTAATCTTTATAAATTCTAATCTTAATCTCATAGTTAGGCTGCCTATTTCTTTATTCAAGATGTCACATAATTTTGGTTCTGATTGCAGCTCCTTACTCAACTCTTCCTAGTAGCTTCTGCCTAAGAGATTCCACTATTCTTTTCTACCTTTTCTTCAACGCTATCTATTTCTCCCTACAGCAGTACTCCTGCTGCTTGGCACCACCTAGCTACACAGCCCTTTAAATTTTCCAGTAAACCAAAACTTTATGAGACCTACCAAAGAATTACATAATGCCTCTTTCAGCAACCGATACCTTTCAGCTTCCTGGTCACCAAAAATTTTTGTTGCTATTGATTCTTTTAGTACCAGATCAGACAACAAAAGAGAGGCTTTTCTCCACTTGTACTTCTGGTACACCAACAGCAGCAACAAGCCAGCAGTTGCAACAGCCTGCATAGAATTTCACTGTGTATGAAATATATTACAGGTTTATAGTTAATCAAAAGGTGATATTAAATGGCTTCTGGCAAGGGATCCTTACGTATAGTATATAATTGATTTTTTTTTTCCTGAAGAGACCCTTGATTCAAAGCAGATTTTAATAATTCTGTAAAATCTTTGACAACTATTTGCACAGGATAACCACAGGATTTAACGAAGATCGTAATATTATAGTATGCTACGAATTATCTGAATTTTTCCTCAGTAAACTGACTACTGATGTAAGAGCTCAAGTCACTTGATGATAGTTCATTCCTGAGAATACCATTATCATCACGACCTAAATAAGTTTGCAAGTAACAAATTAAAAAAAAAAAAAATTTCTACAGAGTAAGTGTTACAAAAAGATTTTTGAGGGAAAAAAAATAAGGTTAACCACTGATATTCTCAGAATCCTAGTCAAGGAAATTCAAACTCTAATTTGCACTGGCACTGTCATCTATGGTAGATATGAGGAAACCCAATTACACTTCAAGAAATGAAATCCCTCTCCACCAAAGACCCAATTTGATAGCTCTTTCTTTTCATACAGCATTAGTTCATGCTATAACAGGCTTTTGCTAACAGCTGTAAGAACTCTGGATCCAAAAACATCAGGTGGACTTGTTAGGGCATCTACAGAAAAGTTTGCTTTTTCTCTCTGACATCAAAATCAACAGGCATCAGATTTTTCTGAGTAAGCCTGACATTCCTGCTCAGGCATCCAAAGCAAACTTTTCAGTAAAAAAATACACTGATTGAGGATACCCTCAGGAAAAAAATATTTATGAGTGACAGGAAGCTCACTGCTGAAAACATATATTGCTCGCTCACTCTCTCATCTATATACAAACTCTTCAGAAGCTAGAGAGAAGTTAGAATAATTTGGGTATTAATTTCCTGTTTTCTTTTGAACACTAGCTCCTCGTAGCAAGCATAAAGTAACAAGTAGCATATCTTTTTTCTGCTTGCTCTATGGTAGCCAGCATATGGGGTCCTGGCCAGGCTTGGGCTGAGGGAGACACACACTATCACCACCTGCTACTCGCCCACTAAACAAAGGGCGTGTTTTGCATTCTTCAGTGGCTATGTTGTTCTGAAACCCAACAAATGCATCTTAGAAGCATTATGTTTATAATAAAATTCCTTGAAATTCATACTCAGAACTAAACAATGACTTTCAGAGTAAACATTTTTATTATCTGAAAGTTTCCGTAGCCAGCATGAACTTTCACTAACTGAAATAGGAATATTTAGCTGTAACACTTTCAGAGTAAAATACATTTTAACGAACCTCTAGAGGCATGAATCATAGCTCTTTCTCTCTGTTTTCCTCCTCTAAGTTGGAGAAAATAATTTTCTTGGAGCAGATCTGTTTTGCCCAATGACAGAGGAAAATGTAACGACGGGCAAAGGAATCAGGCAAATACCCAGCCTCCCTCTTCAGTGCAGTGAAACAGCAAATCACAGCAGTGGTTCAGGTCTCCATCCCCTACCAACGGAACAGCACTGCCATGCTCAGGCTTGGAACCACTGGCATTCAGCAATGGTCCGTACATGAGATTGTTCTCCCTGTGTTAAGTGAATGAAACCGGAAAAGGCATTTAAATTTATTTCATGAGATATCTTAATCACAATGTGCTTATTAATAAAAAAATAGGGTTTTCACTGATGGAAGGAAAAACTCTGACATTTCCAGCTCCAGTAAGAAACAACTGGACATCATCAGAAAATTATGACTTGCCCCAAGACAGCATTAGATTATGTAGTAATTTTCATGCTTACAAATCAAACTTAATTTGCAAATGGAGGAACAAATTAAAAAAACAACTATAAAACCAGGAATCCTGGTGACCGGATAATATGATAATGATGACCCTAAACTGCTGAAAGAGTTGGAAAGCAAAACACCACGTTTGAGAAAGGGCAAGGTTTTTAGTAGGGATAGTGTCTCAGAAACAGGTTTCGACCATTTTATAGAAATAATTGAAAACTTACAAACATTTACTATTATAGTATTGAGCCAAACAATTACTTTAACACCAGCAAATCTCCCCAGCAACTCTAATGCAAAACTGTCTGCTGCCAAAATCTCAGGTAAAAAACCCTAGATGCAGTTATCTTATGTGAAAAGGCATTTTCAGTTCTAAAAGCAGGAGTGTCAGAAGAACCGGGCTTACATAATGTCAGCTGTATTGGGGTGGTGGGAAATATTTATCATAGTCAAATTTGATAAAATCATACCTGTTGCCTTTACTGACAAGTGTTTTGGACACATTCACAATGTGAAGTTATTCCATGAAGTATATATTAAAAATTCAATCACTGTCATACTTCAAAGTACTTTTTGCTGACAGATAAGAACTATGGACGTTTTACATTTATTCATTATTTTAGCTTTGTCTTCTAAAATTTTCACTTTTTAATATCTGAGGTATTCTGGGTGAGAATGCTGAAACATTCACATTTATGAGGGAAGTCTTAGACCTTAAAAGTTGTTTTTTTCTGTACAGTCTTTGTCTTTTGAACGTGACAGACTTTTTACACATCCAGTATGCTACATAGATATACGTTGCCCTGGACCCTCACGGAATACTTTGTAAAACAAATTCTAGAGTTCATTATTATTGAGGGTTTTTATCTGAACAAAGTCCATTAAAAATTTAATAGGAAAAAAAAACAGATGAAAACTTTTTTTTTTAAGTTTGCTCAAATTTTATTTAAAACTTATTAGATATTATATAGACTTATGCATAAGTTGGCAAAGCTTTGTAAAATTGAATTTTAAAAGGTTATTTAAAACACTGTAACAGGAAAACAAGCAAATTTCTTGTTAGTCATAGCCAAGTTATTTAGAAACATCTTTTTATTATATAACCAAGATTCTTTAGAGCAGTTAGAAGGGCTGTGTATAAAATATGCTGCTAATAAAAATAATTATGGAAGTTTATTAGAGGAATATAAATATTAAATTCAGAATAATCCTTTTGCTTCCTGAATTAAAAACAACCAACCAACCAAACCAAACCAAACAAAAAAACCCACAAAAAACCCCCCACAACTGTGTGGCTACATTCTGCAACATATTTAAAAACTATGTATTATTTTAAAAACATGAAATCCCCTCCTTATTCCACAGAAAATTTAATTACTTTCTTGACAGGGCCTTCATTCTTTACACATTTATATTGTTCTTATTTTGAAGAATGTAGAAGGCCACCTAAGAGCTCCAATTTCTGTCTCTAGAAAAGGATGTTTTGTATCTGCAGTCCTCAGAGAAAAAACTCGTAGGTACTACTCTCTCCCTCCTTTAGTTCTCTCCTTTCAAACTTCTGTTTGTCCTTTCAAACTTGTTAAAGAACAAATTCAAAACATTCTTAATTGCACTAACTTAACCAACTACTTTCCCATTTTAATTCCAGCTGTGCCCCTTTGCTCCAAGTTTTTGAAGTCTAGCTAATCTAAATTCCAGACTTTTTTTGTGAAACCTTGCGTCCCCCCCCTTGTTTTTTAATGGCTTCATTTCTTTCTGTGTTCTAATTTTTCTTTCAGTGACCTTCAGCAGAGCTGCCTCATTTTACCCTAGCTCTCTGCAAGATTCCTCAAGACCATTGTACTTGATTCATAACTGCATAATCCCATCCACAAACTCAAATAACATATATTCATATAACATGTCTAAGGTCCTATCTCACCAATCTACCTCCTCATTCTAGTTCTGTTCCACCATGTCCAAATTAAAATCTCATTACACTCTTCCGTTGGCCTTTTCGTATGTCTTGCATGCATCTCAGATATATTATGGCTCAACTGAAGCCCTTCATTCTGCACACTCCCTTTTTCCCTCCCTCCTCTTTGCTTTTTTTAATCTGTTTCATGACTACTGCCTATAGTAATAATCACCTGCAGCTCAGCCTTCTAAAGTTGACTTAACTCACTATACTGATTATACCCTCTGCTAAGTCCTTCACCTTGTTGGTCCACAGATGCCTTTTGCATAGCATCTCTAAAATATAGCTCTTCTCATCTTTTTATACAGAAAAAAAACCTCTTCCTGGCTTCTGCATGGCAGCATTCCTTGTTTTGGCCTAGATAAGTGCAGTTTTGCACTGCTTGAATCCATTCCAAACGTGGCTACCACTAAAGAAAAGGTTTATCAGCGCAGATAAGCATACTGCAGTACCCCACTAGCAATGGCTGCTACAATATGAATCCTCTGGATCATCTCAGAGAAGCAGCACACTGTTGCACAACTTAAAAATGGTTCCATCCCTTTCATTCTGAACCCCAGTACAACTATGTAAAGCCCCAGAGAAACTCATCTGTACTCCATCAGTGCTTTTCTAAAGCCATTTGCATCATTTTCTTTATTGTATAAACATACGCTTTCTTCACTTCCACAGCCCTCTAGTCCTACCCCATTCTCTACCTCAACGTTAAGATACCGATTTCCACTTCTCAACCCAGGCTGGAAGCTTCTCCGTTTAACGGAGAAGGCAATTCTGCAAGCTGGCAAACCTGAAGTGTTATTCTTGAAACAGCCCCTTAAAATTCACCTTCCTCATGCTGTCAGAATCACAACAAAGGCTGTTACAACACTGAAACTACAGCCACTGTGCCGGCCAGGACCGTGACACCATCTTACTGCATTCTATTTCTCTGTTTGATTCTGTTTTGTTGCTTTATAGTTAATTTTTCTATTCTGGCAAGACATGAACCTTCTTTTACCACTGTGTTTATAGATCAGGTTGTTCGGCACGGCCTTATCACTTATGCAGTGAATGAATGAAAAATACTAATGTAAATGAATTCTAATTAAAAATCTAACTGTGACTATACCTTTTTAAAATCTCAATAAAAGATACAGCTAGTCTGGGAAACAGCTAGAGCATGACTTGTATTTTAGAACCACATTTTAAAAAAGAAAAGCTTTATCAAAATCTTAGATATATATGTACGAAAAAGAGCTGGGGGAGGGCAGTAAGGGCATAGCGGGAAGAGTTTTTTAAAATCAGCATTATTCTGTAGCAAAATGATTCCTAAATATTTTTATTTAAAAGCTGTGTCTGGCTGACAATGTACTCAACAGTTAATATTTATGCTCATACGAGAACTTTCTATTGCAAGAAAAAAATTTCTTCATAATATATTTTATATTCTGGTCTCGATTATTTAGGCATTCAGCATCCATAAACAAGTAGTTTAGCCATGAGATCAGCTATATGATACCAAAATTAATGGACCCCTGAGAAATATCCTTCACAAAAAAATAATAAAAAATAAGAAAGTTGATTAGTATGCTTATACTTGGCTTAAAGCAAAGCAGACAAATTGTGCAAGAACGCAGATGTCTCTTAAGGCCTCAGATTCTGCAATCATATGGATAAAAGGAACATTGTGTATTTTTGGTAACTCTGCTACTTCATAAAGTACTGCTTATTAAGATATAAGCCTATGTCTAATATCAGTGACAAAGGCATTATTTCAAATGCAGTAACTGAAAAGAAACAAAAATAATGCAGGAGCTTAAAACAGTAAAGGACAAATCGTTTCATAAGCCATTGTCAAAATACTCCTTCATAATATATCAAGCCACAGTTTTCAGTTGGCAATGCTACCCTTTTCTACGTCTAACTATATATAGAGATATAAAAACATGTCTATCTTTAGCCAAACGACTTCTCAAGTCACAGTCATTTAAAACAGCAAACATGCAAAGACCTTGCAGCACGCTTACCTTTTGGCTTGTCCTAACTCCGCAGCCCAGTGTTTTCTATACCAAATAGGACATGGCTTTGCTTTCAAAAGGTACCCTTACTGATTCTTTTCACTTTTCTGCGGATTTGCTGCTAGAATTTATAACTGGCACTTCAAGTCTTTTCTCCCCCTCATCCGCACTGGTTTAACTTCTTTATGATGGCAGATAATTGTTTTGGCCTTAGGCAAGGAATGTGCTCTTGGCTTAGGAAGATGGCTGCACAGCATCTTTATAAAGGAGCCAAATGAGGAAAAATGAGATAGTTGCAGAACATTACATTTCTTTATCTTATCAATTATTGAAGAAGACTTTTTTATTTAATATGGTAAGAATACTAATAAGAGGTCAAAATATAACACTAGGCTCTTAGTATTAATGGTGATAAAAGTCATGATGAACAACAATTCAAAATAAACATTATTTAATGAACACGGCAGTAAGACTATGATTAAACTACAGAAAACAAGCATTGCTATTAAAAGAATAAAAGAAAACAAAAATTAATCCAAGCACTTGACAAACTGAGGGAAGTCCATCTTCTGTAGAATCTATATCCACTTCTTTACTGAACTATAAATATATCTTATTTTTACTGCAATGAATATAATCTGACATGTTACAGCAAGAAAGAGGTTTGTAACACATATAACGTGCATCTATACTTAAGTGGTATTATCCATTAACAGGGACAATAATCAAATTGATTCTCAGAGTTCTGTATACCTGAAATGGCAGGCTCAGAAATTTTTCAACAGAGGCAAAGACGTATCGGATCATTTCCCACTTAGATGTAACCAAGAGAACAGAAGAAGCAGATGCTTAAAACCTTCTTTCACAAATGAAACTGAAGGTGGATTTTTGGAAGGCTGAAGGGTAGAGGTGGGGGGCCTCTGTATGTGACCCAGAATTGTATATTTCTTTCTTTTGCTTCCTGCTTCTCTTTTTAATATGATATCAAAAATTATCAGATAAGCTGGAATTTTTTGCCCGTGTTGAACCCAGAATGAGGAAGAGAAAATGCTGATCACAAAGCTAACATGCAGAAATAGAAATTCCCTAGAAGGCTTAGAGCACTGGAAAAGAAACAGAGGCAAAGATACTCCTTTTCATCACCTTAAGCAATTCTATCATCACGGCTATAATTCTTTTTCCTATTTCCCATAAAAGTCTGCACCTCCCACGGACAGCAAATATCATTACAGGAATACTTGGGGGAAATCTCTCCACTGATACTAATGTTTTTGTAGTGGAAGCACCAAAACCTAAACTTTACAATGGTATGTTAGAACACATATAGCCTTTAAGTTTCCTCTATTTTGATTACTTTGCTGTTCCTTTTTTTGCTCCATTTACTCAATACTTAGAGCCCTTAAAGTTACTAAAGAAAAGTTTGAATTCACTCATAATCACTGCACTACTATAGATTTTAAAATTTATTTCCTAGTTTGTTAAAAAGTACTTATAAATAATGATGCTCATGAAAACGTTAGTTAAAAATTCATAGTATTGTCAAATGTTTTAAATAGATGAGGCTATTCTTAAATCTCTCGTAAGTGCTTAAAAGCCTGCCCTTTTTGCTGGTATGCTTTCTATGTTTTTAAAGCAGAAGTCTTTAAATCTAAAAGATGGAGACTTGATTTTACAGAGAATAGAACACAAATTGGTTATTGTTAACACCAGCTCTTCTTCCAACATCCTTTCTGAACCTTTTCCTGTAGAGGCAAACTCAGAAATACCACAGTGGCAGCAGCTGAGGAAGAAAACGAGCTATCCTTTGGAGATTTCTGCTGGCAGCTGACTGCTTGATCTATTTCCCACTAGTGTTAAGAGTACAATATGGCAGCAACAAAACAAAAAATCTAAAATGTGGCTTTGCTGACATCTCATACTTTATACTCAGTTTGGAAATTAGGATTTTTTCCAAGGAAATTTGGTTAACAAGTTTCAGACTGATATTTAAACAAGTATCTTTGTTTTACCTCTTGAGAAAGAGACAAAGATGCACAGAATTCATACAGTTCAAAATTCAGATATCTTCTCAATCACGTACATCAGAACTATAGTATGTCTAGAGTATTTTTATTAAGAAGAGTTTACATGGTTTTCATTAATTCCTGAATGACTACATGGTAGCTCTGGTATTTAATAAAGGTATGCAATGAAATCCAAGTGGCTGACATATAAATCTCCAGAGGCAGTACTAACCTGAGGCTGGCAAGCATCCTCTCTTCTGCTTTGGCTGAATGACCTTTTACTTGACCTACAAGCATGAGTATCGCTAAAGAATATCAATGAGAACTGCAAGTAGCCAACTCTCTACCACACAGGTTCCCTGGACAGTGGCTGGCATAGAAGGTAATGTTAAAAACAAAATTTAGGCTTTGCTTTCTGGATATCTGCATTTGTTCTTCCTAAAAATTGACAGATTTATCCCCTTCTGCCTTATTTCCCCCTGCCCCCCAGGCCTTCTCTTTTGAAGTTAAGCTCTTCTAAAACTATTACACAGAGAAACAAAATATTGACATGGCTGCCTGATTGCCGTGGAATTACTCCACAGAGGAGAATTCTGAATTAACATGCAACATCGTTTTAGCTTTAACATTTTGTGGTTCAGTCACTAGACCTTGCAGTTTATTGCATCTGTGAACTGCATGTGCTTCTGCCAGAATATAACCTTCTATTTAAGGCACTTGAGGATGGGAAAAAATTATCCTCAAACAGATTTCATTAATTCAGGCAAGAGAAAGTTAATATCCCATGACAGAACTGATTTGTTTGTAGGGGTGTTAAATGCATCATTTCCCTAATAAACTAAACCACTAGAGGAATGTGTAGAAGTTGGTGTTCCTTCCCTCAACTCATAAAAAAGCAGCAGTGTCTGCCAGGTGAACTCTGAGGAAAAGTACTGAATGGATCACACACTGATAAGCATTTCTAAGAGAGGTAAATGGATTTATGTACATATCTCGATAATAGAAAGAAAATATTCTTTCTGAATATTCTGAATTCTTTTGAGTGGTCTCTTTTCCAGGATCCAGAAGCATCCCAAATACATATTCACTAATTTACTATAACATAATAGTGCTTTTATTGTGCCCTCAAAAGAAAAAGCCTATTCTACCAGTGCGTTACGTGCATTACAGTTTGAGCATCCAGACTTAGAACTCCGAGTCCCTGCATTTCCATATTTATGGCTATTGCTTTGGAAATGATGGTTTTCAATTTGTTGATCTTTATGAAGTTCCAACTTACCATCTAATCAATACTACATCTCATCAAAGAAAACAAAACCAGCCATTTGAATAGCTGGCTATTCAGGTATATGACATGATTAATTCAGCTTTTACAAAAAGATATTCTTCTGGAATGGATATAACAGATAGCCTTTCAGAAAAGAATACATGCTTATTTGCATAAGTGCAACGAGAGACATGCCCTCTCACCTTCACACACACCCCACAATAAAACAGATTAGGGTCTTATTTCACAAAGCCTTCAATTTAAGAAATGCGTCCCATACTATATGCCACAGATCAATTCACTTATGAACTATCCTTGCTGCCTAAGAGGAGTTTGAAAGCCTGCAAAGATTTCAAATGTTCCCAAACTCCTCCTATTTGTATCTTAAATTCTGTGAGAGCTGGCTCTGTTAGCCTTCTAGTATGGAAGGCCAAACATATTTGTCGGAAAAAAAACCAAAAAAAACCCCAAAATAACCCACAAACCAAAAACCTCCCAGACTATGTACTTCCACGTTGCTTTCCAAAACCACTGCCCTTAGTCCTTTTAATTTAAACAGCACATGCTCATGATGGGAAGATCATAGTCCTTCAGAAAGCTGAATAATTATAAGACGAAAGCTAAATATTTTTGACGTGTCAAGATATATTTTAAACATATTAAGCAAGACAATTGCCTAATAGATCACCATAAATTTAAACATTGTCACTCAGAAAAATCTCTGCATACATCAGCAGGGGAAATATCAAGCTTTCTGTTTTCATCTGTCTTTTCTAGGGAAATATGGATGTAAAAACAATCAGCCCTCCTAGAGTCTTCTGCAGTCTCTTTTGTTCTCTACTGAGTAAAGAAGCAAACAAGACCCCTAGATTTTACTGAACAACAGCTGAAATACAAATCTAGTTGCCTAGCCAGCTCTCACACATTTTAAACAAGTATGTTTCACTGCAAATGCCTATGAAGACCAAAATCTTGTGCCCTTACATGTTCTTACATCACCTCTCAGAGGAATACGGGACTGGTCTTAAAGAAACTAGAGACATCATTCGTACCAAAGAATTTTGGAATAGGTAAGATTGGACTTGGAAGTTGGTAGGATTCAGAGACCGGAATGGGTATATTACTTCAAAGTCAAGGGACTTTTATCCATAAGATTATCAAGTTCCACATGTCCAGACTCTTGGACCAACGGGCATGACAATAACCTGTAAATTTTTAGGGAGCTGGACTGGAAGTGCTTACAAGTGCAACAACAAAAAGCCAGATGCATTAAAGACCAAGTAGAAAGATTAGAAACATTCCCACTCATTCCAGTTTCGCTGGTGCGTCACAGATGCTTCACATGGCATTTTTGCATTACTTGTGAGACAGTCACGGTCAGCACTTTATTTCCACCAACATCACCAGACGTATTACTGGCAGCAGCATCAGATGTCCAACTTTAACTGCGAACAAGGGAGCTTTCCTCAAGTGTGTCAAAATGTTCTTCAACAGGCCAGTCTCATCCCAATGCTGAGACTTCCACAGACAGTGCTGATACCATGTCCAGATGCAGAGGAATTCTGTGACGGCTCAGGTGCCAGCTAGCACCTGTCACTGTGCATGGGCAGCGGGGCATTTTAACCCCCTATCATTTTGCTCAAATGTTGGGAAGATCTTTGCATCATACTAGTATTTCAGCCAAAATGCATAAAGTATTGTACAGCTACTTCCACTGCTGGGACAGTTTGGTCAGAGAAGTACCAGCAACCTGACTGCTCTGTGAATTCCTTTTAGCCATTTAAAGCACTCCCATTACAATGCCCAAATCATTCACTCTCTCTGAAGGCTCTCAACTTGCAGCAAGGTTCATAAAATAGTGATATTCTAGGAGAAACACAGCTGTGCTTTCCATTAGGATCTTAAGCCATACAATGATATGACAGGAGTTACTTCACCCAGGTCCAGTTCACGCCACTTGTGAGAACTCAGATCTATCAGCACAGAGCCACCTCATGTCCTGTGGGATGACAAGGATCACAGTAAACAGTCTCTTGTCAAATAAAGAAGACATGACAGGACAACATTTTGCAACAATAGCCTAATAGCCAATTCACTTGGCCTGTGGTGCAGCCAGGACAACCATAGCCACAGCATTACTTCCTAATGATCCTCTCTGATGAAGACGTGTATGTTAACGTCAGATATGGAAGGGTAAGCATCATAGTACAGAGGGGAGATGGAGCAAATGAAAGGAGCACGGCATGCAGGGAAGCTAAATCCAGGCTCATGAGGTGTAAAATATAGGAGGTGTGAGCATAATGGAGAATATAGCCACAGAAGTTGCTGTTTCAGTCCTGAAACTTGGCAGATCACGGATTTTCACCAAAATGTACAAACGTCATCTTATTCAAAAGAACCAGAAATTTTTACTTGTCATCCTGCAAGGTGCTTAACTGAACCAAGTGATTTTGGTGTCTCATGATTGCAGGGACTGGACAGACGCTTGTATCCACACGTTGAACAAGCATTTTGTTTTAAAAATACGTATTTATACATACTTTATAAACACTAGCTGTTATCTTGCATCTAATCTTACTTTCGCTGTATTTGTCCTCCTTTCACCTAGATGACAGAATAATTTTATCAACAGTATTGCAAAAACCAATACATATTTTGAAAGGGGCGAATTATTTAGCTTGAGTCATAACATAGTTGCCCATGAACAGTGTTTGACAGAATTGTATGATCCCCAGGGCAGCAATCCAACTTTTAATACTGCTGTGTTACCAATGCCATAAATATTTTTCTGACAGTGTCAGGTTTAACATTCCACATCGCTATAATTTCTGCCCTAATCCATGAACAGTTTAAAGGATTTGTAGTCTCTTAATATTTCATCTGCTGTAATTACAGTTGTTTTAATGTGCTATGTCTGTTTCTGCAATACAGTAGGGTTCTTCTCCAGTAAAAAAAAAACCAACCCCACAACAAAAAACCTAATGTACTTTAAAGTGTAAATCAAAACTGCTACATAAAAAAAGTAAGTATTAATTACAGGACTCAGCCGCTCAAACAGAAGAGGACAATCAAAACTTGCAAAAAATAGTTCAGCTCCATGATTATTTCAATAACCACTATTTATCTGACAGACTACTACACTACTACAACCTGCATACTGTGTAAAAATAATGGCAATTAAACAGGAAGAAACATGTCAGACCAACAAGCTTAATTGAAAGTGAGGAGATGGAAAAATCTAATTAACTCTGCAAACTAGTTTTGCCTATGTCAATTACCTTAATTGTACTAGTGGAGTACAGGTTACGATCTTCACTAAAATTTGAATCGCAAGAACATGTCTGAAATCGCTGAAAGAAAAACAGCTTCTGAATGCTTCTTAATTACAGCAACATGTAGCATGAAGCAGCATCGCATCTGTTGAGACACAATTCTTCTAAGATTAAAACCTTTTAAACTTTACCTACCTACTCAACTGGTGTAAATATTGGAAAATTGGGATGTCATGAATAATTAGTATTTTAATGCAATACTTTTAAATAGGAGTTTGGTATTCCCTGAACCTTGGGTTGTTTACCTAAGAGTAATCTTATGTCATAAAGGATTCCCACTGAAACAACAGAACAGCCAGAAAAGGTACAAGGGATTTGCCATGGCACTACTGTAGCAGTAGCTGCCTGACCGAGGGTCAGCAAGAACAGATCAGACCTTTTTGCAAGTACAATTTCAGCTGCAGCTACAGCTGGTGCTGACAATGGTTAATTTGCTGAAGGGGGACTCAGTTTACAGTGTGAAGTACATACTGAAAACATACTAGAATCAAAAAAAGTTGGAGACTCAGGAAAGGAACCTGGAACCACCCATCCATATAACCTCTGCCCCTGTTTCAGAGGCTTGGCAGATGTAACTTAGGGATGGGACATAAGAACTGCAGCCCAATATTGAGGAAAAAACAGCACAAAACAGTTATTTTCCTTCCAAATTCAACTCCTGACAGTACCTACAGTTTTGTTTCCTAACATTATCAATAAAAGAGAGGCAGCTTCCCATCGACATCCTTATCCTCAAGGCCTGTGAAAGACTACCTCCTTTAAGCCAACAAATGAAAGCAACTTCTTTCACCTTTGTCATTTTGCAGGGGGTCGACCCTGGCCAGCAACCAAACACCCACCCTGCCTCTTGCTCACTCCCCTCTTTTGCGGGATGGGGAGAAAACAGAAGGAAGGCCAGAAGACTCGTGGATTGAGATAATGACAGTTTAACAGGGAAAGCAAAAGCTGCGTGTGCACGAATAGCAAAATTCACTGCTTCCCATCCGCAGGCAGATGTCCAGCCACCTTCCAGGCAAGCAGGGCCTCAGCGCACGTTAATGGCTGCTTGGGAAAACAAACACCATAACCCCGAACCCCCTCCTCTGCTTCTTCCTTTCCCTGAGCTTTTACGGCTGAGCACAACACCATAGGGTATGGGATATCCCCTTGGTCAGCCGGGGTCAGCCGTCCTGGCTGCGTCCCCTCCCAGCCTCTTGCCCACCCCCAGCCTACCAGCCTCTGCAGGGGTAGAAGAGAGAAGGCTTTGAGGCTCTGCAAGCACTGCTCAGCAACAGCCAAAACACTGGTGTGTGTTATCAACACTGGCTTAGCCACAAATGAAAAGCACCGCGCCATATGGGCTGCTATAAAGAAAGTTAACTCTGTCCCAGCCAGACCCAGTACAGATTTAATGGGAAATGCAGTCATGACTCTCAAAAAAGCAACCCATATATAAGAATAATCCCAAAAATCAGCTCTAAAGACTGCAACTTTTTGTAATACAAACAGCCCAAGCCAAGCCGCTAAGATACCAGCTTTTGTGAGACAAAAATATTCTTTAGATTTCTTAATACCTTTTAGACCTCTATCACAGCCTGTAAACCTGCTGCCTGCAAAAAACCTTGAGATTCATTGCAAAGCTTTTCTGACAATCCTTTTTTTTTTCCAAAGAGCTGACATTAGCAAAACAAAAATTATTGATAAAATAATTCCATCAATGAGTTATGTAATTCACAGTAAAAACTGTAAGCAGTTGGAAATATAAGCAAAGGAAGATGTAAAAATCATAACCAAAGAAAACACTCTAAATATCAAACATAATTTTAAAAATTAAAAATTTTCAGTTATGTATTCCTCATTCTCACTGTCAAAAGAACATCTTTTATTTTTTGACCAATGCATATTTTCATCAAATGTTGCCTCCCCCACTGCAACACTTCCAAGCTAAAAACCAAACTCCACACCCCTTAAGTGAAAACTCAGTTCTCTGTAACTAAATTCAGCCTTCATACCAACAAAGTTACAACAGATCTATTGCCTTTACATAGAAAAGATGGATAATTTTGTCCTGCTTATTTCTGTAAGAACCTCATCTGAAAATGATAAAGTCTAATTTTTCCCCTTCTTGGTGTATGAATTCTATCAGCTTGAAGTTCCAGCTATCAGGCACCTGAATTAAGTACTGGACAGGACACCAGAGAGATCAACTTAAGCCCTCCCATATCTCAGAACACATCGTGTAATCCCATTCACAGAGCTATCAGCTGTCGTCTTTGCTTGTCAAGGATTCCTGCCATTGCTGTTCCTCTTGAGATCTACCTCCTTCAATAGCATATTTTAGTTGAAGGTAAACAGAGCTTCTTTCAAATAAATTGTGCTTCATTGTGTGGCATGGCTGCACTAGAGGAGACATCCTGTGATGACAAGACAGTTCCCGCAAACTGATGGTGGGACCGCTCTTCAGTCCCGTGAGAGAAGGGCTTCCTGATCAGTAGATGTAGGAAAAGGAGATAGGTACCTAACAGCAGTTGAATCTGCAGGAGGAAAGGAATCGGGGAAGATAAGCACGGTGCAGTTCTTGAGAGCTCAAGAAAAAGTAAATAAAGCTTTTGATAAAAAATATACAACAGTTCATTTAATAGACTATACATGTTTGAAAGCCCAAGAGTAATGTTTAAGGCTGCTGACGTCCCCTAGAGAAAGGAAAATTTTATGGATTAAATACTTTATCTGAAAGAGAAATAGATCAGCTGCCATACCACAACCTTGCAGCCAGAGGCAGAAATACTCAATATATTAAATTGCTTTATAAACAACCCATGTCTGAGAATAAAGTGCCCTAAAAACTAAAGGAAAAAAACCCATCATCTATTGAAAAGAGCATCCATTTTTTTCTGAAGTTTGCTGGAATATACTCTGAAATGTAGACTATGCGAGGGATCCATTTGGCTTTCAGATATACAAACACAATGATGATTCAATTTTCTTTAATTAGTGTTTCATACTTAGCATTTAAGAGCAGAACTAGGCTCCCTAAATACCAGCATTTCTGCAGTACTTTATACTGTAATATTACTAGGCTTATCTCTCTAGTCTTCTGTTTAATTAAACTGTACTTTTTAATTTTAAGATACTGGCATAGCAGTTCCAGAAAAATTAAGCATCTTTCACTCTGTTCTGAATTTGTTTCAAACCTCTTGCTTTTCTAATAAAGCTACCTCCAAAAAGTGCAGCTTTTAAGGTACTTCAATGGGATTACAGCTGGCCTGCTAATTCTGCCATTAAATTAATTCAGAGAAGCTCTCCACTGCAGTTACTTCTGTAACAAATAAGACTCAAGTATAAAAGATGCATTAAAACGTGTCTTGGTCACAATGTAAATGCAGAGAGCACTACAGTCATCTAATCTCAAGGAGAAAACAGACAAGAAAGACTGTACCAAACTGCATACTGGAAAAACATATATATTTATTT
The DNA here is from genome assembly GCF_964195595.1 of Calonectris borealis. Taxonomy (NCBI): domain Eukaryota; kingdom Metazoa; phylum Chordata; class Aves; order Procellariiformes; family Procellariidae; genus Calonectris; species Calonectris borealis. Next base: position 104,306,537 of record NC_134312.1, read on the forward strand.
TTGGCCCCATACAGATAAAAATCTAACATTTTGTACTTGATTTATGTAGCTAGAGGGGCATCTATTACAGCATTTTAGACTCTGGCTGTATTTATTTTTTCCTAGGAAATCAAAGTTCAATAAGATGAAAGAACAAAATAAATTATACCTGTTCCACAGAAAGAAAAAACAGTATTGCAGAAATTAAGCAAAAGGCAAATGTCCCACAGCCAGTAGGTGGCAGAGATGGAAACTGAACTCCAGCACTGTCAAGATCACTCTCCCCTTTCAACCTTGCCTGTACTGTTACACCACATGCATCAGTTAGATAACTTACTTTATTGCAGAATCACATGCACAGCCTTCACATTTTGATAATTCTGTAACAACACTGAAGCACTTCATGAAGGAAGAAGAGGACTGGTAATGAAAAGTCAGGTTGTCTGGATCATGCGTATCCCAAACAAATCTCACAACAGCTGCTCAGAACATACTTACTTCAAAGATAAAAAGGGATGAAGTCTTCGCTTATCCAGCGCCACTTTCACTGAAGTAATGGTGCTAGGGTACTGAAGTAGCTCAGTATTGTAAGCAATGATTCTCTTCCCTTGCTCCCTTAATACAGAACAGTAGGCTATATGTAGAGAAGAGACATTTCCCCTCCCCCATCATTTAAACTGCATAAACTGTAATTTTAGTAAATCAAGCAAAGAGCTAATCAAGTTTTGATTTGCTAATTACTTCTCAATTTGATTAGAGCTGGCAGCTAATCATCTCTGGAAATGTAAAGTCAATCTTTCACTCACATTTGCAAGTCAGGACTTTAGTGTAAAGGATATTGTGCATTATTGTGCATTTTTTTTTTTCATATTTCAGTGCTTTTAACAATAATCCTAATTTTTATTATTGTGGCAGCACTCTGAATAAAAACTCTGTGTGGCTCTGAGAGTGAGCCATTGATGGGAGTTATGGTATTACTAACATTAAAGCTCAAGGGGTATGTATGCTACATTAAACAAATACAATGCCATTTAAAAGTATAGTTCACGTAGGGAAAAAAGGTATCTGAAAAGGACGAACAGACCAACACAGAATTTCAACAACCAACACTTTTAGAATAAACTTGTAGAAGTAGCACTATACCACATGCAGAAAAAAAATTTCATTCACCTTATGTAGAATAAACAAGTTCAGCAGGAATCAAGAAATTAGACTATGCAGTTTCATTTTGTTCTGAAGCAACAGTGAAATGGGAAAGAGAATGGAGTTCTGCTCTTTTTTGTTTCTATAAAGAGTTCCTGGCATGGAGTATCTACCTATATTTTTCCTCATCCGAGTTGAGGGCAAACAGCCTTCTAAAACCACTAATTCTCTGCTGTTCCTCGCTGCCTGGCTGCTGCAGTGTCTTCCCACATTTGTTGTGCTAAGGGACAGATGGAAAGTTGATGCTCTGAAAAACGTATTGTTACAGATATCACAACAGCATTTTCTGACCAGGGTAAAGCCCGAGTATACTTTGGTAGACAAAAGTCAAATTAGGCATCTCCTTGTACACTCTCCTGGCTCTCTCTTCCCTACAGAAGAAAGCAAGAGCAAGATTAGGATGGGATGATCCTGCTTCTTGACTATCCTTCACACTGTTTGCAGCTCCGGTATCAATAAGCATGGAGTCTTTTCCTTCATCTAACCAAGCCTACCTAGACGGGGCCACTGCTGCTTCTCTCTATCGTCCCCAATACGAAAGGTAAGAAAGGAAGTCACTGATGGGCAAGTACGAGGCTCCTTCCCACCAGCGTGGGAGCCTGACATCTCCCCCATCCAGGCAGCGCCCAGCCTCCTCCTAGACGCCATACACTCTAGCGTCACATGTCCGCAGCACTGCCCTGGCCCCACGTCTCCCCTGTCCCCAGGCTCTTACCTGTAATACAGTCCTTGCTTCCCTGCTTACATTTCTTTAAGCTTACATTTGGTGCTTGAGTACCGCAGCCACCAGAACGACATTATTCAAGTCATCCACCGTCCTCAAGGATTATCACTCCAGACCCCCACCTCCCCCGGCCACACATTATATCCAGTTCCTTGTGTTCTCCTTTCAATTCCAACACTACCCTGACACCTACGGAGAGCACGAGCAGGGAAGCAGCAGCAGAGAGGAATAAACAGCAGGCAGCAGCTCTGAGGATTGCTTCAAAACATTTGGGAGGCATCGCAGAGAAGGGTACGGACATTTTTAGGGAAGTGAAATTCTGAGTACGGCTTGCCTCCTTCCTTTCGGCGTCACACGTCAAGACCTGCAGATCTGCACCGTGACAGAGACCCACTGAGGGATAACCGCAGCTGCGGGGAAATCGGGAAAGGACAAAGTGGTGCAAGATGACACTCCTTCAACTCAAACTAACAGGGAAGGGGACATGCCAACATACATTTATACTTAATTTACTAAAAACCAGTCTTGTCTACCTACCCTATTGAAGATACTGGGTCAGAAAAAAGAAAGTCAGAAACAACTGAAGAGCTGTCTTAAATAAAGTGCCGCTTAAGTTCAAAAAATAAAAAACATGAAATGGGTCAATTTTAGAGAAAACACATTTCAAAGAAAAAACGCATTCAGAGCCTGTCAAAAACATTTTACCTGGAGTTTTTCCTACAAAATACTTGGCTTTTTTTTCTTTTACCATTACTTCTCATTTAACATTTTAAAACATCTTGTATTTGTATTATAGACTTTTGAAAGATAAAACAAAATATTTACTATAATTCAAAAAAATTTTTGAATATTTCATTTATAATTCATTTAATGAAGAAATTCAAATGGTGAGGCTTTGTTACAAACATGAATGATTTTTGTAGATCCTCCATGAAATAAATTATCTAGCCAGCTGTATCTAGCAATCAGAAATAGCTGGTATTAAAAAAGGAGGTAAAAATTGTCTCTACTGTCTATAATCTCTGTGTCTTTAATAATTTCCTCAAAGCTGTTGGTTTCATTGAATTGCTATTAACTCTTTTTTCCCCCAGAAATGGCTGCCATCTATCTATTCTGCTTTCTAGTTGAATGCTGGAACAGTAGAAGAGGAAGTGTTTTGATTGAGGAGAGTGAATACTAAAGACACTGTTTAACAGTGTCACCAATTCTTTGGTGTGACAGATTTCAGATTTTGAGTACCATCATTGCTTTAGAGTCTCTCATTACAAAAATGACTGATTACTCATAACTGATATTACTGTCAAAAGTTTTACAAATTCATCATCAGTATATTAATTTTAGAAAACAATTAAAATACAGATTTACAACTGTAGCTTCAGCAATATAGTATTTATTATATTTTAATAATAATCAAAATGTAAAAGGTAAGGAACTCTCTATTCTCTTTACCAATTGCTATGAAATCAAAGCAAGCACATCTCTACTTGCCTGTTCTTCACTTTCCCCCTATAAAATAATTATGCATAAGATATATTCTTAATTATCCTGAAATTGAATTTGGGACAAGAAACTAATAAAGGTAACTATGAAACCTTCCAAAACATGGAAATGCAGACTTTGTGACATTTGACATATCCCATATTGTACTCTACAGCAAAACAACAGCTATCTCCCCTGAACAGTAAAACCACCCTTCAACATAGTTTCAAATGCAAGTGAAATGAATTAGATGGAGAACATCTTCCCTCTGCTATAATGTTCTAGGTGTTGCCCATTAAAAATAAATGTCATATTTAATTTTTATACTCCATAATCTAGTATGTGTTTCCCATCTCCAATTCAGAACACAAATACCAGAAGCTTTCCAAAACATCCTCAAAAACACAAGATAAAAGGACTTTGGAACCAATACCATAACTCCACAGAAATCTTTAATTTTGCTGTTATCACAGGCACAGTCTAAACTTGGCTATTTGTGATTTTGGCAGTTATTTCAAAAGCTGTAAAGCACAGTTAGAAAATTACTTCGCTATTTTAATGGAAACCACATGAGAGAGCACCGCTTACTTTTGCCAGCAATGCTCTTCAAAAAATGTTGTGCCTATAAACTCATTTGTTATGATTCTATTGATGAAACATCCTGCATTCAACCTAACTCCCAGGTCTCAACCAACTACCAATAAAATGTACCATTTAAGTATATAAAGTATACTTAAAGTATAAAGTATAAAGTAAAGTAGTAACATTAAAAACTTAATGTTTACTTAAGTAAAACTTCAGTATGAGATACATTATCCATAGAAAGGGACACTTACAGAGTTTTCAAAACCTTTGAAACATACAGTTGAGATTATATCTATTTAACCAGCTATTTTTCAAACATCAAGAAAATAAAACTAAAGATTGTTTCTGTAGGAAGTTGTAACACTACCACTCTTTTCCATCAAAGAGGAACACGACTCTGCAATTCAGTTTGGGTAGTATGTGATCAAATGCCAAACACTCACCGCAAGTCTTTTACGCACCAATGGTTCAAATCAGTCCATCTATTTGGTCTCTGCAACTTTATTCCTTCTTTACAAAAAGGTAGGTGTTATGAAAACCAAAGACTTACAAACATGCAAAGAAAAAAAAAACAAAAAGAAAATCTGGTGACAAACCAGCAAACCAGTAATAGATAGGGTTTGATTTTTTTTCTTGTGGAAAGCGAGAATACAACAGAAAGACACAGGTTGCATGTCTTGGGGAAACTAATTTTCCTAGCAAATTCCATTTATTTGTTGAGGAAAACAGTTCTCTCTCAGTCTTTGTTCTAGCCATTGCTCCAATAATTGCCTCTGCCAGTTCATGTAACAAATCACTGGGATGATTCGTATCTATAATTTAATAAAAAATTCATAACTTAAATGAACTAAGGAACCAGGATGTTGACAGGCTTACTTTGTGAAGAACAAAGAAATTATGCTAAGGCAAGATATGAACTTCAGACCCTTTATCATGAATCATACATCAGATTTCATAGGAAAATTAGAAGTAATGAAGCCTACTATCATTCCCTTACCTTCAAATGAATACTCCTTTCATTAGCAATCAAACTGTAGTGAATAAGAGTTTGCTAGAGATTTAAAATTTATGCATAAAAAGAAAAAAATGGTGGAATGGCTGTTGGTGGAATGGTTGGAATTCCTGCACATTTTTTGATACATTTTTGATACATTTGCTGGATGGCTATTTCTGGTGGTTCTGAGAGTTCACCTACATTTAAAAAAAAAAAAATTCAAATTCTTCAGTGCATCCTGTACTTTTTCACGTTACTCTCCCATCGAGCACTTGCACATCCTTTGAGGCAAAGTGACTTTTTCAGTTTTGCAAATTGAAATCCTTTCTTTCCAATGAACCTTTGTCAAAACCACAGCTAGTTGACAACCAATTTAGTGTTCACAGCCTTAACCAAAAAAAATGGAAGACTTCTAGTTCAAGATATATATTGGTAATGTATGGCCAAGGAAGTACAGAACATACAAGAAACTGATACAAAACCTTTACATTTAATCTGGAATATTTCAGTTTGGGCACTTAGAGGAAAAGCCATGGCAAGGAGTTACAAAAACTCAGGAAGACACAAAGAATTATTCTATCCAATAGCAATCAAATTTGTAACGATCAAGTTATCAGATTAGAATAAGATTTGGATAGAGGTAAATTAACACTCTTGCTTTTGCTAGGTTGTTTGGGGTTTTTTTCCCACACATGACAATTCTAACAAGAAATCATAGGCTCACTGTAGCAGGGAATTAGAAAGAAAAGTTTCAATAGTTTTACTTTAACTGAAGCCGTTATTTTCCAATAAGACTTTATCCTGTTCTTGTTTACCTGTTTCATAGTGTGGCAGAACATGATGCTGTGATATTGAAAGCAAGCTAAGGATCTCCTCCTTAAACAGATCTTTACCTCCTTTACAAATTCAGTTTTCACCACACTTGTTAACATAGTAAGTAATCCAATTCTTAGTAGCTGTATAAATTTCTTGCTCACGTTCATGTTAATCTTTCAAGTATCTAGCAAGATGCCTCATGTCAAAACAATTTGATCACATAATTAATTCCTGATAAAAAATATTACTGAAAAACACCACAAATACTTTAACTTGACAAAAATATCATGTCTTTATTTTGCATTTAACAAACACACAAAGATCTATATAATTATACTACAGTAAAATAACTGTCCTAATTAACATGTGACAGGATATTCTGAGTTGAAACCTGCTGTAATTATTCCTCTGTATACAAAATATGTAAACAGTCATTGAGACATACATCAAGAGAATGAAAAGGTTTCTTTATTCTGTAGTTAGTGACACTGAACTAGAAGTTATAACAATTTCTGTTTCATTGATTTACATCTACAAGAATGTAAAAGTTTTAAGAGAAGATAGATAGATCACCCAAGCTCAGCATACTTGAAAACACGATAGCGAGGGCACTCTCCCAAGGGAAGAACGCAGATTCAGAATTCTGAATAGTTTTAGGAAAGTGAAACCTGAAATTTTGTTTTAAATTGTGCTGTCCATTTGCGAAAACATATCTTCCAATTCTCATCAAAATTCTCCCAGCCATAACTCTTTGAAAATGTTGCATATCTTTAATATAAATACCTAGCAATTGTAAGCACAGACTTCTTGCAGAATTAAAAAGAAGTACAATACCTATGCCTTGGTCAGTCTTAGCATGTCCTATTCATTCTTCTTACGTTTCCATATACATGGCTTGAATTTTAGAAAACTTCTAAGGAACCTAGTTTGCGGCAAACAGTCTCTCCAAGACAGAAAAATAAAAATAGAAAAAAAACTATAAGGAACACTGTTTTCCAAACATAGACATGTATACTGATCACCTTAAATATGGGATGCATTACTGAATTGTCTAGGGTCTCATCTTGGCTATCTCAGAATCTGTGACCATTTTCTTTCCCAAGCACAGATACACTTTATTTCTCATTAATTCACTTCCACAATGATTACTGCTTTAAAGCAAAGCTGAGATTCGTCTTCCTTTCCTTTAAGAGAACCTTGTATTCTGTTTCTAGGCATGTCAAATGAGTTGGAAGAAGAGTCCTAACAGATTAATTCAACTACTATCTTTTGCTTCTTTACAATAGCCTAGAATTTTCTATGTAGTACAATCTCTCAAGAACAGAACAATTTAAAAAAATGAAAATTTAAATGCATTGCAGCTTATATTAACCTGCTTACCAAATAGATAATCACTGTTATTTTGAGTATGTCCAAACCCCTGCCTCCCATTTTCTCTCCCCCAAGTCTATCAATCCACAGAAATGAAACACCGAACTCCAGCTCTGGACTATGTCTTGGAAGGAATTAGGAAAATTCAAACAGTTTTAAAAAATATAAAAAACTACATATTTTTGCTCTGTGGTCAAAACCAAATATGATGCTCCAAGATAAAATTCTTCTTCAGTGACTCCATTAACCAGTTCTCTGGACAGATTATCAGACTCTCCACAACTAGTAGTATTCTCCCACAGAGCAAAACAGCAATCAGAGGTAGCTGTCCCAAACCTCCCAGTACAGAAGTTAGTAGCACCTAATAATATGTTTTTCTCTTCCCCATTCTGATTCAGTAAGGACCCAAGAATAGGTTGAATTGGGATATTAGAAAGCCTGCAGATAAAAATATAATGAACAGCTATCTTTTCTACATTATCAACTAAAACTGCAAACAAAATACTCTGAGTGTAGAAGTAGTCCCTCACTTACAATCAAAATTTTCTTCTCTTAAGCTGATCAAAGAAACAGAGGCAGGCAATGATCATAACAAATCCCAGGAACTGATTTTGTCAAATTGTTCATGCTAAAATAATCAAATCTATTTAGAACATAGATTTCAATGGCCGTCCCCACCGAGACATGTTGGCTATCATTTTGAATGCGTCCTTAACTCCCCTCCTCCCATTTTGTCTCCTCCGAATCTGTCAACCCACAGAAATGAATCATAGTTGAACAAGACATGGTAGAAACAATACCTTGCTGTTTTCTCACGCACCAGAACTGATGGGAACCAGCTCACAATCAAGAGGAAGCAAGCATGACAGGGCTAAAGGACTTCTGAACTATAGAGTGCCCTTCAGGACCACTGCCTCTCTCACAACCCCCCTGGCTCAACCCTGCCCTCTCCCATCCCCTATGCTTTTCCTTCCTTCTAGATATCACAAGGTATTGAAGGAACAGATGCTATGGGGCAAGAAAAGGAGTCTGGAAAAAACATTGGGTGCAGTGGAGATGAAAATTTGAGAATAGTAGGAAGTATAACTACTGTGGGTCAAGAAGCTGCAGTGACAAAGGAAAGGTGTACGTAGGTGGTTGGTGGAAGTGATGAGTTGCCTGGAGGATAAGCTAGGCTAGTACTCTTTGAGGTCAACTTTTGTGGTACTTTTTCATGCCCTTTCTTCTTTGCTTGCACTGGGAAGGAGTACTCAAGATTTGGAAGACTAAGTATCTTAAAATCATATTAATGTGCATACAACACTTGCAAACTATAAAGCACAGGGTTTCTGGCAGTATGTTTTGCAGCAAGAGAGAACTACTGGGATGACAGGTGAGCATCCGTCACTCAGATGCTAGCACTGACTGTCAGTCCAGGAACACAACATGTGATGTGATCTCAGTAAAACTAGTCTTGCTTATCAGGAATGTTTTGAAGGTCAAGTGAAATGTAGGTTCTTAGTTCATCATTCCTATTTTTTTTTTTTTTTTAAAAAACTTCACGCTTGCCTTTCTCCAGCTGGTAAAAATTATGTAATCTAAAACTACCCTGGTGCCTTGATAGGCCATTATGAATAACAGTATAGCAGCCTAAAGTCAAAGTTGCTTTTCTTCTTCCAAGTGTCTCGGAAAACAGTACATGTCTCAGGAGAAAGTGTTCCTCTATGTGGTTCCTCTACATCAACACAGTTTCACGTATGGCACTGGTGTTCATACATTTTAGATAAATTAACGGAAAGAGCTGTTATAGCTTTGAGGCTTTATGAGAAAATTACACCATTTTAAAATTATGCTCATCTCCAAATAGCCAGGCCATAATAAAAGTGCTATGAAACGGCTATGAAAAAAGCATCAGGAAGGCACTTAAAGCTGGATGCACAACATTTACTAGAAGCAGGAAAAGCTGCAAACAATGTTAATCAAAGTTAAGTTTCTTTCCCATGTATCTGCAAGTTCCAGAGGGAGTCATAAATCTAAAAGATTTTTTGAAGGACAGAAAAAGAATTTCTTGTAGGAATGAGGCAACCACAGATTGTTTAAGTTGTTAACAAATAAAGGTTTGATAATATATGTTTGACTCGCTTGTTTAGCCACAAAAATTTTACTGGAGTTATAGGCTGCAATAGTTGTTTGTTTTTAGTTTTTGGTTATTAACCTCATTTGCCCTTTAGGCAGCACTTCAGCAAAAAACAGTAAGTCAGTCGCTGAACCACAACATCCAAATAAAGGGTTTGCTACTCACACTACTTCTGCATTGTTCTTGATGTTGGATAAATTGCTAAAATCATGACAGAGGAACGATGTACTGAGAAAACTTGAAATATATTATCATGAGAGCCTGGTTTATTTGTGCTGAAAATTTGTCTAGACAATTAATAAAAGGAAAAGTTTTAAAATAATACTGGTTGGCTCATTATAACAATAGAAGTAGTTTTTAAAGTTCTTCTATCAGTTCTCCTTATGCAACATAATTTTAAAATGTTTAAAAAAATATTGAAATGTTTCTTGTATCATATGTAGAAGTAGCATCTGTTACTTCACAAGTATGAAAAGAAAGAAATTTAGGATGGAGCAATAGTTGAGAAAATTAAAGATAATTACCCTTCATGGGGGACATATTTGATTTATTCCACTGAGATTCATTTCATTTGATTGTAAATTATACTGTTTAGTTCAATATTTTGAGTACCCAGTATTGGAGGGGACACCTGGAAAGACCTAGTAAGAAAGTTGCCAAAGAGATAGAACTTTCAGTTCTATCAAATTAAATACTGTGTTTATAATTATTTGCATTGGCTGAGTTGTTACTTTGATGTCATCTGATCTTTTCTACTGTTTCTGACCTCTTCTTCCTAACAGCAGGCATGTTACAAGCACACAATTTCTGAGAGAATGTTTTTGCAAAAATCTTTTTTTTGTTGAGTTTTTGAATCTCTGTTTTTTTAATAGAAGTCCAAGGTCAATATTATCAAAGCAAATATATGGAAATCGAGTCTTAAAAAGTCTGCTATCAGTTCTCTCCCTCCATTCGCAGAGAAAAAAAAAAAAAACAAAACCCACACAAATATATTCAGCTTTAATTTTTCCTTTCTCATGCAACAAAACTGTATTATAAATTACACATGACAGCTGAACACCCTAAAGAATCTCTCTGGGTGCATGACAGCTGAGTTACATATTAGCCAAATATGATAGAATTAAGTGTCACTTTATATTACTTCCAATAAAACTGATGAATAGATTAAATTAAAAAAAAATGCAAAATCTCTGTGAAGTTTTCATTTAAATTGACCAAAGGAAGCAATGCAATGCTGAGGATGTTGGTCTACTCATTTTTCAATACTGCTGCTTCTAAATATTGCAACCTATTTAAAAGTGCATAGAAAAATTGAAACAGTAATTTATTTTGCATAGGATGTATGCATGTTGATTCTATAAGAACATACTCTATACAGTTAAAAATATAAATGTTACCTCATTACAGTCCCCCTAGACAGCAAATCCCTATAAGGAAAGTAAAAACACGGCCTGATGATCAACATGGGTTTTGAGGTAGTCAAAGAGCTTCTTGGTTACTCGGGGCCAAGAAAATCCTCAGCGGACAGGTGGACATTTTAAGAGTTACCTAAAATTTATAAAAAACATGTGCTGTAACAGAAGAAAAGCAGATGCCAGAATAAAGGAAGTTTTCAGGAACTCTTTAGAGAAATGTAGGCTAAAAACTTGCAAGATTTGGAGTTGAAAGTACTTAGACTGATTTAGCACTATATATTTTATAGAAGAAATACCATAAAATCTTTTGCTAAAATATGAAGCAGCATACAGAATGTTCTAATTACCCTGTAGTGAAAGGCTCCGAGTAACCAAGAAGTTCTTTGACTACCTCAAAATCCACGTTGATCATCAGGCTGTGTTTTTACTTTCCTTATAGGGATAATCCTGACAGGCTGCACCTTAGTCACCAGTATAATAAAAAGCATTAATGTGGTCACCTCATCTTTGGATAAAAGCTGTTTGTATTCCCAGAAGAATTTTCATACTGAACCAAGAGTTTTTAGATCTGGGCAGAGGTACTGAGAAATCTTAAAACACCTCTTAATACCTCTCCAATCATGTTTATTCAAATTACAGAGGTTTCCGTAAGAAATGACAGCTAAATAAATTGGATATAAATAAATGCGTTCCCAATTTAAGAATCTGTACTCCTTAATGTGGCATCTCCAATGATACAAATGGAAATGTAAACATCAGTGACAGTCCGTAGTATGTGAGTGCTAGAAAAACAGTCACAAGACGGGAAGATCTAATAGAGACTCAGAACGAGTTTGAACTAGCTTTATTACTTACATACACCTGGTAAGGTGGCTAGACAGGAGGTAATTTTAACTGTTTAGATACGCAACATCATTGGTGTTTGCAGAAATGAGAATAAGCTATGAAAAGCAGGCCATTACAGATATGGTCACCAAGAGCTGTTTTCAATTTTCTTCAAATAACTTCTAGATAATCTTGGTCATCTCCTATTTTACACTTGCTGGCAACTTAACCCTAAAACAGCTTAGGAACTTTAGTCAAAGAGGATCACTGTATTCTAGAAGAAATGGATAGAGGAGAGGTGACAACAGGAGTCTGCTGGTCTCCAAGGCCTTGTCTAGTATTGGCGCAGAAGAAATCTCTCCTGAGCACCTATCTTTCTCCTGTGACAGCCCTTGCTGCAGATATATAGCTTACAATAACTATAGAATCTCTTATAGAAGGATTTTAGCTTTTTCCCTTTCTAAATGTGAACAACATTTAATGCATAGTCATTGTGTATTTGCATTAAAGTATCTCTCTAACACGTGATGAGCCAGCACATTGCTAACAAAATTTCAGCCTCTGGTGAAAAAAAAGATGCACTAAATTTATTAGCAGGGAAGATTTTATGAAGAGGTACAAAGATAGGAAAGTGTCAGGTGACTTTGAGGTCATAAATTGTGTGCAAACTTAAGCCTGTCTAACTGTAACTTTACATATGCTTATTTACTACTTAGAACCTGAAAGTATAAAAAAGGAACAGCTCATTTTGATTAAAAAAGACTAAATATAAGCTAGACATTGACAATAAATCCAGTTATTCTGACAGGCTTTAATAATTCAAAATAGGACTTAAGAGAAATTTGATGCTTGAAGTTTAATCAACCTAGCTGAAAGAATACTTAGAGGGCAGAGTAATTCTAAACAGTAAGGACAATTGTGAGATATCATACAAAATAGTAATTCGATGATTTTCTTTGATGCAACGTAAGTACCAATCATCCATTGCAAACAATGTACTGTTGGATACAGTATATTTATAATGTTATCTACAACATAAACACAAAGGTAGCTTGTGGGCAATCATATTCAGACTTTGGCTTCTGGATAGGTCAATTTGCTGTACTATCTTTTGACTAGCAATACACCACTGATTCTGGTGTTGCTGCTATTATGCTGGAAACCTGAGTGATGATTCTGATATGGAATTGAATCCAAAACAGAAATCTGGACGAACTGTACATGATGTATACATATGTATAAGGAACAAGCTTATCGTAAGAAAGAAGATATGTTTAAGGAAGAACCTAGAACCAGGAATTTTACTATAACTAATTTTACACAAAATTGTCACCTGTATATAGAAAATGAACAACCCCCACCACCACCCACACAGCCAAAAGTACATTCAGACATACTACTTTATGGACAGAAGAAAAACTAAAGAAGCAAGAACCTTGCGGGGCATTACCTGCTGCTGTAATTGGATGAAACTGTTCTGTTTGTCTGCAAAACATATTACAAAAAAAAAGTGTTGTCTTTTTTTGATAAATTATTATTAGAATAAGTATGTATTCATTTTACAGTGAGTGAGAAAGGCTCCTTCAAAAATAGAACGTTTCCTATAAAGACTAACATGCATATGCGGCAAGTTTAAGGGGCCAAAATCTATCAAAATTCATATATTAAAAGCATGGTTAGCCTGGAAAGCATAGGCTCAGGCACAGCTAACCGATGGTGCAGAGCACTGTAAAATAGATGTTTTGGGGTATGTTGTCTGAAGGCAGTGGTGCCATGGAGGCAAATGAATTGGACTTCCTTAAATATGGCCATCATTCATAGCCTGAAATACTAGACGCTGAGATCTTTTTGCAGAAATTATTCTCTTTGTGTCAACATTTGTAAAGTACCCTGCAACCAGCTATAACAGAGCATGTGTTTTTGTCACAAAGAGTGCAAAGATAGGAATTCCATTGTTTGATAAAGCATTCTCTTCCAAGAAGAGAATGAAAGAGCATTTTGAAGCCACTACCACCAAGACCAATAGAACAAAACAACTAAAATAATTAAAATTGGTGAAAGTTACTTTACAAGTCGCAGGTTAGAAAAAATAGGTAAGATAGTTGTGGATACATGTCCATGCTACACACGCAGTGTGCTTGTTAATCAGGCAATTAAAGTTTGGAATTGAGCATACTGAAAGAGAAACTAGCATTTGTTCAAACAAGAAATTTCAGATTTAATAAGCTGACACTTACACCAGTCAAGACAGAATTACTGAAATGATCTGGATTCTCGAAGTAGGGGAACAAGGATTAAACCAGCTTTGAGTATTCTTTATTCATGGTTTGCTGACTTTCTACTACCATATGCAGCAAAATACGTACAAAACCCTTTAATTTTAACAGCTTTTGACCAACACAGAGCAGACATTTATTCTTTCTATGTGAGGTATGTGGTATTCCTTGAAGAACATGTAGCACTATCTAATCATAAATGTAAACCCACATAGGAAGAAACTTTCAGAAGTTCATGCAGGTCAAAATTGTATGACTTACAGCAAAAGGTTAAAGGAAACCTGTTTTTTTTATGTCTCATGAAATGCTTGCTTTCTAGACTGATCATAAGCTCCCAAAATACAAAGGGTTGTGAGAACAGTTGGTCAATTCTTCTCCCTATCCTCTGTTGAAACACACGAAGAGATGGACTCAGTTTGCAGGGAAGGATGCACGTTGACTGTCAGGAAGGCACAAAAAGGAAAATCCATCTATAACAGAACTAAAGCAATGAAAGAGATGATCTCAACTCACTGCGCAATCTCTCTTACTGAATGTTCTTGAAACCAATATACAGGTTCTACGTCTATGCAGGCGGCTTAGATAAGTAAACATTTAAGCCCCATACAACCCTTTATTTTTGTGATTCAGGAAGACTTTCAACGTTTGGAAAAAACCTCAAGTAATACCAACAGACTTACACCTAAATACCAACAATCTTGGTTATAAGAAAAAATGAATGCTAATTAGCCTTCTACCTATATATATATATCAGGATTAAAAGATGCAGTAAACTAACTTTGCTATTACTCTGGAAAAATGCAGCTGGAGAATACACAAAACATTCCTTTTGTTGGTTTTACTTACATATTTTGCAGCTACATTTTTTTCCAAACTGTATTATCCGCATTGCAACTACATTGGGATTCCTTTTGTGTTTCAATTGCTCCATAGTGTGCTTATTTCTCACCTTGTTGTTTACAGCATATGAAAAAGGTGAGGCAGGTGTTGCACATAAGGCTGACACTCTGTCAGCCATAAGCTGCTCTCTGGTCAGCATCTGTTTTTATATATGCATGAGGTAAAGTATTGCTGTTAGAAGAGGTTTCCAAAGAGATTCAGAAGTAAATTAAAGAAGCTACCCAGCTGGTGATTTTAATGACTAGGTAAAAATAATGAGAAAGAATAATCAGACACAGGACATGATTTCATTGGAAGTATTTTCTGATTTTCTTAAGCAAATAAAGTACACATTTTTAAGGTTAAATAACAGACTAGTGTCCAGCATGAACTTAAAAAAGTAATTTACTGCTTCTGTGATCTAAAACAGAACATATCGTAATGCTCTTAAATCGACACTGGGTTGGGGGTGGAGGAACATAACAAAAAACCAAATTTCTCTCACATGCCTGCAGATGATGTTTCTAGAACACAAAGTATGTTCTACCAATAAATTGATAGGATGAAATTTATCAGAAATCTAATTAAAACAAGTCAAATGTGTAAAATTAAAAAGAAGAAATACAAAAGCTGTCCAAGCACTTCTTCACCAAATTAAACAGGAAAAAACCCAAAATTGACTAGCATTTGTTATTATTTCTTGTATTTCCTGCGTAAGAACAGCATGAGTTATTTTTTCATCTTGAGAATTCTTGTTGCAGTTAAATTTTGCCCTCGCACACAGCACCTTATTGAAGAAAAAAGATCTGGGTCCCCAGTGGACGAGTCAAACATGGGCCAGCAGCGTGTCCCTGCAGCAAAGGAGGCCAGCCAAAGCCCGGGCTCTATCGGCACAGTACCGCCTGCTGGTTTAGGGAAGCGGGCCTGCTTTCCTCTCTTCAGCCTCCATGAGGCCACGTCTGGTACTGTTTCAGGCTCCACAGTAGAGGAAAGATATTGACATACTGGCGTGGATCCAGTGGCGGGCCACCAAGTCGGTCAGGGGGCTGGAGAACACAACGTACAAGGAGACACTGAGAGGGCTGGGCCTGGAAAAGTGAAGATCAGAGGATACAGAGAAGATGGAGCTAGACTCTTCTCAGGGGTGTGCAGTATAGGACAAGATGCGATGGACAAGCTGAAATGTGGGAAATTCCAATTATATATAAGGAAAAAAGGGGTTAGGTTTTTTTGTTTGTTTGTTTGTTTAAACCATGAGGGTGATTAAATACCGGAACAGGTTACCCAGAGAGCTTGTGGGATCTCTGTCCTTGGAGGTGTTCAAGACTTGACTGGACATGGCTCTGAGCAACCTGGCCTAATTAGACATATTTGGAGCAGGCACTTGGACTACATGACTTCTGGAGGTTCCTTCCAACTTAAATTATTACTCTACTATTCTACTAAGGAAACATCCAAACACAACTTTCCAGAATGCTCCAATTCACTAAGGATTTAAACAAGTTTTCTTTGGACAGCAAAACTAATTGTCTTCCTACAGATTTGTTTTTCTTACTCACTAAATCTCTTCTCTCCAGGATAAAAACTCCCATATCCCTTCCACCCACTGGACAAGAGATACAACACACACCATGGTTAAACAGGAGCTGGTTTCCTAGCTGGTGTATTTGTACTGACCAGTGAGATAGCTGCTTTCAAACAGAACAGAAATAACCTTCTTCCCCCACCCCCCCCCCACCCCCCACCCCCCCACTATAGACAGTTATTCAAATGCTTTTAAAGCTATTGGTTCACAAATTCCCAGCGACGGTGATGAGACAGGCAGTGCACATCGCCTCCTAGGAACCCACGTTCGGAATCACTGCTGGCTAATACACAGGGCAAGCAGCTTGAACTATGGCTCCACTTACTCCTTGTACTTAATGACATCTAGTATTTGCTTTGATCTAGCATCTCAGAAGTGGCCTTTGTGCTTCCATACAAGAAAGAGTAAGATGTCCAAGAGTAAGATATTCCCTTACTCTCTTCTTTTGCTCCCTGTCAAAGGCCAGAAACTAATCCTTAGACACAAAGATTTGTCTTTCAAAATCAAGTTAGATCAGGAATCATGAAGACAGTATTACCAAGATTGCTTTAAAAACAAACACCCATTCAAACCAGATCATGTTAAATCACTAGCTTTAAGCAAATCATTTTTCCATAGTGCAGGCAGTAAAAGTCTCTAGGATTACCAAAGGATTGAACAAATGTAAGTGAATCAGCCCACTGCAGATCAAAATGTATAGGCATGGGGGAAATTCTGTGTCCTTCCTCTAGCACATTCATGCTATTTCATACTTCTAATTATATTTTTATATTTTCCACGTGTACATGGTACTGTTACGTGACAGTCACTGGCTGGACAGCAGTTTATTTCGTCAGCATTTTGAAACTGCATAAAACCATTTTCTTAGAAATTAATCTCCATCAGGAAAGAGGGATACTTTCCAAGAGAAACATAAAATATCCTTTTTGCTTTTAATCCTTCTCTTAGATTCCTACTGCTTCCTGTACTGTTGGTACGTTTCTCAGGATTCCCAATTTGAAGAAAGTAATTTATTAGGTAAAATTTACATAAAAACTCCACACTTAGCAAGAACCTCACTTAAATTTGAGACTACCATTTCAAGACTGAGAACTGTTCATTGAACTGGAGATTAAATCTTTCCAGACTTCTCTACTGGTCATAGAACAGCTTTCTTTGCTTTCCCCAGAAGAGGCAAAAGAGACACGGATAATTCATCTGGCAGCTGGTCTCCCTCTTGGCAATATGTGTACAGACATTTTATCATCAGGCTAAATAAATATATTTAACTTTCACATTATAAATAAAATTGCCATTTCAGGAATAACCACTGTCTAATATTATTTTATTTAATAAAAGCCTTACTATAACCAAAACTAACCACAGAAAAAAAGATTAATGCAAAAGCACCAAAAGTATGTGCACCATATTTGAAAAAAATACAGGCATAAACTTTTAACAAGTCTCAATTTTCCTGACACAATATTTGAAGTATATGCGATAACTCTAAAATTAATCTTCTTAGCTACCCACATTTATTTTTTTTCATCTGTATTTGCTTCTGCCCACAAGTTTGTCTACACTTGTTTCCTAGTCCCACCACCATCCCTTGCAATCTGCAGCTCTGATTACTTTTCACATACGCACACGGCTAGTCTAAGAGGTCAAGGAAGCAGATGAATCTTACTAAAACACCAACAGGCTTTCTCAATACCCATCAGGAGAATCCCTTAAACTTGAGCAACTAAGACTTTCCAAAAAGAAAGATGAAAAAAACTGCAGAAAATGGACTAGAGGTTTTTTTTTTTTTTTTAGTGACATTGTAAAGCTTAGGCAGCAAAGGCAGATTCCCCCCCCCAAGCTTCCCTTCCATTTTTTGGTCCTGAAATTGAGGATTAAGCCAGGCTGGTAATTAATATTGGCTACATTTGTGATATTAGTAGTAATTTGTCAAAACTGACTACTTGTCCAATAACAGTTTTTACCTGTAACAGTTTTGTTGGGTTTTTTAAAGCAAGTTGTGAATCCAACAATAAACAAATTCTGAACTCTGTATATGGTATTTGGTTACAGACAGCATTACTATAGCAGGAAAAAGACAAAGGAGAGTTGAATCTTAAACTTCAAAACTGTTTTGTGGGTTTAAAATGCATTTGATACACATAATGAGACGACTGACACTTGCAATTATATGAATATCTGCTGGCTACTTTTTTTTTTTAATAGACTTCACTCAAAAGAGAGAATAATAAATTTCAAAATGCTGTAGAAGTGAAATGATTAGTGAAAAACAGGAAACAATACTTACTGGAGAATGAAAAGACTTTGATGTGTCAAAATTAAAAACTTTCAAATTTGCCACATTTTTGTTTTGATGTAAGCCAGCGTATTAATATTGGTTATTTTACCTGTTTTATATCCCCAGTATGTGCTATTGTAATAACTTGACAGCTTAATTACATAGAATAGAACAGAATCATAGAATAGTTTGGATTGGAAGGGACCTTTAAAGGTCACCTAGTCCAACCCCCCCTGCCATGGGCAGGGACATCTTCAACTAGATCAGGTTGCTCAGAGCCCCATCCAACCTGACCTTGAATTTCATTGATCTTGTTAAAAATTAATTGATTGACCTTAATGACCTTAAATTAATGACCTTAATTTCATTGATCTTGTTGAAAAGCAACTATATTATGGGTTATTTGCTGAGCTAGTACTTCCAGAGCAAGCTCAAAATTTGTATACAAGGCCTGATTTCTCCTGCCAGATTGCTTGTTAGCATAAAATGTACTTTTAATGCTGGTTTTACGCTTTTCAAATTTTCTAAAAGCCCAGAGAACTGTCAGGATCTTCTAATATGTTTTTATTAAAAAATCATTGGAATTGTTTTGCTGTTGAAATATATTCTGCCATTCATCCATTAATAGATAACTGTCCACTACGAGAAAATCTTCTTACATTTTTGTTTTATTTTAATTTGACACAAAACTTGGGTAGTGGCTATTACATAGCACAGATTGCACAGAACACTAACTCTACCTCTGTGTAGATATCGGCTCTTTGGCACCCTTCTCATTCCACTGCCCTCTCAAACACTCTATCAGCAAAATGAATAAATAAGTAATGTCAAGGTAGGGTTGCCTGGTGAAGGTGATTCAAGGTAGAGAAGATTCAAAGTGATACTATCCTGTTGAGTGCCTACATCATGCATCACAAGATACAAATTCATCTAGTGGAACAACTGTCTAAATTATGGGTTTTTTTGCAGTTAATGGAATGGTACAATTCACCATTCAATACTAAGCACTTTCAAATGCAGTGAGACTTTACAGATGTTTGTTTCCAGTTCTAATTACTTGCAATTTGTGTTTCTCTCTCTTTTTTTTTTTTAAGGAGAGCTATTTGAAGTGCTCTTTACATCCTCCTTTTTGTTATCATTATTATATTTGTATGCAGAACTCTACATATTGTAAATACATGTAACACACAGAAGAATACTTATATACTTTTCTGTTCAGACTACAGAAGTTTTTTGTTTAGCACATCCAGCCAATCTCTCCTGCCCTTAAGTATAAGTAGGTAGACAGAAAAATAAGTTAAGGTTTTTCCTATGATCATTATATGGAAGAGTCAGGTCACACCTCAACAAATTATCACAAGCTAGTTATATTAAATAGCACTTTAAAAAAATCAGATTATTTCTTTTTAACTATTACTTATGAAATGGATCTAACAGTAAGTATCTATTCATACAGGGTATCTCTCTTCCTAGTTATTATACTTTTACTAATTTAAAACATGGGTTTTTTAAAAGCAACAATCATATTAGAACTTACATTAAAAACAGTATCAAGCAAAATTCTAAACTAAAATTGAAACAATTCTTTACTTTGTAATTCAGCTCTTCCTAAGCAATTTTTTGTAATCTTTGTAAACCATGATGTTAAAATACACATTTACATGATCTGAAAACAGCACAGTGTCTCATTTGCTTCTGCTAGAGGATATCTAAGGTCTGCAGTGATGATCTGCAAATATAAAATGTTACATCTATACTCTTTTTATTAATGCATTCCCATTACAGAACCCATTTGCAGGGTTCTGAAACCAACCTTAAGTTGTTGATGGTTAAGACTCAGAAAGAAAGCCTAAACACAGAGTTTTTTGTTTTATTTTTATCTGGGGGAAAAAAAAAGAAATCTTTGCTTAATTTTTTATTTGGGGAAAAGCAAATGCATGCCTCATTAAAACAACCACAATCTCTAATACAACATTATTGAAAGTAATAAATAGTCAGTTTTAAATTTTAGATAATAAAACTGCTATCAGATCCACCAATAAGTAATTGCATCCTCTAAAAATCAAGAACAAAGGTGGTGGCAAGCCTCAACCCCCCAAGATGTAATTTCTTTCTGTCCCTATGACTGTATGAGTTTCATTCTCCTATACTACTTTCAAGCTTCTACAGCCACAGCTTCCTGCCTTTTTATGATTTTCATGCTGAAACTTAAGGAGTAGAGATAAGAGGTACGAAGCAGAGAAGAGATGAAAAAGGGGTTCCACGGGAGGAGAATGGAAAGGGAACCCTTTGGGGTTGAAATATATTCTTGGCTGTAGCATTCAGAACAAGTCTTTTACTGTTGTACCTCTTGTTAACTACATACCATTTTCTCTTTTTGCTGTTCTGCTGTGAAGACCATCCTTCACACTTCTGATTTCATGAAAGACTGTGCTCCCGTACAGATGAACATAGAGGCCCCCCTAGAACTTGACTCTCCAGGGAAGTCAGAAAAGAGTATCCAGGCCCTAACAGTTTAATACGGTAAGATCCATCTCTCATTAATGTTGGGAAGAACTCTCTGAAGATAAAGAGTCTGGTTTGTTTGGTTTGGTTTGTTGGGGTTTGGTGGTTGGTTTGTTTGTTTGTTTTCCCCCTATATTTTTCTTGTTTTTTTCCATCTAAGCATTATAATTTGAAGTTGAAACATATATACATATACATACATACAATTGTGTATATACATACACAACTATATATATATACACACACGATATACATATACATATAGCCAACATTGCTAATACTGCCAAAGATCAAAAACTACTGATGAAGACAATGGAAGTGATAGCTCTTCAGATCTTCAAAGCAGCAACTTAAAGTTTTCAGTACGAATGCCAAGGAGTAATATGACTATGCATTTTTACATTTATTTAAAAGAAGAAAGGAGCAGGCATATTTGAAACAGGCACTTTATAAGTGACTATCCCTCTTTTGAATATAATTTCTATCAGGTACATTTTCCACATCTTGTACTAGCAACAGTAACAGCCAGTTAGAAGCAACTCAGCATCAAGCTGCTGATAGGTTGCTGCTAACAAGATGCCCGATGCATGAAGTTTCTCCCATACGTTGCTAAATTATCTTAGAAGAAGGATATTAATTTCTTGAAAGCTAAACTGAGTATTAGTCAGTATGGAGTCAAAATACCGTGTTTTAAACTTATTTTTCCAGAGGCATTATAGATCATGCAAAATTGTATCTTCCTCCTCCTCTGTTACGGTTCTCATTTTCTCCCTCATGAGCTGTCCAATATCTGGCAGCTCATCCCAATCCCCTGCCCTGCAGCTCAGAAAGCTGCTCTAATTCAAAAGTGTAGAGAGAGCCCAACACAGTGGCTCTGGGGAAAAAACCAGGAAGGTCAATGTCGGTGCGTCAGACACAATCATCAGGTGTACGGCTTTTTTCCCTCACTCCCACCATTTGGATAAAATGTCATCACCAATTGGGTATACAAATCTGAAAGAACATGTAGTAGTTAGAGATTTGCTGTGTGACCAGTGGAAAGGGCCAGAAAGGTAATCCAACACTGAAATACCAGCTCACCAAATAACGTGCTGTGGAAGTTGGTTCTCGCTTCCTCCTTTGTTTCACAGAATGTATAAAGCGTTAAGTGAAGCAAAAATACTAAAAATAACTTTTTCGCCATTTCAGTTCTCATCTAAGATTTCTCTCCCTCTCTCCAACCTTACTTTACATGCAGCTTTAATTACAGTGCAACTATTGGCACTTCCTCCATAATCATGATACTGTTACAGTGGTATAAACAGCCCAAATGTGAGAGGGCTTAAGGAGATTTTGGTCAAGACCTGCCAAAAAGCATTAGGAGCTGCAATGGAAATCGTGCAGAAACCATATTGCCTATTTGAGATCACACCTAGATAGTTTCCAATATACTGAGCAACTTGGATTAAAAAAATCTGAGGTAATATTTAAATTATCTGTTTAATAATGCAACATTGAAAATTAGGCTTTTGTGATTCGTCTGATTATACTGATACTATACTGGTGCTCTTGAAAAAGGTGATGTATACTTTTAAGCATCAGTAAAACAAATTAGCCAATCCTTCTCATCAACAACCTATTATCTTCAGCTTTTACAACAGGAACACATG
This sequence comes from Calonectris borealis, assembly GCF_964195595.1. Classification (NCBI taxonomy): domain Eukaryota; kingdom Metazoa; phylum Chordata; class Aves; order Procellariiformes; family Procellariidae; genus Calonectris; species Calonectris borealis. The sequence goes on from NC_134312.1 coordinate 104,329,216, forward strand.
CTTACATGAATCAGCATAGACACCAACTCTTTCAGTGTGAGACAAGAGTTTTTATATAAAACAACTTCTTTTTCCAGAATACTCAAGTTTCACCTCCTCTAATTACTGAGTTCTTTTTATACCTTTAGAGCTAACATATCAGCTGAAGACATTCATGTCTTACATAAAAGTGAAGCCTTTAGAATATTAGTTACACTGACACCTGAAATGAATGCTGCTTCTAACAAGCCATCTCTGTACTTACATTTCATCTGTTATCCAAACTTTACTTCATCAGACAGGAGCTGAAAGTGAGTGTACTTAGGAGATGTGAATTTATTTACCATTGAACCTTTCTACTGATATTTTCATCGAAATTTAAACTATCTTCAGTATGGATAAGCAGGACTCGTTAGTATTTTTAAAAATTCTTTGTCTAACTTTCTCGTAGGAGAGTTCTCAAAAAACTCATCGTTGAGCCAAACAACTAAAGATTAGAGAAAGCAAGAACAAACTCAGTAAATATTAAAGGTTTCCCACTGAAGGAAAAGATATTCTAATTTTCCTGAATTTACATTTAAGGTTGTAAACACAACACCAACAAAAGTTGGTTTCTCCTAGTAAACAACCTTTCCAGCCTCTCTTTTCTGTCTGCGTATCCTCTTAACACATTACAAAGACATGGAAATTTAACATGAATTTGACTTCTAACTTTCACAGTGATGACAGGAAAATAGCAGCAAATAATAGTCACCCTATTGCTCCCTGATAGCTAATCTGAGATATTTGCAGGTCTTGGAAGTTAATCCTTGTAAACATGTGCAATGGCAAGACTAGATAGCTAGCAGCCTTCCCCTTGAAGGCTGAGAGAGTGACTATCATGATCTTATCTTGATCGAGATACTTCCCGACTGAGGGTGAGCCAGATCTCTGGCGGTTTCCGCACAGTACATTATCTGGAATAAAACCCTTTCCCTTGCCAGCAGGCACTGTGCTACACTTCTTGCAGCTGTCTTATCTACTCCAGATTATAAGAAGCCTTTTCATGAGTTAGGCAGGGTAACAATTTGGAAGCTTTCTCAAAAGCTTGAACTTGTAGACCCACTAAATACGGCTTAATGTTTATAAACGACATGTCTGAGTAACTCAAAGCCTCTGGAAGAAGCTTTCCTGTCTTTTTGTCAGAGAGACAATGGCTTTTCGGTGCCTGGCTACAAAAAAGTGATCAATTGTCTTCGCAATCCGGAATGGTTATGAAAGGGGTTTGTACCACAGGACAAAAGCCTCAAAAATATGCTTTTCTTTTAAACGCAAACCCCAAATATTTTTTGCCACTGTAGTTGGGTTATTACCTCAAAAATACTCTCAAAAATGTAGAACACAACACTTCATCTTAAAACTGTCCCTGAATTCAATGGTGTACTCTGAGGACCACTGACCTTTGGCCATCCACCTTTGGAAAACAGTTTTTACTTGCATGTTATCGACAAGAAAAAAAAGGGTAAAGCAGGGCTGGGGCCAAGTCTAGGTCTGCATTTCTGTGAGCAAATTATTACAGCTGCTGGCATATTTCCTTTGATAAAAAGCTAAACTGCCCTTTTCTAGGTTCAAATCAACCTTTTAGTATACAAGTAGTTGGAACTGTAGACTGGTATGAATCAATCAATCATCATGACATCCTTGAGGTGTGGTGTTGAGGTAACAAAGTCTATTTGTCTTGTGTTCAACATCATGTGATTTAGGGTTTTTTGAACAGCAGATGGATAAATACCTACCTCTACAGTGCTTGTATAAACTCATGAGCCACCACACCAAATTCAAGCAACTTACCACACTTCCCAGTAACTAACAAATTCACTAACATTCTGGTCCTCTGGCTTTAATAACAACAACAACAACAAAATCTAGAACTGTTCTATTTTGGTTATTAGACCATATTTTTAATTAGTATTTTATATTAAAAAAAAACAAAAACAAAAACAAAAACCAAAAAAACCCAAAAAACCCAAAGAGCTGTTAGGAAAAATGCAATGACAAGTGATGAAAAGTATTAATGAAAACTGAGCTCAGCGAGTAAAAATCATTGGTATTGCATAATATATTATAAAGGCTTAGTCTTCATCAGCCAACTTAGAGTTACCCGTGTGCATCAGAATTTGAGCTGGTAGTTTTGACTAGGTATCAAGAGTACATATTTTGAAAGGGACCCAGATAAAATAGTTTGCTCACCGCTAAAGTATTTGTTATATTTTTCAGTATGAGAGCATATGATTTCCAGGACTCCTGCACTCCAACCTATGCATTTGAAATATTGAGTATCTTCTACTTAATTGTACTAATGATATTTCATAGTTTCCATTTGTTAGTGCTGGAGGCTTACTCTATACCACATCACACATATTTTGCCCAAATTTCTCTCATTTCTAATGCTGAATTTGCTCTTGCAAATCATCTTCCATTTTATCCCTCTTTTGTGTATTAGGCACTAAAACATACTTTCAAAAACAATTGAGGAAATTATTTGTCACTTTGGTTATTTGAGAGAGATTTCTTTATTTAAGCACATCTTGACAGATGGTGACAAAGCTGACCTAAGCTAGTTCAGTGGCTGAGCAGTTATAGTCTACACAGGAATTAAGTAATTGCAAAACCAAAGAAAAGACCCTGTGGTGAAATAAAACAGGCTTTTGTGGTTTGCCCAGGAGCAATGGGCAAGAAATAAAGGGAAGAGCTTATTAGTCTCATGTACCCAACTTTGATCAAGGAAGTTCCCCTATGTTGTTTTGTGCATTTTCTGTTTCAGTAACGAAACTGGTTCCAGCAAAAATATAAGCAGAATTCTGTAAGCGTCATCTGACCTTTCTGGCCTGAACAGACAGGCCTGCAGCTTATGGCCATCAATGGCACTGAAATTCTGTTTATGTCATCCTGGTTTTTCTGATGCTTTACGAAAGTCACTGTTGAAAAGGCGTAACATTCTATAAAACACAAGGTCAGTCTATCATATTCTCACTTCTTTTCCCTCTCCCTCTGCTTCTAAAAGTTATTTGATCTAAATTTAGTATTTGGATATGACATACAATCACTTTCAATACAAAGATTAGAGAGCAATTACAAAGCATAGTTTACTGTTTTCTACAAGAGAAGGATAATACTCTAAGCAGGGTCCATTACACAGTGCCTAGGGTTACCTCTAACGAGAAGACATCAGAGGCAGAAGGTAGACGGAGATGCTAGAAGAAGTGAAATAGCTGTGGATGGTCTAAACGGCTATGTCAGGGCTGTACTTCTAAAAGACTTTCAAAAGGTACACTCATGACAATAAAAGGGTCCTATAATTGTTTGTTGCCAGCGTTTAGCTATTTTTACTCACAATAGGATACTGTCAAAGGAGAAAGTCACATCCAATATATCCCAAGAGTTTTTAAACATAAACTGCCTTGTTTGTGTGTTTGCATGCATACATGGATGCTTGTTAGGTTTGAGGTGTTTTCAAAAGAGAAAGGGAGAAAGACACATCATAAGCTTATAACATGTCTTCAAAATTCTACTACTTACCAAAGGGCATAACCCATTTCTCTGTATCTACTTTACTTATCTTCAGTAGTCTAGCTGTCATATCAATTGCTTTAGGCCTTCTGTATCTCCCAGTATTCCTGGGTTTTTTTTGCAAATAAGATTTAGATGCACTTCCTCCTCTTTTCTGTGTATCTGTAAGCTAACTCCAGAACTGCTGCACTAGTCAATGAGAATCTTCTTGAATAGTTAAAATTTACGTGCAAGTAAATCTACCGGATATTTCACTGAAGTAAGAAAATTCAGTTTAAATATATTCTAAGAATGCAAAATTATCTATAGCAGATTTACTGTACCAACTATCAGAAGCTTTATAAACATCCTCTAATTCTGCTTGCTGGTTTGGAGCAAGAACTGAAAGAGGAAATTAGAAGGTTAAGTTCATTAACACATTCACATTTTTTGCTGCTGTTTCAAATTGTTTGGCTTAATTGTTTGTCTTGAACTGCTGCTGAATGTAAAGATTGCAAATTACTCCTGATTCAGTCTGATACTTCTTATTTACTCGCAGAACAGACAAAATATTGTTCATAGCAGTATAATCTTCCTGTTATCCATATAACTATCTCTACATAAAATTACTGAGATGATTTCTAGATACTGCATTCTTCATTCTTGCCTCAGAATGAGTCTATGTTGCAGTATAACAAGCTACCCTACCCTAGATTAGTTTAAGTAACTCAAGTGCCAATAGCAGTCTCCTTTAAGTGGCACAGGCTTCAGCACTGGATGAATTCACCCCAGTTCTTGCCAGTGCAAGTCAGCCCAGACTGAATGTTTTCTGCTATAGCTAGATGAATACTTGTACTCAAAGAGCTCAGGACTGTACGATGATGCAGCTACCATACTTTAAATATCTTATGGGCACCCTTTTATTTGGTGCTTATTCTCATTTCTGAGCTCAGCTTTCAACAAAGCTACTTTCCAGCGTTAGATGACTAATTAACTGTATTTAGATAAACCTCAAATCTCAAAATATTCAAGTTAGAAAACTTCAAAAAACAACTAAAGCACTTGTATGCTTGTTACGTGTTTCATGGCTGACCTAACTAAGCTTCAGAATAGATTGAGATTGATGTTTGCAGACTAATATTCTCAGTAAGGTTTATACAATATTAGTCCATCTGAACAGACAAGCAATCTTCCCCTGCTGCACTGTGTTTCTTTGTGCTGTAACATTGCAAGCCATTAGAAAGTATTTCTACTTTTATATGAATACTTATTGGTCATATCTAAGAATAAGAATCAGTACCATTTTTAAACAACCTGCCAAATAAATGCGTTGTAGAAATCAGTGAGTTACATTGTACAAACCAAAGGGTCAACTATGAGCTTTAGGTTCTTAAATATACTAAGGTAGACTTGGAAATTATTGTCAATACTGAGGCTATATTAGATAGGCAATTGAATTCAGTTTCCAGAGTTCTGAAGCTTTAGTTTGCTACAGGTTTTTTTATATTAAAGTTTCTTAATGCTTAATCATGTTTTAACAGCTTTTGAAATGAGTAACATAACAAAAAGCCAAAGAACAAAAATAAAGCAATAGTGTTCCCACAAAGGCTCTGTGAAACTCAGAGAGGGAGTGCATTGTTTTTAAACCAAGGAATAGTTTGGTCCCAGTATGACTCCAAGCTCAGCTTTCTGTAGCACGCTTCACTCACCATACATGCAGAATGCACTTTAATTTCATCCTTGGATTGTATATGCATACCCCTGGTATTTTTAGTAGCACTTTAAAAGTACAAAATCTATTCCCTATGCCTTCATCAATTTGAAATTACCATTTTAAGGCTGATTAAATAAGGATTAGTGCCAATGTTCCACTTATTAGTCTGTGTCTTCAACTGGAACTGATGATGTAGTATTTGTCAATAACTAGTTCACAGCCTTAAACTCCACAAAACGAAACCTCTGCAAGACAGTCCATCTGTCAGAAGATTTTGTAGCAGGCTCCCATGTAGAAGAAAACCATCTATTATAGGATGATACAAGCTTAAAGTGGCATGTATCACAGCTGTTTGATTACTACCAGGAAGATGACTTGCACCCCCCCTACAGCCCTGTGTCAGAATCCAACAGTGATGGATTGAATTTCCCTTGCTTTAGCATGATGATGGATTACCTCAGCAGTATGTGTAAGAAAGGGAAAGTCTGGTCCAAAAGTAACACCACGACTGAAAGATGCTGGCCTAAGTTGTGATTTCTGGCAGATCTGAATAGCTAGCCAAACATTTTAAAGACCTTTCAAAAGCCTAAATGATGAGATTATAATCTGGGAATTCTTCACAGAGATAAAGACCTTTATTACACAAGTCCCTGGAAGACAGGGATCAGGCAGCAGGTTTCAGAAATTCAATGAGTTTGTTCACAAGGCCTGAACTCACACATGCTCTACTGTCCAGAAACACACCATTTCATTCACTTTATATGAAGAGTACCTTCCAACTTACAAAACATCACACCATGAACTGAGATCTAAATTATCTTGTTGGTCTACTAAGTGAAAAACAAAAGTATCAAGTCAAGGTTGTTAAATCAGTGTTACTATAACTGAGAGAGACACAAATAAGAAAATCCCCCATGATTTAAGTATTGCACTGAAACATCCTGTTTCACCAAAAATCTTGGCGAATACTACTATTTCACATATAAATACCACTACTTCAGTATGTTTCTTAAACTCAAACACAATTTTGCCTGCAACATTTAGAAGCATTTTGGTTTTTTTCTTTACACTTTGGGTTCTTGGTGCAATGGACCTACATATGTTGTATCAATACAGAGGACTTTGACTGGACTCTATTCACGTAGCACCTGCAAGTCATTAAACATAACTAGTTAATTTAAAACCTTCTCTAAATTGTATTGCATTATATTTTGCATTGTAATTTTTCATAACATTTTATAGTAGTTATCAAGATAATTACATTTTGAGGTAAGGTTCAAAGAGCAGGGAACATAGCAACATAAATTAAAAGGGTTTTAAATAACCAAATTTTATTTAAATCCCCAACTGTACTCAGTTAAACAAATTTACCTTTCTATCTAGAGCAGATGTATGCCCATGTTTTAATAAAAGCCTAAATTGAAAACCTTTAATTGTAATTGCTTTTAATTTTTAAGTTTGAGTTTATATACAGCAGCTGAAAAGACAGGGTCAGAAATTATGTCCAACTGACAGTTTAACTTGGTAAGGGCTGGGGTGGAGGGGATTGTTTTGTTTTAGCTGGGTTCCAGCTTCAGGTGATGGAAGGTGATGCATGTTACTAGCATTAACTTCTGATTTCATTAACAGAGTTCTTATATACATGTGTGAATGTGGAACTAGAGGAATTTTAATAATAATTTAATGTACTCTTTGACTGAGGAACATTTTCATAGGTAAAAGGCACCTAAGCAGTTCTTAAAACTGCAGAAGTAAGATGACTTTAATAGTCATTGGGTCCCAAACTTCACTGAATCCTGAACAACCATAATAAGGCACTAACACTGTGCTGGAAACATCTTCCTCACTGCTCGGCCAAGACAGCAGCAGCAGCCTCCTGCAGCCAGGAGCCACCTCCATGTCTAAAAGGCAACACACTGCTGATGAGCTGCATGCCAGTTAACACTAATCGATGAAGTAGAAATCATAAAAGCGTTATAATGCTCCCACTATTTGGTTTAACAAAGATAAACAAATTTTGCAGAGGTACTATAGCAAATGAAAGAAACATGTGCTGTCCCGCTCACCTAATTTTAGGTGTCTTGCTCAGACAGCTAAAGGCCCCTCCTTTATAAAGTCCGTGGAGAAAAACCACAGCATTTCGGTTTCATCCGTCTGACTTATTTTAGGCACCTACTCAATATTGGGATGACTTAGACCCTAAAAATGCCTGTTTCTTTCCACTGAATATTAAGGGATAGATTAAGTCTAGACAACTATATTAGCTGGCATATCCATAACCTACAGGAGGAAATAAGGAATAGTAATGAAGAGTGACTTGCTTTCTCCGCCGTCACAAGCTTAATTATGACAGTACCTAACTAGATAGTATTTTACCACCTGCACAATTTTTTTGGTTTAACACCAAACTACATTGGAGTAGTAACCAAAATATGGCTGAATTGGGCACATTTGGTCTAGCAAAACTTTTTTTTGACAGGAGTTTCATTGGAGAACATTTATAAAAAGGCACAATAAAATCAGCATTTCCTCTACGTCTTCTGCAATACCACCTAGCCTTACCACAGGCCTAGCCAGGCCACAAATTGTGGCATTTCTCAAGTTGTTGTAAACAAATTGTTTAGACGTTATGATTTACTGACTTAAGCACATTATAAAACCTATTCTGATCCAGAGGCCTCTACAGAAAATGGATGCTACAACCTGCATGAAATATGGATACTCGGTTCTGAAGAGGGGAAATGCACTTGCTAATTGGTAGGTGTTTACTTAAACTCCTATCTTCTCTTCTATTTCATCTCAAATTCAGCAGAACTACCAAGTAAAAAGGGTAGTCAGCTATATCCGGTATGCTGCTAAACGCATGCTCAGCATTTTCAAAAGTCTGAGTAGAAGGGTTAATGCTTACAAATTATCTACTATTTTGCATACTCCTGTGGTAGGTTCTGATAACCCTGGGCTACTGAAGTCTCATGAAATGCAACCTGCTCTGGAAAAGCTTTAACATAACTAAGCAACCTATGTCCCATTCAGCAGGAAGTAGAAACAAGTAAGAAGTCAAAAACTAATGGACATTTGAACTGTTCCGATACATTTAACAGATCTTTCTGATAAAGGAAAAAAGAGTAATGAGGAGAGTACTAGTGAGAAATTACATATTTGAGTCCAAGAAAGTATTTTCCCATCTATTAGGATTTTTAAATCCAAACACAACTTAAACTCAGTATTCATAACAAATAGTTTTGTAAATAGCAAACCTAATGAAGCCTGCTTTTCTATGCATTATATTCTATAAGTCCAAATTACCAGACAGTAAATGTTTTTCTTTTATCTCAGGTCAGACAATTTCTACTGCTCATCTTCATCTGTAACGCTAGAGGTAACAGCTTCACAGGCAATAAAAAAGCAAATTTCAACAAGTCAGCTGATCTTCGCTTTCACTTTTTTCCTCTCTTTCACTGAAGTGTTAAAAGTCATCTGCCAAAACCAACTCAGTTTGGTTCCAGGTCCAACTCTGGACCAGTGGCCAGTCTGCCACTATGCACAGTGTTCAGGATCGTGGTGTGGAGGTTTGCTTACTTCAGCCGTTCAGTGGACAAACAGAGCAAGATCAACTGATTTGGGACAGCAAGGTCCACACAAAATTGTCTCTCTAGGTTCCTCTTTCCCTCCCTCTCATTTCCCTTCCTTTGCTTAGTCTGCCAGCTGGGCAAGAGACACTAGACCTGCTAGATGGCACAGAGCTGTTTATGGCAGAATACCAGGTAGCTCACGCCACCCCCCCCTCCCCTGCCCTAGTTAGGAATCAGCGGGTGTCCTAGTTTCGGCTGGGATAGGGTTAAATTGCTTCCTGGTGCTGTGTTTTGGATTTAGTATGAGGAGAATGTTGATAACACACTGATGTTTTCAGTTGTTGCTAAGTGCCCTCCTAGTCCAAGGACAGCTCCCGTGCCTACTGACTGAGCTAGGTACACAAGGTGGGAGGGAACATAATCAGGACAGCCAGCCCAGCTGGCCAATGGGGTATTCCATACCATGTGATGTCATGCTCAGTATATGAACGGCAGGCGTGATCCAGGAAGTAGTGATCGCTACTTGGTTATCGGTCAGCGCGGCTGGTGAGCAATTGCATTGTGTATCACTCATTTTGTATATTCTATCATTATTTATTATCATTATTTTCCCTTTTCTGTTCTATTAAACTGTCTTTATCTCAACCCACGAGTTTTTCTCACTCTTACCCTTCCGATTCTCTCCCCATCCTGCTGGGGGTGGGGGGAGTGAGTGAGCTGCTGCGTGGTATTTGGCTGCCTGCCAGGTTAAACCATGACAGTCCTTTTTGGTGCCCAACGTGGGGCGCCAAAAAGGACTGTCGTGGTTTAACCTGGCAGCAGCCAAATACCACGCAGCCGCTCGCTCACCCCCCCGCCGGGTGGGATGGGGGAGAGAATCAGAAGGGTAAAAGTGAGAAAAACTCGTGGGTTGAGATAAAGACAGTTTAATAGGGAAAGCAAAAGCCGCGCACGCAAGCAAAGCAAAACAAGGAATTCATTCACCACTTCCCATGGGCAGGCAGGTGTTCAGCCATCGCCAGGAAAGCAGGGCTCCATCACGCGTAACGGTTACTTGGGAAGACACACGCCATCACTCCGAACGCCCCCCCCTCCTTCTTCTTCACCCAGCCTTATATGCTGAGCATGATGTAAATGGTATGGAATAAGGGGTGGATACTGTCCTAGTTTCAGCTGGGATAGGGTTAAATTTCTTCCTAGTGCTGTGTTTTGGATTTAGTATGAGGAGAATGTTGATAACACACTGATGTTTTCAGTTGTTGCTAAGTGCCCTCCTAGTCCAAGGACAGCTCCCATGCCTACTGACTGAGCTAGGTACACAAGGTGGGAGGGAACATAATCAGGACAGCCAGCCCAGCTGGCCAACGGGGTATTCCATACCATGTGACGTCATGCTCAGTATATGAAGGGTAGGCGTGATCCAGGAAGTACCGATCACTACTTGGTTATCGGTCAGCGCGGGTGGTGAGCAATTGCATTGTGCGTCACTCATTTTGTATATTCTATCATTATTTATTATCATTATTCTCCCTTTTCTGTTCTATTAAACTGTCTTTATCTCAACCCATGAGTTTTTCTCACTTTTACCCTTCTGATTCTCTCCCCCATCCCACCCAGCGGGGGGGTGAGCGAGCGGCTGCATGGTATTTGGCTGCCTGCCAGGTTAAACCACGACAGCGGGTTTAAGTTACAGTAAAAGCAAGGTGGTTACAGAGCATGCTTGTGCAAATACCATGAAGCACCTAACATGCTGTAACTTTTTTTGTACATGTCTCTTTAGTTAATCTTTTCTATCAGTTAATTCTGATATGGGACAAGAAAGCTACCCTTGACAAATCTGCGTGCATCGCAGCAAACAGGCAACACATATCAAGCTTCAGAATTTTTTTTGGCACCAACAGCAAACACAATCGATAAAATATTTTATATAATTTTCCTAGTGAAAATCTGAGAATTGGAAGAGCTCATCTTCCAGTGATATTTGTCTTGTATTACATGGAAAACGGTGACTATGCTAGCATATGCTTACTGCTGAAATCAAGAGGTCCTGGGCATGTTTTGTGGGGCAGCCCACATGCATTTTCCAGTAACAATACACTTGTTAAGTTAGCTACATTCATATCACTGATAATTCTAACACAGAAAAAGATGACGAAAGCTCTCCCTGAAATTGGAAGAAGCTATAAGTGTTAAGCACTACAATCTGATTTTTCTACATGCATAGCCAGCAAAAGTTACAGTCATTAAAGCATGGTGAACATATGATCTTAGAGTGCATCTCAGTAGGCATATGATGCATGAGAGGTGCAAATCTTGCTTTCATCCTAGTTTTTGAAAAAGAAAAAATAGAATAATTTGCTTTAAAATACGTTTCCCTTACACTTACTGAGTACTTAAATTTCCAGAAAAGAAAAAAACTTGGCACCTTATCTACCTTATCTATGCTTTCCTCACTTCTATTCGACTATTTCATTTCCATATCTCCTTATCCTCAGAAACTACACTAGATGCATTTAGAATCCATCAATGCTTCATGCTTCAATAACCTTTCCAGTATTTTTTCCACACATTTATTAGTCTATGTGTAAAAACCTTTCACTCAAGCTGTCTTTTTCTCAACCTTTCCTAATCTGTTTTGATTTTTCCCCCTCTTTTCTTCCTGCAAGAATAAAGAGTTCATTTAACATTAGCCATCCTCTCCTTAAACATACGTTTCGCTAAAATCAGCATAAAATATATTATTCTTTTTCAGTCAAAATAAGCTTCTTAATCTTTCTTCATAAATTAAATCTTTGAAGCCTGGTATTATTTTTGTTTCTCCTCTTTGAGCACTGAAGAGAAATTATCTAAGAATCAGTACTGAAAACTTCAGCCTGGGATTTGGTCTAAACATTGCTTCCAATAAATTAAGAATTCTGTCTTTTAAATGTGGATAATGCTCAAGAGCATTTTTTTTTTTCAGTCACAGTGCTATGTTCTTTATATTGATTTTGCACTCCACCAGGCAGGCAGAGAGAAAAAAAACACTGCCATTTTCTTCAAAACTGCTGCAGCTCATTACTTTTCAGTTAACTATCTCATAGGAAAGAAAAATTTAAAAAAGGATATTCAGCATTATTGTCCCTATACCACCCCACCCAAAGAAAAAGGAATTTTGTTCTTACAGGGACCTTCATTCTCAACACTCCTTACAACTTTATTTCATCTTCAAGGAAGTTTCTGTATCCCAAGTCTCTTCCAAAGAATGTAAATATTACTATTTTAAAAGTCATAATGCAGTTTTGTTAATCTAGAAGCAGCTGTAACATGACACATTTCCCCTGAAGCTTTAATTTGATGACACTGTATTAGAAGTTGCAGTTGAGAAACAGTTAACAGCAAAGAAACTGTGTTTATATGCATGTTAGTACAACAGGTCTTTGATCGTGATCCAGCCCATGGGCGCTACCATTATATAAATATTAAATTGCATTTGAAAAATCATATAAAGAGATGGTTGCTAGGCAAAATATTCAAAAGGAGGAAATGCCAAACTCAAGGCAGCCTGTAAAATCTAGTTCTTGTATATTATGATACAATTCCTAATTAAACAGTAAAATATTACCTTTCACCATCAGGACTCCTGCATATTGCAGTGAACGAGTTCACTGCGAACTTATTTTCATCCGTATGTTCACTGTATAGTCCTATACTTTAAAAAAAAAAACAGTATCTAACTAGTATCTGGTATATAAAATAATGATTTTTTTTTCTACTGTGTTCCACTGATGTATTTAAGGACTTCACAAATACCACAAATTTATCTTCAAACATCCTTTATGGAATTGAGTATTATTCTTGAATCTGTGTTACACTTGTGTTCAAAGTTTCAGTGTCTGGCAACCAGGTGGAGCAGCTGCAGAGAAATTCACCTTACTCCAACACTCCCAAGTCTAGACCTATTCAGTACTGAAAGCCTCCTTCATGAGCCACGGCCATCAAAACTAGAAATCCTCCATGTCAGTGCTTATAAGTCGCCTGCATGATTAACTGCTTATACATGTTGATTATCTCATTTTGCCTTCATTCATTCTCTATCTCATTATTTAATTGCAATGTCATGGATGATTCGGTCTTGTTTTAAATCAAATACCAGAAAACAAAATAATTTCAAACACAGAGCATTCAAAAGTAAGCCTTACTGCAGAGCTCTCTTGAAATTATATTCTGGATGGTGAAAAGCACTGCATCAATCACAATAGATAACAACACATTCATATAAATTCAAAACACTCCCTTTCCAAGGATTTGGAAATATTTTTAAGCTTTACTGGATCACTCATCAAGACATACCTATAGAGATAGTATACCACCCTTTTAACCAACGACAAAGAAGCATAAACACATGCCATCGGTTTCCACTACACCGAACCACTGTAATTGATATTACTTTTAACACTTGACTTTGCTTCAATCATACTTCTATTTGCAATGTAGCTGTTGCTATATTAACAATACACCAATACCAAACAGGCAGTACCACCTACCGCCTGTACTTCAGTTTGTTTGCTGATTTTTCTACCATTTTTTTATTAATAATTTCTAAAGGGCCTAAAATGTAAAACTGATGTTACATTATGTTAAATAAACAGCTTTCTTTTTCACTTTTGCTTTTATCTCACGAAGCAAAATACACATATATGGGTACATTCCAACAAATCAGTTATTGTTGGAAACTAGCTAACAATGGAGGTAAATTTCATAAAGGGGATTAGATAACTGGATCATGCGGTATTGACAGCACTTTACTATCTACTAATAGTGTTATGGATTCACAGCTGTTTAAAACAAATGAAAATAAATAAACCAAATAGCATTACTTTTCAATACACAATGAACTTAGTGAAAGATATTCTCATCTTTCATTAGCTTACCTCTTCCCCATAATGTCCCCGGTTTTTATATAGCTTCTGAGGAATCTCACTTGTGTGACTGAAGGTATTATTGCTCCCAGCTATCTTGCAGAAAACTTGGAGGGACATGACTGTCACAAGCGAGCGGGGAGCAGAAGTGGATGTGAACCTGCTTCTCAAAGCACCATTTGGTATATTAAACTGTATTAGCCAGAGTGCTCCCCTGCGGCAGTAGTAACCCCAAGGAAACCGCCAGCTGCTAGCAATGGATGGTGGCATTTTACATCATCACTGCTAAAGCCATCAGAATTCACAAATTAGGATCTTCAGTCATGGTGTCAGCAGCCATGCTGAGCCATGTTAACTTCCTGTGATCAAAGAAGGCGGCATCAGGACCTAGTGACGCTGTGCTGGACTTGGAGCGTCTGGGATCTATGCTTGGGTCAGATGATAATCTCCAACACAACTACAGACAGGTAGCCTTACTTCACTTTGTGTTTGGTTTCTTCTCTCTCCCTCGGTCTGTCTTTCTAGTTTAGATGGGTTCATTTATTGAACAGTTATGGTTCTAGAAAACACTTTATGGAAATGTTTTGGTAAGTAAAATAGATCACAGTTATATTGGGCAAAACCAGTAGAGTTTGGGTGGTGGGGAGTTGCAGGATGACCCATGAGGGAGGAGGCCATGAGTCGTTCTGTGCCAGTCGCAGCCAGCTCCAACACTGGGACAAACAGACCAACGTGGCCAGAACTGCTGCCCACATAACCCCAGCACTCGCATGTGCAAGTGACAGCAGCCACCATGGGGGCAGAAGACACATGGGGAGAGGTTCTTGGGAAGAAAACTCTGAAAGACGCTCTGGGAGACACACAGAGGGGGAAAACTTCCATTAAAGGAGACACTTGGGGATATCTAAGAGATTCCCGGGGTACGTAAGAGAGAACAAAAGAGACTCCAGAAGAGAGAAAGCAAAGGAAGATGCCCAGGGGACCCTGCAGCCCCGCATTCAGGCTGAGCACATTACAGCAGAAATCTCTATGCTGACGCACCCAACTTCTCTGCCAGACCACCAGTTCTGCTGCAGGGCACAGAAATCCTTTAACTTGTAAAAGTGAGCATATGTGATTAAAGTGTTTTGGCATCAGTCTACATTTAGACTCCACATTATCAATGTGGTCTTAAGCCACAAGAACAGCATACACTCCAAAATACGTGAAAGTTCATCTTTTAGTATTGGTCAGATTATTTCTACAGGACATAGGTTTTCACTGCCATCCTGATTACAAAATGGGAAGATGTAACTTTCCCCCATTTTAACTAGTTACTCTTTCTTGAAATACACCTCTACCTGTATGGTAAATGCAGGTTTTATGTACTGAAAAGGCTTTTGCTGTGACACACTGATCATTCTGATGTCTTATGGGCTTGGCGTGTATTTCAGACACAACGTGGACAGAGGTGCTGCTGGCACTGTCATGCAGCTAACGCGGGTGCATTCCCTCTGGATTTCAAGTTGTCTCTGGAGATCAGTGTGCTTGTATGCTTCACTGTTTAATTATTATTACCCAGTGAGACTGAGTTTTTGCAGATTCTTTCAGTCTGTAGAACCAAAATGTGAATATAATGCCTACCTGAAACATGCTGAAGACTGCCTGCATTCATTCAAAGATAAAAGTTTTACACTTTTCTCACAACAAATCTTTTACTTGAAGACTTAATTGGAAGAATCCTGTGGTGGTGCATTCCTCCCCCCTTCTTTTCCTCTGGGCTACGATACGATCTCAGAACCTTCTGTTAAGCTTTAGCCATTGTGTATGAGTTGGGCTGTTAAGTGTCCCTTGGCCGTACCAAGCACTCTTGCATGGCTAAGGTGGGGAACAACACTGATCGTACCAGGGACACCAGCTACATGAACAAGGTAGGGAACAGAAACAAGAGATAATTCATCATCTCTGACAGCTCTGAAGCTTTCCCTACCTGGATCATAGCTCAAGTGGAACAATACTATTGTTACCGTGAAACAATACCATAATTACTACCCTGGACCACCTCGGATAGTAGCCAAAATGGAAAGTTATTGATGACTAAAGCCAATCACCTTGCAAACCTATAAACAGCGGTACCAAGTGAGACCGCAGCGGGCGGGCTGCATCCAGAATCTCCCTCTGAGTGGGATGCTTCTCAGAGTCCGCAAACTTGAATTTGCGATATTCGGAGGATCCCCGAGATTTTGGGCTGAGACGCTCCTTGGGGCTCAAGTCTTTGCCCGTTGGGAAATGCCAAAGCATTTACCATGAGTATTTCACGGTACTCAAGGGGAATTTTTAACAGGTATACCTTTATAAATTAACTAACTCTAGGCCTTTCATTTAGCTTTGGTACCATATCCATATGCATATATATATATATGTATTGATTGATCTAGATCTTTTGCGTGCTTACAGTTATAATCTGTAGTTATATATATACGTATTGATTGATCAGATCTTTTTGTGCGCTTATCTATATAGTTACTAACAAATATAACCTGTAGTTAAGTTGTTTTAATCTTTGTAATATTTGTAGCAACTTGACTAATCCTTGTGCAGCTGTCAAACTGATCAATGTTTAAGCATTGTAAGACTCTAAATTGCTGCTAAAAGAACCCTTAACCCTTTAGTCATAAACCGTTGCCCAGGTCTGAGTCTAAGGGTAGAACCAGCCGCACCTAGGCTCCTTTTTGAGAAGGAGTTTAGAAAACAAAGGGGTCTACTCTGAACCTCGTGACCCAACGGGATGTCCTTCCTATCCTTTTCTGTATTAGACATAAACCGTTGTCCAAGTCTGAGACTAAGATTGGGTCCAGTCTGATCTCTTCTGAACCTCGTGACTCAACGGGAGGGTCCCCCTTTTACCTTTTACCTTTTTACCCTTTAACCCTTTTACTCTTAGTCTCTGTACAAATCATTCCAACACAATTCTAACATGATTTTCCCCTGTGTAACTTAATCCATGTAATAAGTAATAGAGTGAACCTTGCCACCAAATTCTGTTAAGTCACGTTTCTATAAATTTCTATTAAAATCATCCTTTGTCAATACCTTGTCAGTGATTCTTTACACGGCCTTAAAACCACCCATACGTGACAAATCCCCATACTTATGGGTGACGCACTAAAGAAGATCGATTTGAAACCTTCCCCAGGATTATCTCCTCTCCAAGAGGAGCCTGGCCCAACGCTACTGTCATGTCACATCAGTGACTGAGTCGTAGTATCAGAAGAAACAGTCTCCCACCACATTGAGGCCTGAGGAAATAAGGAAGTATTTGAGAGGCCCTAAGGAATATCCCTCACATAAACTGATCCCTGTGTCATGTTACTTGGAACAACCCTGCCTGAGCCCACTGCCCCTGGGATAGGGAAATTGGGAGCAGAGCCTCCTCTGTTATCAAACATTCTCTGCTTCCTATGGCCCACAAGTCTTGCTGTAGCCCAAACTGGATGCAGAATACAGCAAGTGGCAAAGCAGCCAAAAGCCTCTCCTTCCCTACCTCTATTCCTGCACTATGCAGACTGACAAGGAGTGCAGGGGCAGCGCTTTGGCTTTATCTAGTTACCCTGCCTTTGAGACTTGTTACTTATTCTGGGGGGAAAACAAAACAAACCCGAAAAACAAACAAACAAAAAACCCAAAACAAACAAGCCAAAACCCTCAGCACACGTTCCCCACAGCAAAATATTTTGATTATTTTAAGTTAAGAGGTAGAGGAAGAGGGAAGAGAGAAGGGAAAGCCAAGACTCAAAACGGAATATGGTAGAAAGAATGAGTATGTAAATTCAAATTATTAAAAGTTTAGAAATGCAAGGGGAAGGATAAACCTTAGATTTTAGCTGACAGAAAGAGTGGTTCCCTAATTCCATCAGGACTGTGAAAGTAAAGCCCCCAGAACATCTGAAATAGGTCCAACCAACCATCAAGACAGTTTTCTGGCAGTTGAAACAGCAGCAGATGGGGAAAGAGCAACGTTTTTCAAAACTCAGGATGAGCCTCTCAAGTCAACAAGAGTTCATAGCTGACTTAGGCAAAGCCAGGCTTACATCCTTTGTTCTGAGCTTCCTCTGCTAACTGCTTACTAAAAGCATGAAAAAGACCAGTGCAATTCTTATAGAAGTGGTATGAGAGAAATGAGAAAATGCCCTAGCTAGCAAGTTACTTCCTTCAGGCATATTTTCCCAGAAAATACTTGGTGCATAAATTCACACTCAGATATTTACCTGATTACAACAAGTTGCTCATTATTAGAATACAGAATTTGATTAGAATAAAATTTCATACATACCTGTCTCTGGGTGGGTTCTACGCAACTATGTTAGTTTAGATGAGCAGCACTTTCTTACAACAAATCTCATCATTCCCGCTTAGAATGCCTTGGTTCACATCTTACTGCAGACTTGAAAGGCACAAAGAGATTCCTTTAAGGTGAAACTAAACTACATGTACTCCAGGAACACCTCTAGTGCTCTCCAACCTCTGACGGGTGCTCCAGTCCACAAGACTAAGCTTTCAGAAAGGCACACGGCATGGGTGTTGTGTCCTCACCACCAGCTGTTCTGGTCTACAGCTCCCTTCCTCTAATACCACACTACTTGCTAACGCAGAGATGGCCTTTGATTTCACAGCAATAATGTGCATATATTTTCAGTTTGGTCTTTCCTACATGGTGTTAGAGATAATCTTTCCAATTTCCACCTCCTCACTTAAAACACATGCCCTGTACGTTAGAGTTACTAAAGTACACAGTACTGGAAAAACGGAGACATAGGCTTTGTGATCACCAAAGGAAGACCTATTCCCCCAAATTAAACTAGGACATTATTCAAAAGGAACTGGCTAATAAAACTAATTCACTTTGGATTATATTAAAAAGATTATTTTTTTATTTCTATTCAGGTACTTTTCTCATAATACATTCAACACAATTTAGTTGCTAAATAGGACATAGGACAATCTATGAAAAGGCTGTACCAACTAATTTGTATCAAAACATATGAATACAAACCAAATTCTTCAAATCCGCCTGGATGAAAGTTTAGGAAATTGTGGAATATCTTAAATGCTCGCAGCCCCTCCAATTTCATCTAAGTGACTGTTTTTAGTTATTTATGCCAGTTACAACCTGAGAAAATTCTCCCCTTTTCCTCCAGGAAGATCCATTACAAACTGTTGCTCAGTGACAAACTTCCTGCTCCTGAACTAATTGATATTAAAAAAAATGTTCCAACTTCTGTTGTCTGCAGTCCACAACTGACATTCTGTACTTGAGATGGGCATGAATCAAATCATGCCCATCATTACGCTAAAATCATTATGCTGAAATTGGAAATTTCTTGAACCAGGTATACTACTAACACACATTCCATTAGTAAGTTACTAAGAAAGTCAACCTACCTGACCTGGGCAGCAGTGCAAGTGCTCAAACATTAATTTCTCAAGCTCACTAAGAAAAAAAAGGGAGTGAAGAATTGTCAGGAAAAAAAACTAAACAAAAAACCCACCACCACCACACTGTAAGACTGAATGCATTTATTGTATTTAAGAGGATGAGAAAGTAAATCTGAATCTCTCTTCCTCATGCTTTGCAACCAATATTTGTTACATTCTCGTGCATATTTTCATTAGAAAAGCTAATTGCTTTTTCACTGATGACTTGGATGCTTCCATTTGTATTATTTTATAAACATCCCATTGACATTCTTCTATAATTTGTTTTGCATGCTGATAAACTAAATGAAATAAAATTTAGTGAAAAAGTTCTCACAAGAAAGTTCTCCAGAGACCGACTATTATCTTCTCTCCTATCTTACCGTGTATAAACCTCAGGCCAAAGATGTGTTTTGTAAGAGTCTGAAGTCAAAACAAATTTGCAATTAGATGGACAAGTACCAAATAGATATGGCAGAGTTGACATCATGCCTTCATTAAAAACACACCTGCATTTCGCTTTTTATGTGATACATAAAGAAATGGTTACTTTCAGCTCATCATCTGACCTTTGTTGCTATGGTGTCAAGCAAAGAAAGGAAGCATCTCAGCCAGCAAGGAACCATTTAAAATTCCACAGGTTTCAGGCAACACCTTGAAAATGCAGCCAGAAATTACAAGCACTGGCTTCCAGTCATGGAGCTCATCTGATCTCTTTGGAAAGCACGGCTAAATAAAGAAGCATTCATTATCTGCATTTTCATACTTACCATGCAAAAAAGAAAATCTAGATGCAAAAAAGAAAATCTAAATGCTGAGCAGGTTTAGATATTTCTTGCAGAGAGTCTATGAGTTTTCCATATACAAAAAAGTAATAACTCTATTCTACATTGTTTACTTTTCTTACATTTGCCTTACTGATATCAAATCCCTCATCTCTAGGAACATTATCCATTAACTGCTGCAGTTTACAAACTGCTTAAATACTACCCTTTAGGAACACCTGTAACAACCAGCCAGAAGAATGCAGCAAGCTAATAGCCATATGGTGTGTACATCATTTGGCCACTGTATTTGAGAGTAAAGGCAGCAAACATTTGAAAAACTTTACAGGAAGTTCTAGCAGTAACAGTATTTCTTCCTCCTGTAAGGTCACATCATACATCCCTAATTCACAATTGTCTGGGAGAAAAATAGCACTCTCCATCCAGATTGTCTGGTAAAGCGTGACTGAGGGGAAAAAAAAAAACCTAACTGAGGCTGAAGAAAAGCAGAAGTTGAACAGGAATGATGAAAGGGCATTCAACTTAGAAAATCCTGTGGACCAACAATGAAGACAGCCACCTGATGGGTGATACAGCCAAACTGAAATCTGTTCTCTCCCAGACTTAGAGCCCGAGTTTGGCACAAAAATTTTCACGTTTCAGGAAAATATGATGAGTAACAGTACTCTGATGTGAGTCTTTGCATTTTGCCAGAGAGCAAAAATAATTCTTTAGACCAGTGAGTAGGACCCTGCCAGGGAATGGGCACTTGATCTCTAGCTGCACCTACGTTGCCTCTCCATTTTGTCAGCTGAAACAGGGAAGATGGAGATGAACCACATTTCACCTTTCCCTCCACCCTCCCTTCTGGGAGTGCTGCTCTTTCCTCTCTTAAGCAAAACAGAGCTAGCTTGAGTGCAAGATCAGTGTTGGTTTATGGTTCTCAGGAGGGAATTTTGTTGGGATAAACTAACTGTTACTCCAAGGACATCATGAAAGGGAAGCAGCAGCAGGTCCTAACCCCTCTTTGTACTAGGATGTGTCGGGTACTGATCCCAGAACTGCTGTGCGCTAAGACTGCCTGGGGATAGCAAGAGAAGAGAGACACCATTAGCCTTTGCTGCAACGCACAGAGAACTCACTTATGCTGCCTAACATCACATCAGTGTCACAATAACGTTTTGGCATCAATGTGTAAAAGAATCTACTACAATAACCCATCCTGAAAACACAGACATGTATTAAAAATATACAAATGCATACTGTTCTGACATGTTCTGTAGTCACAGTGCCTGAAACTCCAGCCCTTCTTTGACATGTGTTTCTAAGTAGTATTAATTCCAGTAACATCTGTGGATATTTTTTCTCCAAAACAAATTTTCAGTAAAATTTAAAAGATTATCTGTTTAATGCAAAACCACCCATGTGGTACGTATATGTAAAAACACTAAATATGTAAAGATGTATATTAAAAAAAGCTTTCTGGTGCAAATTGTGACTATAGAAGAAACAGATAAGCCATATCGTATAATTTGATATTGCAGTTGGAAAAAAAAATACACAACCCCATAATACAATCTTAATATGTGAAACACTGAACAGTAACAAGGACAAACATCTAGGCCAAGGTTGTGGGTCAGTTCAGAGCAGCATTAATCAAAGAAACAAATGCAGACATGAGGATTTAACTGAAGCTCATCCCCAGGTTTTCCATATTTCATGGCATGGGCAATTTATTTTTAGAGTGTTAATTCTCTAGAGAGAGAAAAAGACCAAGCCAACGGTACATCTTCCACTTACTGCAGCCATGAAGGACATTAACCTTAAAGAGTTCCTGACCAGACCACAGCTTGTGGTGCTAAGTTTCTTTTAAATGTGAAGCTCGTTCTCTTTAAGAACTGGTAGCAGAACAGTTCCATAAGAAGGAAAGCTGAATAGATTTGTTAGTGCTGCTTGGCTGGTTTGGGTGGGAGGTTTTGTGCTTTTATATCTTAATAACTATACTCCTATAGCATACATAAAATCATAGTGGGAGAAATCTGTTCTCCAGCAAAGCAATTTTTCAATAGTTTTGCACATGCTATGGTTACGCACAAACATAAGCATTCAGGTAGAGTTGGTGGATTTATTATTTCTTCTCCTATTACCATAATTTCTTTCAGCATAAAGAGGCTAATTTTCTTCAAATAGGACTTCATTGTCATTCATATAACAACCTAAGTTGATTTAACAAACTCTGCTTAATCAAAAATTAAATTATTCAGAAGGGCAAAAGAATATATAGTGTACAGGGTCTATTCCTACACCAGCAGCAACTGCACCTCCAACAAGGTCAGTGAACACTGTTCCAGAAAACAGAAGCTATGTGCTAAACCATTTACTGAGAGTACACTGATTATTACAGATGTATTCAGTATTAATAAAGTGTCTGACAGCACTTTGCTTTCTTCACCAGTGACATTGTCAGAAATGGAAAGACAGTTTAATAAATAAAACAGAATCATTGGGGAGAGTTCGTGGCTGTCCTGGTTTCGGCTGGGATAGGGTTAAATTTCTTCCTAGTGCTGTGTTTTGGATTTAGTACAAGGAGAATGTTGATAACACACTGATGTTTTCAGTTGTTGCTAAGTGCCCTCCTAGTCCAAGGACAGCTCCCGTGCCTACTGACTGAGCTAGGTACACAAGATGGGAGGGGACATAATCAGGACAGCCAGCCCAGCTGGCCAATGGGGTATTCCATACCATGTGACGTCATGCTCAGTATATGAAGGGTAGGCATGATCCAGGAAGTACCGATCGCTACTTGGTTATCGGTCAGCGCGGGTGGTGAGCAATTGCATTGTGTATCACTCATTTTGTATATTCTATCATTATTTATTATCATTATTCTCCCTTTTCTGTTCTATTAAACTGTCTTTATCTCAACCCACGAGTTTTTCTCACTCTTACCCTTCCGATTCTCTCCCCGTCCCGTTGGGGGGCGGGGGGAGTGAGTGAGCGGCTGTGTGGTATTTGGCTGCCTGCCAGGTTAAACCACGACAGTGGCACAAATTAAAAAGATGCTTTTTTAAAAAATTATTATTTCAGCACTTATTTGGCCCTACTTCCTTATGTTGCTGGCTTGGATAATTCTGCCCTTAGAGGTTTCTTCCATGCATGCTGTTTGGTCTTTTACTGGGGCCAGCAGGCACGTGATGATTCGGCTGGTATAAGATTCAGAGGATGTAAAAATTTTGAATCCTTCTTCCCCTGCCCCCCAACATTATAGGTCTGCTGATCCTTCCTTGGCAAATAGGTATCTTGTTTGGTGTTTTATCACTGGTCAAAACAATAAAAACTTCTCACAGGCCCAGCAAAACTTCTGTGATACTCATGGCCTTTTTGCTACTGTGTCTTTGTACCTCGTGCAGACGTGAACTCAAAATTTTATGGATAAGATTTAATCCCTTTTTGAAAGTCATGAATTTTTGGTCTTCTCTGTCACTTTGAACAGTGGCAGACCAGAATACAGCTCAAAACTTCTTTCTTCTATGGGTTACAGAGCTTTAGTTACTAAATATTTGTCTATTAAATAGACAGGTTGCCTGCTCCTCCTGTTGCATCCTATGTTTCCTCACTTAATTGAAGTCAAATTTACAGATCTGTGTTTTCCTAAAAACAGTTGAGAGTAGCCTTAGGATATTGGAGGTTCAAGCCATTAGAATTTATTACCACATCATCATAAGATAATAAAACAGAAAGAAAGCAAAACTTTGCTAAGCCACACATGCACAAGACCCATGACGCAGTAACGAGCTGTAAGTAACTTGACCTCACTTTCCCGGAGGCTCATTTTCCACTGCGGGGGAATAGTTGTCCATCTATTTAGAATTCATTGGAAGATTAGGGCCAAAACACTCCACAGCCAAGATAGGGATGCTAATTCTATCCAACTCTTATATATCACGCACAGTTAGCAATCGTTTCTTTGGCCTTTACAAACAGGTCTGGATAGAAAATGAAGAAAAATGATTTGAATGAAAAATGAAGAAAATTAGTTTCTGGCAAACATTTTATACTCATGAGATCTAGTTTATTTTGATAAAATTAAATTTTAAAGACCACCTCTTTCCAAAAATGAATTGGTTCCTATGGAGGCAACAGACCTAGAGGGATGTCCTTGAAAGGATAAGACATACGGATAGGGGTAAAGATACCATCTGTACACTACATGAGACATTGTAACATCTTTCAGTTTAATTATATATTTTACTGCAAATACTAAAAATAAAGATATTATGCAGAATATTAAGCCTACTGAAACAGAAGAACAATTCTATTTTATCCAATCATACCTTTTACATATTTTGTTTTGCTTTCTCTAGAAATGCTCGTACAAACCATATTCCCCCAAAAGCCAACAAAGAATATATTTTTAAAAAAAAAAGGCTTTATCAAAGACTATATATCCTACCTGTTTAAAGTTCTGACTAAATTAATTTCATTGATCTTGTACAATGGCATCTGGTGAGGTGAGACTTCCACTTTTGCCTTTCCACAGTGTTTGGACAGCAGACACATAAACACAGATATAAGGGACAGTGAGCAGCGAATTACAAGAAACTACATTGCTGGTAAGAAAGCTAGTTAGAAGTGATCCATCTTCCTCCCTTCCACATACTCCACAGAAGTTTGGTGACTCGAAGCCCAGGAGCACTGTACACATCCTAAGGCTTTCAATAATTCAGTATCTAGCTCACAGGAAGACCTTATTGAGATTCATGAACTTGGTGTGTCCTACCCATTCCTTTTGAAGAGTTCAGTCTGCAATGCAAAGATACTTTTTACAGAGCAACCTCAACAGGCTCTGCTCTACGAGCTGTGACAACTGCTCATTCCTATTCAAACTCTGCTATAGCCAGTTCGCCCAGCTGTTAGAATACTCAATGTAAAACAGATACCTTGGAGCAGCAATAGAAATCCCCACTCTGGTTGCACAGTTTAAGGGGTGACCATTACAATCTTTTTTCTTTCCTCCCCTCTGACCCAATGACCCTTGAGTTTAGAGAAGCCATTTAAGTGGCCTCACCTGTAACATCTGTTAAGGCTTGAATCCTGCATGTTTCACCTCACTGACTATTGTAACAAAATTGTAACAATAGGATATTGTAACAAAAAGAGATTCAAAGATCTCCTCTTTTGTGTTCAAGAAAAGCAACCAACCAAGCAAACCCTCAAATCATTGGCAGCAATAACGTAAGAGTTCATTGTCAGGGGAGCATTCCATACTGAAAATCCTGAGTGGAGAAAAGGTATACCGAGTAACACAAAACCACATCCCTACAGCTGTGTACAGAAGTTTCCTGCCTGTTGATTTTACCATTCCAAGGGCTGAAGGGTGGGAGACATTAAAAGACATTAAACCACAGGGACATTCACAGTCCTGGTTTTCCCTTATCTGACCTAGACTACTTTCGTCTTTTTTTTAATTATCATTAGTTTTAATGCTAGGATAGAGTGCTAGTAATACTGTACTGTGAAGCAAAAGGAAAAACTGTGGGACAGATTACAAACTTCTCTCCAATGACTTGTTGCATTACACTCTTGTTGCTTTACAGCCTGGAAAGGTACTATAAATTTATTTGACAAGTAATCTGTGTTGCAGAACACGCATAGAGAAAATAAAAAATACTTTGAAATAAGTAAAAAAAAAGAAAAAGGACACCTATCTACTGCAATTTTGTTTCCCTCTTGCCTGTGCGTATTTCTTGAACAGTGATAAAGTGTATTCATGAATAAAAACCTTCTTCATTGGACTAAGTATGTTCTTAGAAACTAGGTCAAAATCTATTTGCATTGACACACAGCAGCAATTTTTTAAGGCTGGAAATGTCAATGCCTATCTTGATTTGTAAATCTCCAGGCAAACTTCTATGCATAAACAGGTATCAAGGCCACTGTGTGAACTGCAGAGCTCTCAGGAATCGAGTGGCAGCACTGATATATTCCAGCAGAAGAATGAAAAAGTTAAGTTAATACATTTCAGTTACGTGCATTTGCCATTTTGATTTGTGCATAAGTGACAATATGATATGTATATTGTCATCAGAGTATAAAATAATAATGAAAACCTAATGTTTTCATTAATTTTGGACTTCACTGCTTGAGGGGAAGGACAGCAATTATAATCTGTTTATACTTATAAACATATATGTTTGTAAGTATGAACATACAAACAGGAAGTGAAAAGAGAAATTGCATCATTGCACTCCTGCTTACAGCCTAATGAGTTTGTCCCATCTCCCAGATTCTTCCCTATTATTTTTCAATACTGCTTTCAATATTTTTTCCTCTGCTGTTGCTTCACCTTTCTACTACCTGTCCTTCTTGCTCGTACAATAGAATATCAGGTTCCAAGAGTGTTGGGTAGCAGTCACTTCATGTTACGTCTTAATTTTGAGCGCTTTCTAATAACAACGTTTTTCTTTCTAGAAAATACGTCAGATAGGGGTTAAGCAAAGAATCAGTTTGGACACCCTTCCAAACAACAGAGAAGTAGGTAGGATTTGTCAATATAAGCTTCCAGTACAAACATAATAGAACTCTAATTCCAGTTTAGGCTGTTTATGAATTCATAAACTGAGAATTTTCATACAAAGTGAAATTTTAATTGCTTTAGTATTTCCTTTGTTTAAGTGTATTCCAGTACGTTTAAACAGTAATTCCATAAAGAATAAATTATATCCATTACCTGGCTTTATTGGACATACTTGAAAGATAATATGATTGCTGTAATTGATTTTTTTTTCCCCACCGTTTCAATGAAAGCCAATTTAGTATTGAATTCTCTCTAAAAGAACTTCTTGGTTTTAATAGTGCACAGTTTGATAATCTTAAAACAAGTACGTATTAAGTCCATTTATCTAAGATTTTAATAAAACATGAGGGACTATATCAGCATGATTTATGTTCATTACATTAATTGTCAATTGCATTCTGGCCATATCTAAAATGCAAGATTCATATTTATATTCAATAGCAACTATATTCCGTAAAGCTGCATAGATCTACCCACTCATTACAGATAAAGCCTTAGCACAGAACAAATCATTTAAAAAAAACCAAACCAAACCAAACCAAACCAGTTAGTCTGCTTCTGTCCCTGACACTCCAGGTGGAAAAGTAATAATAAATGAAACACAAAACAAAAATAAAAAAACCCATAAAGGCACTATATATTGCATTTGTAAAATAAAGATAATGTTATGTATTTTATATTGATTTCGTTACAAAGTAAAGTTCTGTCAGCAGAACATGCCATATCTCCTTCAAAGTCTTTCAAGAAATGAGCAAAAGGAAAATAGAAATAGCATGCATGCAGTATCACGGTGATCCTAAACTCTTATGGTTCATACAGGATAACCTTGGACAAGTAAGACATTATACATAACGTCACAGCTTGATTCTTCTTCCCAATCTAGCCACCACCACCACTTTGAAGCCTTAAAAGTTCCCTTTGGTTACAAACAACATTGGACAGTTTCACAGGCAACAAATTACCCTTCATTTACAGGCTTGGGTGGGAACCCAGTGAAGGACATGGTGGGTAATGTAATCCTAAATTCAGTGCCAGAACCAACAGCCTCAGCTTAAAAAAATAGCCTTCAACACATGCACACGCAGCAAACCAGAAAGACCCCCCAAAGCCATTTAAGCACATATCAGCCTTGCTACTTAGAATTGCACAGGTCTACTGTCTTCCACATAACGGTTTTATTTGGTAACTTTACTTGTCAGTCTAACAGAGACTTATTTTATGCTGTGCTTCTGCTAAATTAAGAGTTGGAGAAACATATTCCACTCTCGTAATACTTAAAACTGTAAGCAAAGCCAGTTGGAAAAAAAATTAATTTCTCCAGGAGTTAGTTGTTCAGCAGCTGCAAGGGCTATAGCTGAAATGATAGCTGTCAATTTACGTTTCTACATTGCTGGACATAATACCAGTTTCTTTAAATTGATGAAACTCATTGTAACCAATTTTCAGCTCTTATCAGTCATATCTGGAGCCGCACTAGTATGCTGCTGGGCACTGGAGCGTAGCAAATACCTTGAGATAGTCAGAGAGTAAAAATATTTACTGAACTTGTACAAACAATTGGTCAAGCCATCAGTAACATTTCAATGAGACTAGACTTTGGGTTTTTATTAAAAAATAATTTTGAAAAGTTTCTTAAAAAAAAATTTTTATTAACATTTAACACTATACATTTTTAGTTGCTGTCTAATAAAAAAAAATAACACTAAGTTCTGTCTTAATATGCCTGCCAATTCTTTAGCATAACAAGCAGATTAAATGTTTGTGGGGTTTTTTTGTTGCTTTGTGTTGTTTTTTTTTCCCTCACCATGCAAGCCAACTGAGGTCTGATTTATTCAAATACTCTTCTATCTACTGTGACTATAAAAATCTTGAAGTGCAATTCCAAAACATATTCAATTTCTGCATGGCTTTCCACACCACCCCCCCCCCCCCCCCCCGCTTTTTTCTTTATACAGTTAAAGATTACAGAAGCTGAAAAATACATCGAGGGAAACAAAAATAATTGACTGACTTATTCACTCAATATCTTGCTGAGAAAAATGGCCTAAAAGAATTACCTCCCAGATTACATTCTGTAAGCGCACACAGTTCTGATCAGGTCTATATCCTTGTTGTGCTAACAGATGTACAAACACAGGTTTATACCCTGAATAGACTATAATCTGTTGTAAGAGCAATATACAGCAAGTGGTCATAAACAAGCACAGGTAATGCAGAAGCAAGGACAGGTAAGTGAGCAAGTAGAAGGAAGGACAAGCAGTAACTACGTATGCTTGCATAGATGATATAACGGACTGCAAGAA
This sequence comes from Calonectris borealis, assembly GCF_964195595.1. Lineage (NCBI taxonomy): Eukaryota > Metazoa > Chordata > Aves > Procellariiformes > Procellariidae > Calonectris > Calonectris borealis. Next base: position 104,358,008 of record NC_134312.1, read on the forward strand.
AAATGACTTTGTAATTAGAAGATACTGGCAACTCATACGCATCAGCAACCCCCTCATGGAAGTAGCAGTTACCATCTTAAGTTTCGCTTAGGAGTGCCACAGACATAAGTAGGAGGAGAGAGAAGAGAAAAGGAAGGGATGTACAGAAGTTGTGATGACGTGTTCACATGTGAAATTATACCATGGCAAAAACAAAGCCTAGAATAGGGGGGCAGAGAGGGGTGTGACATAGTCAGAAGAAAATGCTATAAAAAGTGGTGTCAGCAGTACTGTATGTCTGATGAGATGTGTAAGTGGGCAGTCAGGCCAGAAAACTCTGGAGGCAGAGGCTGCAGAAATGAGGCAAAAGGACTCAATTAAAAACTTAGATGTTAAGCAGAGAAGCAAAGAGAGAGCTCCTGGGAACCAGAAAATGGGGAGGCATGTGCAGATTGAAGCAGGGGCTCGAGCATCAAGCCCAAAATTTTACTATTTTGTCAGGCTGCGGAGAAATCCCTATTTCAGCAAAATTTCAATTGCATTGGCAAACTATGTTGCTCACTGAGACCAGACCCTTTTAGGCTTAATATTGGATGTCCCTAAAGAGTTCTGGGGATAGCATAAACCAGTGGGTGGCAGATATCTTGGTTCTGAATAATGCATGTGCCCCCCATATAAGGGATATCATGGCCATTACTCGGAGCTATCTTTATCACTAGACATGAGTTATCTAAGAAAAAAAAAAGGTCATTTAAAAATAAGTGTGAGCTACAAGAAAAGGCATAACAGCATACTAAACCCATCATTAAAGATTATGCTTAACAATGAAGATCAACAAAGACATACTTAGCACCTCCAGCAGTGACTTTGCCCAGTAGCCCTATATCTTGAGGATCTCTTAGAGCTCTGTCTTTGCAAAAAGGGAGCAGGAAAAAAAAAAAAAAGATATTCCAGCTACCCAAAGCAATTGTCTTTAATGACTTGCCCTACTTCAGCGTGAGCAAATAGACTCTGCAAGCCCCTAGATCTCTGTAATGGGGAACAGAAATATCACAGGTTAACACAAGTAATTTCCACTCGGCTCCGACTCCATGCTCAAACTTGTGAGATTGGTAATTAAGTATATTCAAGTATGTACTACCAGATTAGTACATACTCTTGATTTTGAAAAGATGCTTTCCTTTATTTACAGATACCTTAAAACAGCAGTTTTAATTAACATCGCATAATTTCACAAACAAAAGACTAAGGTATTTGTCAAGGTTGATTTAAACTTTTCAACAGTTATAACATTTCAAAATTTATAAACCTTAGCTTGTTACAAGCTTTAAATGAAGTCCAAACACTTAAGAATCACTTTGCAAAACCACACAGCCAATCCTGCCCTTCCTCTCTTTTTCCACACAGACACAGGCTTTGTCAGCACTGGCAGTCATGCCTATCTGTGCATGCTGTGAATGACAGCTAGCAAGGGAGGAAAAAAAGTTTATTGTCTAGGAAATTGGGCCTTTTATTTAATGGATTAGTATTTTCATTTACAGCCGATCATTTGATAGTTCACACACATCATCTGTAGAAGGGGGTTAATTAGACTAGCTTTGTCCCTAAGCTGAATACACAAAATCTCTGCATACATCTCTAAATATACACCAATTTATATTTTCAACAAAATCCTTAACTTGATATTTATTGCTCCTTCTTGCTTTATTTTTGGTATAAGTAATAAGCATAAGTAACATGCTGCACATGCAACTGACAAGTTAACTCCTACGGTATATAATTTATTCCTCTAATAATAATTGTCTAAATCGTAATTGCCAGCAGTGAAACATACAGTAATGTTGCCTTGTTACCTAATCACTCTACTAGAGGATTTTTTCTGCTTTCCTGGTGACAGTGAAATACCGGTCCAATACAATTAAAACACTGTCTATTAATAAAGACTAGTTCACGCTTTTAATTTTCCTGTGTTTAATATAGTACAAACATCAATACTGTGCACCTATAACAAACACGCAAGTAACTCAAAGTACATTAAAAACGCAGATGTGGATAATTATTCTTTAACAAGTTCATTGATTGCAGTAGATAGATTCAGCTAATTACCAAAAGGAGGCGGCCCATGGCAGAATAGAAAATAAAATACGTCTCTCAAAATTCTTCTGCTTTCAATGCTGCTGCATGAAAGTTTAATAGTATACATTGCTTCAACCCACACGCATTGATGTGTCCCAGCTTACTTAAGAAAAAAATGTTTCTATCCAAGACTTACCTTTGGCAGTCATTTCTAAAATGAAATGGAAACCCACTTCATTAATCTTGCAAGAGGTGCCAAAGATTGAAACCCAGCTACGACAGATTTCAGCCCCTGCGAAAACACTGTACAAGCCTAGAAGAAAGATTCCTTCTTGTTCTTTGGGGAATGCTGGCCTACTTCACAAATGTTTTGTGAAGACTCCCCCCCCCCCCCAAACCAAGGGGCCCACACTGTTTCTTTTCAAACAAATCATAGATAATTTTAAGTAGATTATTTGCAGTAATATAGCTCCTCTCATTTATACATTTATGAGTGAGATTAACATTTGGACACAGGCAGGCAGAAGAGGAAAGGAGCCCTATACCCATAAAGTTGAAACTAGAGACAGCACTATATGGTGAACATGGTTTCTATGGAGAGGGAATAAGGGCTAAGAAATAAAGAATAAAACTTGGAAGAGAGTGTAAACACAGGTTAAGAAATAAAGAGTGGAAAATCTTAAGGTCTATATTTTCCTCTTCTTGCTGGACAGATACCTACACCTCTTTCAGAATAGCTGGCTGCATCTCAGTTTTTCCTCCCTGTGAACAAGGAGCTGCCAAGTCTCTGATACCAACAAGTAGGCAAGCAGATAGAGAGGGGAGGACTGCAAGAACAGCATAGCTTCTAGTAACTTTCACGTAGTCTGAGGTCTAAGGATTATCCAGAACAAAGGGCACTTTTTTTTGTGCTGAGAAACCCGTGATAGTTTTCATTTCCATTATCTGTTTTATATTTTTTCAATGCATTCATATTTTGGCTATCCACAATACTCACAGCAACAAGTTGTAACAGTTTCACTTTGAATAATCTGAACAAGTACTCCCTTTTGTTTTTTCCTAATTTACCCATTTCCTAAATTACCAACAAATCACCATTTGGCACCTATATATCTGTACTGTAAAATTTAATTCTACACTATTACTTTTTCTTTAGGACTCATTATTTTAATATTCCTCTATTTTTGCAGTCCTCTGTGTTAAATTCCTCCCTCAGTCATCTTTCATTTCCAGCCTACTCCAATATTTTCCAAGTATTTTCCCATTCTACACCTTCCTTACCCATAAGCACATAATCCATCTAAATCTATAATTTCACTTACTAAGCATTAAATCTCCAGAACATACAGATTAATTGCAAGAAATCCCTTAAGATGACAACTGGCTCAGCCCTTGGCCCAACATACACAAAGCAGCTAATGAACATCTCTTAAGGGGGCATACACCTTTTTACACTGATCATACACAAGGCACTAAGCCTGAGGGCACAGTCCTCCCAGGTGTTCTGTATCACATCAGGCTTCACCAAGCTGTTGTAATTCCTCCCACCATGCTGTACTGGAATGCCTCACACAGAAGTGGCTGAATTGCTCACAGATACTTTCTATTTCTAACATCAAGAGGCACAGAATTAAAGTTGTAAGGACCTATGCCTTTGCCTTTTTATTTCCTCCTCATGTTGAGTTTTATTGAACTACACATCATGAAAAGGCATATGATGTCACTGGGCAACTAAAACCAGGTGTCAGTGAAAGCTGGTTTTAGAATTCTGTCCGGGTATTTTTGCCAAGCATGTTAGAGAATTTCCACAGAGGGAGGTTTTGGGCCGTTTCGGGGAGGAAAGGGGAGGGCTCTAGCCCAACTGACAGTCAGCTTGAGGCAACTGAAACCACTGCGAAGGCTACCTCAAATATCCAATTATTCCTTTCAGGCTCCACAGAGGGACTCCTGCCTTTTCAAGGTATCACTACCAAGATTTAGCTGGTAATCTATTAATTTGAGGTAAAACAAAACCAAACCTACCCCCAAAATATTTAAAACACAACAGACATATTCCTGGGTTGTCTTCCTACCTAGTGTTTTCAGAATAGAATGGGAACAATCCTAATACAATCCAGAATTCCAAACGTAGAAAAACACCACCAAAAATTGCAAACAGAGAGAAGGAAAAAATCTAATTATGTGATTTCATGATGAAATCATATAAACAGTAATACTGAATGGCAACACTGGCTTCAAGTCACTAAGGTGCTGTGCAGTTCTGTAACCCAGTAAAGTCGTCACCACTGCTAATACCAGATCACAAGCTTTGTACTAACTCTGCAAGGCCTCAAGACGGGGACTCGTCAGTTTTTGTCTAGACTTGTTTTAGGCTTGCCTAGAGTCATTATTTTAGCATAATGAGCTGTAACAGTAACTGTCTGATTATCGGTTAACTCCTACCTGACCTGATTTGGCTTAGCTTTGTACAATGGTGTGGTGTAAACCCACCCCACTGTTACCAGAATTTTGATATATTCTTATAACTAATGGAAAATAGTAGCGAGTTGTTATTCTGCGTATAGCAAGCTATCTACGAATCTAGCATAAAAATGCAGCATAGAGGAGTACAGGCATGAAATGATAGCAGAGGCCTTCAAAGTACAGATGGAAGACCCAGGACTGTAGAAAAATCTTCAGTAGTCAATCACTGGTCACTAAAGGATGCAACCTAGGTACCTGGATCATAAGAGAAAAAAGAACAGGCATCCAACTTTTGTTGTCGAGGCCCCAGAGAGAAACTGGAGGTAAGTATAACATCAGAGCAAAGAGGAAGATATTAGGAAGTGTACATAACAATTTTTAATGTATTATTATCGAGACTTTCTCTGTAATATCATTCTTCTACTTTATTTGTATGTAACAGAGCTCAAATAATAATAACTATTTGATTAGACTGTTAAGATTTCAGTTACACTAACAATAAACTCCTTGCTTTGCACATAAAATGTGTTTTTTTGGTCCACATAAACTGCAAAAACTGCAATGCAAACCACTTACAACAAATTGGTAGAGATAACCTTGATTTAGATGCAACAACTGCTAGCAACTATAACAGTATCTCACATGCTTCAAAAAGCAGAATAAGTCTATTTCCTTTTTCCTCCCTACCTTTTTAACAATTCTGTGTGTCTTACAGGTATGTTAAACAATGAGAACTGTAGAAGTTTTGACCCCCCTCCCAACCACTAAATGCTTAATTAGTCTGTGCAAAGCTCCCTGCTATAAATTTTCTTAGAGCGCTAGTCTCTCTGGCATGCATTTGCCTTGAAGCTGAGTCATAGGCTAAACCAGTTTCATTTTAGCTAAGCATCTCAGATTGAACCAAGTATCTGTAAGGTCAGAACACTCAATGCTTCAAACCCAATGAAAAGGAATGAAATGAAAAACATTTTGTTACACACGAGGGATACATTCAAGTGTCAGGATAGCTCTCAGCTACCATGAATCCATACTATGACTAAGCTAGGCAATATACTTATTTTAATAGCATTATACAGATGTTCTGCCCATATCTAACAATTATTTAAAAAATTCAAAATTAGACACAAAGTTGGTTTTTTTTTTTAGCTTTGTTTATACAGATTTTGCTACTGTTATTCTGAACCTAGTCACATCTTGAGTAAGTGCAGTGAAACAGATTTATGAGAACAATGCAAAATATAACTCACTTCTGCTCATTGGGTACCCACTGTAGGGATAAACTGAAGGCATCTGTTTGTTACTATTCCTGCCATCGTGAGACCACATACATACTTTATTGTTTCCTATGTACAAAAGCACAAACTTATCAGACATATTGCAGCAATGGTTTCTGCTTAGTAGAAGATCAGGCAAGCAGGCACAGAAATTCTCTATTAGAACAGGGCATGTCTGAGATCAGCAGTGGAGCAACATGAGCACGGTTGTGTAGTCTATGCCCTACCTGGCATGTGCAATGAAAACACCCATTTTTCATCAGCGTCTTAATCTTCACAAGTATAATTACAGCATTCCTCAGTAATGGTAAATACAAATTATACTCTGTTCTGCAAGACAAAGATAAGCTGTTTTTTATGTTTCAACAAAAATGACTGTATGATTGGAATAAAAAGATATTTATCCCAGCTTAAATATTAGCATTATGTAACAACTTTTAAAATACCTACACAGAAATTGAATTTTCTTCAGCTCAGCATCCTAACAATTATCTTATAAAACTACAGTGGAGACAAAAAAACGCTTTTTCTCTTTGTTACAATACTCTTTCGGGGCTATGAAAGATCAGCAGTAAATCATTTACACTGTTTTGTTTTCCTTATAGTGTATCCTTTGGATGCAGAAAATTATTTAAATGACACCTGTCTGATATAATTTTCCATTACACAAACAATAGCTTGATGAAGTCTTCACTGTGATTTGAAAGTGTGAGTTAAAGACAAATAATAAAGTGCAATCTAGCCACTAGCTTAATTATTTGAATAGTTCACCTCATATTTTCTTGGTTAATTACTGACTTCTATACTGCTGTGTAATTGAAACAATAAAGAAAAAAATATCCAGTGTGTCTGAAATCGCCATGTTAGAAATCAGAAGCCTTTTGTACTCAAGACAGAGCAGTCTGTGGCTTAATAGTTTTTTTGAAACAGCACGAGTTCACTAGTGCAGAGCCAGCTAGCAAGTGAGAAACTTTGAATTTGAAACTCAGGAGTGTCATGCTTCCTTCCAGAATTATTTAAATGGAGATTTGCCACAGTTTACAGTTTATAAACTAAATCCCAAGAAGTCCTACCTAATCCTCATTTTTTTTCTCCTATAGCAGCAAAACAAGTTTCAGTCGTGGTAATGTGGTTACAATCTATTTGTATATATTGTTTATCACAACAAATAGCATTTATAACAATGCACAGAGCAAGAAAAATACATTTTGCACTAGTTTTATATGTTTATTCTTGCTGAGACAGGAAGTAATTTACTCTGCCTTGCAGAACATTTAATCCTTTTTACCATTCAGATCCAAGAGGATTTAAGGACGTACGACGTCTCATGGGGCAGGACCTGAGAGCATTCCAAGAAAAACCCTATCTTAACCAGCTTTACAGCCCCAGCAGGGCTCCACTTCTGGCATGATTTTATCTGTTATTTTTAGAACTGATAATTACTCATTTTCACATACTCATTTCTAAAAACTGTCAAAGAAAACTGGCAAGTGTATGAAATATTCTGTTAAAAATTAGGAGAGGGATATGATTGCTTCCTCTTATTTTCTAATAGTGTAACAAAGTAGGATTGTTTTGTACAGAGGACATAATTTCTTCACATTCACCAGTTCAAACTGTCAGAGCTATTATATACCTTATTTGGCCTTGGTATACTTATTTCTTCTTTCTCCGCATATTAAATGCCTTGCAAGTTTTTTGGGAGGTAGACACATTGGCAAGGGAAATGGTGCTTTTTTAAAAAAAAACACCACCCAATAAAATAAAAAAAAAGAACCACCCAATCTATCCGTGGGTTCGCTGTACTTGAGATGAACCACCTACTGTGCACCTCCTGTTTCAAACCTTTGGTAGAGGCGTTAGTTAATTCTCTCTGTTGTGTGTAGTTTTAGACAATATTCTATTCGAATTTGGTACTTAGTTTTGTATTCAGTTTTCTAAACCATAGCACTGAGTACATTTAATTTGTCTTTATTTTCATTCTACTAAGAAACAGGTGTTTAGTAGGCACAGGCGGTCTCACAAGGAGGGGAAAGGAGGACAGTCAAATTAGTTTTAGCTCCCTTGTTGAACCAAACAACAGAAAAAAAAGAACTAAGCTAAAATATGGAGAAAAAATCAAAGTAAAAATCCTAGTGAAACCTCAGTAAATCAGCAGGTGCTTAATTGCTTAAAAAGAATTAGAAGGTGACAGACAACAGGTTTATACTAGTCTTTCCCAGCACGGCAGAGAATTTTGAAGAACACCTTGATCAAATCTCTTGTGTCGAGAAGGCCAGCATTAAAAGGGAGAGCGTTAAAGTCTGAGCAGATGCAACAGGAATACACAATCCCTACGCTTTCAAAATGTACTCTGTTGTAGCGGAGACATGCTGTTGCATCTCCATCCCGTACGGATTATCGCACCCCGGCCTGACTAGCCGGAGGTCTGGACCTTGCGCCGTATTTGCTACTGGGGAGGCAGTTGCGAGAGGGGAACGTGGGGAAGGAGGGCAGAAGAAATTTGCCTGCCCGCATGCAAGAGGCTTGTGCTCTGTTGTTTGTCCTGGAAAACCATACTGTGCCTGCACTAATCTGTAAAAGGTTAGGAACGGAAATCTAGAAATGACACATTTCCAGCCATTCATTCATCAATTGCTAAACAGTTCATATGAAAGGGACTCAATGCACACTGTTCACATGACACTGTACTTAAATTCTTTCGGGTTTTTAAGTAGAAATGTGCTGCTTCTGACAAAAATCTGTTTGGCTAAGACGACTTTTCATTCCCACCTTTCCGCTTTATTTGCTCATCACATTAAAATTACCATTTTTTACATAGAAAGCTAAAAACAGAGCATAAAAGATATTTACATGATATTTTACATAACAAACTCCTTTTGAGAAATGAGAATATTAAAATTTCAGAAGTACAGTCACAGCAAGTGGTAGGCAAGCAACGAAGATAAATCAAATCCTATTTCTTGCCATGCTGTGAAAAGACGGCTGCTTTTAATCATCATGATGTGCCATATGTAAATTCCATCCAAAAAGAAGTTTGGTAAATGTTATATTTCATAACCACAGGGAAGGAAGCTATTTATAAACATCAATTAAATGATCTAATATAGTCTAAAGCCATTAATAATAAAACTATCAATCTAGGTAGACATTACTCTCATATGGAATAGTTTTTGAAATACACTTTTTCAAACGCATACTTAACGAAGAAAATATTACATTTTTTCTACTCAAGGTCATTCAAACCTGTCTCATAGTTTCCGTGATATGAGTAAGTAAATTGTTCCAGAAAAAAATAATGCACAAAGCACTCATAAACCTAGAATCACTTTCTCAAAGAAATGGAAAATATTTCAGTCAGCACCTATGTTTTATATGTGGTCAGAAATCTGTAAAGGAATAATAAGCAAAACATATATTACGGATGCAGCACACCATATATCTATATATGTGTGTATGAAGCTTAAATGCTAATTCATGTTGTGCTTTGCCAGTCGCAGGAAACATTTGGAGATGCAAATATCTTCAACAGAGAGAGGCCTAACACCATAAGAAATCTATTTGCAAGCCTCCAATGGAGTAAAGAACCAATCACAATAATAATACTATTATACTAGAATTGTGCATCACTCGCATTAGAAGAAAGCAAACTAATTTGAAAACACTAAAAATCGTTATGTTTCACAAAATTCCTAGGAAGGCTGTAATCATCTATGTCACCGTAAGTAAAGCCTTGGCATAGAATAGTTTATCTGCCCAGTCTCAAACGAGTATGATAAACTGAGACTAGATCTTTAAGCCCTAAATACTGGACTAACACTTAAAAATACGCTGCTTTCACAGAAAAGAACATAAATTCAACAGGTTTCAAAGAGACATTCTACAGCAAAGCATGAGGGTTGGCTAATGACAGCTGGGAGAAGCCTTCCTGTAGTAATGGAATTGACAGGCTACCCGCTGGATGCCCCAGGGAACACACGAGGGTACAATACTTTACTTTTCTACGTAACAAAGGCATGAAGGAATTTATTTCTTCTCAACAGACATCAGGCTTCAGAAACAAAATTTCTAAAAGCCCACAGCAAAGTATACCCTTAAAAAAAAAAAAACACAACAAACCAAGCTTTCAAGATATTCTGTACTTCATTTATATTTTGCTTCTATCTATAAAAAAATCAAATCTAGTTCACAGTCTCACCAGAAAATTTATAGAACTCTGTTTGTTTTCCGTGACACAGGACAAATGTTTTCAGCTACACATTTAAAACCAAAGGTTTTATTCTAATGAGTTTTGTGAAGGGAGAAAAAATATCTCCGTATTTTCAGCACACTCAGCAATGTCTGTGTGCATAAACCGAGACCTGTCATATCTGCCTTGTGATTAGGAAAAATTTAATGCTTCACCTCTTTGTAATATTTGTTGTTTTGTTATAACTGGTGTGTAGATTGAGTGGCAGGTGACATTTCATAAGATTTAAATAAGGTAAGAAATTAATCAAATTACTATATTCCTTTTCTAAAGTATGAGTCATTTGCATATAAAATGCAAGAGTCTGTAAATACAAAATGAACTCCAAATAACGGAGGACGTCATGAACTGCATTTCTTACATTTTATAACGTATGTGTGTATATATATATACACCCATCACAGAGACAGCTTTTAAAACCCTGAAACCCTGGCTAATTTATACAGCGGGTTGGATTGAAGAAGTGATAATGCTTACCCCCTCCATGGATCACGGCATGTAAGATACCAGACTGCAACATTCTGCAGGGGACCTACAGAGCTACTTATACATCAGCTGCAAAGGCAGCCTCTGCTCTGTCCTTCTAAAAAAAGGAAATTCGCTTACAATGCCCAAATTATATTCCAAGGGTAAGCTCCAGGTCTGATTCTGTAAAAGGAGTTAGGCAGATCCTTATTCATACATGGAATGCCATGGAGACCAATGAAAACCTGGTGGAGGGGACAGGATCTTACCCGTTGCCCTCTTTGCAGAACTACAGCCTTACTGAAATGTAAGGCAACCATGACATGGAGCTGCATATAGAAAAGAAAGAGACGGCAAGTTAAGAGATCTACCGGGACTGATAAGAACAAAGAATAAAACACTGCCTAGGCTGCATTAAAAAATACCACAGGAAAGTAGCACTTACAAATTAAACAGTAGGAGTTTCAAGGCTACAGGCTAATTCCTATTTAACGATGTTGCCAGTGTATGCAACAATACAGTGAAACAAAATGAGCTGATTTGGTTGGTCAATAATTGAAAAACTATTTGCCTACAATTGATTTACAGTGTGACATGATTCAGCTACTGTAGTTTGTAACCGGTGCTCCTGCCTACAAAAGAAAGGACAATCTTTTATTTATGAACTGAAGAGAGCTAGAACCTATTAAAGATGCAACATAAACCTAGAAAATAGGAACTCTAACATACGGTATGAATTCACATAAATACAGCAATTTTAGCCAGCTGGAGCTGAACTATAGTGCTACCTGCACAGGTTTGGCTTTGCACAGGGGATTCAAGAATTATTAGTATTTTAGTTTACATAGATGCATAACTTACAAAAAGTCAAAATCCTATCCTCAGATAGAAAAAGAAAAGTTGAGTAAAGAGCTATCAAATACTACAAAAAGGTATAAAGAGAAATTAAAAAAAGAAAAGGCAAGCTTTAGGCAGAGGAATAGTAAGCAGTGCCTACAACTGCAGGCTACCTGCAGGAAACCTGGACTTTCAACATCACTTGTGGATCTGAAAACAAATTCCCTATTTTCTTCACTTCCTCTGGTAGCAACTGCATGCACAATTCCTTGTGCATACACTCTACGCTAACAGGCTGCTTAAAAGTAAGACCTGAGTCTATATTACAATCCACCCCACTAATCCTCTGCTTAAAAGAGGAGCAACCCTCACTTCCCTGCTGGTGGCAGAAGAAGACTTCAGCCTGCAGCTCCTCTTTCTCAGTGTGCCAGGGGCACCCCTGGTTTAGTAGTACAAAGACTCACCAAACTTACAGCATGAATATGTTCTCCTTAAGGACATAGATTTAACATCCTGTGTCAAACAAGGCAGAGGACTGGCAAACATCGAGTAACCCCTTACTCCATTCTATAATGTACCTGATCATATTGCACCATTACATAGACACGTAGGCCACTGCAGGAGCAGATGTCATCGAATCCCGTATGCCAGCCTGCCATTCTTTTATAATTGTTCAGAATTTGTCTAGATACACTAGGAAAGGCACTTGGATGTTGAATTCCATGCTTGCTTCTCAATGTAACCGTTAGTGCAAAGAGTAACAGATCCTCTCTGAAGAATGGTTACAGGAATGGGACCAAAATCAGTCTCCCACACAGAACTGCTTTTTAAGGGTAATTAAAGTGTGTATGTATAAGCATAAATGTATGTATGCACACACACGTATGTATGAGATTATTCAACAGTTAAAATAAACTTTGAAAGTAGTAACTGAGTGTACTAGTGCTGAGGAATTTGCTTATCCATTTAAGCCCGTCTGCCAGTTAATGCTTGGGGTCTTACAGATGGTTTCTGCTTGGAGGGGAAGCTAAGGACAGAATCAGTATTTCTTTGATACAGAAATCATTGCTATTTACAAGGAGCATATGGAAAACTTTTCTGAATACAATAGGAATCTTAGATTTGGTCTTGAGAAAGCATGAACCTATCAGGAAATATTAATTTGAAGAATTCTTTTAACCCACTTACAGTAATGTTACAAGTGTTTCTGTGACACTTTGCCAGGCTTCTTTACTAGGTCTTTTCTGCTGCTTTCATAGAATTTATTTCCCTCTGTCAACATCTGCCTCTACACTTTCATACAATCTCACTATTACGTCCAAGTTGCATTTTCTGCAGTGCCTATTATTTCAGCTACCTCTTCTACAGTGAAGCTCAATTTCATTTCACGTTTCTTTTCAGTGAGGGACGACTGGCTCTATCTTCAAGGAGGTATGAGGAATGTTTATTCTTTGCCTGTGTCTTTACTACTTCCATCCTACTCCCACAAGTACTCACAACTTTGCATACTGCTTGCTCTCACAGAGTTGTCCTTGAAGACTTCAAATTCCTCTTACATTTTTAAGCATCACTATTCCACACACTTGCTTCTGAAAGCAAAAATATTTCCTATTATGATTTTAATTCCTACAAGAGATATGCAGCAACTCAAGTGTATCTCTATTAATCCTAAGGAAAAAGACATTTGGTGGAAAGAAGTGAGTGTAAACAGCAAGGACAGGGGGAGAAAAATAGCTACGTGTCAGCACAGCGGGGGTAGAAGCTACAACTCTATTAAACTCTTAATAGCGGTATTTAAATTAAAATACCCCTTTGAGTGAAATTCTGCACTAATGTATGTTACCTTAGACTTCCCCTGCCTCCTTTCTCTCATCCTACCGATGAACCCTGGGAAACATTTTAACCTCCTGCAGTGTAGTCAGCAATCCATCCCATGACTGATTGACCCATATCAGGACTGAAGCAGACCCTGTGGGTCAGTAGCATGCAGCAAGGGGAAGGATGACGCACTGAATCTGCGCTTGATAGGCAGATGAGATAAAAGATCACAGACAGGATAAGGTGGATAATAGGCTCAGCTTCTGTCACCTCTTGTGAAGATTCTTAAACCGAAATATTGTTAGGAGTTTTGTTCCATTAATTGAATGGGAGCTGAGGGGATATATAACCTGTCAAGGTCTGAACAGCTCAACTTCCAACACTTTCTTCAACAGCAAAGCCTCACTGAGAAAATGAAGTAAACATCCTTATTAAGCAAACTCATGTTTCCTTCTTCCCCACGGTAACAGACAGCACACAGAGGGTGCTCGTAAGTACCACCTCTCCCGGATACTTCAAGAAGTAGTTTAGAGCAACAATGAAAAACGAAGCCTTCTCGAGAACAAACAACATTCATTTCCATTAGAGGATTTTTCACTACAGGAGTCATTTTGCTTTACTCAACAGACATGCTAAATCTAGTGTTACAAAGTCACATCGTTTTTCCAGAGAACAAAGTTGCTGCTTAAGCTACATGCACCTCTGTTTCTTTGATTGCTCACTTTCAGTTTGCTTTTATCATTAACACCTGATGCCAGCCTTAACACAGAAATAAATGACTTAATGGATGAGAGCTGAATGTTGTAGAAAAAGCAAAGTACTCAGTTGTGCCAAAAAGGAGTTCTTGAATTTACATGCACACTTCAGAGCAGGACAGAGCGCCCAGCTTCTTGTACAATGCCGCTTTTTCAGATTGAGGTCAGTATTTGTCAAAGGGGCAGACAGAGTCTGACCAATAAAACACAGATGAGCAAATGTCTGTGCGCTTCTGCATGTGCACGTGGACGCTTCATAATCAAAGAAAGAAACTGGCAGTAAAAGGAGTGGTATAAAAAGTGGTATAAAACTTCTTTTCTTTGTAAACCACTAGAAGTTCTACTGCCAAAGCTAGGACACGCAACACATTAAATGCGCTGGCATATGAGTAATTGATTTCTTCAGTATTTCCAGAAATTGAAGGGTGTTCCTTAGATCACAGATGCAAAGCAACATCAGCAACAAACAAGTCAGGAAACCAGAATGACAAGACAGCTGACCTCTGTTAAAGCCAAAAAAAGGTATTTAGTAAAAAAAAAAACCACATTATCAGCCTACTCTTGAAGTTTTCACTAATTTTAATAATGAAAAAATTACTCCAGTGAAAACTCTGATTCAAGCAAAGCTTGTTTCTATAAATCTAAGATGTTTCTATAATTTATTCAGGATACATCATATTTTCTATTATTTTCAAGAGAAACAATGTATTAATGGAGTTTAATGAACTTCACTCCATTTTGTATCAGGCTTTATCTTTAGCGGGGCAGGGGAAGAGATAAATGCTTCGCCACAGGCACTTAGCCACCAGGTACTCAATGGCAAGTCCCAGGAAGTTAGGATCTCTAAGTTCATTTCTTCAGAATTACATATCTGCAAACAAGAATGACCTAAATTCTTTACAACTTCTCAGAAAATATAGCCCAGTTTTCTTCTTAATATATGCTTATCTTGTAGTTGTCCACTATTTTAATAAATCATAAATTATAGGTAATAATCTCAACAGAGAAACACTACAAGATAGCTTCCCAGTGAACACTGCAGTTTTATAGATTCATAGCATGTAACCATCTCCCTCACTGTTTATTAAATAAAATACAATAAAGGCGCATCAGAAGAATCCTGTGTATACTTCATTTTCAGGGCAATAAATTAAGGAGCTGCGTTTTTGTCTACTGATCGGTGACCTGAAGTTCATAGAATGGTTTGGCCATACCTGGTGCTGCCACTCATTCTCTAGCTTCACTTAAGCTGTGCCAATTAACACTAAATGGGATTTTGGCCTTCTGCACTCTTTATGATACGCACTTTAGGCAGAAGCAATAGCATTCAAAAAATCTACCACGTTTTTTTCTACAAATATACAAGTGTATAAACTGAACAACAAATAGTGTTTATGATTTTATATTGAATTAAGAGACCTCGCAATGGTAACAAAATTGTCATTTAATTAAATATACTACTTAAACTATGACTTGTTCTCTCAAAAGCTTTTAAATGAAAAGGATTATTAACATGTTAAGCAGCACCCTAAGGGACAACAGCTAGTTATGTAATTTAAGTGTGTATGACACATATGACACACTTACATACACAAATGTAAGTGTGTATGACAGAGCAAATTATCATATTGTCATGTGTATATAGCTTGTTAAAAAGAACATTATTCTTTCGACAGACTGGCATACTCAGGTCTCCTACTGTTCCCAAAGGCTCAATCCCCCTTTTAAGACAGCCGCAGATTTGGCAAATCCTCCAGGTTTTGGCAGAGGTTCATTTTCTACCTAGGAAGCTAAGGAGGAAAGAAAAAAATGGGAATTTTGGGGTCTCTGAGGAAAAGCACAGAGTAGTCTATGCCATGGGGAGTTGAATACTCTTGGGAGATTGGGGTCTGTGAGACACTAGTTTACGAATCAGCCAGGCACAGGGGCAAATGCTGCTGCAGAGCTGTTTTCCTAAGGTGACTGTGGATCTGGCACCGTCCTTAGTTTCTAATGGGAAATTATGTGATTGTTGAGGACGGAAGTGCAAGGTACGGTGTGATGGGGGACCAGCTGGCTGGGTGGGACATTCCCAGTAAACTTCCCTGCCTCTATGTGTACAAACTGACCACCACTGACTCAAATACAGAGGACAGAAGATGCCACGTAAAGAACCTGTATTAGTAATGGTTATAATAAACATAAATAATACAGTAATGGTTAACAGAACATGCTGTTTTTGCAGCATTCTGCATTTCAAATAAAATCACATATTATACTGAAATGTCCTTGCAAATTCAGCATGCACAAAAAGACAATCTCTATTTCTTTGCCTTCTCCAACTTTGGTTATTTTTCATTGCTGATTCTTCCTACAGTTATGTCTGAAAGTCATGGCACTTTGCCAAAGTGCCAAATCCATTTAGATGCATATTCTATCTAAATAGAGCACCTGAGGTATTTTGATGTACTTTCTTTACACAGATTATTGCTATTTGGATTCCGTATGTGCCTGTGCAAACATGCTTAGAAGTAAGAGAATGAAAAGGCGTGGGGCAAAACAAAGACTTTACACAGGGGAACAAATGTGGATCTAATACATCACTCAGGAGGAAAAAAATCATTTGGTATCTGGCACAGGTTTTTTTACTCATCTATAAAATCAATTTTCAAAAATAGTGTTAAAAATACCTAAATATTCAGATAAGGCAAGGTAATGATAAGGAGAAGGATCTCTGATTACAGGGTTATATACTAACCCTCTCCTAACTTTTTCTGAATATCACAGAATATGCAGTTGTGTCTACTGTGAAGAGCTTTCAGCCTCTGACAGTTTCCATCATTATCAAAAACTTTACTTTGCTTCTATCTGTTACTACTAAATTGAATCACAGCAAAATTAAAATGACAGAAGAAGATAGATTTAAGGATGCAATAGGCAAACATCTGCTGGACTCATGTGAGGGCCAAAGAAGTAGAAAGGAAGAAATAGAATGTTATGAGCTGTCCCTAAAACAGGAGATATTAATTAAGGTTGTAGAGTTATATAAAAAGATAAAGCGTAGGTAACATATCTACAGACATATTAGCCAATGACTGTTATGTGAGGTTTTACTATGTGGCCATAAAAACTAAATGTGGACAAACCTGGAATAGATAGTATGGCCTCTCTAAAAACTCTACCTCATCATTTCTAGTGATTCAAGAAGTCTATGTAAACTTAAACTTTAATGTAAACTTAAATTATTGGTGGTTGAATTTAAAATGTGGCAGCTCAATGCCAGACCGCCTCATCTTCCAGAGACTTACCCTCCAAGAGGATAAGGGGAGATGCAGACAGGATGACACCTGCAAGGAGCAGGGAGTTGGGCTCGATGATCCTTATGGGTCCCTTCCAACTCGAGATATTCTATGCTTCTGTGATTCTATGATCTTATATTGACCTACTGAAGCTCATAACTCATAAAGCAAAGGTTTTAATTCCATCCTCGCCTCTAGGCCCCAATTCAGGAAAGCTCTTCAGTACATACCTCCATCCATTCAGCGAGCATCAAAACAGGTCAAGCCTAAACACAGTCTCAGGTCTTCTACGACTTCAAGGACTTACTTCAATGGGATTAAGTGTATGTTAAAATGAATTGTTGCAGCAGAGCCTGCATGAAGAATGCAAAATACAACAGGAGAAACCTGGATATTTCTTGAAGAGTTTTCCCTCACAGCCTAATGTTGCCACTGCGACACAGTCAACGGTAATTAGACTGATTAACTGAAAATCATTGAGGAACTTTCATTCACTCCTTTGTCAGTGCTGCCTGCTGCACAGGATCATCCTGCTTTGCAAATACCAATGAAGAATACTTAATGAAGAAAGGTAAATGAATAGAGGGTGGAACTATTTTCCATTTTTTGCACCATAATGTGAAACATTTGCTATTAATTTCCAATGCATGTTTTTGCTTTTAAGGAATAGTTGTGAAGTTCCAACTCCTTGGTATTTCATGTTATGCGGGGACTGAACTCTTTTTAGAAGAATTCTTTCCAAAGAGAAATAAACAGCATTTTGCGGAAGAGTTTTCAGCAGTGAGTATTCCTGTGACTTTTAGAGCAGGACACAAGAGAAGAAAAAAGAAAAGGAAAAAAAAAAAAAAAGAAAAGAAAAAAAAAATCCCTTTTACTACTACAAGAGGTAATATGGCAATCAATTAACTCATCAGATTTTCTTCTAACAGTACAAGGATTACTGATAGGTTTTCCTGGAATATTTGGCTAATTATTCAACAAAAATAGCAAAAATATTCTGGAACAAAACCTCTGGGTATGTGGACTTACAAATGGAAGTATAAAATGAAAAATTTATGGGTTGGATATCTTACAACATTTAATTCATTTACTTGTTTGCAAGGGTCTCAGAGTTTAATTCACTTATTTGTTTGCAAATCATTCTATTCTCCAACTCATCTTCTACATGAACAGCGATAATTGTCAAGAAAAACGTCCTTAGACAATACTGCTAAAATATTTTCTGTATTCATCCACAAATTATTTTTATTGATCTAGCACCGAAAATCCCAAATAATGATGGGAACTTCACTGAACTTGGCATTTTCTAAATGACTATATCAACACTTACTGCTACCAAGAGTAAGCAATTAAGGACTTACAAAAAAATAAAACAAATTCCTTCGAGGGAACTGATCTTAATTGTGTATTTATATTTAGGCATGAATTTAAGCCTCATTCATTATAAAGAGACATAAACTTAGAGTTAAAAATCAAACTCATTCATTAAGTCCTCCTGCACTCCAAGTTTCGTAAGAAGGCAGGCAAAACATGTAGTGGCAAGATGAAGAAGCCTGAGATGATGATGGGTTAGCATTAATTAAATACAGACCAACTACAAAAACAAAAATAACAAAATATTTGTTTAATTAAAGAGTCATGTTTTCACCTGCAGACACATAGGGGCATACTTATTTTTCCTACCGAAGTTCTAACATCTGTACGTCTATCCAGTGCTAGGCATTTGGTAATGACTTAGTAATAGGTCAGAAGGAGACAATAAATGTCAGTGCCTACATAAGCCTTTTTGTTTTTTAATAAACCTATAAGTGGACAAAACAAATCTAGACTTTCTCTTCCACTACTTCAAAAGTACTTTGATAGAAGAAAATAAAGCATGCCACAAAAAGAATTTCTCATTACTAATGTATAGGGAACTTGGGTATCACGATTTTTAGAATGGAATGAATACCCATGGGAATAAGTAAGTTATATTATTGACTTACATGGAGGGAGTCAAGCTGGTTGACTTTAAGGGAACATCCACACAGTTAAATGAACGCGTGGCGTTAATGTGATTATGCCTTCTCAAATGATCTTTAACCAGCAACAAAGTGTGCAGCCACAGACTTTAACATGCGCTAGCAACCACAATCACATGGACCCACATTAGATGTTTGGCTTGAACAGTTTCATCTGAAATCTGAGCCTTCATTACTAGTGTCACCTATGCAGGACTGTATTAACGATGACCTGCTGTTCAATGTAGCAAAAGCACTAGAACACGCTATAGTACTGTTCTTTTCTACGTGGAACTTTTTCAAACCAAGTATGCTAAAAAACCCACCAAAGTATCTTTTATGACTGGGTGACAGCAATGGAATTTTTGAATAGTCAAATCAAGGGGAACAAAAAGAGCACTGATGAAAAGTTGAATGACTCAGATGAGGAAAAGTTAGTTGACTGTGTTCCACCAGAACTTGCTTTTTGGTTTGAAACCCTATGATCTGGAAAGCAACATATTTGCATTTACTTTTTAATGCATTAATAGCAGCTTAATTTTGAAGGTTTCTTGTTAAATAACCTAGTTAAAAATTAATTGGTGTTTGATTGATATGAAAACAGTTTTGATTTAGCTTTCTAGCTTTATTTCTACTAAAATTGTATAATTTGCAAAGTAATATATTTTTCTTTAATTATTATCACAACAGTAGAGTAATTTTGCTGGCTTTTCTACTGAATAATTTGATTACTAGAGAAATGAGCTTTGCTTCAGCTTGCTATTGATTTGTGTGTACATGCATTAAGGTTTTATGGTCTGTCATTATAAGCTAAAATATGAGATAGTAATGTGTCCCATGTCAAGGACAATGCAACATGGCATTGCATTTGGAGGAATTCTGAAGGAGGATTTTGAGTTACTTTGCCAGCAATCTAAGGAGTAGGTAAATCATTTCAAATTGTCATCTGTCACAGCATATAAAGCCACAGCCTAAGTAACTGTACAACATGCGAATTCTGTGAAAAATATATTTTCACTTTCATATCCTAATAATATTATTTACATCAGAACTGCAGAAGATCCTGTATTGCATAAGGGAAGGAGTAATTATTTATTAAAGCCACATAATAATTACTAAATATACTTCTGAAGGATATAATTAATTTTTTCTCATTGTACATGATATCATAGGCAATTTAGAACTTTTTTCTTTGCTTTTTAATTGTTCATCTGTTGTAGGAAAGTCTTGAATTTGGAGATCGATTTGAGAAATATGCACACAAGCTATCATACAAGAATGTTAAATTTTGAAAAATAAAGTACAAAAAGAAAGTTTGCAAAAAATACATTTTCCACATCTTTTATTTGATTCAACATGCGTATTTAATACAAGTGCGTGCTTTAACAATTGATTTTATATTAATGTTTCTGCACAACTCCCCCCTCATTCATGGCAGTTTACAGGGAGGGAAAAAAATCAGTATGCTTTTAACCTGATAAATCTACTTATAGTCCTAAATTTCATTTAATCCCTGCACTGGCGAGAAAGCTCATAGACTGAAGGCATTTTATTTTACTGGTAAAGCCAAGTCTTCTGTTCAATTACTTTTTCCTAGACTAGCGATGCAGAAGTAAAAAGAGGGATTATCCATTATCCCTACCCGTTTTTATCACAAAGAGACCATACCTCCATTCACAATAGGTACAGAGACAAATATCCAATTTGCCCTAATGTAACCTCACATATAAAAAGGCTGCTTATAACGTTGTAGTTGTACGTGAAAACGATATGAAACACCAAGAATCTCTGCAATTCATATAATAATTTACAGCACACACTTTGTCGCAACTTAAAACTGACTGAAAATTGCCTTGCAAATTATGGCTAATGGATTATAATAGCCTTTGGCACAAATCATGCAGAGTAGTTTTGGTTAAGCGTTATGTAGCTTTATATAACACTATACAGCATTAATATGTTTGTGATTAGCTATTTCATCAAACTGCTCGGAAACCTCTATTAATCTTAATGGACCCAAAGACATATATCTCTTAAGAACGTTGATAATGTCTCTTTCAATATAGGTGTGCTGGTTTTGGCTGGGATAGAGTTAATTTTCTTCACAGTAGCTAGTATGGGGCTGTGTTTTGGATTTGTGCTGGAAACAGTGTTGATAACACGGGGATGTTTTCGTTACTGCTGAGCAGTGCTTGCACAGAGTCAAGGCCTTTGCTGCTCCTCACCCCACCCCACCAGCGAGCAGGCTGGGGGTGCACAACTGACCAAAGGGATATTCCACACCATATGATGTCATGCTCAGCAATAAAACTAGGGGTGAGGTTGGGGGGGGTGTGTGTGTGCTGCTTGGGGACTGGCTTTGCATCGGTTGGTTGGTGGTGAGCAATTGTTTTCATTGTTTTCATTTGCATCACTTATCTTTCTTGGTTTTATTTCTCTCTCTTTGTTATTCTCCTTTTCATTACAATTTATTATTATTATTCTAATATCATTATTTCAATTATTAAACTGTCTTCATCTCAACCCACGAGTTTTCTCACTTTTACCCTTCCGATTCTCTCCCCCATCCCACTTGGGGGGAGTGAGCGAGCAGCTGTGTGGTGCTTCGTTGCCGGCTGAGGTTAAACCGCGACAACAGGTATGGTAGACCACTATTTAGCCCAAGAAACGAGACCTTATTACTTAAAAATGCATAGGTACTTGACAGAGAAGCAGAGTTAATGTGTGTCAAAGAAATCCCCACCTGAAGCCTGGACTGAGCTCTTCCACAGTCAGATGTTCTAGAATTTTCTACTTCTCCACAGAACCCTAAGATAGATAAAATTCTCAAAACAGGTATTGCAAACATACTGACTTGAGACTTCAGAGTGAAGACAGAGACAGGAAAAGGAACCACGACATTGCCTTATAACTTCCTGTGTTCTCTTTGGGTAAAACATAAACATGCAGAGTTCTTAACGCTAAACATTCATTCAGTTATTAAAAAATTTAAAACAGAAAAGTAACTTCAGATTGCACACAATAAATTAAATAGCCAGCAATATGCAAGCAAACATCCACAGCTACCCAAATTTTTTGTCTGTTTGTATGAAGAATTTTAACAGCATTCAACACATGCTGTCATTAGATGACAGTCTCTTGATTGCTGTAGTTTTTTAACAGAAACCAGGATTTGCATACAAGTTAAGTCGTAGCATGCCACTCCTTGAAAGAAGGAAATGGTACTTACAAGTGGACTTGTACCAAGAAATATGGAATGTCTGCTGTGTAAACATATTTAAGAGCATTGCATTGTACAATATTCTGGTTTTAATATTCCTGCTAGAAAAGGAGCATTTTTTGCCAAAAGCTTTCCTTTGACTACAGAAATACTTGATGATATCACCATTTTATTTATCTTAAATGCTATCATGGACTTACATAAAGTAGGAAACACTGACTGTCTTAAAATTATCTTTGTCTATACCATTTGCCAGCATGCTATACATGAAAAGTCAATTAAGTTACAGATTTCATTGCTGGACATTTTTCTCATTACAACTCTTCATACGGTGTGACAGGTAAAAACACAATGACAAACTTTGGGAACAGTCTTCTAGTTCTGATAAGATACATGTCCATGCAGTTTCATTAATTCACCAGGAACAAAAAAGGATGGCTACTGGGGGCAGTGAGAGATGGAAGGGAGAGAAAAGGGAAAGACAGGAAGAGGAAAAGAAAAGAAAAAAAAAAAAGCACAAATTGCCCTATAGTCAGAAGAATTCTGCATGCCAATTTGTGAAATAAATCAGAAACTGTTCCAACTGCCATCCTTATTAAACTTAATGATGTTCTGCACAATTTGCAGATAGCAATTTGACCAGAGATACACAATTCATGGTTTCAAAACCTGCATTGCAACTTTACTACCATTCATCTGCTACAGGTAACATGCTCCAAGATTAAAACAAATAGCATATTACATTTAAAGTAAGAGCATCTGCTGGAAGTACATCACAGAACAACAGATGTTGCTATATCAAATAACTATCAATCTTATGCTGATCTAATGGCACTGGCAAGGCATTCAAAATGCAGCTGGACAAGGAAAAACACACCCATCCCAATGTTATTCATGAAATCTCTGGACATCTGACCAAACCCTACCTTTAAAAAGCCATTTAGATTCATTACAGCATTCTGTCTAGCGGAAAAGGATTTAAGCTATTTACTTGCCTTTGTGTAGCTCTAGGATTTGATATATCCAACAGTCCAGATACTGGCAATAAAAAAATCTCAGCTGCTGAAGTGTGAATACAACATTATCAAGGATACACCAGCACTACCATTCTTTTTACAGTTGTATTTTAAAGATAGGATGCAATCAATGAAAGAAAGATTTCTATAAATGTTCCGATTGTTTTCAAGATGCTACACACTACTCTTGCTGAAAAACTACCATATCAAAGACTGCAAAACTACAGATTATTTGTGAGGGGAAAATAGGTATCAATTTTAATTAAATTTTCCAGGAAAATCTTAGAATGCTGTAGGTGACAGACATTCTAGTACTGAATCTTGGCTGAAACTACTCCTAACTGCTTAACCACAAGGAATCCATTGTATTTTACTTCAATAACCAGGTTGATAAATGAGGTTCAGTTGTCTATTCAAAATACAAGACTCTTACATGAGTCCATAAATCTTGACTAACCCCAAGGATGTAAAAGGAAACCAACGTTGTTTTTTTTTTTAAAGTTGTCCATATTCAATATTAACTTATAATCAAAGAAGAAAACCAAGCTGGATGAAGACCTTTTTTAGCACAGAAAACACTAAGGAACACAGGAAAGAATAAAGAAAAAAAATGCTTTTTTTAACTGTTGTTTTTTTTTTTTTTTGAGACTTAGTAGGTTCTAACTTGTGGCAATATAAATATTTTGGATGCTTGAGCACGTTAGTCTACACAGTATTGCAAGCTGTGCCAATTCTACTTTTTAGCAAAACGTTGGCCTACATACACTATCTACAAGCAGAAGCGAATATGATGTATCCTTCTGGCGCACTGGTATTTCAGAATCTTTCTACTTTAGTATTGTGAACTACCTATGCAACTGCATACTTTTTTACTATTTGCATTAAATTATTTTTTTCCCCCTTTTTTCTTTATTTTTAAATCACTTCACAAAGTGACCATATTGTTGTCTTAGTCTTACTTTGCAAACATATAGAGATATAAAATACATCCAGTACAGTAACAACATGTATTAAATAGTTTTCACAGAAGAAAAGTAGAACATAACCCAATGAGACTGTAGCACAGAACATAACTCTTTCTATTCGACTTTCAAGGTTTGGTAAAGATTTGCTAAAGATGGCTACTTTTCCTTTGGAAATCAAATCTATTACTGATTCAGACATTTTTCACATGCAAGGGAATCTGATGTCCACACACATGCACACACAATTATAGTCCCATCACAGGCTTCGGATACCTGAAATCTGTTACCTTGATGTAGTCTGATTATAGTGAGAAACCTGATATTCTCTTACCTAGAACACAAAAAAGAAATTGTTTTAGATTAATTCATAGCATTGTTCAAATCATATATTTTGCAAATTAAAGAAGAAAGAACTACACACAACCAACAAGTTAGGTAGACTATTTAGTTCTAAAATGGTCTTTAATATAATCCAAGAGATTTGACAGCATCTTCTACCACAGCCTTGTCATTTCCTCTCCTTGGATGACTATAAACTGAATCTTTTCAGTCAAGTAAGGTCAAAAGCCAAATCTTGCAACAAAAATCCAAGATATATCTTGGTATGATTCAAGTTCTTATCTTTCAAACTTTGTCCAGTGTGTGTGTAACACCACTTGTACAAATCGACACGCATATACAATTTTTCTTGGAAAGCATAAACTCAAAGGCAGTTTTTATACTCCTCACTCTACACTGATTTTTTTGTTTAAAGATACTATACAAATGCTTTGGTGTCATTTTGTCTTCCACTTTCTTTTCCAATAGCCAGCCAACAATGACAAATGTACCATGAGATTTTGTCAGCATTTCGATCATGCCAGCAACAGAGCAACTACAAGTTCTTTCAACTGCTTGAACTATGGAATATATGGATTCTTGGGACAACTGAAACTGTGTTCCTACAAGCTGTTCAACACTTGTATGGGTTACTGGGGCCTCAACCAAGACTACAAAATGGTTCACCTTTCACCAAAGCTCACCTTATGAGAAAAATAAAACAAAGTACCCCTTAATTTGGAGCTGTAGGCATAAACCACCGGGGCTCACTGTGCTAGAATTTATATTTTAGGTGAAGGGGATTGGAAAACATCAACAAATTATAAAGTGCTATCATATTTATGATTTTTGCAACAACTTGCATGAAATCATACCAAAGCTTTGAATTTAGTTTCTCTTCTCATGAGCAACACAGCAAGAATTAATACATAAAGAGCCAGCTAAGTATGTCTTCAAGACGCAAATGCTTATAGATAATTTGAAATCTACCACCACAATCTCTCTTCCTTCAGGTCTATTGCGGTCTATTAGGATAGCCACTTCAACATTTTTCTTTTCATTCACATTGTCATTACCCCTCCATTTAAACTAACTTCACTGATGCTATGAAATCCTGTCCGCCTATGTCTGCCTTGCTGCTGGTAATTTTCAGTTCTGTTCACCTCTCTCCTTCCCCATTATCCAGTATGTTTTAACATTTATCACAGGAGGTATCTAATGTTGACCAACTGCTTAGTCTGAAGGCTTTTAATACTTTCCTGTCTAACAGCATATGTGTCCTTAACTACCCTGAGAAATTATTACTACCTCTTATTCAAACATGCACTGTCATGGTTTAAGACCACATACGCAGCGTGAAGACTAAATGGACTTCGATACAAAAACACTTTCTGTAGAGTTTTATAAATTACATGAGCTCCGTATTCCACAGGAGAGACAGCACAGTCTGGGAGGAAAGGGTCACCATAGAGACTCCGGCTACGCTTTGTGCAGCCCAGGGTACGACCGCTGGGTCCCCTGGATGCCTCCTTCCACTTCTCTCTTCTTGAAACTTTTGGGTTCTCCCTTGTGTACCCCTGTGGGAGTCTCTCATATAACCCTGAAATCTCTCCCTCATGTGTCTCCACGAGCATCTTCCAGAGTGCCTACTTGGCATGTCTCACCAGGAGCCTCTTGAGCCACTAATGGCTGACACTTTCTTCAGCATGTCTGAACAGGTCCACTATGGACTCCATGACTGGATAAAGTTTTGGCAGGCGATGGGGGGTGTTTACCCCAGTTTCAGAGCCAGCTGGGACTGGCACAAGGCATTGCACTGCCTTCTCCTGCAGGGGTCACCAATGCAAGTCCCCTGCCACCCACTCTGTCACTTACATCCAATACATTGCACCCCTCGCCTCTATGAAACACATATTTTAAGAAGTTTGAACATATATCCTTTATAAACTCTACTTTCTACATCATCACAATCTTAAAATACATTTATTCCACTCTGCCCTTGTCCCTGGGGCCAGATAACAGCGATTCACAATGTGCTATGTGTATATACGCTCAGATTACAGGGGTTAATAACATCACAGTCTGAACTTTTACAAACTCCACTCCTTGGTCCTGCAGGCCAGATTGGGTATTGGTTCTGACATGATCAGCACATATTGGCAATTCGCTCACCTGACGAACTAACGCAGGTTTTTGTTGCATTGGATGAGCTTCCCAGATGGGTTTACCATATTGCTTCTACATCAGTAGTGTTCTTCTACATCATCCTATCTTTCCTCACACAGCATCTGTTCTCCTTGTCATTGGACCTGAAGACTGATGCTGGATTCCAAAATGAAGGATTCAGTTAGGCAGTAACGCTGGTTTCAGATCAGCGGGGAGGCTGGGTGAGCACACCCGGGCCGTTGGCCACCCTGGTGCTTCTGTGGTCGTGGCCCAGAATCGCCAACATACCCAGCAAGCGCAGGCTGGGGACAATTTCTTCCAGTGCCAGCAACCGTGTACCTGCTTATTTCTTTCTCCCCACAAATGCCGCAGTTTCTTCCCCTCTGTTTATATGTCCATGCAGTGACCCAAACTTGCTTGGTGACATTCCCCACTCTAGACTTCAAACACTTAAAAACCTTCTCTTGTTTTCTTTTTAAACTGAATCATTTAAACAGATCTGGGTTAGTTTCTGGTAATAGCAATGCTTGAAACGGCACAACAGAGAGTGTGATGGGGGAAGGGAACTAGCTTTGCTGGCAGAGGAACCCAGCCTTTCCTCTAACCTAACTCTGTTTATCCACTAGGCGATCTAACCGATTTTCTCAGTGAACAGCTGTGGGACAGGGGACAGGAAAGCTAACTTTTCCTCTCTCCTGTTACTGAAACCTGTGGAAGAGAGCTTTCTTTAAAACCACTTCTTTTCCTGCTCTCTCTGTCGAGTTCATAATCCTTTAGCAACCACTAAAGGACTAAGTGTTAGCTCCCAGGATACGTAGGAACTAGCCTAGGAACATTTCTTTTCTAAAGCTGTTTTTATAGATTTTCCTTGATAATTCTGACTAGGAGGTCAGGGATGAGTGATGGTCTTGGGGGGGGGGCAGGGGAGGGAAGGAAAAAAAAAAGGAAACTCTCCCACTGGTAAATGGTTTCCAGCGTTTGTTTCTGTGATTTTATTCTAGAGGAAAGCTGTTTGGCTTTACCCATACAACTTCCAGTAAGGGTTTTATTACACTGGAAGAATTATAGAATATTCTGGCAAGAATATCAACTATTAGTTTCTTTTAAACAACAAAGTATTTAAATTTTGAAATGTCAATGTGTTTTATTCAGAGGTTGCTAAATACTTTGAAGAGGGATGAAAAAGTGCTATAATCTGAAAATATTTCAAGATAAAAAAATCTAAAATACTTCTTTTTCTTTCATGACTGAAGTAAATTCAGCAAAATGACAATGACTGTGCAAAATGGTCATTGCTGGAATATACAGATGTAATCTTCTGTCATCATACTTGGGCACCCTGCACTACTACAAACTCTTTAAATTCACTATGTCAAATCCACTAATGCTCATAATGATCAAGAAGCAAACGTTTCTTTGTTCTTTCCAAACAAACTTTCCTAAATTTGTAAAAATCCTGGCATTGTAGATCTTTTCAAACCGCTTGACTTTATCATTGGTTAATCTACAAGATACAAGGAATATTGCTATTCATATCCCATACAGTCCTTCTAGAATATAATTACCAGAAACGTCCATGCTCCACCAAGCTTTTCCGCACTCCAGCACCCTTCCAACAGCATCAAAACCTCTATGGCAATAGCCCTATCAGTGGCGTGTTAACACTGGGCTGTTATCTTTCTGAGCCACAGCTGCCCGCGCTGGCGAGCTCTGGATGCTGCTGTCAGTGACCCCTCCTTACAGGGAACATCAAAGGGAACTTCCATGCTGGAGTCCCCTCGGGGCAGGCGGAGGAGGTTCTGAGAAAGGAAGACTTCGTCACCCGCAAGTCCTGCTACTACAAGTGTCGTCACTGTTCTACACATCTTCCCTATTCAAACAGTGGTCATACCATTCGTCTAAGACATAAAATACAGGAGCTCCAGAGAAATACTCCTTCTATTGCATCCTTCTACCCTTCCTTTTCTACTCTTCCTATCAAACTGCAGAATTAAAAGTGTGTTTGTCTTAGGATTTGGGTGTATTATTCTGTTTTTATTAATGACTATCACAACGGCAGCCATCAGCACTGTCTCTTTCATGATGCGTAAGAGAAATTTTAAAATGGTATTTGCAAAAGAGAAACAGATTCTAGGAGTGTATACAGGGATATATAGCTTATATCTGTAATACCAAAACACCTGCAGTTTTTAGTAGCGAGGACACATTTTATAGAAAGAAAAAAAAGTATTAAAGCATGGGCTAGAGTATTATACCGTGTATTTTCAGCTGAGAAACTAAGCAGCAGGTGTTGGTGAGCAACAAGCAATTTAGATGTAATAATTAGTAAGGAAAGTGCTCTAGTGTGGGATAGCAAAAAGGCACAGTTCTGATTTGACACAGTCAAAGAGAGCAAAGAAAACGAGACCACGGAAGAATTCTGTGTAATGTAGACTGAAGAAACAGGAAATAGCGCGAGGAAAGAGCATCACTGCAGATTTCTATAAAGGTTTAGAGTTCATTTCCATACAACTTAAAGAGATCAGAGCTTTACAACTGAAATTGGAAGTTAAAGGTTTTATGATCTACCATCCAGGAATAAGCTGAGTTCAATAAATATCTGACCAGTTAGCAATCAACATCAGTGTTTATGGCATGGCACAGTATAAATTAGTAGTCTTGAATAAACAGATACATTGTTCTTAAAACCCAGTTGGGAAAATCCATTATAAAATACTCCACAGTAACAAAACAAAACATCGTTTTTAGTTGTGATCACTACTGATGAGTCAAACTACTATAAATCACAAGCTACTCTAAATTACCTTCCCTTCAGACAAGATGCCTTATTTAAGGTCTTAAACTCGGTGATTTTATATATTGAATGTTAGCAACCTCCTTCTTAATTTCTTACTATAGATTAATCCTTTGACCCAGAAGACAAAAAACAAGTATTTACATCTTCACCACAGTTGTGCAGACCGCATAGATACCAGACTTGTTCACAGTTCTCAGGCTGATCAGGCCAGCTTGTATCATATGAATCCTCCTTGAGCTCGACTTTGGGTTGACTTTGAAGTTTATGAACTGAAAAGCAGCTAAATTAAGCAGAACAAAACAAGCAAATGACAGCTAAAGAAGCATTAGACCCAAGTCTATCCATTCAATTAATTTGCAGTTTTACTCACTCTTCTGTTCAACTGCTTTGTCAAAATTTCAACAGAAGTACCATATGACTGAATCTATGCGATGCAAAACAATAAGCTAAATATCTGAAATAAAGACAAAATAGACAATTCTGCACAAGACACAGTAAAAAATAAAATCCCACTCAAACTCTTATCATTTTGGTTTACTTCTCAATGTATGCATTTGCTCTTTACTGGCAATTTAAAATGTTGTTATTTTATAAAGCAAGAAATGAAATTAAGACTCACAAAGAGGCAGTAAAATATTCAAGAACTGAAATAAGGAGCAAATGAATAAGTCAGAAAAGCCTTCAAGGGAAAAAGGCATATGAGACTCACAGAATACTGACAATTCTTTTGTCTCATTATAATATCTGATAGAATTCATCAACCCAAATAACATGTGAACCCAATTAAGATATGACATCAGTCCCAAACAGGATAAAGTGCTGTTTCAGTCAGGTCCAGCAGCTTCGTCCTCAATTACTTCAAACAACCCCCACTTGCCTTCTGAACCTTTCAATCCACTTTTTCATTTTAAACAGTTTGAGATGTACAGTGATCGAATGAGAACACGAATCGAAGATTGGTATAAAGACTACTGAACCCTTTTATTTTCAGACAGATTTTTTTAGTTATTATGAATATGTAGGTTATCAGTAGAGATGATACCTACTGTAACTGTGCATTTCTAACAGAAGAATGTGAGAACTCACTTCTCACTTCACAAAGTTAGCTATAGTAAGAGCAAAAACAGTAAGATGAAATGTGTTGGGTAAGTTTAAAGAAAATGATCAATAGGCCTTTAGGAGTATATTTATATCGAAGAGTGCCAATCAGTTTTGAGTCCCATAGAGACAAATATACTTCGGGTTGTTTTTTTTTTTTTCCCCAGAAAGATAGAGCACAATGTCTATATAGGGTGCATTGTAAATTTAGATAGGGCAGGAGGAACATACAGCCCTACTTCTGCAGCTGTATTATCATTGGCAGGGTGAATCTACTCCACATATCTGGCTTGCATCTCCCTATGGTGAAGACAAAAAAAAACAGACAAAAAAAGTGGTTTGCGTCTTCTTTGTGCATCTCCTTTAGTAAACACATTCTACTGAAGTCCCCACAGAGTTCCTTATCGTTGTGGAAAGAGTCTTCCAGTAATCAAGCTAACTTAGTAAAAAATACAGCTTATAACTTTGTAAAAAATATGGCTGTAGTATGTTAGCTGTGTTGCTGCCTCTAGCACAACTTAGCAGGCTTCGCTGCCTGCTAAGTTGATGTGACTATGTACACTGCACTTTGAACACAAAATCTGAAGAGCTTGAGCTAAAGAACTTCAACAAACCCATCCAGGTGCTAATTTTTTTCAGAGACATTATATTTGTACTAGGTCTGGACAGATACTTATGGGGACAATAAAATATTTCTTCTGAGCCAAATACAGTCCCACTCCTGTTCTCTAAATCATAGAAACACTACAACAATTCAAAGAAAACAATGAGGAAAATTGTGTTGTATCGGCAATGTTACTTCCAAAATAGCTAACTAAACATTCCGTTAACTGTATTTATTTTAATGTGATCAAGATGATTAAAGTATGCTGAGCACTTCATGAACGTAGTATTACAAAGTGCATGCAATAACAAAATCTTATTTTCCACAATTTAAATTTAAGCACTGACAGAAGTAATTCTTCTTTAGAAAATGATTTTCTGACAAGTTTTGAAAGCTCGGATGCAGATGTACTTATCTGTCCTCTAAAACCAAGAGAAACAACAGCACAAGCTTTTTTGCGTGCATGGTTGATTTTCAAATCATGCCTTGAAACAAAATAGTTATTATATATAACTAGAAACATAGAAAAATGTCCCTAATTCACACTACTGACTGGAATACCATTGCCAATTACTAAATCAGAAGAATAGTAAAAATACATTAAAAAAACCCCAAACAACTTTGATATAAGCATCACAAAAAATGGTTTTACCCATGGTTTGACTTCAGCTTCATTTCTGTTACTTAGCACAATACATCATTAGTGTACTGATCAACTTACTATGCCACAGTCTTATAAGAAATGTTAGTAGAAATCAGAACCATATATATTTTGCTTAAGGACTAAACAAAAAAAAATATTTTTGGGAGTGTTTTGAAAACATATGTCAAGTTTAAAAGAAAATGCTGGGTCAAACCAAAACACCTAATTGACCAAAACTATTGAGATTTTTCTCCATCTGAATTTCACTCTTGTTCTGATTTCACTCTGTTCAGATTTTGTGTCCTGACAGACAGGCTTGTAGCCTTGTCTCTCAAAGCCAGAAGAGTCAGATGTAGACTCTCAATTGCAATTTGGGGTAACGACGTAATTTACGTGTTTACAGATTCAGTAATCAAAAGCTTATTTGTTAACTCTAAACTCTGGAGTGGAGTTTCTGTTATTTTCATGCTTAAATTGTAAGATGGGCAGATCAGAGAATTACAGGTTAGGATAGCTCTGATACACTGGCTAAATAATCATATATTAGGTCTTCTAACATGAGTTTCTTTTGACATAATCATAGAATGGTTTGGGTTATGAAAATAACGGAAATCCCACTCCAGAGTTGAGAGTTAACAAATAAGCTTTTGATTATTCTACATAATTTAATTCCAGTTTGCATACATCACATTTCAGCTGAATTTATCACCACTACCAAAAATCACCTTTTAGAAAACAATTTTAGAGATAGCCCTAGGTTTCTCAGCTGCTGTTGCTAGAAAATTCTGACGTATTCTACTTCGGATTACTAGTTAGCTTTCATTTCCTTTCAACTTTTGCCTCTGGATAAGCTCAACTATTCCCAAGAAGAAACACTGATCAAGTACATTTGTCATGCGAACAACTATAATAAGGTAATTCATCATAGTCTGTCAGAGTTTTATTCCAGGAAGACTGCTGCATTTTTATCCTTACTTAAAAATCTGCTGTCACTCCTGCTGAAAATTTTGGTAGACACTTTGGACATGTTTAAAAGCCCTTCCAAACTGATAGTGGCAGATAATTAAGTTATCAGCTATCAAAGTCTTTTTTCACTCTTTGAAATGTTTATGACATCATGAACCTTTCTGGCTGGTTTAATCTGACCTGTTCAGAGTGTGTGATCCCTCGTTCCTTCCCTTTTCCTTTCTTAATGGTAGTCAGTGACCAATGTAATACACTACGAGAAATGAAGCTCTTCTGGAGAGTCTAATTGAGCGATTTTGTTTTTTTTTTCCAAGGTCTGAACTCAACCACCTCCCGCAATCCATTCTTCAGCACCACAGTGGCAAAAGAGTTACTTGAAGGCAAGGCAAGCTAGATTTTAGGCTTCCAAACAGAAGAAGAAGAAACCAATAGTGGCTCAGAGTTGTGCGTGGGTGAAGGTGAGAGTTGTTATTTAGGCTGTCAGTAATGCTTAACTTTTTTGTGTATTCTCCAGTCGAAGTTGAACAATTTTTTTGTGCAAGCTTGGCACTTCACCAGCATGTCGGGTGCAAAATTTTATGTACTCTTCCTGTATTTTCTCTTACATTACTCTATGGATATAAATATTGTCTTTCAAAAAAATTCTGCTTTTTGTTCACAAAAAAATAGGGCATGCATTTTTAGCACTGGTGAACAATCTCACAAATGGAAATGCACTGAAGGAAAAAAATACTGGGAAAGAAGCAGGTTCTATTTTCATCTTCCAGAACAGCATTTACAATAGCCAGGAGAAAATTAACTCAATCTTGCAGATCTGTTGCCTCACATACAAACACAAACGGGGCATAGTTTTAATCCTTGCACCTCATCCATCAGCACCTTTTATCTGTGGCTTTTCAACATAGCAATACAAGCCTAATGACAAAGTGATCTTAAAAAGCTACAATCAATTTCCACTTCAGTCACAACTGTCAAAAAGGCAGGGAGAGAAGTTAGATCTGATAAGCAAAATTAAAAGTAACATCAGTTAAACCTACCAGTAGATACATGTGGTAGATTGCTAGCAATGCCATGCAGTCTGTGTGTAATTGGTTTATTAACAGCATTTCATTTACGAAAGACAAAGCAGAATGCCACAAGATTTATCCTGAAGCAAGGCTTCTTCAAGAGCGAAAGATGGGGATTCAGCATCAGAAGATAAATGAGCACTATTCCTAATCCTGTGGAAAAGGGAAGGAGCCCCGGTAGCTCTAGGTGAAGGAAGGACCGTTCTTAATGCTTACTTGACTGCTATTAATAGGTCTTTTGTAGGTCTTAGATGAAAATGACATATATTACAACTAAGAAGTCTAGGTATGAAAGAAGTCAAGTCAGTAATATTTCAGTCTGCAAAATACTCCACCCTCCAAGCATTGTTTGTATTTGTCTCAAAAGAAAGAGAGAAAATGAATTCAAAAAAGACAGAAATAGACTCATACACTCAAAGATTCTCATGTGTTTGGAATTAAGAACATTTGTAACCATTTCACTTGGATTTAGAGTTTCTGAAGTTTGGTCACTGAGGAAAGGGAGACTCAGGGGTTAAAGTAAACATTATTTGCAAAATCAATATTTAAGCAGTATCATGCTTAGTCCTTGTTCCTAGTCTTTTATATAAATCACACACGGGGTCACTTCAAATCGTGCCTAAAAAGTTATGGAAACAAGATTTCTAGTGAAGATCCTGAAGCAATTGCACATTGAGCACATTGAAGATGCAGCTCACATTGCTAATATTAATTCCAAATCAATATAAAATATAACTACACCATCTGGCACTTACAGTTTGAGGGACAAATTTTTTACCTTAGAGTATCAGCAGAACTTAATATTTTTGGCCACATATTTTGCCTTGTTCAGTTTCCTTTCCCTGAAGCAGTGCTAAAAGGTGAGAAGAACTAACAGGCCTCTGGGTTAAAATTTATCTGGTTGAGGAGAACCCAGCTGAGACAGATCTGCACCATCAGCCAGTGTGACTAGGTGCTCTCCACAATTATCTTCACCACCCCTCTCCTTTGCCCACACAGCAAGCATGAAAAAGAGAGCTCCTTATGTCTGATGCATACATTGTATAGATTACTTAAGAACAGTACCGTGACTCTCTGACTGTCCAACTGCCATGCTAAGTTCTCCCCCTCCACTGCCCCTGTTCTCCCACCACAAACTCCACAGCTGGATCACTGCTTGCCCACTCTGTGGTTCCAGGCTTGAAGCAAACAGATCTGCCGGACAAATAGATGTTCTAAAAACCTTGGCTGTGCATTGCAGACCCTCTGGTTTCGGCTCTTCCTCATCCCATGACCAAATGCACTGGCATACTTCCCTCCCCGGGGCCACTCACCAGGCAAGGAAAAAGCTCAGAGGTGCAAATGAAAGCAGCCCCTGACTAAGTGTAAATGGCCTTAGCCCAGCATATCCATCTGAAAATGGCAGAGCCTCTCATTTTCAATTCAGAGGTTTTTGTTTATTTGGCTTTTAACAATCTAGTTGCCCTTACCAGTCCCAACTAGCCTGAGCTACAGGCAGCACTAAGAAACAGAAATCAGTAATTTTGGGGAAAGATTTCAAAAGACTCAAAGAAAAGCTGAGTGTTCATATTGCACTTGAAGACAATATCTTATTCTAATTTATTCATATTCTGAATAGAAAATCTAGTGTCTTGTAACTATTTAGTATTAGGAAAAACCTTATTACTCATATGGCTGTTACGAAAATTTGCCAAGACTCTAATGAAGGCAAAACTGCTGGAGTACATACAATGAGTCAGAATTGCGAAGAATCCCAATTTATGTTTTCAAATAACATTAATTGTTGGTAAAAGCCGTATCAACGTTACAGCAGAGCCAAGCATAGTTCTTATTGCCAAAGGGACCTGGGGACTATTTCAACAAATTTCAGGACGCCGGACTTTAAACTGGAGGCACTCTTATCTCAAAACAATCATTCTATCCGGGGAGTTATAAAGACAGCCTAAACAATGTGAGGCCATAAAATGTTTGACCTCTTTCCCACAAACCGATAAATCAGGGTGCCAAAGCACAACACTATCAAACTGATGAAACTATGAGGCTGATGAGAAGGACTCCGAACACGACTAGGAGCATTTCATTTCAGATTTCCAGGGGGAATTACCAATACCAGATAGACTGAATTCCTACTCAACATTTCTCTGTGTGTGGCCATCATTAGTTTTAATTATTTCTGACATTTTGTCTATCATACTGGATCCTTGGACAAAAGTAATGAGTCTCCTCATGTGAAAGGTGAAAAGAACGAAGATCATATTAAAATGCCAGAAATAATTAAACCACATGATCTTACTAACTATAAACCAATAAAGGATCCCATCAAACCACCTGCAACTACCAGTGTGACTACAGAAATCTCCTCATTAGCGATAAAAGCCAACTAGCAGCATCTTAATTCTTGCATTTCAATTTCATTAGTTGATTGTGTATGCTTGTTCCAGATTTAATATCAGCAATTGTCAACTGTCTGATAATAATGAGCATGTCACTAACAGACAATTAATGAGGGCTACTTACCTGAGGAGCTGAGCCCAGTCATTTCCTAACGGTTTCTTTTCGAGTGGTTGGGAAAGTAGTTTGTTAAAGATATCTTTAACCTTTTCCTGAAGGTCATGTTTGTACTGTAATAAAACTTACTCAGCTTTTTGGAAAGAATATACCAATCAGTTCAAATCAAAAGCTTTGGAAAGTACAAATTACATTCTCTCTCTTCCCAGCTTACTGGGAGAAACACTGTGTGATAGTCTCAAGAAAAATTAAGCAAAGAAGTCTAACAGTCTGTATTTTCTTATCTTAATAGAATTTTACAACAGCAATGAATGCTTCAGAAATAATACTAAGGAGAAAAGCTAATTGGCAGAAGATTATAAATTATATTTCCATATTCAGCAAAATAAGTACAAGATAATTTATTATTATATTCAAAACTATAACTCAGTGGGTAGAGGCAGAAGACTGCAAAAATAATTTAAAATACTTTTCCTCTGAGAACTATTGTTTTATGAAATATTAACATATCAATACATCTCATAAAAAACATTGATACATTAAAATAGTCTATTTTCTCCCTATTTCTACACATAATGCATTAACTAAGCAATGTTGTGGATATACCCATCCACCTATATATATGAAGTAGTATAAAATAAGCAAATATGTACTCAAATTTCTACTTTATGAACTAAATTCTCTAGCTTCCATTGGCAATGTTCATACAGCACCTCTTTTCTAAGGAATTAATAAAGATGCATAAACACACATCTAAATGTAACCCTTTGAGTAGTTCTACTGACTTTGGCAAATTGAGTTGATGGTATCAGTTTTAACATGAGTCTGACTACTTCAATCTTGTCGCAGACATGATAAAAGATGGACAACAAATAAAATGTTATAGTAAATATCATCGTATTTCTAGATGACAAAAGCCTTAGAACCCAAAGAGTGCCAAGTTCATTCTCCATGCTCTTTTACTATCTTTTACATTCAGAAGTTTCTTAAGCGGCACTCCTGCGTATCTTTGTGTCAGAAGAATATATTAAATTGTTATATTTCTCCTGGGGCCACCAGTTATGCCATATATTATAAAGGGGTGATTATGTTGCCACTTTGTTATTGCCAGGCTTTGTATTAAAATTAAGTATTATTTGACATATGCTTTCATAAGTGTTTGTTAAAATGAATTAAAATAACAGACACTAAAATACAGGCAATAGCACTAATTCACGTGCTAATTGTGACTGCAGTTCTCTTATTGGTACCTAGCACTGTAGTACATACATTTTTGAGAGAAATTTTATTTCAGCTGTCAGACATCAAAGACAACTTGTGATCATATTTGGATGACTAATTCATGTGATATAGACAAACACAAAATAGAACTCCAAAATATTTTATACCTTCCTATTTATTCTCTTATTCACTTAAGATGTCAGCAGACACTTGAACTAAATGCTTAGAAGTAGCATAATCACTTAGCCAATACTGGAAGCAGCTTATAGCAATCTATAAAGTCCATAACTATGGAAATAAAAATAAATAGAAAAAATTAAAAAAAAAAAAAGTCAGAGGAATTATTCTGCAAATTCTCAGGCAGAGGGCCAGCAAAGCACTGCAGAGTAATTTTACTACCAAACTAGAAATGCACAAAAGGCTTGGATCTGTATAAATATTTGACCATGCAAAAACCCCCACCATATATTTTTGTCAGCCAACTCCAGCAGAAGAGCCAAACTCAGTAATAAGGTATGGGCACATAAGCACAAAAATCTGAAGTTTATACTAAAATGCATCTGTTTCTTTCCAATAGTCTTGAGAAACAACTAAAAAGCCACATATATAAAAATAAAAGGTCTGCAAACAGGAAGGAAACAAGCCATTGAGAATATCTTGGATTTTAATATCATGTCTAGTAATTGTTACAGTGCTCATCAGATATTGTTGTAGTAGTCGGAATTGGTACAGACATAAGCCCCAATTTTGCAAAATTTCCCTTTCAAGAAATCTACTGAAACTAAATACAAGTCTTACTTCACACTGACATGAACCCATCTTCTGGGTTAGCAAGCACAGGTCTTTGTTGCACAAACGTCATATTTACACAGCTCTTAAATCTCACTTTGAAGGAAAAGGAGCAGCTATTTCAAGACTAACAAGTATTGCTGTTGTTGAATAAGCTGTTGGTGGCATGGGATATTTATTACAACCTCTCTCATCACGTATATGTGGGCAAAACAATTAGTATTTTTATCATCTGCAGTTCTTGAACTTAACATTCACCATCATAGAAGCTAATGCTTAACTTTAAACTGGCTTTTAATACTCCCTTAAAAAAAGCCCTTCTCTTAATCTTTCTTTTTAAAGTTTCAGACACTTGAGAACTCCATTTTACTTATGAAGCTGCGCTTGGTGTGACTTCTAAAACATATAATCTGAAAAAAATAAAAGAAATGAAATAGACATCTTAAGCTTTCATATATCAACATATACGTATGAAGGCAAGAAGAGCATTAGATCTTTCCATCTTTGACAGTTGCCATTAAGAGGTGCAATCTTCAGAAGGAAGCAGGAATAAAAAGAAGAGCATGCCCTAATTATTACAAAGTGTATCACTTTAAGATGTGTAATGGTAGTTAACAAGAACAGAGAGAAACCCTGCAACATAGTTTATTTAGTATGGATGAATATGATAAGTAATTCAATTAGAAAAAAAGATCAAGTCTTTCCATTCTCTAGACTTCCTTCTTAGAGAACAGACTTTCAGAAGTAGTATTCTTATTGAACTATATTTCAAGATCAGAAGGATCTTTATTTTCCTAATTGCAATTTGAGATAAAGAAACGACCCACTTTGCCAGAAATTACCCACTCAGCTGTAAAGACACTGTACTCCAGAAGTTGTTTTATGCAATGGTAAACAGTTATTTTGTGATCTGTGCTCCCAACATAGAAAATGGAGCAGTAATAAATGGAAGAGTAATAGTGGGTCTTGAAAACAAATATTCTCATTAAAGACTTAGTTTTACTGAAAATGGATTAGTGGCCAGTGGGAAAGATGTGTCATTACCGACTCCTTCTTTGTATCAACTATCAAGATGTTAATTCAACATATAGTTGCTGCTGCTGTAGTGATTAATGGAAAACGGACTGTCTGTGTTCTGATGCTTGATTTATGCTTCTAAATGCAATGAATACCACAAGGGTCTCACTGCTTACTAAACTGAGAAGTGCTGTCCTTTCACAGCACAGAAAATAGGATCACCATCTGTTTCTTTGCAAATACTTTATCTGAAGAGATTGTTGTAGAAGCAAAATTAGTTCTGAGAATAAAATAGGAAAAATGTAATTTGAAGTTGTCACAATAAAAATAAATAGAAGATGAAGATGGATGATGGTGGCTGGTCTGGCAGCCTGTCTGAAAACATATGGCTTGATCTAAGACCCACTGAAGTTAGGAGAGGTTTCTGGTTTCCTAAAGAGACTTCAGTTACAGACAAGGACCTATGTAAGCCATTAAGACTGCAGAAAGAGAGTCATCTTGTTACCAGTGCTTATGGGTTTTTTCGTTATTTATGGGTATGGAACTTTGTTATTTAACTATTGTGACATTTCCAAATACATTGTATGTTACCATAAACTCCAATTTATAGCAAAAAAACCTGCTTCAAGCTGTGCTGGATGTGGCAAATGGAAGCTGAAGGTGTCTAAGGAGTAAATGGATGCCAGCTTGTTAGCTGAGGGAAGAGGCTGAGGCAATGAACACTGTGAACTTGCATAATGAGGAGCTGGGTTTCAGGGAAGGCTGAGCGATTCAGGAGGCAGATGAGAAAAAGGAGCAGAAGGAAAGGTAATTTGTGTTTTTGAGAGGGTCTGGACATATTAAGGTAAAACAGGAGCTTATGGTAAGAAGCTGGCTTTATGGAAGCACTGAAGGAGGATACCTAGAGCTGTTGAGTAATTAGGCAGTAGCCAGACACCTTAGAAAGATGTGGAGATGGTTTGGACAGCAGGCAATAAGGACTTACGGATAACCACCAGTACCAGATTGCCAGACCGCAGAACAAGAACGTTTTCAGAGCTCTTTTAAGAGGAGAGAAAAAAGGGAATGCTAACAATAGACTAATTACTATACTAACAACTATTTTTAGTGTGATTGCTGAAACGCTGGAGTAATGTTTCCTCAACTAACTCTTCAAAAGGAGTTGCTGCTTCCGTTTCTTCTTGCCTGCATAACACCGCTTACTTTGTATCAGTACGAGCACTCGCGTGGCTGCACGCTGAATACCAGGGAACTAATTCAGCTGAAAAACAACATTTGCGTTCAGTTCACAATCTTGTCATGTAAATACTCATTCTAACTCAAGGCAAGTCATTATGCAGGGGTATAGGTGCCTGAGACAGCAACCACTTTCCATGGGGCATGCATATAGTGAACAAGCGGGTGTGCAATGACTTGAAGAGACAAAAAAATCTGAAGGAGTCAAACCTCCTCTGCTATCCAATAAAGCTAGCACAGACTCTACCTTCTTCAGGACTGAAACATAAGTGACCACAGAGATTCAGTGATTGCCTTTTCTACTCAATATTACTTGCAACACAGGCTTGCTGAAAATTGTCCATTAACTAGAAAATTACCACCATGAGATTCCTTCTCCTGGTCTTGGTTTAAGGACCTATCTACAATCACCTCTAGAGGAAGCTCTCCAAGTTTTTGCTCTATAACTGTCTGTGTGTAATTCATGGACCAAAAGTAAATGCGAACTTCAATGCAGCAAGAGTTACCAGATTTAGTAGAGAAAGTAACATTTCTCCCTTAAAATACTGTCCTTTTAAATACATTGCAGTCATAAATCTTTGGTTCAAACTTGTGTGATCTTATATGTAGGCAATCTCCATTATAAAAGGTGTGAGCAATTTTCAGATGCACGAGCCTGTTTTACCACCCTACCATTAACATTTTACCATTTGCACAGTTCTAGTCATAAGACCTTTGAGGCTGGCATTATGAACATTAGGAAAATCAAATGCAAAAAAAAGCTCTTTATTTGGCTCTTGCTCAGCTAAGTCACAGAAACCCAGAATCTTACAGTCCAAGCTTATCAGATTTTCACCACAGGTGAAATATGTTTTTTCTCTTGTACCACTTTTCAGCTGTGAACACTATCATATGTGCAGTGCACAAACCATATAAATAATAGGAGACAAAATAACATTGGCACCATCATTTAGAATTCTACTCTTCCATTCATGTGTTTTTTCAATGAAAGATTTCATTGGTGGTAACATATTACAGGCACTCTAAACCAGCCTTAAGAAAAAGGGAGAAAACCTCAGTTTGCTTACAAAATAAATTAGGCCTTAGTTCATATTTATTATTCTCCCCCCACTGGAACTAAAAATATACTTGAGGTCTAAGCTGATGATTTCTTGAAGAGAAATGAATGTTATCTTTACCGTGTGGCCATTAACCACTCAGTCAACGGTGACCGGAACCCTCTTGAACTTTATCTGTACATAGTGTCAACTATAACACAAGTTCACATAATGAAAGTGCCCTCTTGTTCTACAAAGGCAGATAGTGCTCAAAAGATATATATATGTTGAGACACTTCACTGTCCTTGCCACTTGTCACTGTCACTGAAAAGCATCACTGCTTTTGGCATCAATACTCCAGTGCATTATGTCATCGTGTTCACATTTGTAATTGACAAAAAAGGGAGGCAGAGAAATACGAAATACAGGGCCTAAAGCTAAAATCCTAAATCCTATGTTGTCAACTGCCTATCAGCAGACTGACTACCTGCAGTTCTAGTTTGTTAAAATGCAACCTGATTGACACCTCATACTCTCCTCCCCAGCACCAACCCGAACAAACCCCAAACCATTTAAAATTACCAGGTGTCTACTTACAGTGACTAATTTCAGCTACTTAAATTTTCAAGTGCTGACCAAAGCACTTTTAACATTATAAAGAGGCAGTGTGCATTATTAAATTAGTAGCGTGACACAGTCCTCCTCAGAATGAAGGATGTAGAAGAATTAGTGGCTACGTAATTAGAGCACGGAAGGAAGATCAAGAGAGAGGTCCCAGAATAGCAAGCCTATAGAGTGCTGCGGGAAATTATTCGTCCTGTTCTGGAAGCAGTCTAGCCACATTAACATGCCGCTGTGCTATGCCAATAAACCTTTTGAGGCTAGGCTGCCCTGAGTATAACTGGGTATTAAGTGACTCAGCTCAGGTTGGGAATCGACAAGCCTTAAACCTTGCATTTCTGAACACTCTGTTCCAGAGCTGAAACAAGCAGCTTAATTCCGCTTCTGCCTGACATTAGTTCTAGTAAAGCTTTTCTGTGACCAAATCTGGTTGCGCTGCTATGCCTATATCCCAGACAGGATCCATTTATTGCTAAGCTTCCTCAGTGAAAAGAGATCAGATGCAGTCTCTGACTTTAGGTTTTCCAGAAAAACTGTTAGGAAGAAATTCTCTTAGGAAAGGATTCCACAAAGTTTTGAGTTTTTACTTTCTCACTGCATCAGAGGGGGAAAAAAAGAGCCAAATAGCTTTTCTGGACTCTGTGTATTGACTTACAAACCCCAGCTACCTGAGCAGCATAAATCAGAGCTCCAGGTTTGTAGTTTACCTTTTCTAAGCCTCAGCTGAAGCAAAAGAGAGTAATTTTCAGAATTTCTTATCTCAATTGTGCTTAACGTAGCCCTAATATGCAGATGTGGTCAAATCACATCACATCTACAAGTGCTTCCTTGGTGTCACTTATAACTCTTGATTGCAGTGCAATATGTGGTCAAAATTGCTAAGCATGTTCACTTTCCTCCTCTTT
This sequence comes from Calonectris borealis, assembly GCF_964195595.1. Lineage (NCBI taxonomy): Eukaryota > Metazoa > Chordata > Aves > Procellariiformes > Procellariidae > Calonectris > Calonectris borealis. Next base: position 104,401,397 of record NC_134312.1, read on the forward strand.
GTACAGAACCTGGCTTCTCTTCTAAGACAGGAGGCTCTCTTATCACCTGTACCTTCGTCCAGCATTCTGCCCTCCCCAAATTGTCAGTGTCCAGCCACTGTCAAATAACCTGGCAATCAGTTTTGTCAAAATGCCTTTTGTCAAAATGCTAGATGATCCTTCAGCTGGCCACCCTCCCACTTGGCAAAGCTGTTGTCTTGCTTGGCCAACTTCTTTAGTATATCCACTATACTGCCCAAGTGGACCTATTCAAATGCCAATGAGCTTTTTTAATCTTTTCACCGGCCCTAACCAGTTATTGCCTGTCATAAACAAAGCCCATGGAAATGGAGAATACCACTGGTAAAAGGTTAACCCTTGGAGATCAGGTGAGAAGCAACACACACATGCATGCACGCACAAAATAACTAGGTAAACCAAGTCATGGTATTTCATAAAACTAATGCAAAAAATCTCTTTTGGTTTTGAGGCTTTGGTTACACATAAGGATAAAAATGACAAAAATCTGGTACTGTTATTCTGTTAAAAGAAACCCAGAAGGCTTTGTGTGCCTTGGAATAAAGGAAGACATAAAACTTCTACATAAACTCTTGGGATACTATAAAAAAGCAAGTTTTCAATTTCTGACCCTGAACACTCTCAGTAAGTATGCCCTACTTGTTCAGCCTATAAATTTTCAAGGTTATTTGGAAAGCGAAGAACAAAAGAAGTGCTTCTCATGAGAAAAAACTCCTTCGTAGCAACAAGGAAGGAATTCTTTCTTTTGGAACTCCTCCAGACATTATTACTCATACAATTTAAAAAGTTAAATAGGCTAAGGCATTATACGTATCGTATTTTTTAAATACATTTAGAATTCAGTTTGATTAAAGTCCAGCGTGCAATATTTTGGGATATAGCCATAACTTCTCTTGCAGTTTTGAAAGATGTTGCTAGATATGAGCTATGGAACCAATTAGAGCACCGGTTCAGTCTGAGGAAAAATGAGCCTCCATAAATAGAGTACTTGTATCACATAAAAGAAAAAGCAGGCATACCCATAAACCCAAACTAGAACCTCGACACAAAAATGAAACTGGATTTTCAAGGAAATATGACATAGCCAAATGAAATACCTGCAAACATATTGTGCAGAGGATTTTACGCTGAGCATTTCAATTATCCAGCACAGGCACATCAGTAAGTAGTTTACAGATGATACACTGCACAAAATACAACTAAACTATCTAGTACCAGTATAAAAATGAAATTAAATATCTCTCTCAATTCCTTTCCCCCCGCTTCAGGGACTCAAATCGTTCAAATAATTTACCTATAAAGACTCTCCGCTTATATGCAACCCCTTTGAATGAAAAAGGGACAGTAAAAAAGAGGAGCAACAAGACTGAATCCAAATATGGTTTTGTTGTTTCTGAAAATACAACAATGTGATGGTGCTACAGTGAACAAAAGAAACAAAAATAAAAATGGTGATCCAAGACTATTCAGACTGATTTTTGTCTGAATATCTGTTCTTAGTTCAGTTACCAGTTAGATCATTTCCCTCAGAGTTATGAAATGTTATGCTGCACCTTTTACTTTCATCAGTGGTAGCACTCCAGCATGCTACAAAGACAGAAGGAGCATTGATGTTCTAATCTCTACTTATTTTTTTTTAACATTTTTAATCCTTTCCAGCTTCTTTTGAGGTACAGCTTCCTTCCAGCTCACAAAGAAGGCTAATGACATCAATAGATTGCTCATGAGGGCACTTGTAATGAAATCTTTGCACAAGAATTCCAGTGTTTTGGAAATAATTCAGTATTTTTCAGGAGACAAAACCAAACTAGCTTCATCCCACCCCCACCCCCCCAATGCAATTGAAAAAATACACACACACACACCTTTTTGTTCTGGCTTTTTGAAACATTATAAAGCAAAATCTCTTGCTTGTCTTTGTGTTGATCAGTGAGAATGAAAAAGGCTTGTACCAAGTTGGAAACAAGTCAAAATGCCCTTTCTGACTTGTTAATGAAATCCTTCTGATGTACAAAAGGCATTTATTCACCACCTTAATAGTCACACTGCAAGTAGATTTTATCTGGCTAGAGACTCATTTATTTGAATGAGAAACTAATCTCTTTTGTGGGATTCACATAAAGGATTTGAATTTAAAAATAAATAAAAGGAATTGTTTACCTGTACATAGCTAATAACATCTTTGGAAATGCCATCTATGGATACTGACTACTGAATCATGAAGCATTAGTCTGGCACATTTAAAAATGTGCACACTATAAAAATATAATGAGTCTATGCTCTAGACCAGCACATAACAAAATAAAGACAAAGTTAAAATTAGATTCCAACTGCACTCAGAAAAATTAACAGAAAATTGTAGAAAATATTTTTAGAGAACGGGTTTGAAAATGTATGGAAAAAGCTCCTGCTTGAAGCTTTGCAAATTGCATTTGAAGGGGCTGACCTGACATAAGGTTGGCAATGGATGCAACTGGAGCTTTAATTGAATAAGCTCGGACATCTGTCTCAACTGTCAATCCTCCTAACAGTAAGATTGATAGATGCAAGCTAATCGCCAATTAGAGGGAGTTCTTTCAGATACAGGCTGTGAGTCGAGAAGCTAGATGAACCCGCACGGAGGCGGATGAAACAAGTGTGCAGAAGAGAGCGCGAGATTTCTGTCTGTCTGTTCCCAGGCAGAGACCACGAGATCTCCTTAGACTGAATTCATAGAGCAAAGCGACACCGGCACAATAACGAAGGCAAGAGAGAAATGCTGGCTCCACAACTGCGTGACCAACCTCTGTCTCATCTCAAGACAGTTTTAAGCAAATACCCAGTATGGTTTTACTTACACAGTCATTAGCATCCCTTTCCTTCTGGAATACAAAGTATTTCAGCATTACATAATGCGACTGCATTAGCTGTCTGCCTTTCTTCCTCCCCCAAATACAAATACATTATCTAGTCCTTGTATCTTTTCCACATCCTTCTTAATAGACTACTATTTATAATAAAAATCATTAGGATTCCTTTTCCTCCCAATACATTTAAACTCTTTCTGGATTGTCCTTGCTGGCTGCTGATTAAAGATTATGTTTTCATTTCTTTTATCAAATTTCTACCATTCCTAGTTTTGGATATATAGCCTTTACGAACAACTTCCTTTTTCTTCCTAGTTTAGCAGCCGATTTTTCATTTTCACTGGCCCAGACTTTTAAAAATCTTGTCTTTCCTCTCCCCTTTCCCTCCTCCAGATTGTGGAATTGCATCTTTGCGAACACAGAATGTGTTTTTTATAGTTTACAGTTATTGATATTTATTTTCTCTTTAAACATTGCATCCCCACCCCTTTGGGATTCATATGTAATACCACCATGGTATACCATAAGAGTCCTTTAAAGAAGCATAATTATTTCTGGGACCCAAGAGCAGCACAGTGAATTTATTCTTCTCTCTTCTCCTCTCTCCAGCATTAAAAATTTGTTCTTCTCAAGGCGCATGCTAGTTTCTTTAAATACCACTTTTGTAAGTACATCTGCACAACTAAGTACTTTGATTTGGATTTATGTGCTTGTAGAGCAAAATTTATAACAGATCTGGTGGCTATTGGGAGCAAACATTTGTTTCAGTTCTTTATTTATCTCTCTATTCTAGCCCTCACGTTGATGGGAAACTGCTGGTGGAGGCAATAGTTGAGGTTATAGCGACAGTTGCCAGGTTTCAGAAATAATAACTGGCAGCACAAAACCTCCAGCATGCCATAGACAGAACTACCTCCTAATAGCTCAGTATTATTTTCCCCAACAAACCACAAATGGCTTCTGGCGTGATTTAGTAGCCTGTAGTAGACGCTAACAGGTACACCACATTAAACTTTCCCTAATAAGCTTTCAGGATAATCTACTTCTAAGTTGCCTATGACTTGGAAACATATAGTCACATTAACCACACCCAGAATAAAAAGACAGGCTTTCCAGCTGGCTCATGAGGATGGTATTCCACATTGACCACTGGAGCTATGCCTTTTCCAGCACCAATGTTGCCTGGGTATTTCTGTACAGCCTAGTTTCGCTGCCCATTGCAGTTCACGGAAAAATATCCTCATTCATTATGCAGTGCTTAGTGGGAAAACAGTACTTTGGGGGGGCGGGGCAGGAGGAAGTGAAAGAACTTCGGCTTGTACTTTTATATCTCAGTGGACAGAGAAGTTTTCACATGCCTAAAAAACCCAGGAAGTGACCTCCAGATACCTATGTCCGCACCAAATAAATCCCATCTCTGGCACACAAATATTTTGCAGTGGAAGTCAGCTGTGTTGCTATTTGCTGGGAATGGAAATGCCAGAGGTACCTGAAGTCCCAAGGGTTAAATCATTTCCATAACAATAATGACCAAGCCATCAAATGTACATGAATAATTAATTTCAGCTGTACTTAGTTCCAGTCTTAATTGTCAAAACCACTTTGCTAAGAATATGCAAAGCAATTATCTATTCTCCTCATTTATGTAGCATCTTCACCTCCAGATTTAGGACAAGGAGCTAAATCCACAAGGAAGCTATTTTAGTGGCTTGTTCTACCAGTTCGTTTTACCATGCTTAAGAACTAGGACTGTGGCATCATCCATTCTCCTTCCCCACCCTTTCTTTTTACCCTAATTTTCACAGCTTTCTTATGATCTATTGAAAATAATTCCTCCACAATCACTTGGCTTTCTCACCAATGCTTTTTAGTTGATCCAGAAAAATCTCTGCTGTCCAACTTCAGCCGTTCAAAATATGCTTACATTCAAAGTGCAGGAATAAGTCAGGGTTAAAATCTGAAGCGTGGAGTGTAATTTGCTTTAAACATAAAATTCTTTTAATGGCACTATAGAAAGTGCCCCTAAGCGTTCTCCAGAAGCTGTTAAGCCATTCAGTGCTTCCTGCAGTGGTAGAAACTCCACGTACTCTGGCCCAATGAGTGACTACTCCATGTGGATCTTTTATCTAAAGAGCTATATAGCTATGAAAAACAGCAGTGACTGGTACATCACATTTAAAAAATAAAAAATACAGTTTATTTTTAATTAGCTTTTTTCTTTTTCTGAAGAAAAATGGCAGTTTTGCTGGTGGGTTTACTCTGTCAGGACATGTAGGGATGAAAGATTTATAATGATATTACTTAAATAACTGGAAGATTAAAACCAAGTAAAAAAAATTAACAACTACAGGAAACAAAACTTAAAAAAGCAAACTCAAAGCTGTGTACTACAACCATCAGTAAAGAAAGGAGCAGAGGGTTAAGTGACAGGTGTGGTGTACGTACCCCCCCCAGAGGCACGTGAAATGCACACCTAATAGTTGTGCCTTTAGGCAAAAAGTCTTAATTCATGGAGTTACAAATCCATTTTCCAATGTTACATGCTAGAGGCCACACAGCCAAAGACTGTTTTCACACACCTTTTTATAACTTGGCAGTGCAGCTGACTGCTATAATTAGATACATTTTAGTAGTGTAAATGAAGTTATTTGTCTGTCACTGGGAGAATTTCAACTTTGCCAAAGCCTAATTATTTAAGATACATTAATTATTTTAGAGTTTCATATAGCGTGTTCAAAGAGATGCTTAAATTTTACAACAAAATACTGCTGCAGATGCAAATAACATAGCTGAATCTTTTGCATGAAAGATTTATTGTACACAATGTGATTTTATTATATATGAAGGATTGAATTTTAACAAGTTGAATGAGTCACAAAAAATGGTTTTATTAAGCTGGCTTAGAACTGCGATCAACTTTGGACTAGTGTCATCAAGGTATAGTGTGTGTCTTAAAAGGAAGATGAGAAGATCTGCCTCTTCCACCCTTACCCCCACCACACATACCTACTAAAGCTAACAGCATGTGGGAGATGCTTCAAACGGAGCAATGTTGAAGGGAAAAGTGGAAGAAACACAGCCCCAGAACATTTTTGTGATTATCTGAGTGTGAATGTTGTGTGTCTACATTAATTCAATGACAAACAGTATGGGTAAGATTTTTCAGGAATACTGAACTTTCCAGTTTCCTTTATGTTTATATATATGTCTAACTGGTACAAGGGTACACCACCACTATCTTTTTCTTTTCAATCTAGGATACAAAGTGAAATTAATGCAACAAAGAAACATACAATGCCATGAATTATTCCCTCATTTGTTTTCTAATGTTCCTCTAAAGTAAAGCAGGCACAGAAAAAGATACTCCCAGGTTATCCAAGCCATGCATAATTCCAATGGAAATACTTCTGAGCATTGTCATAAAGTGTATGCAGAATTAGCCTGCCCTATTTGCCTAAAACTGCCTGCAGCAGATTACATAAATGCAATCAAGCTTTGAGAAAGTATGGCACTGATTGTCCTCTTTTCAAAAAGAAACTACCATCTCAAAATGTAAGCATGAGGAATCAGTTCCTGGCCAAGCCATTACATTTCAACATTTTATGTTTTCAAGTTGTAAAAGAATGGATAGAACATTATTTATGCCTTTATGCACATACTCAGATTTTTCAGGTGTCTAACATTCCTGGTGAAGAGGTTAAAAAAAATGAAAGGTAGACTTGTCACAAGTTATTAAATAACTTCAGAGAAAAAGTCAAAGGAATTGCTATGAGCACTGGCCTGAACACTCAGGTTTTTTTTTATTTCTGTTAAGAGTTTCTGAAGTTTTGCAAAACACACACTGTGTTAAGTAAATGCCATTAATATCAGAAATCAAAATTTTCTGGAGGATGCAGTTTGTTACCTTATAATCACTATTATTCAGAAGCCTAAATATAAATGTTTAGTTCATAACTCTTGGGACCTATGTATTGTTATATATTTTACAAGTAGTATTTTTGAACAAAAAAAATAACATGTTCTCTGGAAAATGATAGTAATGAGTACTTCTTATGAAATGCAACTTACCTACTGTAACTCTAACAATTCAGAGAATGAATAATCAAAATTATGTAAACCAGTGGGAAATGAAAGAATGGTAACCTTCCTAATTTCCTCCACTGGCATCACACACACTTATATTTAGCAAAAAAAAAAAAAAAAAAAGCAAGCAAGCAAGAAAGGAAAGGAGAAAGAAAAAAAAATGGATTGGAAAAACTGGACATATGTCCTTTTCCCCCACGTTTGTTTTATCTAGCAGGTAGTAAATAAGAATTAAAAAGTTGTCAAAGTTGGTTACTTTAAAATGGCAATAACACACTGATGACCAAACTAAAATCAAGATCACTCTGTCTTGGTTCCTACAAAGGGCTATTATAGATGAACCTCTTTTTCATTCTAGCTAGAGCTTAAGGAGTTGAAAGTTACTCCAAAAAATACACTTACTACGTAGATACGTGTCTTTGTTGCTCAGTGAGAAGGGCAAAGGGTCCTATGGTCTGGATCTTGCTTGTCAATGCTGTTACTTGAAAACACCTAGATGCAAAATAAACATAAACAGGACTGGGAATCAGGATTCCTGTCACTCCCAAAGGAGCCTAATTCACAGCAGGTCATAAAAGCAAATGCTCTCTGCTATCCCTCTCACCCTATAAAACTTGCTGCAGAGCGGTCCGGATTCAGTAGCGGGGAGTGGAAAAGCCCAACCCCAGCCTTGCTTAGCTACCTAGCCTGCAGCTTGAGCTTAGGCTACTCCTTTGAATCTACACCCTGCTTGCAAATACTCATGTTATAAAACACTTAATGCAAAAATGTCCAACCATCCTCTGAAGTCAGAGGTAGGATTTGAAAGGAGGGAGGCTGAGGAGGAACAGAACTGTGGTCTGCCATTGAGCAGTATACATAGGAGAATACCAGTCATTTTGTAGCAGCGCCTCAACATGGCTTTTTCTCCTCTTTCCTCTCATCTCCTTGTCCCTCCATCTCCAGGCAGCTCTCTCTTACCCTCTGCATTGTTATTGCCATCCTGGGCTTATACCATTGGCCGCTCAATGGCTGACTCCAGCAGCAATGGTGTGAAACCCAAGCTAGCCACTCTAAAAAAAACGAGTCTGGGAGCTCTGTGCAGATGCCTCAAGCAGGTTAAACTGCGCCCTAGCCCCACTCAGGAAAGGTTACTAACACTTCCCCTGCCTTGCAAGAAAAGTTCACTCCTTCTGCTCAAGCGCATTACCAAGATACCTGAGCCAAACACCAGCCTTTGACAATGAACTGCAAGTCTTCAAGTTGACACTTAATCCAGAAAGGAAGAAAAACATCAGAACCTTCTTCATCTTCCTTTTTTCCTATTCCCCTCACCTCTTTCTCATGTTCCTCTCTTCAACACACAGAAATTTCAGTGTTATCCACTGACTTTGAGGTGTATTTTACTGCTCGGTACGTTGTTTGTCTGGAATTTGACTCTGTATTGTCCAACTTCTCTGTTTAATGTGTAGGGAACTTAGAACATCTGTACGTGGCAAAGTACAAACACGTTTAATCCCAGAATTCTCTAATCCTAGATGTGTACTTTAGTCTTGAAGTCTACTATTTTCTGATTTAAGATATACCAACGCAGAATATGCGTAAGTAAAAAGGGAGACCAGTGTGCAAAATAATCTCATGCCAGCCTGAGACCCTTCTCATCACCCGTTCCAGTGATTTCCCTTGTCCTTTATTCACAGTCTCAAAGAACAAATGCATTGTGCAGCAGGCATAGTAAAGTAAAAAGCAAGGTCTGCGGCTACATAAAAAAGACAAGCTGTTTCTAAAAGACTAAGATTTTTCACATCCTAAACCTGTCCTAATAACACATACCACATTCTTGAAAATACAGAAACACATATGTACACACAATATTTATAACTCCTTGTACAGTTATCAATTTTAAAACACTATGGAAGTTTTTTTCCAGTAATGAACAAGTCATGCAGATCACATGTGGTATGTTCTCTGCAATAAAGAGAACTCTTTACCACTGCAGTAAGAAAGAAGCTACAATATAAATTGCCTAAGTTCCTATCATTTTTAAACTATATCCCCCCGCAGTTCATAGCATTATATCAGAAGAAAGCAGAAAGGAAAAATTAAAAACAAAACAAAACTAAACAAAAACCAAAAAATAAAAAACAGCCAAAGTCTCTCCAGCCCAACTCACAACAAGGTGAAGTTTGCATGCAAAAGTAAAGGTTGTATTAATTCATCCAACCATAAAGACTCTTCCGACCTCTGCTGCTATCTAGACACTAAGAAGAAAACTCCAAATTGTTTCCTCTAGTAACAGCAGACAATTCATATGAGTAAAAAATTTCTACAAGTCAAAAAAGAAAAAAGCAGCATAGACACCAGATCACTTATGCAGCCACACTGACGGAAGAAGACAACCTCTAATCATGAGCACTGATCCTGTGTATGCTGTGAATAAAGATTCTCCGGCATACCACTCAGATTCACTGAAATAAACCTACAGTTCAATGTTCACAATTTCTAACATTTCTTATAAATGCTTGTGAAGAGGGGAAAAAAAAAGTAAGTTTGACCCAAATGATTCTGGACATCTCATTCCTTAAAGAAAAAAGTATGCTAGAATTATGGGGGATAAATGTTACCGCCACAAAAACCATACAGGCACATACGATTCTCTTCGTTCAGTATATTTTGTTACATTTATATGTTCAACTCAAATTTTTACACCAAGATTATGTTTTGTGGGTCTTTTTTTCACAAAAAAAACCCCACCTTGCTTTGAAAAGCAGACATTTCTGACAATAACTACAAGGAACATATAGATATACAAACATGAAGCAAAACAAGATAGGAGATGCTTTGAAAAATGGTAGCTTCCTTCTTTTCTCCACATATATTTATAGCAAGAACATCAATCTCCCCCTCAGCAGATGATCTCCATCATCTTCTGCCTCCGCACAGTAAGGTTAGGAAGCACGTTCCAGCCAGTAGGAAGGATGAAGCTAATGAGCCCTTTATTGACCACCGGGCTGTCCTGAGCCAGTTTCTCTAACCCCAAACCTCCTTGTTCTCTCTTGTTTATAATTTGGTCTGTATGTAGGTACTACATGTAATAATGTAGCATGTAATGAAAGCCTTGATTTTGCCTCTTTCTTGCAGGCAGCAAGCACGACAGTTTCCAGATTAAATTAACAGTATTTCAGTACAACCACTAAACGTAACTTCTCTCTAACAATCATGGGCATGAAGCTCAAGGAAAAAGACAATTTTTTTTTTTTTTTGACAGCACTAATGTTATATTCTACTCTGCTTCTCTATATATGTGTATACTTTCATATGTAACAGTCAATGATTGAGGTTGGGAAATTATAAAGTTAATACTAGATGATTGCCAGGAATTGAAGTACATATGTCTCCAAAAGCAAAAAACCAAACCAAACCAACAATAGTGGGCCACAGTGCATTACAAAAAGCAGTGCTATGAAGAACGAATCTAGATTTTATTTAAGTGTAAGTAGCTGAAGTTCTGAATACATTTGGATTGAATGTCAGACAATTTCTCTTGAATCAAAAATGTTCATCAACATGAAGCTGTTGAATATGTCTTTAATTTCTGCAGGCAATCTCAGTATAATTTCTGCTTGCCAAGTGACAAGAAGGAACAACTGCTAGCTACACACTTGCAGACTAATTTTTACTAAGCACAGTATTCTTATATTAAAGGCTAACAATCTTCTACATCAACTGAGCAAAGGTTAGTTTTCACGCCCTCCTGAATCCTACACACATTTCTTTCCCACAGTAGATGGAGGAATTTCCAAAGCTGAAAGCTATTTTGAGCAGCATCCAGAGCCTCTCTTTGTAACACCTTCTTAACTGTGATTTCCTAATCACTATGCAGAAGATTTCACTGCCTAATTAAAGGACTGGTGCAGTGACGAAGATAAAGAATACAGAGCAGGGCTGCAAGCTAATCTACAAGCAAAACACAGGAGCTACTTGTCAAGAGTAGGGGCATATTTTATCGACAGCTGTGTCCAATAAGGATGAGTTATGTAGTGAAGGTTTAATATTAATGCATTTTAGTCTTTCCCATTACTTACTCGTTATACATACCTAGGGCATTTCCAATTCTCTCACTCTCCCTTCTTACTGTAATGTAATTAACATTTTAACCCCTCTGAAAACCCTTGTTTTTACATCATCGCAAACTTTTACAGACAGTGCTTGACAGAGCTGTAAGTTTCAGCAGTTAAGTTTTTGACCTGTAAAATGCAGGTTGGGTGTGTAAGTCTTGGCAATGAGTGAATCTACTATTTGCACCTTTGAAACTTTCTTTTCCTTTATATGTCCCTCCCTACATATATGTATATATGTCAAAGTATATATGTCTATCTATACCACCATTCCCCAAAAGGATATAAATATTGAAACAGTTACAGATCAATAATATTATACACCAAAGACATTACTTAGTGTTATGTAAAACAACGATTTTTAAAGAATGTCGTGGTTTAACCCCAGCCGGCAACTAAGCACCACACAGCCACTCGCCCACTCCCCCCCAGTGGGATGGGGGAGAGAATTGGAAAAGTGAGAAAACTTGTGGGTTGAGATAAAGACAGTTAAATAGGTAAAGCAAAACTCTGCAGACACGAAGTATTCACAACAGCAACACAAAGAAGGGGAACGCTGTTATCAGCACATAAACCTCTACACAACCATGCCCTAGGCATGTCAAACCAAAGACCCAGCTGATGCTTTTAAATTGTTGTACTTACATTATCGTGCCTGAGTTTGCCCTACACAACTTCAGAATAATAGTAATATGGCTTGCAATCACAGAGGTGTTTTAAAGCTGAATTCGTCGGTGGTTTATAAATCATTAGGGCTTAGATAGATAAATGGACACGTATTTTACAATAAAATTCTCTTGCAACAGGAAAGCTCAAGTCTGCTTCCATGCAAGCTTCAAGGTGCTCATGCTCTTTCCTCTCCCTCTTTCTGACACTTCTAAGTGTTTCAGTGGGAAAGGAGCAGGCTGTCAGGACCCCGAGCGCATCCCGCCTCCTGGGGCTTTGGCTAGCTGGGCTCGAGGCCAGCTCAGAGCCGCAGCTGGTGACCTTGAAGACAGCCACTGTGAAGAAAGTGAGAAGAAACCTCAGCCGGGGCTGCCCCCCCTTCCCTTGGGAGCTGCTTTTATGCCGAGCCTCTCACCCTGGATCCCTGCCTGAACTGTGCTGCTGCTGCGCCGCAGCCCTGCCGGTGCCTGGCTGTGAGTCCTGCTGAACTGGACCCCAGCCCGACCTGGCCTTGGTCCTCCTGGTCCTACAGCCACAGCAGATGGTCAGGACCCTTGGCTGAATGTGGCTACCATCACCAGGGCTTCCTGGCTCGCCTCGCTGGCTGCCATGGGATGGGGCCGCGCTCGCTGAGGGCACTGCCCTGCCTGCTGTGCTGCCCCCAGCCCTGGGGCTGGGACCCAGCGCTTCCCCCCAACCCTAGCACCACGGGGGCCTGACCCCAAGCCTTCCCCAAGACCCTACTCCCCAGCCCACAACCCCATAGCCACCCACAGCTCCGTTGCTGTCCCCTACCACTGTACCTACCCCACACCAGGCTGCAAGTGACCCCCAGCCCAATCCAGATTTGTCAGCAGTTTCTGGTGGCACCTGGCAGGAGGTGTTGGCAGGATTCCCACCTCAACATCACCTGGTTGGTAGTTACAAGATTATCCTCAAAGAACTGTACTTGCAGATATGAAAGCTCACCCAAATAAAGGTGAGAAGTAAACCTAGGTGTCTCGTAGTCTGAGTACCTAACCAGGAACCAGCAGGTAAGAGATAAGCAAGAGGACGGTGGTTTTACCATCCCAACAGAAGAGAAGCCAGAATCGCTGTCTTTTCCTGGAGAAATAAAGAAAGACCTTAAGTAATCACCTCTGGAGGTGTTTTCTGTCAACGAGCCAGGAGCAGCAGAAGGCACCTGGGTTCAGACCTGACATACACAAGCATCCCTTGTACGTACAAGCATCCATGGTCAACCTGTGCAGTGGTGGACTGCCTCCTGACTGCTGCGTCGGGCACCAGAAGCTGTATCTAACAATGGCAGAGTAAATTAGACTCATGATGACATGCCTTGGCTACTGCAAGTATTCATGTCATCTAAACAGAGCCGAGGATTCCCCATTCTGTACAAAAGCCTGTAGCAGCAATACCCCGAGGTGTCCGTGCACTGAAAAGGGAATTTAACTCGGAGTTGTGCAAGCTAAGCTGAAAGCCAGACACTTACAAATTAGGCATTACAATGCTAAGTAGCAAAATACCTGCGTCCCTTTGTAGATGTAGTCATAACAGCTGAAATACCTGGAAAAAGCACATGAGGAAATTAATAATTCTGGGTGTGTTCAGTGTGAGGGCTGGACTGCGTGCTCTAAATATTACATGCAGTCACAAGCTGATGGGAACGGTGAAGTTAGAAGGAAATACTGAACAGCAGCTCATCCGGTACTCAGCAGAAGTTAAAGGCTGTGCGGAAATACTAGTCTGTGAATGGGTAATTAAAGACTGTATTAGCGCACCTGCCTGAAGGGGACAAATCAGTGTTGCATAGGCAATCTTCATCCCAGCGTTTCCTAGGCTGCGAATGCTTGCCTTGCAACCTTGAAGTAGCCTTGGCATGTGTTAATTTTCATTCCTTTTAATGTCATATTATATAAACAATCGCTGTATTAAGGTTGACTTCAGATATTTGTATAAAAAAAAGGAATTATCCTCTTTGTTTTACTTGAAGGATATATTATATCACCTTCCCCGCTCAAAGGACATACTGTAATTAAAGATTGAATTTTCTCAGGATTTTAACTAAATCTGTCACTTAGCTTATGAATTAAAATAATTAAAGATAGGGTCTCATAAGAATTGTACTTCTGCGCTTGCTCACTCTGTTTGATTCCTTTCACTAACAAATTGCTAGTTTTCCATTGTTCGCACTCTCTACATAATTTGGACTTATTTTGAAATAATTAATGCACATGGGAAAATTAAGTTGTAAGTAAAAACAATTTTTCCCCATTACAGTCAGAATTTTGTCTTTCTTAGAAATAATAGTTATTCCACTCCTGTCTGCAGCCAAGGAAGGCAATTGCTTGTCTACAGGCAATTTTGTCAGGGAGTAGCTGGTCCCTACCGGAAGATGACGTCCTCTTAATTTCTACTAATAGTTCAAAAGACATGGAAAGCCTTTGGGGAAGATAGCTGCCATTTCATTGAAGCTTAATATGGTGCGTATGCTATCTGTGAGCAGGAATGGCTCATGTTCCCACTTCTCGGAGCCTGCTCTGGAAGATGTCTGCCATTTCATGAAGAAGTTCCATTGCAGAGCCCAGTTGTTAAATGTTTCTTTCATTTCACAAAATAAATGAAATATGGAACTTCTGAGTTTTACTATGTACTGTAAATAACATAAAATAGATAAATGCTATATATGCCCTAGATACTTTCTTACCGTGTGAATTAAATTCATTTTTTCTGCATGCATTTTACAGAAATTTCAGCACATTTAACCAGATAATCTGCCGTCCCCGATACCTGCTACCAGCAGGATAGCAAATGACCTTACTTCACCAGGGTGGACATTCTGATCCACACCACAAGCCTCAGCTCCTCTTCGCTGCTACTATTTCCCTTTCAGACCTCAAATATTCCAAGTATTTTATGGTTGATTCTAATAGCAAAACTAATAGCAAAAATGAAATGAAATTGTGACAAGAGAAGAAAAAAATATGTATGTTTCCTATAGTCTCAAAAAAAAAGGAAGGTTCAATAACAATGACCTTAAAAACCTAAGAAATATAAAAAAACCCCAATTTATTAACAATATAGCGCTTTTGCACTAATAGAGACAAAATGCATACATCCTCACACAGAATTTCAGCTTTGCTTACAAAAAAAAAAAAAAAAAAGAGGGGGGAGCACACTGGCCACACATTAATCACAACACTATTAACCTGTGCATACAATGTCAATTCTGACGATTTATGACAACCTTCTGTCTGTAAGGTTGAAATTCAGCTGTGTGTTGTTTTGCAAAAGAAGAAGAGTTAATGTTAGGAATATATGCAGAAGTACAACATAAATGCAGTCTCCACTTCTTCAGTGATATTAATCTCAGAATTGTTTATTTATAAAAATTATTTAAAGATTTATAACCACTTGTTTCTCCTTGTTTCCCCCGTTGACAGCAAAAATTAAATATGAAACATAATTCTTGCTCAATTTTAAAGATTAATCCATGTCTGTCATTGTACAAAGTATGCAATCAGAAAAATATGTAATTCTGAGTGTCTGAAAAAATATACCCACTATTCAAAAATGGAAATTATTCTTCTGTCAAGTACTGCTTTAGTTTAGAAATGCAGTTGATAAAAAAGTCATCCTCTCTTTATCTCAGTTCTTATCTCTCTCATAAGATGAACTAATGATGTTTTATGGCAACTCCACTAACTTTTCCCTTCCCTCTGCTAAAACAAGCAGTGGAATGAAAAAAAACCCCTTGCTTTCCTAAAACTTTATGGCTATTGGTTGATTTTTTTTTTAACTTAACTGTATAAGGATTTTCCATAATTTCTGCATATGCTTATACATTTCCGTCCTTTTCTCAATATAATTACTTCCCATTTTCTTAAAATTGCCATCCCACACAAGAACAAAAGTTCCTGAGGCAAATTTGTGATAGTTCAAAGCTCGCTCTTTCTTTTTTCCTGACTGTCTGTCTTTATGACATTGGAAGAAATGTAATTACCTTGGAGACCTCTAGCCTTCTGTCAAATTTGATTGAAATCAGCCAATAGCTTCAGATGTTTTCAGAGGAAGAGACAGTCACACAAAGTCATAAACACTGAATAATTGTACAAAACCTCTTTCTTTAAAAAACAAAAACAAAAACCCCACTAAAAACAACAAACCAACCAAGCAAACAAAACCAGTGTTACCTTAACAAATAAAATGGAAACTGTCTCATCTCTGAGCTATGTTTCAGAAGTATGAACTTGAAAAATTCTCCTACTCCAGGAGACAGATTCGTTTAAATTCAGTCAATTTTAACAAGCACTATGAAAGGACTATGAACAAGATTCATTTTCATAAACCCATCTGAACTTCTAACTATTCCTCATGATGTTCTATTACTTTTTACATACGTAATGCTATTTTAATATATGCTCTTAAAAAAAAAAAAATCCAAACCCAAAACGACCATTCTGGTTGCTTTTAAAACCAGACTACACGTAACTGATTTTCAAATAACTTTTTTTTGTAAATTCAAAGTTCCTTCTTTCAAAGTTAAATTAATTTGGATGAAACTCCTCCCAAGATTAACCTTTGTTCAAATCATAGCGCTCATAAATGACAGAAACGTCCCAAAATCTGCAAAGATAAATCTCATCTTAGAAATTACTGAAAGCCTTCATTAAGCCTTAATATATGCTGTCAGTTTTAAACTAAATAATAGATGAGATTTTAACATGATCAGAAGAAAACTGCTGGTACCTGCCTCTGTTACTGTCACAGTTAAATTGACATGGTAATTTTGAAAATAACGCCATCTCTAAGTCAGTTAAAGACTGACAAGCACCCACCATTTAGAAAACTATTCTTCACATAGAAGGAAGTACCTTACTGTGAATTCACTGGTACGAGTGAGCAAATATCTCTTCTGCTGGTCCACTGTGAGTGTAAAACTTGTGTGGTTGGGTTAAATAAACAAATAAATCCGAAAAAGTCATATGTAACACCTTTCTCTTAGAAAAATATTATTTTCTTACAGTAATAATTTGCAAGTATTTTATTATTTGTTATTTTGTTATTCATGGCCGCAGGGAAAAATCTATCATAATTTTTATTGTATGTGCATTTGGGAATTAGACTATATACTGTGCTTAAAACCTACACTTAGTATTCCTCGTACTATTAGGATGAGGACTGCATAATGCATGCAACTAAACAGCTAGAACCTCAGGTCGCCCTCCATATCATCTTGTATCCTAAAGGCCATACGTACAAGGGAAACAAAAAATCCTACTAATCTCTAGCCACTCTGGGAGTCCCAGCACACCTGCTGGTTTCAGGTGTGCTTCTCTCCTTCTCTCCATACCCACATGCAAACCAAGGAGAAAAAACCCGCTGCAGCTTCTTGACTGATGGACTCTGCAGTCCACCATCACATCAGCCCAGCCTCTTTAGATTCCTCTGCGTTGGTCTGGCTGAGCATTGCCACCCACAGCACAACATCGTACCTGAATCCTTTACAGCAATACTGACCAGGGCATGAGCCGATCCTCCTCCATGGAGATTTCGCCATCTCTGTGAGTGAGCTGACCAGCTGATATCCCCATGTGCCCCTGCTCTTTCCTTCTTTCCTCTCCTCTGACACCTATTGCAAATTCTGCTGGCATTGCCTAGGATAAGAAATCAATGTCAGGCAGCTTCTAATGAGGGCTGGGCTGGATCTCTGTTGGCCCAAAGTCCTCCTAAACTTATGCAACAGCTAAGAACTTTTATCCAAAGTAGCATTAAAAAGACTTCCTGCATGTGAACTTAATGATGGTGAAATGAAACCACGTTGTAAATAGTGGCAGAGGAGGTATGCCACCAATAAAAGTTTGATTTAGAAAGTGTTGCATTTATCTTCTGGAAGGTCACCAGGTGATGGTTTCAAAGTCTGTTTTAAGATAGTCATGTTTTGTGCCTATTAGCTGTCACTGTTACAGACACATTTCACTATTTTACATGCAAAAAGGATTAAAATGGGATGTAATCACTTCAAGTACTTCAGAAGTAGGTCAGAGCTCTAGTTGCTGGATCACTTGATAAGACTAGAAAAAATATTTGAACACTCAAGGAAGGCAACAGCACTATGGATAATAAAATGCCATGACTCATAGCCCTTTTTCAGGGTTAGGATTTATTTTCTGGTTTTGTAAAACAAAACAAGAAATTTACAACTGAAAACATCTGCAAAGATTTCAATCCCTCTGGGTTGAGTCAAGCCCCCCTGGGCTACGTCTGTGGAACCTGACCAGACCTTGAAGTCTGGAAATTCTTTCAGGTCATGCAAATGCGCCAGGCATCTACGCATGAAGCTATATAAAAATACTTTAAATAAAAACAAACTCCACAGCCTACCTATGAAATGAAATTTATTACTGCATCCTCCGGAGGATTTATGGGTGATGACAAAACATAGCACAGACCCATTTTTCTTTTCAGCTTCCAAGGAAAATAACAGGACTGACTAACTGAACAAAGAGAGTTGTAATTCAAGCAGTGGGAATAAGATGTGGATATTCTCTTATATCGAACTGCTCCATGAGCTTAAGAAGCTAAACTCACCCTTAATGACCAAGATTCCTCCATGATTAGAGAGCCATGTCATCCCCTTATACTAGGGAAAAAAAGTAGAGTTACTAGACACTCAACTCTTCATTGACTTCTATTGATTGAAGGAAGAGAGAGCGCTGGTGTGCATGTGTACCTCTGTGCGCCTGTATGTACGCATGTGCATGTCCACGTGTGTAAGTAGAGAAGCCTCACATACTTTATTTGTAATCAATTTCTTCCCTAATTCCATATGTAAAGGTGTAATGGAGGCTATTCTGCCTCTGTTTTTGCCTCCTTATACTGAAGTCTTGATTATTGTTGTTGCTTCATGTCACATCTATCCGTGTGGCACACACTGCATATATCCAGCATGAATGTTTCATGAATATTGGGGAAGCAATTGCAATGTGAAACACAATGCATATTTCAGATGACACATGACTGATGTGTTTGGAGATCTGGGTTTATTATGTACTTGCAACATTCATCTACTACCAGAAAGCTGGTCTTTCCCCCTATTGCACTGACTAAAGTCAAAGAAGGAAAACAAATGTGCATTTTGAATGTATCTGATCTTTTACTGAAACAATGAATTAATGTACTGTCATGTTTGTTTTCTACTGTCTTTCCCCAAAGACAGAGCACACAGATAAAAACATCAAAACTCTTTTGTATTTGCTTCAAAATATAAAAGTTTCTTTTTAAAAAGCTTTTCATGCACTACATCATTACCAGGTTTGGATTAATAAAATTTGTTTTAATACCACATTTTTAATCAGGACTTTTGCTATAGGAATCATTCTATTCTTTTATTTGATATCTCCAATTCTCTAAAGAGTATCTCTATTTGTTACTTACTATTGCCAAATGATGAAAAAGTTCAAATTTATAAGCAGTGACCCACATGCTAGTCAGCAAACAGTTGTTAAGACAGGAACCTCGGTGAGTATTTGTTGCCATCTCATTTCTGCTGTAAGAATGCCCAATTCTAGAAAGGTGGTTTCCTTTGATTCCTCCCTCTTTCTTCATACCAAAAGAAAACAAAAATAGAAACAACATCCCCCGACCCATACACTCACACACGTGATTTTGAAGAGGCTTCATTTGTTCCAATGAGGAAAAAATAACTTTTTGGAAGCTCAAGAAGTTTCACAGTGAAGAGTTTCCCTGCATTTTATTCAATGGGTTATCTTTAAAAAAAAAATCTAACACATCATCTTTGTTATAGCAAACCAAAATTGGGGTTATTCAGCCTGGAGAGGAGAAGGCTTCAGGGAGACCTTCTTGCAACCTTTAAGTACCTAAAAGGGGCTTATAAGAAAGATGGCAGCCAACTTTTTAGCAGGGCCTGTTGCGACAGGACAAGGGGGAAAGGTTTGAAACTAAAAGAGGGTAGATTAAGACTAGACATAAGGAAGAAATTTTTTACAGTGAGGGTGGTGAAACACTGGAACAGGTTGCCCAGAGAGGTGGTAGATGCCCCATCCCTGGAAACATTCAAGGTCAGGTTGGTCGGGGCTCTGAGCAACCTGACCTAGTTGAAGATGTCCCTGTCCACGGCAGGGGGGTTGGACTAGATGACCTTTACAGGTCCCTTCCAACCCAAAGTATTCTATGATTCCATTATTCCAATATACCTGCTTATTTACCTACAAATATTGCATATAAGTAGAGGACTAATAGTTCTATGTATTGCCCAAACCAACGCAGCCCTAATGATAACTTCTAAGTTGTTTTGAAAAATCAAAAAGATAAAAACTTTCAAGAAAATGTAGAGAATAGAAATGACAAAGGGAAGACAGAAGTGGCCTTCAAAAGCCTGAGAAAATACAGGTGTCTGCAATCTCATCAAGTTTTTGCTTTAATGATTTTAAAATTAAGAGCCTGCTTTTGTATCTTCCTTGCATGAAAAGATGTCTGGGCCATCTTTTCAGCTTCTCATGGCAACCCGGTGTGTGGATGTGAGGAACTTCATGGACTTAGATTGGAACAGGCAGCCTGGGAAGAGGCAGTCACTCCCACATCACTGACCCACAAAGATTTCAATTCCCCCCCCACCCCCCCCCAGCTTCTCTTTATGAAATCTATTTCCCACTTGAGGCAAGTCCTGCAAATGCTGCCACCTGGGTCTCCAGGGTTGGGAGAAGGTGGGGGGCTCTGCACTGTGTGCTGGTGGAGCTGCAGCTCCTCGCCTGCTAAATAGCTTAGGAGCCCAAATGTCCCACTGAGTTCAGCCCATGTACGGAGCCTGCCACTCCTCACACAGGAATGCACAAGAAATCGCGTGAGAAGTTTGAGCTGTCTCTGAGTTAATTTAAGATGCTGATGAAAAAATATGAAATCAGACTCCATCTCAAACTAGCTGTTGCTTTCAGGTAACAATTTAAGCAGGTAATGCAGCTGTTCTACAGTCCCTCCAGTTTTTCCACTGCTAAGAGAAAATTTTACCACCTGGAGAGATGCTTATTTGGTAGAAAAATCTCTGGATCTTGATAAATGACTAAATGTTAAATGCAAAAACCCCAGCAACAACTCAAAACCAAACAAACATATTGCTAAGTCAATTGGTCTAATTGTGAAACTCCCTCATTACAGTTTCTCAAGCTCACCTGTTTCCATTCAGTGTCATAACTGTGGACATTTCAGCTTCTGTACCTCCATTTTCAGCCCTTATTTAAAGGGTACACTTTGCAGAGTAGAAAACACTACTTTCCTCTTTCCTCCTTTCTTCCTTTTATAGATGTTGCAGTGAGAAAAACAGAAAGCATATAGCCTGCTTATACTTCATTATATTTATTTATTGTATTTTAAGTGTAGTAACCCTCTGAGATTCTGTCACAAGGGTAATGTTTCATGGTCAGAGAAAAGAAAGGCTTCAAACAAGCTAACAATATAAGTACATCTCAATTCACGTTATGCATGGATGCTGCTGAAAAATCAAATCCACGTGCAGCATTTAGGAAAAAAGTTTCTTAATCCTTCAAAAGCAGACCTAGTAAATGAATAGCATGCACTGATAAACAAAAACAAATTTCAGAAAAATTACATGATATAACTATCTGTCAGCAGTTGTAGAAAAAATGAAAGTAGATATCTCTTGGAATTGGTAAGCACTCCCCAACAAAACAGCTAATTGTAATTTTAAATGAGGCCACAGGTGTTAGTTACCTAAATGCCTTCCTATGTGGCAGCTGCTTGTTGATTGGTTTTGGTGGACAGTTCTTCACATCAAGGAGCCCATCACAATTATCGCCTTTGTTGGCGGTCTTGGCGTAAGCCAAGAGCTGAACGGCCATCTATGCTCCCTCTGATGTGCAGCATGTTGATGAGGTTTGCTCACGCTGTACTTACTTGTTCAGTCGTTCAATAGTTGATTTTAATTCCCACGGTTTACTATCCAGCAAACCTACGTTCCCTTGAAAATATATATTTTTATCTAATCTCATCTGCCACAATTAATTACCGTGGCTTTAGATAGCATCCCAGTCCTTGAAACTGAAAATGGGAGGTCAGCATCCACAAATCTCAATTCTTACCTCAGAAGTCAGAATTTTTCAGAAAAGATAATGTGGAATGGCCAGCACAGCTACATAAGAGATGCAAAGATATTCTTCAAGAAAAGGCAACAATGAATCATCTGTAAACAAAGGTGTCATGACCATACAGACTACATAGTGTTTTCCTAAACTGAGATGCTGTAACATACAATGCAAACACTCACAGATAAGGGAGGGAGGAGAAAAAATTTTAAAAGCTAAAACCTTCCCATTGTCTTAGTTCAGGAATGGAACAGAAAGAACATTGCGGCTCAATCTAGTGACACAAATCTGTATAAAGGTTGACTGATCCCTCTTCCATATTACTGTTAACATCACTTTAAAAACTACATTTTTGCTTTCCTAAGTGGTAGCATTTAATCCATTTCCTATACATAGTAATAAAATACTGCATACACACACGCACATATTATGCATACGTACATACATATACAATATAGAGTAGTATATGAAGAATTGTGTTATTCCATGGTCTTGACCAATAGTTATTAATTTTATTGCCTTCAATTGAAATTCCTCCTTACCTTTCACATTTTTCTACTTACAATGAAATCTCCAACAGAAATCTAATTTATGTGTAAAGGTAAGAATGCTAGGTCACTGTGTTCTATTTCATAGGTGATTCCCAGCCATCACTTTAAGGCATTTCTAATGTTCCCATCATCAGAATATCTCCAATATATAGTCTATGGCTATTTGAATGAAATGTATGAAATATAAGAAAATACATTCTTCTGTGGTATTTCTCAAACTTCTCTTTCAGAAGCAAAGAAGGATTCTCAGAATATAGAAATGAAAAAATAATTTTAAATAAGTAGGAATCACATGTACTTATATACATGTATTAAAGACTAGCATTATTGATCTCAAGCCTTCGCACTTGGTAAGTGGTAGTTGTGAAAATGCAGATTCCCTCTCAGCCCTCATGCTTCTCAAATAAGGATAAGAGCATCTACACACTCAGAAACAATGTGGTGAAAACAACTCGGTTATCACATCTGAATGCTTGAAATATGTGAAGTGTAATATAAGTGGTTAGTATTACTCTGGTGAGAGTCTTGATTTTCCATACAGACAGCTCTGGGGTATACTTTGTTGTTAATGGTACATTTTAATTTACTGTGATGGTTTTGGCTGTTGCTTTGTGAGTTATTTTATGATGTTTAAAGATTTCCCAGGATAAGAATACTTCAACGTATTTATAATCTTTTGATTTTCTACATGTTAATTTGGTCAGTTACCACTTCTGGTTATTGACCATCTGAGATGGTCACAATTCTAAGCAAGTGCCCTCAATGAAATTGCATTGCAAGAAAAAAACAAAGACATTAACTAGGAAAAAATGAGACTATTATTGCCATTTCCTAATTTCAAACGTCCAACCAACAACAACAAAAGGGAGTAAAATGAAAAAAATCAGCCATGTTCAATTACAAATAAATTCAGTTTAAAATATCATCTTGGGAAAACAGAAGTCTGTGAATCAGAAAAAAAAGTATTGATGAAATGGAAAATTACTGAAGGATGAATTCAGTGTGTGGGATCCCATTTTAGTGACAGCAGTACTCTGGAAAATACAAAGCTAACCACTTTTAAAGGGCAAAGAAGTATTTTTTAGGAGAACACAAACACATCAGAGGGCATGACTCAATTCCCTGCTTGACCATAGCTAGGCTTTCCTTTATGCTCACTGAATCCTTCCTCCTATCTTCCTGGCTTCTTGCCACAATCAGTCCTTTTCCCCTCCCCTGTTTTCGTCCATTCAGTAGGTAACTTCTGCCTCTTTTTGCCTTTATCTTAGGCTGGTCATGAATTTTCCACCAGACGGTTTCCCCATCAGACCGTGCAGGGCTGTCACAAGTGAGCCGAGGTACTTCAGTTGTCAAAATGAAATACATTCCTGGCAGTTTTCCTCTCTGGTCCTTTGACGTTATGTCTATCCACAATTCCAGAGGAATTTCATTTCCCAGTCTCCTAAAAATCCCCCAGCTCAGCTGACAGCAATAGTGGAAGTCGTCAGCTCCCAAGCTCCCAGCCTCGTGCCGCAGCTGGCAGAGGTGGGCTTCCCAGGTCTCCCAGCAGCCTTGCTGGGGCAGTCAGGAGCAGGGAATCACTTCATTTTCACAAAAGGATTTCGTCTTCTCTGTCATGCTTTCCCCTTTCTTCCCAGATTCTAAACCACAGGGATTAGTGGTTTGGTTTTTTTCTTTAAAATAAAACTTTAAAACAAAACCACGCTGAGTGGCCCTGTGGCAATCCATCCATGAAAAAGAACAGAGAAGCCCAGATGGAGGAGAGGAGAACTTTCTACATTGCACAACTTTGTATGACACCTATTTACAGCTAGAAAGAAAGTGGTATCTCTTTCCCTAATCCTCATCCCCCGCCTCCCCCCCCACCTCGTTTCAACAGCCAAGTCTTAACGCATGAAGTTGCTTTACTTCCACACATCTTTTAGCAAATCTGGACGGCTGTCACATAATTACTAGAGGTTAAAATAGCATGGCTAGCAATAGAGATAACAAACTAAATCTTGTTTGAGAAATCTCTGTATTCCTTCTGTCATGCAGAATCAACTTTATCAGTCATTAACTTTGTAACCTAAGCTATTTACCACACCTGTGGGCTTTCAAATGGAATCAAAGGAGTTAGTTTTGACCTTTAAATGACTGGAAAAAGGGTACTTGAGAGACATTTTCTCTGTTGTGTGATTGTGCTGCAGAGAAATCCGTGCTAGAGCTCTGTCAATTTAGTAAAGTGGGACCTCCTAGAAGGGCATTCACTGTCAAAGCCCCTTGACTCTGAAATTAGATGCCCCTTTAGCTTCCCAGCCTGGATTTATTGACTCTCCTGTAATGATACTAGGTTGCCTTCTCTACTAAAAAACTGAAGGAGGCCTTTGGACATTAAAATAGGGGTTGATATTTTGAGCGGCTTAATGAAGACTATTGCTTTGTGATTCTTATAGGCAGTTGAGTCCTTCTCATGAATCTCTGTAATACCAAAATAAAGCACAGTAACATTTAATGTTATTCTTTCAGACTCCATAAGCAGAAAATATTTATATACAATTAGAATAAAATTGTTTAAGGTGAAGAAAGCATTTCTTTGATTGGGAACACGGTATGATAGAGAAACAAGTCCAAAGCTATGTGTTTTAAAGGAATGGAAATAAGTCCTGTTGCAAGTTTGGAGTTTGGGTCTAAGATGAGATGAAGTGTGTCATCAGGGAAACAGCAGCAAAAGTTCCTGTTCATGAGGTATTCTATCAAGTGATGTGTGAACTAGCAAACTACTTTCTAGATGCTGAGACATGTATTAATGTATTACTATCTGTCCCCCAGGTCCCTAAAAAGTAAATGCCAGAACAAAATTGCTTAAAGAGCCAATTGCATGTCACTCATTACTTGCGAGTAAATTCTGCATCTCCCCAGCGCTGACACGCAGGCAGAAGCTAAAGGTGTAAGCAGAAAGCAGTAACTCAAGCCAGGTGAACACAGAAATGCCTATCCTTCCAGCCAAGCTACGGGGAGCTAAGCTAAACTCATCCCCCTCAAAAGTTAGTGTTACGTTCTTTCTCCCTGCTCCCTGAAACAAACAGCCCATAATCTGTCAACGAATTTGACAGTATCTCTCATCTTGGGATGAGACAGCATTTGATTCCTACAGGTTAGTTTCAAATTAACTACCTGAAAACACGAAATACAATTTGGATTAAGGAGGCTCCTCAAATATTTGTCATTTTAAGCTTTACTACTTCTTTCATGATGGCCTACCTTTGTATACCCACACTGACGTTTCTGAAGTGATGTTTTAAGGGACACAGTTTAGTGGTGGACTTGGCAGTGTTAGATTTACTGTTGGACTTGATGATCTTAAAGGTTTTTTCCAACCTAAATGATTCTACGATTGTATTCTAAGTGATTTTAGGTGCAGGTTTCAATTTGACAGCTGAAAAATTTTCTACTTATCCTCTTACAATTCCTCTCTGGAAAGCAGAACAATGGTACCTTCCTAAAGGTAAGTGGGCATAATGATGTAACTGCTTACTATTTCACGACAATATCCAAACTATATTTTGTCACCTTATAAAAGATTAAATTGAAAAATAATTAAAATAATAAGCAAAATGACAAAATGATACCTCTAAGAAACTTTTGCATCCTTAAATCTGTTTCTTGCTTGAGTGATACATTTATACCTCTCAGATTCTCCTCTAAAATTAAAGATACCATTAAAATATTTTATATAATTCTCCATATAGCTGCAAATACTGGTAACTTCATTTTGTTAGCTAGCTGCTGTTACAATTTCATGTCTGCTTTAAGAAATCAACAAGAAATCTCAAAAGAGAAGCTAATAACTTCAGTTACATTTAAAATTATTTGTCTTCCCCAAATTTATCTAATAAAATGCACACAGAAATCTCTATGCCTTAAATTACTAAAAGCATTTCAAAGATCTTTCGACACTTTAACATCCAATACAAGTTTACTGTCAGAAAGGTCTACCATGAAATCTAATAAGCCCTTATGGATTATTCTGAAAAAGATCAAGGAACTGGAAAATTATGGTAATTTCCTTACAAATGGACAAATCAGAAGGTCTTTCTTTCTTTTGTAGTGTTTCCATTACGCAAGTACTTATAAAAAGAGACATTATAGTCTTCTTTCCATTCCTTTTGTGTCACTTTGGTTGGATCACAGGTAAGGTGTGGTTAAAAAAGTACATTGCCTTTTTTATCCACTGTCACTGAAACTTTGCCTGAAACAGCAATGATATTGCTTACATTGGTTACAGCTAGATATTCTGTTGAAATATAATTAGTGGTTGGCTGAAATTCAATTGTTTCCTATTTTACCTATATATTACTATCAGGAAAAAAACATTTACAAATTATTCAGACATTCATAATATACTTTACTACACCATTCTACAGTGTTTCCTCAGTGGCTCCAATTCTGCCTCATAGAAAGCCAGATAGATAAAATTCATAAGGAACAGTTAAGTCTTGAACCAAAAGAAACTTTGAAGTCAGTTTGAAACTATAGCTTTAAGAAGTCTCTGCTTAATACTGTTTCATCTGCAACTGAACCAAAAACTTCAATTAAAATTTCTGACCAGATCAAACTGAGTTTTAAAAGTTCCAATTTTTTTCTTCTCATCCTAACCTGCCTTTCCAAAGTAAAGGCTTAGCCCTTCCTAATATGTTCCACTTGATATGAAATTAAATGTGAAAAATGAAAGCAAAGGCAGTGAGGGTCTAGATTCACAAAACTAGAGAAAGATGATTTACAGTATCTCCAGGGCTGGAGAAATTAAACTGGAGAAATTAAAATCAGAGACAGTTCTTGAACTTGCAGTTAAAATATCATCTGCAAATACCACCTCCTGCTATTTTTTTCCCTTCACCCCCCAAGAAGAATTACTTTCACTCATCTTAACATGCATCTCACATCTCTCTTTCCCTCTCAGAATGAGAAATCTCTGGGTTTACTACTTGCTCTGCACTATATTCCTCATTCCAGAAATGGACACTGTGAGAATGACTCAGTGAGAAAGTTGTGTGATTACCTGCTTATAAAGGTCAAAGTCTGTGAAATAACATGTATATTATACGAGATACATGTTTAGTGACAAACCATCTCTAGTTTCCCCTAAAATAAGAAAAAATAAGAGACAACCACAGCTTTCAGACTTTCAAGCTAGTTTTAGCTTGTTTTATCAATAGTTTTCAGCCATCTTTGGGTTCCTCTATATTAAAGTTGCTTGTAAACGTCCCTGATGGAACATAAAAGATGTCCAGAAGTGACACTGAGCACTGAATCATCCCTGATCATCCACGCTGCTTGTTACTTTGATCCCAGACTCTCTTTCGGAATGAACAAACCAGCTCTTCCCAAAGTAAACCCTCTAATTTTGGAGATAATTTAGTTCCAGGTCTGCTCTCAAGACAAAGTATAGATGACATTACACACAACTGCCTCCCATCACCCAAGAAAGTCTCTCAACACTATCTTGGCGTATTTTTCTTCCTCAGACATACCCCAGCCACAGCCAGAGCAACACATACTTTCACACCCATATTACAAAATAACAAATTGGTTGGTGCAAAAGAGCCCTGATATTTTATGCAGTTTGAACTTAACCAAGAAAAACCAGTTATGTCTATGGACTCAGATACCATAAGGGGCGGAGCAGATCCGGGGCAAAGTGACTTGTAATGTGGGCATGGCCAGTGTGCCCTGAGAGAACTAGTTTGAACCATTATAAATGTAGCCCTGTTTGTGCCATTGGCCCCAGGGCCTGGGATTGCTCCTCCTCTTTTTTATGTTGCAGTGCAGACCTTCCTTGGAGGGTTATCCAAGAGCAGAAACTAATTGAAGCAAAGTACTCACACTAAACCACCCCATAAATACTGGCTTACCCCAAGGTTCAGGCCAAAACTGTTTGCCAGCTCTGTTGACTCTTCATCAGCAGAGGGTTCATTTTCCGTGGAGTATCCTTAGCTGGTGGGATCAGGAAATTATATTATCCACCCAAATGACTTGACTGGAGTGGACAATTTTTTTTTCCTAGCCTACCACCTAGTGCCCTTCCCATGAAGACTAGGGCAAAAGAGGGCTAGGTCACGCGCTGCCAGTGGAGTCAAGGAAGGTGAAAAGTTCTCCCAGATTTCACAGATGAAACAAAACCAATGTTGTATATTAATTTGTCATCATGGAAGACACCACACAGCACGTACACATGCATATTCATAAGAACACTGCATTAATATCAAGCTGGGCCTAGCTATTTTTGCAGATGACTTGCATGAAAAAGGCACTGACCTTTGCACTGAGTAGTCACCCTACCAGCACTGGCTACAGCAATACAGAAGTGCTCTCTGGTTTCCAGTTTCAGATGGTCAGCTTGTCTTCCATTGAGAGGTAAGCGATATTTCTGGAAGTGCATACTGATATTTATTTATTCTTCATTTTAAAATTAAATATATTCCCAGCTAGCAATCTACAAACCACTCTAATGGTTTTTAGTTAAGTAAAAGTGTAACATTTTTATTATTTTTTCCAGCTAGTATGATTATATGCATTTTGGAATACAGTCGAAAAAATCTTTTTCGGGATCTATATATCATCAATTTTATATGATACCAGCCATTTGTGACTGATTATTAGTCCTCACATTGGGTAACTAAAGCTAATACTGGAAATCCATTGATAGCAAGTGCCCATAAATTCATCACTGACATGTTACCATAGCATTATCTTTCAGCACAGACATAAGGGAAGGATAAACTTCAATAGATTTAATTTTAAACAGTTTTTCTTAAGGCTGCGGTAATAGTTTAATGACAGAGAGATTTTAGAAGGAAAAAGGTGTGGAAAATTAAATAAAGCTGTCCTTAAAGACAGAAAGCTCACAGAATTTTGAAGAAGAGTTCAACAGTTGTCAATGCCAATAGAATTTAATAGAGTAGATACAAAGCAAAAGACAAAATCAATACCTAGGTGTTTGTGCTTCATTTCTTTGTAGTTGTCAAACCTTTGAAGTTGTTAAATAATGACTTACAGACTAAGAAAAGATGTCTACTTTGACATTTCCTTAATGCCATGTCAAGAATCCAGCTACTCACATGCAAAACAAAAAAAAAGTTCATATGATATGGAAAAGAAACTCAACCTCAGAACCATATGATGTGAAATTTACCCCGCCTAGGTCTTCATATTGTCTTTATACAATGCAAACAAAACAATTTAAAAAAACCTCTTAATTTCTAAGCCTCTGGTGAGAAAACAAAGCTTTCTCCCCCTATAAATAACTTTGAGACAAAGACACTTTAGCATGCATGTACAGAAACACTTTGTAGGCCTAAATGGTAGCAGATCATTCTTTAGGAATTCTCTGTTGAAGTGCTTCTCTGAAGCACGTCTCACTCAACCCTGTGAGCGTAAACTAGCTCTTTAGTCAGTTAATAACATAGTCATCTTTTACAAGTCTCATACAAACCCACAGTCCCTCCATGAGAACCCAGAACATTCAAAACTATGGGATAGAGACACTCCCCACTATGTGCCTGCTCCCTTTCCACTGAAGTTGGTACGAGCTGTGTCCCCGTCTCCTGCGGGACTGGGACGTCGCGTCGGCGAGAGGCTAACAGGTTTTGCCTCACCAGGAAGCCAGCGCCTCCTGAGCCAGCCGCTCCGTGCTGTGGAGCTGGGCAAGTCAACCCGATGGTGTCACGACTGTTGGGAGACCTATGTAAAAGGGGAAGTCAGGGCAGAATAAACCAAAACGTAAATTAACCCCGCTCTGCTAACTCCCAGGTGACCAGCTCTATGGCTCTACTTCATGATCCTTGCCTGATTAAGTTGCGGCAGCTGAAGAGGTTACTGCCTGCCCTTCCCCCCCGCCCCCAATTTGGCAGTTAAAATAAACCAACAGTTTGCAGGACTTAATTTCTTCAATTGCTGCAGCTAAATCCTGCAGGGATTGTGAATCAGACCTCTCAGTACCATGGCTCGTCGTCTCAGGTATTAAAATAAATCGAAATGTCCTTTGGTTTATGTTGATACTACTGTGGCTCTGGAGCAGAAATGCCACCGTTTCATCATTCCCACTCCTGGGGCAGAAGCTTTCAGCAGAGGAACAGGGAGGACAGACACCAGCCGGATCCTCTTCAGCTGCCCAGCAGGAATCGGCAGAGCTCATGACTCAGAGCTCTTACTCTAACCCAGAAGTACCTTGTCTAGTTTGGGTTAATCTACTTTGTAAATGTAGCATAGGTGTCGCACTTTAAAATCACATCTTAACTAATTCTGTATTCATGCCATTATGCAGAGATACAGGAGAAAGTAACACTAATCAGACTAAAACCTTAATTTTTAATATTTAAATTTTGTAAATAGTACTGTTTCTATGAGCGATTTAAAAAAAAAAAAAAACATCCTTTTATATAGTCACTGTGCAAGACTATCAGAGTAAAGGAATTGAAATGATCAATAAGATTCAACTCTGAACCAGCCTGCAGAGTGGAACAAGGTTAAAACCAGTCCCCTCCTTCCCTCAAAAAGAGAAGGAGGCAGGGTAAAGCAAAGCAGCAAAACCTTCTTCTGGTTTTCTATGTGCATTTAATACTGCTGGTAGAATCTTGTAAACTCTGACAGCCATTTTATTCCTTCACATATTTCTGGAATACTGAGGAGGACAGATTAGGCAGATTTATTTCCTTTCAAGGTCACTCCTTTATCGATCTGAAGCTAAAGCAAAAGCTCAGACTTCCAGAGTATTCTTATATTCTGACTATTTGGATATTCAAGGAATTCAATTGATTTTAATTCAGACAAAACAGGCAGAATTCTGGAAGATGAAGATCTTGTTGGGAAACCAATCTCTTGATACTGGAACTGATAAGTGTAGCCTGTGGTTTGTGCTCTCAATATTCAATCTTCATGATCAGTTAGGCTAGGAGAGGACTTCTTTACAGGCACTCTGCAAAGGGTTTGTCAGAGAGAGTCACAAAGAATTTTTCATAATCATGCCTATGCTTTCTGCAGCCTGCTTGAGCTGGGATTTCCTAAAACTCTATTACAGGGTTCTGACAGAGGTATTGAAAATAGAATTGGCATAATTGAAATTCAATGTGGGGCTGATTTCCTATTTTGGATGCCTGAATTTCATTAGGACTATTCATTTTTCCATGACAACACGTAATTAAAACAAACACTTCTAGACATTGCTGCATTGAAGGCGTGTTTTTTTTTTTCTCCCTGTTACTGAAGTCTCACTTTCCTTTTAGGAAATTTTGTAGAAATACAAACTGATGAGAAGGAGACTCCAGAGAATATTTTGTCCTCCAGTAGCATGTATGGGTGAGATGACTTGCTGAGCAATACCTTGTTAACAACCTTCAGGTTTTAAACAAAAGTAGGAGAGGGTTTAGTTTGCATGCTGCTTGCTTTAAGAAGGTACTGTATAATCAAAACAAGATCTCCCACAGGAGAGATTCTTTAGTAGCAAAGGAAGGAAGGAAGGCATTTCCCCAGACATTTGATATAGAGGCTATGACAAGAGGAAGAATAAAGGAACAATTCAATACCGCTTATTCTTGCTGTAGCTGTACGAAAGTGCTACAAGGAATAGCAGGCAGATTGGAAACTACTGCTGCTGAAGCATCTGCTTAAGCAAAAGGACAGAGGAAGCTGGTACAGGAGATGACAGTTAGTTGCAAGGCATATCCTCATCCCATGCCATCCACTGCTAGATGAAGCTCAGAAATATCCCAGTTTCTCACCTGGTAACGACAGGTCTCTGTTCTGTCTCACAGTAAATAATTCTAATTTTTGCTGCTATGAAAGCTTTGACCATTGAAGCACTTTTGCAATTTCATGACTGTAGCTTCCAGAAAACACCACAATACAACTGATAATGCATATGCAATGATCTCCTGCTTCAGAGACAAGAACAGCCAGTTCAGGGTTGCGAATGGATAATTACATTTCCAGACTTTCTTATTTTATGCTTTATCATTAGGACCTGGTTTGCCAGTGCCAGTTTTCGGTGCCAGTCAACAGAGAATACCAAGAGTATGTGATGATTCACTTGACCATTTAACTAATCCAGCTCCATTATTGTCAATTAGGGTCCTGCATAAAGTTAGCTCTCAAGGGAGTACATGTTCAGGGAGTAAAGGAATATAATTACATCAAAACTGTTACACAAGAAACTTGAAAAGTTCCACATTTTGAAAGTGCATGGAAAGAAGTGCCAGTGGAGCTGCTACTTTCTTGCAGAAAGGAAGCAACCTTAGAATCCCTTGTTAGGCTGTCATGCACCAAAAGTAAGGGAAGCATTTTGAGTCCTAAACTGATCTATAAAATGCTTGTTCATTAAAGTTATTAACTCAAATAAAATAAAATTGAAACACTGTAAGCTATCTGATCTCTTGCTTTCATCATTGGCTAGTAGCCAGTTCATTACAGTGAATTAATTATGTATTGAATTCTTTTTGCTGAATCTATCGACAATTTGCATTTGGTGCAAATATTCAAGTTTTGTAGAAGCAGAAGCAGCTATGCTTTATCTTTATCTTATACCATTTGCAAAGTGAGTAACTGCATAACATAGTGTGGCTATATTAAATGGAGACACAGCAACAAAAGCAAGTCTGGCATAATGTCAGTGACAAACTTTAATCTGTGACAAAACTATGTTTTAACTTACACATTATAACCTATCATTTTGTAATGCCACAAATAACATTATTCATATGACAATTTAAAAAGAGAGACATCTATAATGATAAGCAATTTGCCATTGCAGACAAAATCACTGGAATAGGCCAGAGGCTGAACATTATTTCAGATAACTGTGCCTGGGTGTGACTAAGGACACTGAATTGGAAACATTCTCCCATAACTCTCCTCAAAAGGGAGAAAATTGACAAATATGAGAGTTACTGAAAACCCCAGTGGACTCTGAAAGAGAAAATAAGTTAGGTTTCAAAAGAATCGGCTAAACAACAGATAAAAAAGGTTTTACCTGCTCTGCTGGCCAAGACTAAAGATCTTTTCTATGCACTTAACTCGTATGCAAACATGGAACCAAAACACAATTATATGACATAATTCAGTTGCACAAACAAGCACTGTAATTTGATTCTGGAATGTTAGAACATTTCATTCGTTACTATAAATATCTAAAGAAATTGTGTCATTTGAATATTTTAGAACTTTCAGCGACAGCAACCAACTTTTCACCTGCTCTTTTTGCACCAGCTTTTGACGGGGCATGAATTTTACCATCACTGGTATTTTTTTCTTCCTCCTGTAACTTCCTGAGCTATGATTCTCTGCTAGCCCCAGTGTACCCTTGTTTCTCCTCCTGTCTTGCAGTCGCTCTTGCAGCATGCTGTTGAGCAACCCCTCCGTCTCCCCTGCCTGCCTGCTCGCCAGGCTGCTGGTTCCTGGTTCCCTTCCTTCTCCAGCCGTAATCCTCCCTCGGCTGTGATGAATTTGACTACTACCTTCAGACAAATCATTCCCAAATGCACCTCACCAACTCTAGACAATCTGATACCTCCAGCTGTCAAGCAGAAAATGAGCATTTGATGATGGCTTAAAGTGTAACATTATTCTGCCTCTGAAATAAAATAAGGAACGCTAACAGTCTTTCTATTTTATTTTAATGTTGTGTCTGTGTTCAAAAGTCTCATTAAGCAGTGCTGCACTTTTCCTTCGAGAAGGATGCCTGTGCAATGCTTTTTCCTAAGGGTGTAACAAAAATATACATGAATCACCTTTATTTGTGAGATTTTCTGCAGGAAGTTCTTTGTACACTGTAAGTTTAGAAAATAATTTATATTTCATTTTGGCAGATCCACCTGGCAAAAAGAGCAACATAAAAAATGTATTGTTTGTCTGCGTTATTTTCCAGGTTTTTTGTCACCTCCGTAAAGTATTATAGACCCGTGCTCCACTTAGGTCAAAAATTTTGGTGATGCATGAAGTGAAGAAATCTCTAAATATTAAGAGAGTGCTCGATATGATGACAAGTTTGAAGAGTGAAACAGAAGCTCTTTGGTAAGATAAGGTGAGTAGCTGACAACTCTAAGGAGACAGAGCTTACTTTACTCAGTGCAAGTATACAGCCACTGTCGCATCAAAATAAAGCTACTTGGAAGAGAGAGGGATAAGTCCTGAAAAAAAAATAGGTTAATATACCTTATTCTTCTTATGATATTAGTACTATAAATATTATTACTATTATTAAGTGGGTGAATCCCATGCTCAGGCGTATTTGAGAAAATTTAAAGAAAGAGACTTAAATTAATTTGCATTCAGAGTTTCAAACTAACTGCAATCCACTCGTTTGTCACTTCTGTGTTAACTAGTATCCTACCCCCTTCAAATATGGTTCCAAAAGCTCATTTTACATTCCTGCTACATGTTAATTATCTGTTGAACTCTGTCTTTGTGAACAGCAGGTGATAAAGTGCAATCACATTCATCCAGAAGCATTAAATATCTTCCTTTCTTTTTCAGTACACTAGATAAAACAACCTTCCTACAGTGGATGTTTACTTTAATTTTAGGGAAATTTTAATCTTTTGTGTTTCAGCTTCTTTATAACCTTAACGCCCCAGGTCTGGTTTTGGAAGAAAACCTCCACCTTTAGCCACAGAAGACTACTCTGAGAAGTTTTCTGAAGCCACAATTTCTGCACCAAAGCAATATAGCATGTTTATTTCCAAGTCGTTGAACTAATTTTAAAAGAGAAGAAAATGGATTGGCAAAAACAGTGTGTCAAACTGTGATTATTTTTGAATCATAAAACTTAAATAAAATTTCCCAAATTATCTAAAATAACATTATACGTTATCTTATCTACAGCAGATATCATGGAGAAGCTTTTTCCAAAATCTACCAGGTTTCCTTTTGAAATAAATACTTATTTTTTTAATTAAGCACATGGCTTCTCTGAAAGCCTGTATATATTTGAAATGATGCATGGTTATGTCTCCGCGAACTCTCAAGTTGAAGTATGTTAAAGATTGGGAATAATTTCCTTTCTCTCTCTAATGACAAGAAACTTTTAAACGATGAAAGCAACAACAAAAAAGATATTTTATTGGCTAAGAAATTCTTTCACATCTCTGTTTACACCTTAGTCTGATTTAGAAGATGTGAAAGCCATGCAGATCATGCTGGAGAAGAGGCAGACTAAAAATTAAGTGATGGCTTCAATATTCAGTGCTGTATGTTCAATATTTTCAAATGAAAAATATGAATTAAAAATTCAGATTTATCACAGAAATTCTATGAGTTCATTAAAAAAAAAATCTCTTTACCCCTGTATCTTCAACAGTCTGATACAATTTACAATTTTGATGACAAAACCAGTACATATTAGAAAGGCATTACTGTAACTTTTTTTTATTAATAACAGATATTGGTGGAGAATACAGGCAGTATGAATGAAACTAAACTCACATGTATTAAAACCTCTGGAAAACAAGAATGCCTGACCACAAGAAGAAAATATTGTTTGCAGTGAATATATATCAATATGCTGAAAAAATACTTAATGTTGCTAATTTTTTCTGCCTCTGTGCCTCATGAATGAAAACTTGCATCATATAGTTAGATTGCCAAAGAAAACATGTAAAATCTCTAGTACCTTCACATCTTTAGATAAAGTAATCAGAATAATTTATTTCCATAATGGGGAAATGTGTTTGTTGAAATTGGGTAAATTTTAATGTGCGGGGATTTTTATGTGGCAGTTTTGAATGAAACTGTTTAATACACATAATCACCAGAAAAACATAGCTTGAGTATCATAGTAGCTATAATTTGCATTTGTATTAGTTAAAGGTGCACTAAAATAGAGGTAACAAAAATGGAGTCAAAAATTACCACTTTTTTCTCAATTCAATCTCACACTAAAATAAATACAATTAAAATAGAAAGAGGTCAACTTTTTCTGTGTTCTCAACTGCAAAAGGCAAAACACAAAGTGGCCTTTCAAGCATTACTGAATTTCCCTGACGGTCCAGAGGTTTATATGCCTCCCAAGCACACAAAGGACTGCACAGCCAATGCAAACCCACCATAGAGTGATCCTTTAAGCTAAGATTCACAACAGATTATAAATACCCAGCCTAGTGTAAAACACAACCAGAGGGAATGAGAGAGAAATAGAAAGATGGAAAGAATGAAAGAGAAAGAATGAGAACAAGAAAATGAGAGATGCAGAGAAAGAGAAAGAGAGAGAGAAGGGGAGAAAGAGAAGGAGGGAGGGAGGAGGGGAGGGATAAAAAGAGAGAGAGGAAGGAAAGAAAGGCGAGAAGGAGAAAGAAGGAAAGGAAGAAAGAAAGCGGGAAAGAAAGGAAAGAAGAAGGAAGGAAAGAAAGAGAAAGATCAAGAGAGAAAAAGACTACAAAGAGAAGTGGAAAATAGCTTGTGTATCCACAAGAATCTCATGACTACATTAGAACTAATGGAAGCTTGCCAAGACTGGCACAAAATTAGTAATATTATCTTCTTCCCAATAGTGGTAGCCACCACAAGTAAAAGGTGATGAGAACTGGAAGCCTTCCCAGAATTTAATTTTCTCAGGAAAGCACTCAACAGATAATTCTATTAAATTCTAAAACGTTGGATAAGAAAAATATAATCCCAAGTTTAAATTGCATGTCTGCATAGACTATGCAAGGTGATTTTTTTTTTAAATAGGGCATCACAGAAAAACAAAAATGGCTTAAGCATCTGAGAACAGTCATTAAGGGTCTCGAGACACAGAGAGGGAAATCTAGCAAATTTGAGTCCAGCATTCTCTTTTGAACCTTATATTGCTTTTCCTTTTTAGAGGTAATTTGTTTAAGCATGCACAGTGCGAGTAACATCCGGCTAAAGGATGCAGCTTCTTATTAGAAACGTGTCAAATGGCTTATTAATAAATGCAATATAATAGGAAACTCCTTAATATGCGATACTAAAAGAAAATCAATTACATTTGCAAGTCGTAACAAATCTCATAGTTTAATTGCAAGATGTAATACTCAAGAAGGACTCTGCTGAATTTATTTTACCACTTGGTTCTAATTTTAGCAGGTGGAAACCATTCAAATGGAATTTAGTGTTAACTGATTATAATTCTTCTATTTATTTATCTTTATATATTTGTGCTGTAAGGTCCTTGGGAACTCTTTAGTAAGTAACACTGAATGTGAATACAAAGCATAAATATCAAATAAAGCAAGTCACACTTCCATTGGTAGCAATAAGGTCTGCTATAAGGTGGGGCAGTGAACCTTACCCATAAGGTGACATGGGCTACCGGCAATGCTGTATTCATGTGGAATCAATTATAGGTTATATTTTGTGATAAAACAGAAGTTAGAAGATGAAGTTCCTTAGTCGTTTCCGAGTTCAAAACTATTTCTCAAAGAACAGCCAAATGTCTGTGTTTGTCTCAGGGGACAGGTGGGAGAAGGAATTAATTTTTCTACATTAAGACATAGAAACATCTTTACTAACCAGTGTAAGACA
This sequence comes from Calonectris borealis, assembly GCF_964195595.1. Classification (NCBI taxonomy): domain Eukaryota; kingdom Metazoa; phylum Chordata; class Aves; order Procellariiformes; family Procellariidae; genus Calonectris; species Calonectris borealis. The sequence goes on from NC_134312.1 coordinate 104,439,289, forward strand.
CTCAAACAACCCAAAAAATTAGAATTCTGTAATACTGTTAAAAAAAAAAAAAGCCACAATAAAACCCCCAAAAGCCAAAAAATCCTGCCTCAACAACATAAATGAAAACACAATGTGCAGACTTACAGTAGAAGTTAGTGGTTTCTTTTTCCCAAAAGAGATCTATTGTCTTTAAAACAAAAATCTATTTCCTCTTATCTTCCACAAAAATAGACTCATTTTTAGTTGAATGTCCTTTCATTCACTCCCAAGACTTTTTTAATCAATTCATTGTATAATTCTAATATATAAAAATAGTCCTATAAATAACTACATCCCTTAAAGAAAGTATAAAAGAGATACAAAGCCTGATGAAGATCTGAAAACATTTTTGTCCTACCATGGTAACTATATTAGAATTTAGTATTTAAAGAGGTGTTATATTTAGAAAAATCCACAAAGAAATTGCAAAGTAAGAAACTATTAATAACTATCTTAAGTCATTGGTTTTGAATTTTGCAAGTCCTCCTATCTAAGCATATAAAAAATATTTCATGAAAAATAATGAATTGACTCTAAAACCATCCTGTGAGCTAATTCTGTGTAATGACTTACATAAACAAGTACTTTTGCTTTAATTTAGAGTAAAGGAATAGAGCTTCATCAATATTCTTAAAGTATAAAATGGCATCACTGAGGAAGGGAGAGTAGTAGGTAAGGAGAGTAGACAGTGAAACAAAGTCACGTTCTCATGTGACAAAACAACAGAAAAGAAAAAAATTAAGAAAAAAATCATATGGAGATTTATTATATGTTCAATATCACAGACAGATGCATAACTGTACCATAAAAGATATGTGAAGGAAAATTCGCTTTGTTTCTATAATCACACAAGAGTGTATCAAATTAAAGGCAAATAAACTGCTACTACTTAATTGAGAGGAATACTTTATATTTTCCTCAATTCAAAACTTTGTCTAACTTTAAACCATCAGATTAAAAAGCAAGAGGATATTTAAATATTTGCAGTTACTACAATGTATTAAAATGTAATCAAAACAGGAAATACTAAATAAGTGGCTTTAAGAAGTGAAAGATAATGTGACAATCTTTACATATTTAGGTTAAATAGATGTAGAGTGGTATGTATTAGTTGTCCAGAAAGGAAAGCCAAAGAAATCCAGAGGAAAGGGAGAATTAACCTTTTCCACATCAATACAGGACAAAATTTTTAGTCATTTTCCTATATATTATAACTACAATACCAGAGTTGTGCTGTGTACTGCAAGTTGGTTTGAATTTTTAATAGCAATGTATTGATAAATAGAAGAGCCAGTGAAACAGTTCATGGTTTCTCATTTTTTAAACACCAATCCATGCCAAAAAGCACTAAAAGAGAAGATGGCAAATTAATATCTTATTTTCTAAAGAATGCATAAATCATTTTACACAGTGTTATATACAGCACACAGACTGTAAAAAGGGTTCCTTGACCAAGTTTTGACAAAATCATTTATTCATTTCAAGTTCTGGTCAATTACACAGGAAAACTAATGAGGAAAAAGTATCTTTAGTAATTAATAGATGTAAGTTTTGAAAATACATAAATGTTTTTACAGTAATATGTTTTCTAAATAGAAAGTATCCTTATAATCCATAGTAAGCGGACAGGCTATTTTTTCAAAACAAGTATGCAATTATGAATGGATAACTTGATTCTGTTTTTTAATCACAGTAAGAAAATGCCTCCCTTAAATCCTGCTTAAAAATTTGATTTTAGGCCTCATAAATGGAAATTTTGATTTGCAAAGTCACTAGGATAAGCAGATGTTTTGAGGACTGTTCTGAACAAAACATTAACAATATGTTTTAGTCTAAAATAACATAAGAACAAATATACATCATTACTTGTATACCCTTTGCCCATAGTGAACACCCCCCCAAATGCATGGAAGGGAATACTGCACATTTCTAGTTCCCATGGTTACAGAAAAGAAGATATTTGATAGCACAAGTGGTTCTTTATAGTTTTATTTTCTTGAAAGGGTAAGACTGATGGAATTTACTCTTTAAACATGTACTTTTTCTGGACCTTTTGCCTTACCTTTATGCTTTATTGTTCCAAAATGTGTATAGATGAGGGGGGTTTGTGTAAATAAAATCATTAACACAGGAACAGAGAGTACTCAATTTTTTTTTAAAAATTAGGTGTTTCAATACTGAAACTTAGAAGAGTTGACATGGAAATATACTAAAACTAAATCCTAACACAAGGAAGAGATAAAAATACTTTTCTTGCCTCCATGAGCCAAAGAATGGAAACGTGGCAAATGAATGAAAAACAATAATTTCTATAATAATATCTTCCTAGAAAATAGAGAAATCAGAATATTGTAATTTGTAAAGGTGAAATTAGCACAGAAATGCAGCCTTTAATATAAAGAATTCAAAAGGTCTCATTGAAATTAATTCAAGACTTCTTAATAATCTTGCCGTTCACTATGCAAGAACGGAAAAGTTTGGAAATGTTAGTGTAAATCACTTGATTTTACACCAAAAATAGACAAAAAAGTGGCATTTACTGAAAAATTAAACAATGAAACTTCCTAGAGTATTTCTAAAAAGATGACACCGGAAACTTGGAAATCTCTGATATCAAGTACTGTCAGGTATATTTTCAGAGGACAGAAAAGAAACAGTATAGTAATGAGGATGCCAATGTTTCTGTTTTGCTGTATCCACCAATATTGACTTTCCAAAATACTCTTCAGAGCAGTGAGTTGTTGGATAATGTAGAGCTCAGGAAAAACATATTCCATCATTCCTTGCACATCTAAATCCATTCCTTAAAAACTACAGGGGCTGGAGCAAGGCTTATTGCACATATGAAATAAACATCTGAAACATCCCCACACGTGCTTTAAGAAATACCTTCCCACCTTAATAAAAAGCAAGAACTTTGAGGATCAAATAATATCCTTGGGGTTTATCATTGGGGGGTGGGAGAGAGGAGGAAATCACTTAAGAGTGAAATGATAAATCACTCTTAAGCAATATAAGTTAGTTTCAAAGCTGACTTCTGCTGGGCAGAGAAAAGTTTTCAATTTAATTCTTTTTAATCGCTTGCCTTAGTTAATACTGTTTCCTGACCCTTTACCATCAAAAATTGGAAAAAACAAGTCATCTTGCTGCCAGTGAGTAAAACACACTGTGCACAGCAGAATACCAATTCAGCCTGCAAAGCTGGTTCCATTCCCATTTGTTGTCTTTTTCTGGTGAAGTACATCATTAATGAAGACTAGAGAAAAGCACAGTAATTTGTTTTTCATGTTAACCTCTTCAGCTCACTACTACACACAGCAAGACAGCCTGCAGCACTACTGGAATGCTGGCATCAAAATTACCCCGTTTCCTTCAGGTCTGCTCACTTTAACAGAAAAATGCTATGCAGACAACCGATAAAGGTCATAATTTTGTCCAAATAATTGATAATTGAATCTACTCTCATTACAGTTTACTGGGAGCTCATATAGGATCACAATTTAAAGAAAATGTATTCACTGAAAGATTCCCACAGCTGGAATCTCTGTTTAGCATTGTAACAATCTGAAACCTAGGGTTAGGCTACAAAGACTGATTCACTTACTTTGTTGAGACACAATTTTAAATTCACTTTACTCACTCACTTAAATTCACTTTTCCATAATGGTTAAAAATTATGTGTATTAATTACCCAGGTAAAACTTATTATACATGTTGCCTCAGTCTGGAAGGAGCTGATAAAGCCCTCCCCCTGTTTAATGCATAGCATTGTGTTTACTTTTCAATTTACCTAATAAAACCACGCTCCAAATTCCTGAAGTAGCACCATAATTCTGAATTGCCTTCAAAAAGCGGAAGCTCACTTAACGTTATGATTCCTTGATATTTCTGAAATAATCGAGAGCACTCCTGGGAGTGCTGTCAATAGTGTTTATCTTTTTTTTTCCCCTTAGGTTGAAAAGTCGTTCGGGTTGATTTCTTCTTGAGCTGAATTCTTCCAGGCTCCTCCATCAAGCGGTGGCTGTTTCTGGAGAACTCCAGAGCCTGAGGTGGGAGCTGACCTGCATCAAATGTATCAGCTACTCCAAGACCTGTCAAACCATCAGCGAGCCCTCCCTTGTCACAGCTGATAGAGCCGTGGAACAAGGTTTCCTTCCTGTCATTGCCACAGCCTTTCTGCAGGCTGAGGAAGGAGACGGACTTTGCTGGTCTCACAGTCTGAGATGGTCTTTTTTTAAAAACTGAATTTCTTCAGCGACAAGAGAATTTTCTTGTGTGAGCCCCAGGGGCTGGAGGGTGTGCATGTGTGTGAAGGTAAAGACAGAAAGGTTGGTGATGTGAAGGGGAGACATCAACTCTAAAAGTCAGATCATAGAACTATTATCAGGCTAACAACCACCTTGGTCCAGAGGAAAAAAACTGTAATCAACAGGGGCTTTATGAGACACATCTTTCCACCCTTCACCAGACAGGCGGAATAGATGGGAGAGAAGCCTCTGCCCCTCATGCCCAAATAACATTTCTGCTGGTGATGATTCCCTCAGCTACAAACACAATCTACTTTGTAAACAACAATAAAGCTCGGGAAGACCTTCTATGAGCATAAACCCTATGAAATCATCTCTATGGGGTTCTCCAAATAATTTTTTCAGACCACAGTTGTAACTGCACACTATGGAGATCTGAGGTGCTGATGCAAACTGAAGCCAGAAGAAGTCTGTTCAGTTTGGGACTGCACATCCTTGGCATTGGTGCTTCTAACGCCAAAGTGACAGAGGGAGTATTGATATGTATGTTGATGATGATAAGGATATATTCTTTTAAAATAACGTAAGACTCAGGAGTAAAGTAACAGTTTATGAAAATAAGATACAAGGCTAAGAAATGGCCCTGTCCATCAATCTGAAAACTAGTAAGATCAGCAGAGAGCCATCAGGCAGAAAGGTTTGCATAAGTTTATTATTTCTCTAGAAAGAAGCACAACTACTTTTTATTAGTGCTACAACATTAAAATGGAAGGCATTTTAAAGAAATATGAAGAAGCTTTTTCTCTACTCCGTAGAATGCATAATCTATGTAATTAAAAAAAAAAAAAAGGAGGGTGGCATACTTTCCTAAGCCTTTACATATACAGTCTTGCATACTCTTGCTCATGGGCTATTCGCACCAACTTGACTAAAGATGCCAAGCAGGGACAGAATATTCATTTTTGAAATATAAATTATCAAGGGATGGATAGTCTCTGGCATTCCCTTGGGTTTGTATTCTTTGTTGGATGTCTGTCTCAGTGGCTTCCTGAGATTGATGCTCAGACAAGCCACCACTCTTCTATACTTCCCCAGACTTGCATATAATCTTTCTCTAAAAGCATTTTTTAAGGTGTCACAGACAATAATTTATTCTCTCCATTTTTCCATTTTGCATGAAGAATGTGTTATGTTTTCTACTCAAATGTTTTCTGTTTCAATAAGCAGAATTGAACATTTATCAGAGAATTTATTCTAAAGTAATCTGGAAAACATTCCAGTATCTAAAATAAAATAAAACCAGACCAAACCAAAGTAAAATAAAATACCTGCAAGAGACACTTGAAAATTGAAGCTCCTGCAACTGGTTACTAAGCAGAGTGAAAGCTTTTGTAGGAACAACTTAAGAGTGAAACATTTTCCTGGAATCTCCCTGCTTGGACAGGAAGGAGAGAAATACAGGGGGACATTAATGGCTACACATAAGGCAATCTGAAAACACTTTCTGCAGAAACATTACATTTGTTAGTTAAAATAGAAAATAAAAATGCTTATTAGATGAATGGTAAATGGTGCAAAGCAGTAATTAAAGAATAAAAAATGTAGCTTTCTATTTTTTTTTTCCTGTTCACTGTTATAATTACTCTCTATAGTTAGCTAGCTAATTAATTTCCCTTATTTGACTGGACATGATGAATGAAGAATCAACAAAACTGTCAGAGGATATCAGGACAAAGAGAGCACATTTGCACCTAGACACCCAAATACATACATTCTTTTACACCCAAGGAAGCAGAAGGAATCATTTAGTATTACTTGGCTTATTTTTAAACAAATTAGAAAATTCATAATGCATGTACTGAGTAGTGTTGCTTCAAACCAGACTCAAATCTTATTTCTCTCTTCTGGAAAAAAAAAAAAATACTAGTGAAGGACACAGTAAGATCTTATTTAACATGAAAACTTAAAATTATTACAAGAAGAAATATCAGCCTTCCAGTGAATGTTGTTTCATCAATATTTTAATATAATATAAAGGGAAAAGTTGAAGAATGTTTTAATTTTACATGAGAAACAAATGACAGTTGTAAGAAGAAGGAGAACAATGCCTCAGAAGAAGAAGTTTTAGGGGAAAAAGAGCCCAAACTTTCATATGAATAATGCTTTGTGGAACTGAAAAACAGATTTAGAGTAGTAAGTAATATATTACCTGTAAGGGGGGGGTAACACATTACAAAGCTTTGAGAAAAGAATAGCTGGATTGTAGTAGAACCTCTCTCATAGCAGACAGATAGTACTTAATATTTAAAATATGACTGCCTTCAAAATATTTGTTCAAACCCAATTACAGGTCACCAAGCAACTAAAATTCATGTATCTCCCTTTGCAATAGCCATATTTTCATGTGTTGAAAAACTGCTCTGACAGTCAGCTATATACCTTTTGTTTATTGCTCTTGCTCCACTACAGCTAATTCAGATGATGTGTCACTTCTCATGTAAATATATATTTTTCATATGTCTTAACTGCCAGGTACATTTATAATGCTTTCTAGGACATTGAAAGTATTAGGTAACATGAAAATATTATTCACCCTATCTCTCACTTGCAAAAACAATAGTCAATAGTTTGAAAAAAACCAACTAGTCAAAGACATTAGTCACATTATCAATTAATGAATGAACAATGTCATTTAGGCAACAAGAAAATTTGATTGGACATGATGAATGAAGCAATAATTGCCTGCAAAACTCAAATTTGTAAAGTGGATTATGACTGTTTGAAAAGCTTCACAGAGATATTTTTGAACCGCTGTCTGATAGTAGAAGAGCACATCTTAGGACTGATCCCACTTTTGCGAATGAATAAGGCATCCCCATCACAGGGAGCAATATTATCTGTTCATTCAATTTTGGTATACTGTTTGGTGTGCCTTTCTGTACTGATTTCCATTGTGTGCTTTCCTTTATCAAAATAGCTCAGTCTATAGTCCTGTTTTCTGAGAAACACAAAGACATCAAAACCTTTTTTAAAATTAACTCTGGGACTACACAGAAGTGAATGTTAGAATGACACATTAAAATCAGTACCCATGAAAAACACACAAAACGTTATTTAATATTCTGGGAATTAAATTTGAGGGAATTCAATAAAGGCTTTCTCCTCATTCGATGACTTACAACTTTAAAAAGTTTATAATGAAAATAATAATGAATAATAATAATCATCATCATGAAAAAAGGGAGCCAGGACACAGCTGTTGAGTTATTCTGGGAGTGGCTCTGTTGCCCAAACATAGGTGTCCCATGCCGAACACAGGTGTCCTGTGCTGTACCAGAGACTCGGGGGTATCTTGCCTACTGTCCAGCTGTTAATCCAGACAGTCTCAGGCCTCCCACAGGTCTTGTGTCACAGCTGTCAACCCTGTGCAGATCTCTTGGCCACATTAAGGCATCTTACACCGCATTAGATACCTACTTTTAAGCAACTGAATTAAGTTTAAATAAATGCTGCAAAATAAAGCTCTGTAACCATATTTTTTTTCTTTTCTGGGGGACTATATAAACATTTACTGTCTACTCCCACTAAAAAGCAGATTATTTTGTATTTAAATATACTGTCTATAATTTTACCTCCTGAACTATAAAGGTTAATTTGTTGTTTGATTTTGACCAACAACAATATTCTTAATTGCCAATATATTTTGCAGTGTGGAAAATCTTTTTCTAAGACTCTTGCAATTAGCAATAATTTGTTGTCCAAGGAGGCTTTTCTGCTTGATCCAATTCTTTATGCAGTACTTCCTACTTCCTAAATTGGAGGTTGGATGAGGTTTTTTCTGTTTTCAAACAGTTGTCTAACAACAGACAACACTGGATGGAAAATATTCATCTTAGGTTAAATTTAATCTAATAATATGTGCACAGATTCTTTATAAGGGGGGGAAAAAAAAAAAAGATCAGAGGTGAAATGAAGCCTTGTTTGCCATACAGAAAAAGAGAACCAAAGGACATTATAAATCTAATAAATTCTTCAAAGTGCCAGATCTTATAAAAATCAAGAGAGGAGTAAAAGGGAATTTCTTGCCTCTTCAGCAAGGATTTATTTATCACTTGACTTGGTTGAAATACAGATGGGGAAGAGAACAAGATCCTGAACTGATGTACATCCTTACAGCTCCACCAAAGTCAAAAGAATAAACAGATTTCACAGCATCTGAGGATTAGCCCTTAAGAGATCAAAACTTAACAGATTTTTATTCCTGAAGAAAAAATACTTAGTACCTTTAAAATCTGCTCTATTAGTTCCTACTCATAAGTCAGATGGTCTGAATGTAGTATCACGTTAAGCATTGGTTTGAAAGAAGAACTTCCTTCTTGCAGCAAGCTGATTTGTCCCCCGGTACTGAAACGGTTACACTGAGACAAACCATTTAATCAGAAAACTTCTTGTGCTTTGGGGGTGATACCTCTCCAGTCATTACTCTGCTTCTAGGAACTTTACAGCTGGTTGAGAAGACATGCAAATTCTCCAATAAGATTGTACTGTAAACATTTTTTTAATCTTTTGTGCAGGGCTATATAGACTAAATTACCAAATAAAGTGTTCCTTGTATTGGGATGAAATAACTTACACCACATAAAATAATCCTTTTTTCACAGAGAAATTTGCAAGGAGTCTGAGGCTTAACATGTATCATAAACTCCCACTGAAGATAGAAGTTGTACTGCAATGGCACATAAACCTATTCATATTCACTACATTATTTCCAATGGGAAATATCCATGAGCCACGAAATGACTGTCACCATTTTTAGTGTGGCTGTTGTATAAAATTACCATAGAATAAGTTCTGAAAATATGTACAGAGGGTTTTTTTTTGGTCATTACTTGTTTTTTTACTATTTCAGATATCTTTCTTTTTCTTGATTATTTTCTTTTAATGTAGCTTTCTCTTTCCTGGTGTAATTCATAAATTCTCAGGAAAGCATACTTTCAGCTGAATGATCTAAATTGAGACCAACCTCACCAATTCAGTGGTGGCTGTAGACAGAGGCAGGGTCTGCTGAAGAAAGCCAAAGATAAACTAATAAGCACAGCAAGAGAAGGATTTCCTTAAGCAGGTTTTTTTTTCCTTTCCCACATGATCATGAGTTGCTGAGGATCTAGTTTACTCCTGACTCAAATGCAGAGATCAATAAGTTAAGTGATTAGATTGCTCCAGGGGAGTGGTTGGTTTATTTCCCTACTGAAAGTAAATCCCGGTTAGCGGATTGCTGGTCCATAGAGGATATAGCACTTCAGTCGTGTGGGCTGGAGGGGGAAAGCAAGCAGCCTATGCTTAAGGCTCTTAACGAGCTTTTATTTGAACCTTATCATTTTTGCTGTGGCTAAGAAAGAAAGATGCAGAGAAAAATCAGGGAGTTTTACTCCGAATCATTTGCTGTTTTCCTGTTAAAAAGGTTTTGGGGTTGTTTTTTTTTTTCCTTTTTTCCTTTCCTTTTAATGAAGTTTGAACTCTTCCATTTTTAAACTGACCTGTGTGTCTTTCTTACAATATCTCCTAAAAATCTGATATGCTTTAGGTGCATTCATATTTTGAGACCAATGAAGCTACTATATACAAGTACTAGCGAATAAAAGTTTATATTCTAAAAGTTGAAAGTTTGTATTTTCTTTGTTTGGAGAGGTTGGGAGTGGTAAATTGAATAAATTGACTAAATAGTTATTATAGAAATTTTATTAAAAGTAATTGTGTGAATATTTATGCTCTCTAGAAATAAAGATACTCTATAATTGTGGGGCTTACAGAAGAAGGCTCCATTTTAAATGTCAGTTGTCTGACAAAGTTTTCTCTGCCGTGATATCGTAAGAGAAAACACAAAGAAAACCAAACTCGGGAAGGAGGTCTTCGAGCCATGACTAAAGATGTCTCCAGACCCTAAGCAGTAAGTTCTAAATGTGTACGCCGGACACCCAGGCAACATGACGTCTTCACTCCACGGCTCAGGTTTGTAATGAATGTATGCCATCTTCTCGTGAAGAGTTCAAAGCTTTATAGATAAAATATACAGAGAAATGAGGTAAGCCACCTAAAAGGGAAGGGGTAAGGGCTAAACCAGCAGCAGGAAGCGTTGGCAGCAGCCACCAGCACTGCCACGTCACGCGTGCAAGCGGCAGCAGCACTTGCGCCTGTGACTGCTCTGGGGGGCCCATGGTTTGCCACCCGGGCGAAGCTGAGCCCTGCAAGATCACTGTTCTTGATAGCAGCTAGCCACGGATCTCAGTGGGGCTCTATCGCCAATTGACAGTACTGTCTCAATATTTCGTTCAAAAAAAGGTGGTTTTTTTCCCAACTCAGTGTCCACCTTCTAGTTTGAGGCATATGACTTAGGCAATGCCTAAGCCTGGCTGTGCTCTACTGTGTCAATGCAGAAACTGTGAGACAAGACTCAGACTGACACATAGGTGCCTCTTTTCTTAATTATTCTGTAAAATAATTTCTTCTCCATTATGAGACGTCAACGAAAAGTCTTCCTCAGACACCATTTTCTGATGCTGTTACATAGAACAGGTTAGTTCCAAAGAGCATTTGTGAAATTTGTGAGGCTATCTCTTGAAGTAAGGACCACTTCGATGAATGAAATCTCGTTTTAGGTGATTTTTGAGAACGTTCAATATGAACAAAACTCCTTCTTCCTATTATGATCTTCTTCCCTTCCAACAATTTTTTTTTTTTAAAAACACAGTCTTAAATTTTAGGTTTGCTTTCTTAGTTTGGCATGTCTTCATATATGTATGTTGCACAGTTTAATATAATACTATAAAAGTTCAAATCAGCTGTTTTAAATTCTGTCATACATCAGGAGTCTGATGAAAAACTTTTCTTGAATGTAAACAGAGATACTAAAAAGTTTATAAACATTAAAATCAATTTTTGAAGTGCAATAGACTGCTAAACAAGAAACAATTATAACTAAAAATCAGAGCTGGATTAAAGAATGGGTTAAACAAAATGTAATTTTCAAAGCCTACAGTTAAACCAGGTTACTGTTTACTTTCTTTGTCCTCCTTTCTGTGCACGGCCATGGCAGGTCATGGCTGTGCAAATAAGAAAACTCATGTACTCCATTATGATATAAAAACCTGTTATGATATAAAAATGCATGAAGAAAGGAGAAGAAACATCAAAAAATACAAACACAAATCCTGAAATCTACTTGAAGGGTTGGTATCCTTGGTGTTCCATGTGTATCATGTCTTTGTTTTAAACGCAGGGTTTTTTGTTTTTGTTTTTAAATTCAGAAACAAAACATGTTTTCTGTAATTTCCAATATAGTGCAAAATTCAATTCAATGTAATCTAATGCAAATTCAGTTTAAGATTTGAAATCAAGTTTTTATCTTTCTCATTTATGCATTCTTTCCATTAACAAAGACTCTGAACTGGAATACAGTTACCAGCTGCTGATCATGATAAGCCAGAAAATAATGTAATTCATTCTCTTAAACAGAAAGTGTTCAACTTTCAGAAATGAAAATGTATAAAGAAATAAGATTCTACCTTAGATTTTACAGAATTTCGCTTCCTAATATGTAATTAAAAACAAAACAAAACAAACAAAAATCCCTTAATGTAACAGTAAGTATAATCTAGTCCTGTTAATAGATTATTATTGCTGACCCTGACTCATAAACTCTAGAATTTAAATAGAGGTTGTATTTATATATTACAATCCCTCATTAGAAACTAAGAGAATTCAAAAAGAAAGTTTTCTGCCTTTTGGTGTTTATACTGCCTACGAAGAAATTATTCAGACCTTAAAATTTAATGTTTATCTGGTTGTGGGAGAGCAAGATATGATTTCCCTGTCGTCAGTTTACCGTCTGTCTTTAAAAAAAATATTCTCAAGGTGGAGAATTTATTTTCAGAGGTCAAAATAAAACCCATAAAACTAAAATGGTCCAAAGCCAAATTAATTTTGGAATGGGCCATATAATACAAAATAGTATGCATTTCTTCTCTGCTGCTCGAACATGGGTGATTCTGTCACTGACCCCAGCCCCGCACAAACACTACACCTCAGCTCATGAAGACAAAGCATTCAATGCAATTCCTTTGAAGAAAAATGTGAAAACATGCCCTGTCTATGGTAATGGGCTACCTATACCATTTTTTTGCCAGTGTTGATTACTTTCTTCTAATAAGTAGTTTATGTGAATGACATAACTAGAGACAGAATCACTTTCTTATCTGCAGTATCATTTGTACAGATTTTACACCTTGTACATTAAGGATTTCCATAGGCCAAAGTAGATACTCTATTCCATTTTGTTAAAATGCGGACAACATAACCCTATACACTGAATTGTATCAGTCTCAGTATGGTGCTGCTGGACTCCATAATTGGGTATAAATTTGCCCAGGACTGACAAAATACTCTACTCCACTATACAAGCAACTACACTGTTGTATTGGGGAACAAATTCCATTGCTGTGCTCCGTATCTTCTTTCCAGACATTAGGTCAGAGGATGACAAAACAGGATGGTGGGATATCAATATCAATTAAAGCTCCTGAATGTCAGAATATCTCCTGACAGCAATTCATTTAAACTGCTAGTAGAAAATACATAAGGGTTTCTAGCTGATAATGTTTACTATTTTCTGCCATATTAAGAGAAAATTATAATCTTCTGCCAGCTGGAAATAATAGCATCCAGTAATCAAACTTGTGTTAATAGGATAAAAAAGCAAAAAGTAGAAAACAAATATAATTATAAACAACAACAACAAAAAAAAGGCACCCTGAAATTTAGATAAATAAATACCTACCACAATGTGACGGTATACTTAATAATTATCAATCACAATTATATAAAAGGAAGGTAAATCCCTGCCAGAATGTATGACCTTGAAAAAGATTGCACTCAAAGTCTTTAACTTAACTAATATAAGAGAGCAAACTAAATTAATTTTAACCTACTTTCTAGATTTATTAGAAAGGAAAATGGGAAAAAGGACCAAAAAAAATTAACCAATCAAAAAAGTTCTTTTACAAAGCAAAGTTCAGCAGCAAGATTGTTTTGATAGCTATGCTTCATTTCCACTTAAGAAAATTTTCTTCTTAACTAACAGTTTAGCTGGTTAAGTGGTATTTGATGAGTATTACTGATTCAAATAGATTATGACAGAACTGATCAGAAATAAGAGTGACTTACATTTACTACATTATTCTTTAGAGGTCTCATGTACCTTTAAAGAGTTGTTTATATTTTAGAATGGATTTTTTCTTTTTTTTCCCCTCAAATTAAGATGAAAATGTAACCTAAACTGAAAAAGTTATGATTTGTATCAACACGCCTCTAAAATTCTATTATCTCCACATTAAATAGACAAAAATTCTCTGCAAGCCTCAAGTTCAAGTAAGATGATTTCCTATCATCATCAGCTAATCCACTTTTAATGTAACAAGAACAACATAGTTCACATACTGTTTACATGAAAGTTTAAATAGAAATGGCTAATAATATATAAATATATGCATGTCTATTTTCATTGACTAAGAAAACACTATCTTCAGATAAGATGGGAGAGGAAAATAATTTTAGGATAATTTCTTGACTTCTGTTTCAGTTTTTTCATTAAAAAGTGGGAAGGTGGGGGGTTTTGCCTCCTTTGGCATTTTTTTGGTTTGGTTGTTTTTTTAAGAGACTGACATATAATACAGAAAAGAGGAACAGGGTACATATTGATTTTGAGGGCAAAAGACTGCTTTAATATCATTCCAAGTACCCTGTGTGAAAATACAGCGTTAATAATAAATGCTTTCTAAAGGCTATAGATGTTATCCACACAATGAAACTGTGAAGATGAATCCTTACTCTACAGCAGGAAAAGAAATGCATAGACCCCATGCTTATACACAGGCACGGAGTTAAGAGAGAGCAAATATTCTGAAGAGAGAAAACAAGGTAATGTTAGCATTAGAAAATGAAATAAGCATCTGAAGCATTATATTTTTTGTAACAGCATAAAGGCCAGATGATGTCAAACTAAGAGGACTTACAAGGTTCAAAGAAATCAGTGTCCAAAGAAGTTGGTATTAATCAGAAATTAAAATAAACTAAAATTTGTTTTTATTTAAAACACCTTATTTAAAATACAATTCATTTAGCTATTAATTCTACCAGCTACAATTTTCACATTAGTATGAAAATAAAATTGTATTTTCTTCCTCAGCAATATTCCTAAATTATTTTCATTCAAATATCTCTAACATTCTGGCTTATTCCCAGAGATTAACCATATCTGTAAGAAAAGAGTTGGAAAAAAGTGACAGCTCTGAATTTCTTAAGATGTATAGCAAATTAATAATCACTTTAGAGGAACTGTGCTTTTTCCAATGCTTCCTCTTAAAGCCAGTAACCCGTTAAAGCAGTACTGAGAAACAGGACAAGGATGCAGACTAAAGAGGGCATGAATAAGATGACTAAATCAATATGAAGTATCAAGCAAGTCTAATAAGAAAAAGGGTACTGTACTAAACATGCAGTGCCACTTATACCTGTAGTCTTTTTCTTAAAATAGATAGTCTTTATCTGAAATTGTAACAATGCTGAAATTATGCCTCCTAACACATCTTTATATTATGCAATGCATTTTTCAGCATGGATCCATTTCATAGGGTGAACTCTTTTCTTTGCCCTAGACAAACATCCATTTGAAACTGATTTACAACTGCCTTTACTATTGGCAAAACACAGTTTTTCACAAAGATCACATCTCGAGGGATTGAGATAGATTGTTTCACACGATATATGGTGACAAAAAGATTTACAGCTTTGGATCAGAGCTACTAGTACAGGCATAGGAGTCAGGTGGTATTACTTCAAAAACGGTGCACATTTTAAGATGAATTGGGTCCTAACGATGACCTCTGGTGAGCTACCAGGCTTAAAGTGTAAAGTCGCAATTTGTTCTGACATTGTTTCATTGCCATAGTCTGGCTCTTCATTTCATATATTGAATAAAAAGCCGATAGACATTTTATATCAGACTTTTCAGCATTTTATTCAGAAAAATATGCTTCTGTGACCAAATAAGCATAAAATATGGAGGACTAAACCTTGCACAGCACAAACACAAAGACAAAATCCAAAGCTATGGGGTTTTTTTCTATTTATTTTCCTCCCAAAAATGAACAAGAAAAGTAATAGGGGTCAAATTATGACTTTTTGTACATGAAAAAGCCACCAGTTCATTTTATAAAGAGGAAATATACAAAAATGAGTTTGAATGCTACAGGATTAGCTCAGAATCCTGCAACTTTATTTCTGTGTCAAACCCTACCTTTCTTTTGACAGAACTGTCAAAGGAACAGATGTAGTATGCTTCTTTTGGAGAGTTCAGCCGGAAATCAAGTAAATCAAACCAATCTATGCTTTGCTTTTTTTTTAACACAGAAATATCTTCCTTTTTTCTGATCTCATTCATAACAGCTAAAGAAGTAATTCTTTCTCTTCAATCATTCCTCATCAGTCCTGGGCCAACATTTAATAATTCATTTATACTTCAGAGATGTGTTGAGACTGCTAATTAGTTAAGAGATGGATTTTATGCATAATAACTTGATGTGTGTCTATGCCAGACAAATGTTCATAGCCTGCCTCTTTCCATAACCAAATTCTTTGGGGACTGAATGCTTCAAACGCATTTTGTTCTCATGCATGCCTGTTTAGAAAGAACCATCTTCTTCTCACTTTTAATTAATTTTATACTCCCATATTCTTGTATTTTGTGTTTTAACATTAAGCCTTCTTGTCCTGTCAAATATCCACGCACTGTTTCAAGAGAAACATGCATTTTCATGTATAGCAGCTGTCTTAACAACTGCCAGAAAGACAAATCAGAATCAGTATGATTGTCTTGCCTTTTAAAAATATGTTAGCTTTTCTATAAGTATTTATATTATGATTATAATGCATTTTGAATGAACACAGCTTTTCAAATAATCTTTTCCTTTATCTTTAATTTGTTTTCTGCATTGATAGGAATAATCAATAATTCATCAATTCATCATGAATTCGTAAGTATGCCTCTTGTAACATATTATTTTCGAAGTTTCATTTTTCTGACATAATAAAATGAATTCCCATCACACTAACTAGCATATCTGAATGTTTTCCTGCTCACGTTTCAAAGCACCACCTGCATAATCGTAAGGGTCTCTTTGAATGAGCTGTTAGGAGTAGACTTCCAGGAAAGACCAGAAGACATTACCAATTATAAGCAGAATATTAAAGCTATTTCCTTAAAACTGGCATGTCAGAAGAATTTTTAGTCAGCTAAGTAGAAGTTCTGAACAAAAGCATGACAAATATTTTGCACAAATAATCAAATTCCATAAATGAAGCATTACCTTCCTTTGACTTCTTCCTGGTTCAGCACAGCACGAAGAACCACCAGCTCAAAATGTCCTCAGCTAAACTATTGTAAAAGCAAAGAAAGCAAAATGTATAAAGAGTGCAATTGTTGCACAGAATTACACTTCTTCCCTTGAAGAAAACAAAAACAAGTCCATAAACGAATTGTTTCCAAGAGGCCCAGGCATGGTGTGTCCAAGGCCAGCAGCATGGCAGAAATGCTGCAAGCCCAGCACGCAGAGAGCCTGGTGGCAGCTCAGGCTCCCAGCACTACAGCAACTGAAAGGAGGTAAGTTTGCCATGCCAGAGCTTCCAGGGTGTACTCAAGACCACCGTGCAGGGTGGAAGGACCTTTGTACAGAGGAGAAAGATGACGCATCCCAAACAGGAAAAGGAGTCAAAGCTGTTGTGACAGGGGAGGGTGGCAGTGGCAGTGGCCAGCAGCAATGACAAGGTTAATAATCCTGTCTTGCTCTCAAAATTCCCTCTTGCAACAGAACAAGCCTTCATCTTCATCAACTAGGTCAAAGTAAATTGTGGCGGCAATCATGCTAAATTATCATGTTTTCTTTTGATACAAACGAAGACGTTTTCTCTTATGTCCTGAATGGGGGATATGCTATTGTCACATGGAGTCACAGTGAGAGCAACGGGACTACTGACAGGAAGAACTGTATGCCTTCACATAATCTTGTAGGATCTAGCTTCACACACTTACACAAAATTTGATTTTAAACTTTATTTAAACTTTCTTATGTTACAAAATGTCACAGTGATGGGGAATCTAAAGAAGAGAAAAGTCAAATAAAATGTAACTGAATGTTAACGATCATCTTAATTGAATGTGTATTAATTCACATCATTGCAGAGAGTTGAGGATACTGGGGTACGTACTATTTCTCTGTTTCTAAATTCTTTCACGTTTAGAAATACTTTGGGACAGTTTTTGCTTCATTTCTTCTATTTAGCTCCATGGTCCCCTCACTAATGAATGAAGTTCAGTGTTTCAGTCTCACATCTTCTGAAAAAGTTAAAGGAATAGAATATTAATGTACGCAGTCAGTATTGCCAACGAAACCTTCCCGTAAATGCAGACCCTAGAAACTAATGGAGACCTCTGGGTCTCAGAGTACCCTGCTTAACAGCACCGCTCTAATTAGAGAAGGATGCTGGTAATTTCTGTCCTCAGCCACTGATGAAGTGACACGGTGATGAAGCAGGAGGGAAAGCAACCACAGTCTACTTCAAAACTTTAATTCAATTCTGATGCCCTGAGGTTCGAAGAATCTTTGCATTACTGTTGCAAAGTTCTGGGTGAGTTAAAGAGAAAGCATTCTGCAGTGGTTTTACAAATTTCTGAACTCATAAAACTGCAGGGTCTTTCTGAACTTCTGTAGTCCACATGAACGAGACTTCAGGAGAATGGAAGATGGATGTCAGATTCAACTCAGCTAAGAATTCTGCACTGTTTTTCTTTTCAAGGAGACCGGAGGCATGGAAACAAGAAATCATGAAACAGTCTCCCTGCTTTTCAGGTTCAACGTTCTTATGATCCACTTTGGGATGCATACCTAGCAATAGCTGTTATTATTTTTAGAGGTCCTAAAAGCGTACTCAACAATCACGGCTTATACAATGAGACATGCTTTGAAAAATCTTATATCCTGTGCTAAGCAGTTGTCATGAAACGAAGCTTCCCATTACTTCTTTTGACATTTGTTTCAACATCAAATCTTGACACTACAAGTTTTATTCTTTGTCCCAGAACTAGATTATTCTGATTTATTCTACCTGTTGAATTCCTGTTCTTAACTGATTCCTTTAAATCACCCGGTCAGTCAGAGGTGGTCTCTGTTGCAAAAGAATTCCAAATATTGTAGTGCAGAATTTTGACTATACCAAAGTTTACACATCTCTTCATAAAAGCTAGACTTACCTAAGCCTTTCCTTCTTGTTTTTAATCCTAATGGCTGGTACTTTGTAACTGTTAACATAGAAACCAGTGGGTGAATACACAGGTAATCAATGTAGAACAAAATTATTGCATTGTTCTATAAAGAATAAATGAGATTTAAAATTGATACACATTTCTAAAATTGAACCCAGGCACTTACAGGCAATTTACAAGATACTGTGATTGTATAAACATGGCAACCCCCTTCTGCTCTGTGAAAACGTGTACAATACAAGTAACCTCATATAGCTGTTACAACTGAGTAACTTACTGAAATATTCTGTATCTTCCTATACTGAATTAGGATGGGAGGGATTTTGTTGCATTGCAACCATCGACATGAAAAAATAAAAAATCTTTACAGATAATGTTCTTGAGATTAATTACTGATAAACACTCTGAAGTGGTACTAGAGCTGGAATTCAGTTGCCTAAACTACAGGCATCTACTACCCTTTGATATACCCATACCAGCCTGTGATAGGCCTCTATTGCCTATGACAAGGGACTGTAGGAAGCTCTCACCCTTCCAGAGAAGCAGCTAAAGTCCGGCAGCTACTGCATTTAAAACTGCAGTAGACATATGTTTAAGCAACAAATACTCCCTAAGAAATATAACTGTAAGTTATAATAACTGTAAGTTATAATAACTGTACACATATATTAAGTATATTTTGATGTCATTACTGTCTCCTTCTCCAAATGGCATTTGTAAATGACACGTAGAAGCTTCCCGCCCATAACAAAAAAAAAAAAAAGCTGTACGCCTGTTATTCTTGTTGGGTTTTTTGATGACGTTATATAATATCATGAAGCTAAGTCTCTAAACTTTTATTTTACTTTTATACTTCTATCAGAAGTATTAAAAGCATCTCCATTGATACTGAGAACAGGATTCTTGTAAGCTATATTACATAGTAACATAATGGATATGCAAATCATATGTAATAACATTATGAACACTGAAATGTAACTATTTTATGAATGTAGTCTGTGAGATAACTATGTGACTATGATGAGGCACCAACATTTTTGGTGTAAATATGTTCTGCTGCTAAAGCTCGTGGGATGCTCACCGTGTGTCTGTAATTCTTGAAACGAATGCAGTCTGCTCAGGAAGACACTGCCACCTCTTTCCAGAAAATAACAGACAAGCACAGATTTGAAGGACAACATCATTTTCCTAAGCTATACATTAAACTGATAACTGTTTTGTGAGATTGATCAAAAAGAGAGATCAATCAATGCGAGATCAATGTGAGATTGATCAAAAAAGCTTCAAGTACACAAATCCTTGTGAAGGAAGGAGAGTTACCTTTCCAAGGGCATGTTTGTGAGTTTTGAGAAAGGAGACAAGTTGATCTAGAAGAACATTAAAGAAAAGCTTGTAAAAAGTTAAGACTTCATGAAATGAGAGTTGTATTAATTCTATCTATATTAGGTATCTAACTACCCCCGGAGCCCTGGATTTCAATTTCTCTAGTCTTTATGTAGAAGAAGGCAGTTACCTAAGGTGTTGGCATCTATACAGACTGGTTTGGGTTTCCTTGGGTTTTGGGGGGTTGCTTTTTTAAGGTATGTTTTGTCAAAAATATATTTTCTTCCTAATACATGGTACTGTCTTTCAAAGAGTTTTTTCAGCTAATGCATTCCTTCAGAGAGAAGCATGTAAGTCCCGAACCAAAATTAGATCTGCTGAACATTGTTTGCATAGTACGTAAGGACCTATACTCCAGGCACAGCTGGACAGGGAAAGGCAAACTATGATTTTATTGTGAGAGATGGGTGGTCGATTCAGATCTGAAGTTAAGAGGATTGCAGCAGTTGGGGAGACAAAGGTTATGGATCAAAGGCAAATGAGTTACTATTGCTTCAGAAATTGCCACCAGTCACCTGGAGCTCTGTAACTGATGGGGTACAAGATCTCGTTCTGTCCCAAATATAAAATTTATTTAATTCAACAGTTAGAGCAAGCAGAAACAAAAGCACAATCACTACAGTGGACATTCAGTAATTTACAAAATTGTGGAAATTCTCATTTGCCTACTCCTGCTGAAGCAGCACTTCTCCCAGGAACAGTGAGAGATGATACCACTCTTAAATACAAGTATGATTTCGATATAAATACCAGTTGTCAGCTTGGAGTTAAGCACATTTTTTGCTGAGATCACCATTGTCTAAAAACAATGCATAATAATATTAAACTAGATATATTGGTTTTTCAAAAATAATCAAACATACTTCCTTTACACGTATCTTCATGTGATTAAAGCCTTTTCATTACAAAGGCTGGTATGCTTAACATAGCTGTTTTATTTTTTTAAAGCATTTTTAATGCTGAATATGGGAGAGTATATAATCTTTATTACTGAACAAGTAAGCAAGCAATTCACTATTGCTTACAATGCAAAACTAGAAACCATTATATGGAATCAATAAATAATGGCGGGTGGGAGCTAGTCCTTTTTCTACACAATGCGTAGCCAAACTCTGCAAGTCATTACCATAGACAGCTCTGGATGATAAAACAACATACACAGACTCCATAAGAGAATGAGCTTAAATTCATGCAGCAAAACCTCTCCAAGACTATGGAGCAGAAAAATATGTCCTCTAGCTCAGGAAGATCCTAAACCGCAGTATCCCAGGAACCTGAGAACATACACAGATGCGAATCTGACTGTTTTTCCCCCTGGTTCTTTGCTCCTTTCCTAAGCATCTTTCACATTTGGCTAGAGGTTTTACCAGAGTAAGTATATTTAGGATCCTGCACATCCGGGTGGAGGAATGTTTAGCAGCCTTTTTTGTTGGTAATACGTAATACCTGCATGCACTTATTTTCACTTAGGAGCATGTGATTTTTTTCTCCTGAACAGAACTCTTTTAAACATGGGTCTCCCTTCGGTAGTTATATTCAAATTCAGAAGGACTATTAGTAACTAATTTTATTCTGGTTTTAATTATTTTGGTTAGCCTTTAGATATGCATTCCAGAAAATACACAGCAATAGGTACTACAGATGCATAAGTATTATTCAAGATCAAATAATGTGAATCTAGTTGAGAAAAAATACACACTGAAATGAAATACAATATGGACAACTAATTGATCACCATGAAAACTAGGATAGTGCTTAGCCTTTAAACGAATGAACTGATCTCAGAGAATTATAGCCGTTGGTTTCAACAAATATAAATCATGACTCTTTATTAGGAGAGGAAAAACTGCAACAGTCTGTCTTTGTTTCAATCTCCCCACTCCCCACAGTAAAAATCCAAATTATAATGATAAGAGACGTCTTCTGCTTCAAATATTAAATCACAACCAAAGAAGTGTCAACAAACAATAAAAAATGGGCAAAGCCAATAAAAATTGGCACAAACAGTTGGAAGAAGAATTTTCCTGTGTCTAATGTGATCATGATAAACCCTTCCCCTAACGTTTAGCAAATAAACAACAGTTTCATTAATGTATTTGTAAGATATTTTTAGACAGCTTTGGTCTTTTGATCTCTCTTCATCTCATTTCATTCTGTTTAGCATTTTACTTCCACCAGGATTCCCAAGATGTACTGAGATCTCTGAACTGTTTACTGTCTTTAAAATAATTGTTTCTGCCACATAGCACTATGTCCAGTATATACCAAAGTTTTCTACCGTGGCAGTGACCAATGTCCAAGCACTCTAATGAGCCATTAAATATCTAAGCTGTAACAATTTAAAATAAGATATATTGAAAAACATTTATGAGTGGTTTAAGTTCTTTTTTGTGTCATCGAAAAACTTGTGGAACCCATTCCAAGATGTCATCACATTAAGCAGATAGAAATCTGCGTCAATACATTTGAATCTGCTAAATTTTCTATACAATCTTACCAAATGATAGAAGAGCATAGTACAATAATGCCTTTGCATATAAACACACAGCTGGCTAAAAAAAACCCCAAAAAACCACAAAAAACCCACCAAAACAAAATCCATGTCTCCTCCAGAACTGATTCCTGCATTCTCACTTCTACATTAAATGGAAACATGTCCAATATGAGATTTTTAAAAGATGCCTAAGCTTTTGGTTTTGTTTTCATAGGCATAAATTTAATTGAGAAATTCCATCTGGAAGTAAGAAAAAAAAATGCCCTCATGAGGACAGTCAGGCAGTGAAGCAGGTTGCCAAGAGAGGTTGTGCAACCTTCAGCCTGGGAGATTTTCAAGTCCCGACTAGAGAAAACCCTGAGCAACCCGGTCTGACCCTGTAGCTGACCCTGCGTGACCAGGAGGTTGAACTGGAGACTTCTCGAGGTCTCCTTCAACTGATATTGTCCTATAATCCTACAGTAAATTCATTACTTGTATAAAACATCAAAACAAGGTGTTGGTATCAGCTTCTGAAGAACTGTGTGTTACTAAATATTTGTTTCACTTTCAAAATACAAATTGAAGAGTCAGCTTTGGTTATGTATCTATTATAGCCACTCCCAAAACAGTCTCATGCCTAAAAAGACTTATACTAAATATAGACCAACGTATTTCAGTCATTTAAAGTCTTCATCTTACAAACAATTCTGTAGCCTCTTATCCTCAAGTGGTTAATTTGGTTCTGAAAAGTTTTTGCTTCTTAATGTGACAAAGGCAAATACACGATATAACTAAATGAAATATGAGCATAGCCTGAGTTACTTGATTTAATCATTGCTACCACAAAGCTTTCCTTAAATTGTAACTTTTAACAAATTAAAAAATAAGTCTTTGATTTTGAAGCAAATTTTTCATAAACAAAAATCAGCATCTACCATTGGTTGCTGTTACTAATATCTGCCATTCAAACAGATGGCAGGAATAAAACCCACAGAGCAGATGTATTCCTTAATCAGAATGTTGTTGATTGACAGTTTTATACAGGTATTCATATAAATACAGGTATTTATATGAAAAAGGAGCCAAGTTTGGGCAATGACAGGTTCAAAAAGAGACAGAGAAAAAAAAATTGAAAATTCCCACTGAAGAACTCTTTCTAATTGGCATTCTGCTCACCCTGTGCAAAAGGAGAATGTTTAAAATATTTAACAGAAAAGTAAAGTTCAGCACTGTTCCAAGAGTATCCTGGGGAGAATAACCAGAAAGATGTAAGATGCTGTTTCAACACTGAAGAACGCTTCCTCTTCAAAAGAATATATCCTGCCAGATAATTTGATAATTATTTTGTTCATTCATATATATGATGTATTTTTTCATTGAGACATTATTTCCCATTGTGTTTAAAAAGTTTGAAAAAACTATTAGTATCTGAAAATTTACGATTCTTTTTCTTCTTCCTCCTCAATTCTGTAAAAAAGTGCTTGAGTCAGCTCCCATGAAAACAGGGGTAAAAAACAAATCATGATAAAATTTACTAAAAAATTATTTTCTTAGACTCCAGTCCCACAAATGGTTTGTATAAACCTCTCCCTGCCTCTCAATTTACTAGCATCTTTTTGCTTTTTATGTAGGAAATAATTTATATCAATACTAGCTTATTGGGATGTAATAGCTTTCCCATCTATTCCACAGT
The DNA here is from genome assembly GCF_964195595.1 of Calonectris borealis. NCBI lineage: Eukaryota > Metazoa > Chordata > Aves > Procellariiformes > Procellariidae > Calonectris > Calonectris borealis. Next base: position 104,463,480 of record NC_134312.1, read on the forward strand.
GGGTCAGTGACCTAGCCAAACAAATGAGGAAAGTGAGTACGAGATCTTCTAGGTTAGATGGCAGCAGGCTTCCATGGAGGCTTCCTTAATAAAGCTAAGGAAGAGCAGGCTGTAATTTATAACATCTCATACAGCAGAAAATGCACTAAAAGCACCATGTATCTTTATTCAAAAGAAAGACAGTAAGGTCTCAGGCATGGCCTTAGATCTAGTTGACAAGGGAAAAGAAATGACAGGTGTGCTCACAAAACAGACAGAAATGAATAAGAAAGGAAAAATGACATTCATCCTACAATTTACTACCAAAGTCTTTACCAGATGAAGAAACGAGATCATTTCAAACAAAGCTACATTATCTACATCTTGGTTTCTTTATGGAGAAACAGAGAAGGCTGTTATGTAAGTAAAATGCATAATAAAAGCATTTCCTTCTCTTCCAAGAGTTTTTTTTATACCATTTAGAAGTTTCTCTTTGAACAATTATTTATAATCCTAATTGTATTAAAAATGGTTAAATAAATGTATTAGTATCACGAAGCCTATGGATCAATCCCCTCCCTTCTCCTTGCTGATTTAAGATTTGGTTATATTTGGGGGTTTTTAAGATGGTCTCTACAAATAAGTCATAAACAAATACAGCCTGCTGAAATATTAATTTGTGTTAAATAATTTTAGCCCACACTTTTCTGTTGTTCACTGTTACTTGCACTGAGCATACAATAACAATCAATCTATTACTGGTGGTAACTGATATTAAAATTTCATCTAACTCAGTGTTTTCCTCGTATGCTTCAGTTTCAGGCATAACTAATGTAGTATTAGCATTAACCTTAATGAATTCTTCTTACCATTAAGTTTGAAGTTACCTAGACTAATTGTTATCTAAGAATCTCCGAGCTACCACATAAAGTCTATTAAGTTAGATTAGAGCAGAGGCAACTTATTCAAAAAAGCCTATTTAATTAAAGAGCTTAAATCCATATTACAACAATGGAATGTAAAAGATTTAAGAGTTCTAAATGAAAACCAAATTACTAACTTTTTCCATAAATCCTTCAGTCATATAAGTGAGCAAAGTTTAGAAGTCCTCTTCTGTGCTTTATCAGTAGCAATTTATGTGGTTTCTTATACTGCAGCAGTGAAAGAAACAAAGATCGTTGTGGACGTGAAATACAACACAGATTATGGAAATGTTTTATTAAATAATTACTCTTATTAAGCCAGTTCATTGGCAGTGACAGAATCAAGTGTTTCGAAGTTACAATACGGAAAAGATCTTTGAGACTTGAGAGTAATGCCCATTTTGATTTGCCTGTGCTCTGGACGGTAGAGTACCTGGAACATTTGGTGGTTAAATGTAGTGTGACAAATGGGTTCAAACCTTTTATCTTCTGCTTAACGAAAAAGATTTGTGAGAAATTATCATAAGACAATGCTAATTTTTCTTGCAGATGGGTATTTTATGAGTTCTCAGCATTGTCCTGAAAAATGGCTTCCCCCTCCTATTGGAGCACCTCAGGTTGCCCATTCTTGCAAAAGACAGCCTAGGACTTATGTGAGGACTGTGATTAAATTCCACATGGACTGAAAGATCTGTTTATACCCAAATGATTTTATTTTTTGAAAACATGTAATAGCCATTATATTCTGGGTGAACATGATAATCTCATCCTGTTTGCAATGCTTATTAGGGAAAATGGACACATGATTCAGTCATCAGGGAAATCTTTTTCATGGACTTCGTAAACAGATAGATTAGTTATGCAGCAAATTTATTACATTTGTTTATTCTCAGTCACTTCGACCATTTTCTAAACTTGCAAACTCCAATCATTCATTCCCCAGTCATCAAAGCTCAATAAATAAACACAACAGTCTTTTAATTCTTAGTCATTAGGAATCCTCAGTCCTCTTTATATCAATAAAGAACAAAACATCCTAAGTCAATACTGTCCTTTTTATGCAAGCTGAACAAAGTGGCCTGGATGATCAAAGGTCTTCTACCACTTGGAAAGAAATTACTTTTGCTGTAGGTATAAGATCCACGTCAGTACATGTCCTCAAGTGGGGGTACTCAACAAAGGATAACTGCAGCTTCCTGAGACTTCCCATTCACCTTCTGTCTAGAAGAAGATTCAATGTAAAAATCTTAACTGTAGAGCAGCACAGAACTTTCTTAATATATTCCCATTTGGTTTATTAGATAGCATAAAATAACACTGGACAGAGTTTAAAAGAAATGCAGAAGATAGCTTGGCAAAAAAAAATACTGAAAAAATCCCAGAAATAAGAAGAATCAAAATGAAAATCAAACGGCAACTTTCTATAGGCAAAGCTGACTGACCCACATTGATTGTAAATAGCTTGTAGAAAAAGTTTCTATTAGTAACATTTGGTTGCCTTGTATATAAAATTAAGACAATTTTATATTAGTGACAAGATAATAGAAATAGGCTTTCCTTTGATATTCTGTTCCTCCTGCATCAAAGGTAGATTAAAGCAAAGGTTCCCATCTGCAAATACTTTAAGACCTTCTTCATAATTTAGTATATCAGTTCAGATGAGCTTGGTATTACTTCTCTCCTAACAGAATGGTCATCTGGTGATAATCTTCCAGGTAACATTCAAAGGTTTGAATATAAAGTTTGTATTCTTCCTGACTGCATTTGAGGTGATAGATTGCATACTATTACTGTAAGTGCACTCTTTATGTTTTACTTGTATTTTATCAGTCTTTACACACTGTATCAACATATTTAAGATGGTAAGTATAATTCTCTTCTTCTTTGCTATGACAGTCCTGTGTACAGTGACAGGTGCCTGAACTCTCTTCCTCAAAGACAAAAAATCCAGGCAATGTCCAGGTGATGGCATAACTCAGATATTTTGAGTAACTCAGTGGAGAAGCTTCCATCTCACCACTGATTGCAGAAAGAGTGTAAGAAGTGGCATTCTTCGAGGAAATGAGCCTCTGCAAATATACTATTCCTTCTTGTTAAAGCTAGTTTTATGAATAATGTAAGTCTTGTTCCAAAACATAAGAATTATATTGTCCAAGTAAAGATTAGATTATGGTTTACAGATGTCAACCGGAAAGGCTTACATTGCTTCTGCAGCTGGTATTTGATGTAAGAAAACACCTCAGTAATGGAAGGGAACTTGGCCTTATTTTTATTGTATGAAAATCATCATGAAACAGGTTGTTAAAATGTTCTTAAGCCTTAAAAACCCTTAAAAACCCTTAAAAATGCGAGTGAAGCAGCACTCGCATTCGTAAGATCAACTGAATAAACATCTGTAATAATATATCATGTAAGCAAGTGTATTTGTGTGTGTATTTTATCCCATACCTCTCTTTTGCAGTACTGTTTTGTTATACTTTGCCTAGTTAAACTGAGCTGCTACAAGAAAATGTAATTCTCAGTCTTTAAAGTTTGTCCTTCAACAAAATTCAGATGAAAAAATACCAGAGATCACTCAATGGAACAAACCCAACTAGAAAGGCATACAACATTAAAGCAAGTCAAGAAATAAATCCTAAACTCTTCCCATTTTAAGAAACAAATTTAAGTCTTTCTTTTTTTTTCCAATCTCTATTAGAAATATTGTAATAATGCAAACAGGCAAGAAACATCACAATTATTATTCATTGTAGGTGCCACTTAGAATCATAGAATCATTAAGGTTGGAAAAGACCTCTAAGATCTTCGAGTCCAACCGTCAACCCAACACCACCATGACCACTAAACCATGTCCCTAAGCACCACATCTACAGTCTTTTAAATACTTCTGGGGATGGTGACTCAATCACTTCCCTGGGCAGCCTGTTCCAAGGCCTCACCACTCTTTCAGTAAACAAATTTCTCCTAACATGCAGTCTAAACCTCCCTTGGCACAACTTGAGGCCATTTCCTCTCGTCCTATCGCTGGTTACTTGGGAGAAGAGACCAACACCCACCTCACTACAACCTCCTTTCAGGTAGTTGTAGAGCGCGATGAGGTCTCCCCTCAGCCTCCTCTTCTCCAGACTAAACAACCCCAGTTCCCTCAGCCGCTCCTCATAAGACTTGTGCTCCAGGCCCTTCACCAGCTCCATTGCCCTCCTCTGGACACGCTCCAGCACCTCAATGTCCTTCCTGTAGTGAGGGGCCCAAAACTGAACACAGGATTCGAGGTGCGGCCTCACCAGTGCCGAGTACAGGGGCACGATCACCTCCCTGCTCCTGCTGGCCACACTATTTCTGATACAGGCCAGGATGCCGTTGGCCTTCTTGGCCACCAGCACCCCCAGGTCCTTTTCCTCCGGGCAGCTTTCCAGCCACTCTTCCCCAAGCCTGTAGCGTTGCATGGGGTTGTTGTGGCCGAAGTGCAGGACCTGGCACTTGGCCTTGTTGAACCTCATACAGTTGGCCTCGTCCCATCGATCCAGTCTGTTCTACTTCATATACCACAAAATCCTTCACAATCATGCATCTCTTCTATTCCTTTCCCCCTTGACCATCAAAGCAGCTACAGCTAGCTAGAGACCAAAATTTTATAGATAACTTGCATTATTTATGTGGTTAAATAATACATCTGTAATCAGTTTAAAATAATTAGGAAAAAGAACACAGAACACATTCTAGAATATCATAATCACCAAACTATAAATACTTGTAAATCAGCAATGCTATAAAACAGTTTCAACTAAAAAAAGGGATAACTATAATCAGAAAAAGGTATTTTGTACAAAAGGGATCTCAGATCTGGGCACTTTATTCTCTGAGCTGATAGGAAAGGCCCATATACTTCATATCCACATTGTTGTATAAATTCTGATGCCATAGGCCTATTCCCTCTGCAGAATATTAAGTCCAGAAAGGTTTTGTGGCACTGGCTCTTAGCTTTTGATAAGGAGCTCAGGTCAGAACATCTCCTATAGTTGGTTTCAGATATATCATCTTTTCTCTTTTGACATTACTATAGTTAAAATATCCAATAAAATCTCTTAACTTTTCCTAGCATATAAATAAGGATCATAGGAAATTTACCAGTCTGGACCTTTTTTGGACAGTAGTCATGAAAGACTACTTCTTTTGGATTTTGCTCTGAAAATAAGCATTTTTTTAACAGCTAAAGTATTTTTAAGAGGTCTACAATAACATATATACAAATGTACAACTATTTTTGTTGTTCAGTGTTATTTCTTCATTACAAGTTTTCCTTTAAAAATGAGATTCTGTGAAATGCAGACAGCCAACTTATTTTACGTTGAAATGGACTTTCAGAAGTAAAATACAAGACACACAAAATTTCAACTTTTTCTATAAGTAGAATTGTACGATGAGCCTTTGGCACAACAACAGTGTTTATCATCTATTTTCCAGATATGCACATTTAAACAGACAAGCTGAATGTTGAAACATTCCGTATGGAGATGGAAATGGAGGAGACACAAGGTACACAAACACGTACATACAAAAGAGGATCTGACTATGAAGCTCCATAAGGCACATAATTTTACAAGACATTTTGGGTGTTTTCAAAAGTAGAGTCCATTGCAACAAGTTGCTAAAATTCTTTTATTCTAAATTGTGGATGTGAGATGTAAAGTTCAAGATTCTAATCTCAAAACTTCCTAAAGAAACCTTAAAATTAACTTTAATTATGGCTAAAAAAAATCAAGTGGAAAAACAGTTATAAAATACTAACCTGTACTTCTGTCATACAAATTCTGAAAATGTTAGCTTAATCATGAAGTAAACAAAGTGCTGATACCTATTTTTTTTCTAAGTATAACCATTCATAGCCTGTCCAGTCCTCCAGTAACATGGTTTTAATTAATCTCAATCAACAAGATTAGTTTACCTGTGCACTTATCTACGTGAAACGAATATCACTATATCACCTATGCATTTAAATCACAAAGCTCATCAACTTCTGTTGGCAAGGTGAAAGATAAAAGCCACAGAAGGTCCTTCCCAGCCTCTGTCACTAATGATAAACAGCATTAACTGCTTCTGCAGACACTAATGCTGCTATCTTGGGAACACAGGCAAACACCATGAGAACTTTACAGCTTCACTAATCATACTCTTGTTTGTCACAGAACACCAAATAAAATCTCAACAAGAAAAGGCAATAAATATTAACAGCTATGAACAAAAGAAGGTCACATTAATATGTAGATCTTTAAATACAAGATGCTTTCTTCATTAACTAAATAACTTGTTCATTATTATAGAGTGTCAAGGGGGCGTAAGGGAGAAAACACATTAAAAAAAAATCCCCGATTGAGAGCTTTAATATATTATCTACTCAACATTTAATACTTACAGAATAGGGATTTTTGCTTGTTCTACTTTTAATTCAAAGTTCTAAGATGTTTCTATCATCTATTTTATAACCCATGTATGTTGTTCAGCTTTTGCTTTACCCAGAAACTGATAAGTAAAGTTTGGTTTTGGTTTGCATTTTCCTCTTTTTCTCCCCAAAGTTTTGATTTTTTTTTTCTAATTGGAAAGAGTGTGAGGGCATACCTGGATACCTTCCTGTTTCTTTTTGATCATAGAGCCACGGTGATGGTTTCCACTTTTTCCCTCAAGAACTAGGTGAAATTATCCCTACCATACACTGTCTAATACTCCTTTAAAAAAATAATATTAGGTAGACTTGAGCTGCCACCAGTGTCCCAATGTCTATGTGGATGTATGCTTAGGTCTTGCAATTCATCTACATCAATAATATTTTTATTATACAAATGCTTGGTGAAGGATTAGCAGGAACAAAAAGAAGTGAGCACGCCCAAACTCCACTCTCCCTTGTATAATGCTATACCTAACCCAAATATATTGTTTACACCCAATTAGTCTAAAGGCTTTATCCCTACATTTTTGCCCTTTAGTTCCCCTAAGCCCCTGCCTATACCTCGGCAAGCTGTTCCCACCTTCCCTTCACTCAACAGCAACCACAAGGCACTCTCTGTACCAAACCCTGGGCTACAACTCCTTGCAATGCCATGCACTCTCGAGAAATGAGAGGAATAATCTAAGATTAATGTGACCAGACACTCCACCGTTATCACCGTAGAAAAGTTGCACAGGCTGTTTCCAAAAGTGGTTGTGAACTATATTAGCGGGGCCATGTATGTAAAGCCTTTTGGGAGCCTAGGAAGAAAGCCCGAGTGAAATAATCACCTGGGAAAAAGCAATCGGAGAGCCTTGCATCTCAGCCCTCCTTACGCAGGAACCTTCCCCTCCCTTCTGCTGCAGTACCAGCCTGGGCCCCAAATGCTCCTTCACAAGAACCAAAGCATCACTCGACAGCACCACATTTATGTGATCTTTCTTGTACACCAGCACCGAAGATAAAATGAGACTATCAGAAGCTAGTGGCCTGTGAAGGGCACAATAGTTCTTCTGTCACGGCTCAACAATACCCTTAGATATATAACCCCAGACTCAAGTGCATGTGGGAAACCTGAACATTAACAGTATTCAAGACACGTGGTTAAAATGAAAAATGCTATTTTAATAATCACTTTAATATCATACTAAAAAGTCAGAGTTCTTAAGATGCAAATATATTTAGGGATATATTCAAATTGATATTCAGTTGCATGATTCTTTCATATGTGTTACTTCACTCAAAATAAATTAAATCAATTCTATTTTTATATATTGCACTGTAAACAAGCAATCTTTTTATACTTAAAGGCTTAATTTATTTTAAAAGAATACTTACACTTTTGAATTATTTGTAACTGATTTATTATTGGCAAGTAGGGAACACAAGCCAACCTTGACAGTGGTATGGATTGGTTACACGCCTAAAACTAATCATTGGAAATTAAGCACACCCAGTCAAACCAACATTACAGATTGCTGGTGATATGCGAAATTTCAGGGATACACATCTGAAAATGTAAACAATATGTGTGAATGTGTGAATCAAAAATTAAAATTGTACACGTGCAACGGGAAGTCTTCAGAGGTGTTAAGAGAAGAAATAACTGGAATTTATTATTATGAGACCAGGCTCATCTACAAAATAAGCTGAAAACATATTCAGTGCATGAGTTTCACATTTATTTTACCTATCCTTGATCTAATTCCTTTCAGACTTCAAGTCGTACTAGGAGCCTTAAAAAACAAACAAATGAAACATTTGTTTTTGTGGAAATTGTTTTAATTAACTGAAAAATTGTTTTAATTAACTATTATCGATAGTATGATCAAATGGGATGCAGGAATGAATAACATTCATTCGGTAGGCTTATTTAGATCTATCTTCAAGATTTTCACACTACTTATGTAAAAAGTATGAGAGTATTAATATATCAGTTTAATCAACACCAAAAAATGAATTTGATCTTATTTTAAAAAAAAATGTTATAAAATATTTTGTCCAAAAGATATGAGGATGAGGAGTATCCACAAAAGTCAGTAACATTTCTTTCACAGAAGGACATAGAAACAACCAGATCAAGTTGTAAAGCCAGGTATCATTAGTAAATAGAAGATGCTTAAGGACAAGCATGAGATCAGGACAAGCAAGTATTAAGCTTTCTCAGAATTTTCTGGTATCCTGCAGAAGGGTGTCATTCAAGGATTTCCTGTGCTGGAGTTGGTATCTTTCCACCTAATTGCTCTGAATGATTTTTTTCCCAGTTGTTGCTTTTTTAGCTTACTTAAACTTTTTGGCATCTACAACATCCAGTGGCAAGGAGTTCCACAGCCCAGTGGTGTGTCAGTTTAAAGATCGATTTCTTCTGGAGAGCTGAAACTCTCAATTCCCCTTCTATAGCTCATACTCAGGAGAGACCCCTCTGGAAAGTAGTGGGAGATTCCTGAGGAGGAGCCTAAGTTGGATACTCCATTATCTTAGGGCCATTCCCCCTTTCTTTTTACTGGTTATAGAGCCTAACAGGGTAATGCTTTCTGGAATACATGTATAATTTCTAAACACGTACTTCCTAGACTGCATGCATACTTCATAAACATATCATACAGATATGTTTTCCCCCCACTAAAGTGAGGGATATTAATGGTAAAACGTTCAGAAAAAGATAGTAAGCCATTCACATAGATACCCAATTCTTTCCTGAGATCATTTAAAGCCAAATTCAAATAGAACAGCAGGATCCCAAAATGGTATTTCAGAGAAGACACGTTCAAACAAGACTGTTGTTTGACTTTCAAGCAAAAGACTTTTAGAACTCATTCATCAAAAGATAAACAAACATAAGAGACCTTATCACACAGGTACAGCAGATATAACAGAAAAAGCAAAAAAAAAAAAAAAAAGAAAAAAAAAATCACACCTTTGACAAAATGGGAGATAAAAGTAGATAACAGGAAGCAAACAGGGAACCAGATTAAAGTCACTATCTTGAGAACTTGTTTCAATTCAGATCCATTCAGTAGAGATCTACTTCACAGCAAAATCTTCTCGGGCTTTAAGAAGAAATCACAAAAAAGCTGTCATTCCAAAACATATGGTCATGTAATAATTGAACACCCTATTATTCTGTTAGGACATAAGACTTTCAGTGAAGCAACAGTGAAACAATTTACTTTCAGCAGTCTGATCGTGAATGAAGGAAGCGTAGGTCTCACTGTTGTAGGAAAAAGGAGTAGAGGAAAGGATTGTGCACGTGAAAGCTTCCTAAAATCAAAACTTTGCCAGTTTTGAGCAAATTTAGATACTTTTGGTCGTAAGTTATAGACCTAGAAAGCACTTGTCTGTCAAGGAAGGAAGCTATTAAAAGTCATAATAACGGGTGAGACTGAAAGGGGCAACTGGATGACAGTCACGTGCCTCTATTTGAGAGTGAGAGGCAGATCATTACCAATTGCTTACTTATGCGAGACTTTCTTGGCTCTTTCCTTAGTCCGTGAAGAGACACCGGTTCCTTTAGGGTGTAAGCTAGGGAAATTAAGCACTTACTCCAATTATTCCTCTAGAAGAACCCGTTTCTCTCCCCTGAGGAAGCTTAGAAATTAGCAAAATTCAAAGCTCCAGAAAACAAGCTTGGGAAACCGAAGCCCAGGAACGTCAGCTTTTCATGAAAGGAAAATTTCTTAAGAACAGTGTGTGACATAGATTTCTTGTCATTCTGTTGCATTAAACTGTTAGACATTACTGCTAGATAGTAATCCAAATGGATTATCCTAATACAGAGGAATATTTGAAAAAGTTGTATATATAGCCAATACAATAACGGAGGCCAAAAATGTGCTAAGTTCAACCTACATTGTTTTTTGATCTAAAATTCTGAGTTTGGACTTGGCAGGAACGCTCACAGTGCAAACTCTTATTCACATGGTCATGAAGTATCAGTGATTTCAGATGAGTTCCTGCAAGAATTCTGTTAAGTACCATAAATAATATTATGGCTCCATATGAAAGACTCATCTGAGTTTTTGAAGAGTGATGGATCCTACTATATTACTAACGTAGATCCACTGGGCATTATGATAGATATAGGCACTTATTTCACCACCTTTCCAAGGTACCATATCCTTCTTAGTCATCTCAGGATGCAAGAAATCATTTATATCCATTTCAAAGCTGTGTTTGGGATACAGTGTGTCGAAATGACCAGCGTGACAAATAGCAGTTACAAATACAATTACAAATACCATTACAAAATATCTTTCTATTGGCATTGCAGAGAAATATATCAGCTGTTATACTACTGATTGGGAAGACCATCTTAGGAAAAAATATCCAAACAATCATCCAACTTGATAACATCTTCCAGGATTGAGTTTTGGGTAATTTCTCTTCTTCTGATCCCCTCCCAAGGGATCATGTGTACTCTTCCTCAAAACATATTTACCCTATTCTATCCTATCCAATATTCCCAACTGAAAATTACTTTAGAAAACATATAAGTGATCACCTATTTGAGAGCAGGAGTTACAACTACCTTTGAAATTACATCATACCCTAGTGTTTAAATTGCCAATGACCTGGTTCAGTGACTATCTCACACAGGTACTACGATGACGTCAGGAGCCATGAGAGGGATTCAGCCAGAACGTAGTACAGCTAGGTGACGGAAGAAGCTGTCACAGCAGGAGGAACAACAAACAGACATAGTCAGAGGCAATTTTTCTGTGGTCAGCAGTTCCACTACCACTATGTCAGAAGCAGTGAAAATTTCCCGTGGAAACAAAGCAAGAATCTTCAACAGCTGTCTACAAGGTACCTTTGAAATCTGTAGCCAACAGACAATAGCAAAGACATGGGAAGAAGTACATTAGAAATTTAATCTTGCAAAGTTTTACTTAAGTGTTTAATTTCAGATATAGTTCCAGTGGAGTAAACTAGCTTACTCTTGTGATTTAAGTTAATCACCTAGGGGCCTTCTATGATGGAGTGACTACATCAGTGGACATGGGAAGGGCTACCAATGTCATCTATTTGGACCTCTGAAAGGCCTTTGACACAGTCCCCCACAACATTCTTCTCTCTAAACTGGAGAGATATGGATTTGATAGGTGGACTGTCCGGTGGGTGAGGAATTGGTTGGATGGTTACATCCAGAGGGTAGTGGTCAACAGCTCAATGTCCACATGGAGATTGGTGACGAGTGGTGTCCCTCAGGGGTCCGTACTAGGACCATTACTGTTTAATATCTTCATCAACAACAAAGACAGTGGGATCGAGCGCACCCTCAGCACGTTTGCAGACGACACCAAGCTCAGTGGTGTGGTTGACATGCCTGAGGGACAGGATGCCATCCAGAGGGACGTGGACAAGCTCAAGAAGTGGGCCCTTGTGAACCTCATGAGGTTCAACAAGGCCAAGTACAAGGTCCTGCACATGGGTCAGGGCAACCTCCTGTACCAATACAAGCTAGGGGATGAAGGGATTGAGAGCAGCCCTGCTGAGAAGGACTGCCAAGGTACTGGTGGACGAAAAGCTGGACATGAGCCAGTAATGTGCGCTCGCAGCCCAGAAGGCCAACCGTATCCTGGGCTGCATCAAAAGAAGCGTGGCCAGCAGTTCAAGGGAGGGGATTCTGCCCCTCTACCCAAACCATTCTACGATTCTAAATGATCTGCATAAACACGTGCAAGTTAAAGATCATAGCTGAATCTGTAAATTCTGTTAGAATGGGCCATAATTTTTCTGTATTTTCAATTAAACCTATTTCAGAGGAACCAGTCACCCCTGGATAAGTGATGCAGTAACTTAGGAATTCACTAGTCTAGAGGATAAGATCTGTACTTGTATGTATGGCAATATAAAAGAAAACAGCACTGTTCTGTTATAGAACACCACTGTCACTCCCTTGTCACAAGCAGCTGAAATGGAGCAGTTTCTTTTCCAGAAAAGACTTCTGAAAATTATTGTGCAAAGTTGCTTAAAAACTACATTCAGAAGTGACTCTTGATACAATAATTCACTCACACAGAGCAGTATGGATACTGAAACAATAAAAGATCACAGATTTTGTTTACGTAGCTGAGAGCTTTTTCTCTTTTCAGCTTTTAGTAATGTCATTTCTATAATATCCAATATTCTCATATGCTAAAACTGTTATTTAGAAGGCTAACAGAATGTAAGCCCCTTTCTATAAACAAGATGTGACTAATTCTATATTATCTCAAGTAGAATCCATGTATTAAGTAGATATTAATAGAGAATTTTAGTGCATTTTAATTTCATATATTTAAAATACACGCATTACACATCTCATAGCTGCACTTCATTTTTTCTTCCTTCATCTTTAAAACAGCATACAAACACAGGACCATTTCTTCCAAGTGAAAGGATCACTTGGCGGTCCCAGATATTTCTCCCCTCCAGTACTATCATAAGTGATAAATTACGACAAATTGCAAGCCTAAGAAAACAACACTTTAAACTGTATTGTCATATTTATTATAAAATTCCTGGTTCATTGCATTTTGGCATTTTATACAACTGGTTCTGACAGTGATTAACATGGTTTGGGCTTCTGCTGTTTCACCCAAGAGAAATAAAACACCAAAATCTCTGCAGGTGTGTAATGGGCCAGGGATTCACAATCTGTTCTGCAAAGTCAGACTTCAAAGACTTCAAAAACAAAAATCCTAAAGTTGGCATTGCCTCTGTAATCATTTAAAGCTTTTTGCATATTTCAAGGAATTCTAGTTTCAATGTTTTAATCAGCACTGTTATTCAACATTTTTCTGTAATAATTTAACCAATTGCATGACAAATTCACCATTAGCTTTGAGTTTCACAAACCAAGTAACATAACAACCAGTAAATTTGAGACTAAATAAAAGAGCAACCTAAATTATTGAGTACTTATTTGAACTTGAGAGGAGTTTTCACTTATTTGAAGCACACTGTACAACTTACCTGATGCATATGGGTGGTTAGAATTATACAGTAATTACAAAACAGCAATCAGACAGTTGCACCTGCAGTAAAGAAGCCTCAGGACAACATCCCTAATTGGTTCTATGAATACCTGTCTAAAACTAACACAGAACTTATTGAAGAGGAGTTGAAGTTCAGGCTGTAACTTCAAGTCCTTTACAACTGAAAAAAGATTTAAAGATAAACTCCAAAATATAAAATATTTCTAAAAATGATAATACAAAATCTCTTTCTTGTGTGTTACAGAAATTTCAAGAATGTATTTTATGATTAAATCTCTCTATTAAGAAGCGGAGAAGACAATCACTTGATACATTTGCTTGTGGTTTGGTTTTGTTTTTCTTTTTAAGTGCATTTCCTTATATTCAATATACTTTTATAAGCACTTTAAAAATTTTTTGCTCCCTACCAAAGTGTTATTTTTCTTGACATTTGGCATTTAGTTTGAAATTTTGACTCCTTTGTTCTTCAAAAGCATAGTCTCTTAACTATGAGACTAAATATTTCAGTCTTTTAAGAAGACTGAAGTAGTACTGAAAACAGCAAATAAAAATAATTTCATTTCCCCTTAGTTTGAAATTATAAACCTTACTGCAATGTTCACTCATAAATCTGATAGTCACAGCTTCAAAATATTCATCAAAAGAAAATGCGTAATTCTAATACAACATAAACCAATGGAAATTGTTTATACCATTTTGCTGAAGACTCAGTCAAAACCATTGATCTAAACCAAAGATAAAATCATCCTCTTGATCATAATAAAATAACATTAGTAGAAGGAATAAGCCAAACAAATCTACCATAAGAGGAAGGTTATAAGAGTTGAAGTACCATACAATGTTAAGCATTGTCCTTACTAGATGAGGGTTAACTCAAAAAAAGGTCCATTAGATGTCTTTTTAGTTTCATAGCTGTTCATGATTTAGGGGAGTTAGGTCTGAGTGAGTCATGCAGAATAGCATCATCCTGTGCACTGTCCTGGCTCCTGACTTGGCTGAGTGCGATGGATTGCTGCCATCTTAATGCCTCCACTTCTCTCTTTGCTTTACATCAGCTTTTGTATCAGACCTTTGAACTTGAGGGGGAGGTGAAACAAGCAGACTGTCAGATATGAGCAACGGTCAGAGTTCCTGAATTTTTAGTCTTATGAGTTACCTATTTCAGCATGATTCATGCCAATTGTTACGGCTGAGTTTTTTTGTTTTGTTTGGGGGTTTGATTTTTTTGTTGTCGCTCTTTTGTGTGTAAGCACAGAATGGGAGAAAAATGTTAAACTTCATTCGTTAAATCCTTATGCCTATGACCAGCTTCTTGCTCCCCCATGTGTACTTTATACTGACATAACTCTACAACAGTCTCAGTATTATAAAAAAAAAGTTTTAATCCCTTCTTTCAGTAACATGACAAGACTGAACTTGGACTCATTGACTCTGTGTAAAGAATGAAATTTACCTTAAAGAAAAAGTGTTCTTGTGTCTTTTAAAGATTCCCCCCCCCCAACTCGTAAAGGTATCAACAGCTTTAAGACTCAGATACAATTAAAATCAGTATCTTCCATTAATTTAAGGGGAAAAAAAAAAGCCTCAGCTTATTCTTTATTAACAATTCCATATTTTTACATTTTCTTTAAAATTTTGTAACTTTGGTGCTCTGCATGAGTTATAATGTTGTCAATCTGAAGGAAATTAAGAGATAGACAAGTAACAAAAGCAATTGTATTTGCTATTCTTGGAGATCCACATGCTTCACATAAAACTGTTGCAATTACACTCTACGCAAGGACTTAATAAATATTAAGCAAAAAATGCAGTTAAAATGCAATACTAAACATGGCTGAAATAAAAGTACTGAGTAGTCTATATAGAGAGACTACAATATATAAAAAGTGCGGTCAAATCATAGTATAATAGGAAAAAAGGTAGTCATGCTCTACAGAAGAAAGGGCACTTAATGAGGAAAAACCACCTAGTAAAAGGATATAGGGAACATTTTTCAGTCTTTTGCAAAGAAAGAGACTGCATACAGATGCCTCGCAATGGGAATTTAAGAAACTTGATATGGAAACTTTAAAGTCCTGATACAAACCCCATCCATCCATTAGATAACAGCTGGAAAGATAATATGCATATGACATTTGAAAAATAGATTTTCTACATATCATCATATACTGAATTCTTTCTAATCACTAACAATTCATAACACTCATAGCAATGTTCTAGTAGTCATTAGTTGCCATTATTCTTGATGCTGAGGAAACATCAATGAACAAACTTCAATTAACAATATATAGCCATGACTGTATTGTGTAGCCTCCAGTGTGCCTGTATTCGAAAGCCTAGAGGCAGAACATACAAAATCAGAATGCAAGAAGTTGCTGTGTGCCATCAAATGAGAGAAAAATAATGATTTAACATGACAAAATACAGAGGAGAAGCCCAGGTGATGTCTGCCTTCAGTATGTCCTGTGTCCACATATAATCTACTTGAAGAAGTAATTAATAGATGGACAAAGTACCGCAAAAGTGAGTTATTAAAATCTGGACAGCAGAAATGAACAACCAGAATGCATTAGAATATTCAAGTGTTACAGATTCAAATATCAGAGAATGCAAAACATAACAAAAATGATGCTAATTTCCCCCCTGTAAAATAACAAAAAAATATTATTAGCATCATTATCAGCTAAGCATGTGTGGCAAAATATTAATTTCCTTCTCTATTACATAGAAAAATATGAGAGATGTAGGAGCTCAATAAGGTACAAATATTGGCCATTCACAGAAGGTTTGGGTTTGGTGTTTTGTTTTCTATTTCTTTTTTAATCATAAGGCATCCAACCAAAGATGATAATGTTAGGTTTCCTTCCTCATATTCCACAATTACAAAATGAAAGGCGACCGTTATAGGTTGTTTGTGTGTATGCTTTTTTGTTTTTTCAGAGTTTAACGCTCCTGTTTCTAGGTCTGTAATGCTATCAGTTTCTCTCTGACTTGTAATAAGTTTAGCACTGAATAAGGATGTTAAATCTGCACATTAATTCAAATGTTGTAATAAAGTATTGCCGTGTCTCCTTGATATGAAAGTTCAGTGGTATTATTCCTATGATTATTAATTCCTTTGGCATACACCCAGAAGTATTTATACTGTATATAAATTAATAAGTTATGCAGCTAGCAGTTAGTTGAAGTCACTTTTTCCAGTTTCTGTTAATTAATAATGTGGCTGTCATGTTAAACCAAAGGATTTGTGCAAAAAATCTCAAATCCTTACGGCAAAAAAAATGTTAAACTATTAGCTATCAAACTTTAAAAATTCTAATCAATACTGTTAGCCTAAAGTCACTTTTGGCCTTACCTGGAATCAGTTTTCTCAAATAATTATTTTGTTTTATCTCAAAGACTTTGTCTGCAATGCTTTGTTTTCAGAGAAAATGAGAAGCTGGGGAGAACAAAGAATTCACTCAGAGAGCTGATTGTTTGGTATCTATTAAATAATGTATGTATGTATGATGTCAGGTAATGCAGAATTAATACTGCAGATCCAAATGACTGTAAACTATCCAAAGGCTATAAACTCTTGGCTGATTATGAGTTATGTCCTTCAAAGTTTCGTTTTGATGGATATCTATGGGATTTTCCATTGATACAAGTCTACTGAGAAAAGACAAGATTTGAATGTGCAGCTTCAGTAATCATTTTGATGCTTAACTATTATAAATACCTTTCATGTTAAATTTGGGAATGCAAAATAAATGTAGCTTTCCACTCTGATGTCCGTTGTACTTCATTTTGAGATCTGAGCAGCAAAATTGCATTTGCTACAAGTAACACAATTATTTTGTAGCAAATAGAAATGTTAATCATCAGTATGAATGTCAACGAGACAGTTGGCTTAATTATATCAAGACTTGGGGGTTACTATGTATCCCAGTTTCCTGAGGGTTAAAATTTCCTTCCTATGCAAAGCTGATTCAAGACTTCTCTCTAAGACACATTTTTTAAGTTTAAAAACTAGCCCCTCCCCCTCAAAAAACCCACACCGCCCAAAAAAAACAGCAAAAAAACCCAGAAAATTATTAGTTTGAAACTAGAATGGTTCAAGTACTGCGTTTGATTTTATGAGGATCGCTACTAAAAAGGGACTTTCTTTTTGTTTGAAGTAACTGCAATTTCTGTATACCCTGCTAATTCTACAAAATGGCTATTCCTGACTAAAACTCAGAGATTTCATTTTAGAAATAACCTTTACATAGAAAATGTACACAGCAAACGATTTCAGATGAGTTCTCTTACAGATAGTATTACTGACATAATTAGATATATTACCGTATATCGTTCTGTTAGTTATCTCTTACTGCAGTTCATATGGTATTGATTTTAGTGACCCACACAAAAATGCTTTCACAAAATCTGGAAACCCTACATTTCCAGATGATAATGATGACTACTGATGTGGCACGCACAGCAGAAAACATACTACTTTTCCTTGGTATTTTGTTCCTCTGCTAGCTCTGAATTTTTAAGATATCTAAACCACAAGACAGATACTTGAAACTCTGAAGCAGGTATCTGGTTAATTAGTCCGATTATGTAAGGACAGAGAAAGTTGTTAGCTAAAACAAGAGAACATACAATGTGAAGCTGTTCCATACGGGAGCCCGAGCAAATGCCTATCTGCCTAATAAGTCCAAAGCCCAAAACCTTCCTTGCAGCGCTCTGCGAATGCAGCCCAGACACTTCACGAGCGTAGGAGAGAAACCCAGGGGTTAGCTGAATTGTGAATGTTCAGACAAAAAACAGCTGTGGTGGCTCTCACACATCCATATTTAGATTCTGTCCGTGACACCGTGTCAGCACAGCAGGTTTAATGAGAGTACCCAGCGAATGCAGAAGAGCTATCCTATATATCTCATCGGGAGGAGCTGACCTGAGGCTACTGTAGCTCTACCGAAACAATCTTTAATCTGACTCAACAAGCATTCAGGATTTTCTCAGTGATGTTTCTTAGCAAGTCAGTAGCAAACATTCTAATGTAGCTTGACCTGTAGGATATGAAAGAGGAAAAGAATAAACAAACAAAAAACAGGTAGTAGAGAAGACAGAGTAAAAAATTCATCCAAGATGTTTTAAGAGTTTGTCATTTGAAATTGCTCTGCTTTTTTTTCTTTTTTTTTGATAAGCAGACTTAAGGGACAGGAAGAGTAGAGGTATAACATGCTATTTCTAAACTACCTAAAACCAGAAGAAAATGCCTAAACTATTTCTTTGTTGACTAAAATAGCACCAATACTTTAATTTTAGCAAAAGCCTCAAATGTTCATGACTCATCTTTAGGAGATTAGAGAGCAGCCGTAAGACTGAAACATTATTTTTAAATTCTACTCAGTACTTCTACCAAGGTCTCATAGATGGTAAATGTTGGGATGGAACCTGGTTAGGATTTATATTTCTTCTTCAATCTTAATCTTCCTGGAGTTTAGACAGGCTTCTCTATAACCCTTACCTTGTACATATTTTTCTAACACCTTTTATTTTTTCTGTCTCAACAAATCCGTGTTAATATATGCATTGGTCACAGAGAGAATGAGAATTCATACAAAATATGGTGGTGTTATAAAGAAAAAAAATTCAGCCTCTGAATGATTCAATGAAGTTCTGTCTATTGGTTTTAACAGATGTGCTACAGAATCACAGACTTTTTTTATATGTGTATAATTCTGGCAGAAAAATGTGAAGAGTTATGCTCCAATCCAGTTATGCTTTTTCTATGTGTCAGCTCAAGTTTCATCTTTTTTCTCAGGCAACTTTTATATACTCTTTATGTTTAAAAAGTAATATATAAATAAATAGTAACACCTAAGAAGCAATGACATACCAAACTTGGGAAGCTGATTAAATAAAATTGAGAATGTGGCAAAAATCCTCTGTTTCTTTACTTCATCTAAGATTTTTTTTCTCCCTGCTCAAATCAACTGGCAAATCAACTAATTTTATAATTTGACATTTTATGCGCCATGCATAGTGAAAAGAACACGCCATGGCACTTATGAGCTATTGTGCTTGAAATTATGCAGTTCTGTGCAATATTGTAGTATTCTAATGTTGTTATAATATCATTTCTTTGGCTAATTTTAATGCTGTAAATACCTACTCTAATTGCTTAAGATTATCTGATCGATCATAGCAGTGAAAGTCCTGGTGAGTGAGTGCTCTAAGGAGAAACAATTGGATAATTCTAACCAGAAAAAGTTCCAGTTCTTTGTAAAGGACATAATTCTCCCCAGTGCTAAAATTTTACAGGAGGAGATGCTAAAACATACAGTTCCAATAAATATGACCATTGTCACAAGCTGCACCAAAACCAAACTGAGATAAACTATACTGGCACAAACTAACCTTAAGCCCACCTAATGAAAGATAAGAAAAGATCTCATTATTTTAATTTTGTCCCAAACTGAAGATTTCCTGAGGCTTGTAGTTTGACACTTTTACCTAATCTAATGATGTATGGTCTTCTGTAATTCCTGACACCAAAAATTTAGTGCATTACATATTTGCTATTAGTGAAAAAACAGTGTGCACGTCTGGTATAAAAACCTTAAATGTAAATATTTCACAGCCCATTCTCATTAAAAACATAAAATATTTCTCATTCATTTATTATGTCCATTTGGACGTGTGACATGTATTTTTTGAAAGCACTCTGTAAAAGAAAAATAAAAAAAACCTTCCAAAATAGCTTGAAACACATTGCATAAAACCTAAAAGCACTTAAAAAAATACAAGTTTTTAAGAACTAGGTTTATTTACTTATTAAAAAAATTAAATTTCAGATTTAAACACAGTTGAAGGAAATAAATAAAATGGTTGTAATGGAAGAGAGAAATTACTGGTTAATTTCATGTCTCTTCGCAATTATAATAAATTTATAACACTTTCTTTTTTAGATGTCACAAGTGAAGACCTGGAAGGAATTTTGGCCTTAATCCTGCAAGTTACAAAGCATTTTATCCTTAAAAGTGACAAGCACCTCAATATGTTTCTTTTAAATTTAGTATCTAAGAAATGTCCCTGAAATCAACAGGAGAAAATAACTTCAGAAACACTGGATTTAATTATGGATTTAATTAGTGGTAAACTTGCTTGCAATTTCATATAACACCTCTCAGCCAGCCTATCTTTAAAAGCATTCATTGCCATCATTGTCCTAAAGGCCTACACATTTGCAGGAGGATAACTCAACTGATAGGGACTGCTGGTGTGCGAGAATACCTTGACCAAGCCTCCAGCATCGCAGAACACACAAAGGCATTGCAGCATTTTATACTCGCCTCAGAAATCTCCCACTCAGTGGTAACGATTGAACTGAATTAAAAATTCAAATATTAACTGCTATCCTCCAGAACAGATCCACAGCATAACATTAATATGCCAAAAGAGTATATTTAATACTTAGAACGTATTCATTATAATTTTATAATTCAATATTTTATGCACCGTGCATAGTGAAAAGAACACGCCATGGCACTTTTGAGCCATTGTGCTTGAAATTATGCAGTTCTGTGCAGCATTTTAGTATTCAGAAAGTGATTTCTAAATAGCTAAAAATGGCATCTTGTAGACATGACTATATATGAAGTCGAACCATTTCATATAAGTTAATATAAAAAACTGAGCCTACATTCTGCTTCAATATTTAGTTTATACTTTAGAAATGAAAATAACTTCCCTCCTCTTCATCCAAAAACCTTAATTCAAATCTAACAATAAACCCCAGCCCTCCAAGAAATTAACTCATAAAAATATTTTTCAACGGTATTATCAATACAAAATGTCTATGTCTTTCAAAGAGGGATTTCAGAAATACGACTGAAGAAATTCTCAAACTGCATTTGAGTCCATATTTAAAAGGAAACTTACTTAGTACCAATTTTATTGATTCCTTTTGTTTGGCTGTTTTTTTCCTGATAAGGAGGAAAATCAGTTTCTTAGCTCAGGTTTTTGAATACTTGTATACCTGTCAACTTAATTTCAGATGTTCTTCCCAACCATACAATAGTTATAGCACAAAACTGCCATCGTAGGGTAAGGATATATATTTCTTAAGTTTCATTTTTCAGTTGAGTCACTGACAATATATCTACAAATGTACACATGCTGATCATCCTTTCCTGACAGTTTAGTTGTTTTGCTGGATACACTACTGATGTCACAGTGTGTTCTGATATCACGGTTCACAACTGTGAAAGATTTAAGGAATGAATTATATCTTTGTCACAATTTTTTTTCCTACAGTGCAACAGCTTTGTGTATGGTTTTATCACATATACATTGCTAATATCTGAAAGAGATTCAGTGAAGAACTAGAGAGGATTATGAATAAATTGAAGAGCGTCAACACTCTTCAAGAACTGTACAGGCAGGAATCCAGTCATAACTATGTATGTCTCCTGAGACTAAGATAGTGCTGATGAGAATTACAAGCAAATCTGATAAGTTATTCTTAATGAACAGAAGGTTACTCTTTGTTTTGCTTTTAACTTCTTTAATCAATTTAAAAAAATGGGGGGAAAATGGTAGATCTTTTTTAAAATAAAATTTCCTTTTGAAACATTCTTAAATTTACGTTTTAGAAGATAACTGTTCAAAATATAAAATAAAAACTTTAATTTAGGATCAAGTAACATTTTTTACTCAAGCAGTTTTTTTAATTTCTTTTACTTTTTTGTTATGGTTAAAGAAAAACTGAAGGTTTTGGCTCAACCAAAACAGCAACCTGACCCCCAGCCCTTTCATTTTTTTTCCCATCACTGCTATAAAGTACTGAATGGGAAAGAGGCTCTTCATTTTAGACCACATTTTATTAAAAAAAAAAAAAAGAATTTAGGGGGAAGAAAAGAGACCATGACAGTGAATTAAGGGTAGCTAAAACAGAGGCTGCAGGATATGGTAACAGTAACCATGTCTTTTTTCTTTAACATTCTGTAATAGACTCTGGTGTAGTTATTTCAGTTAAAAGATGCATTTCATGTAGAAATGCTCATGTACTGATTAGAAAATAGGTTAAAATACTGTCATCAAATTATTCATAGCTTTGCATGGATTAGGCTTCTGACTTCACATGTATAAATACTATAAAGCTAGTCTTCTATAGATGCTAAGTCACCCTAACTTTCCCTGAAGTCAAGGGAAAACCTAGGAATTTGTTAAGTACTTCTAATGAGTAACATGTTTTCCTATGAATAACATACCTTCTAATGGATATAACTAGTGTAAGTAACGCTGCGGTTAGTAGTATCTGAGTAATGTCTTTAACAATTTACTATACTGAAAGATGTAGAAATAAATCTAGCTATCTCCTTCGTTTTCTTGTGCAAGAGCCAAAGGGAAATCTGGTACTAAAACAGAAAACCAGGCAATTTATTTGGTATATTGCTGACCATAAACTTACTTATTTAACTAGGATGCCTGTTGGTTAAGATGGTGAGACACCTCCACAGGATGGAGCAACATTGTTGGAACTATCTCCACCCCCCAAATCACTCCTACCCAGTTTGCCTTTTAACTGAATAAAACCATTTTGAATTATATAGAAAATGCAGCCAGCACTATTTCTAAACAAAAAGAAACTCTTCACTGTGGAGATCCAGTAGTGCTGAATTTAATTCATAAAGATATGAATGGAGATTGCATCTAACTTTAAGCATGAGTAAATCTCTGTAGAGAAATGCAGTTCATCCTGTTCAAATATGCCTAAGTAGCTTGTTACACAGGGACAGTGACCCTGTGGTGTGTGTTTCCCTGCATGCACGTGTGAACTTCCAGAAAAGAGACTTTTTGGGCAGATGGTTAAGGCTAACCTTATTGACTTTTACACGACTCTCCCAATTAGAGATGAACAAATGATGGAGGTGGGGTGTGGAGATAAGCTCATAAACCAAAGCTCAAGACCAAAGTGTGGATATTATTTCTCAGTCAAGTAAAAATAGACTACTGCACTTAATTTTCAGGCATTGTTAAGTAAAAACGAAGTGTATTTGGAAATGCCATCAGCAAACAGAGGATACTGGCATTCTTGATATCTGTATAGACCACTAGTTACTCACACGGGTTGAATTTATATCCTGAACATTTTCAAATATTTCAACTTTTCCGAATACTGCCCTTAACTTTTTGGCAAAATAATTTGAAAAGAACAGGTCCAATCAATTAACATTTTTGTTGAATGCTGTTTTGGGCATTTTTAGTATATAGCATACTTTGTAATATATTAGTATATAGGCGTACAGAAGCATAAAAGCATATAGTATATTTTACTAGTATACTCTTAGTTATCTAGCCTTATTTCTCAATCTCTGATCCAGATGCAAAATCACTACCTTTACAGGAGCTCTCTTCTCTGCAAATGAATTAGTTTTCACCTAGGTCAAACAATTTTACATATTCCAACAGCAAATTAAATTTTTATTTCTGGATTTTTCCTCTGAAGTTTTGATTGCAAGGACAAAAAGATTCAAATCGCTCAGCCTCAGATTCATTTTGTGACACTAGTTTTTCAGAACTTTTTCAAAGATATTTGACGTCTGTCATATTAGCGAAGACCATTCGAGAGGATTTAAAGGAAAGTTGTAAAACCTCTTGAATATGTATGCAGGGGGGAAAAAAAAAGTTGTGAAATTCTCAATGGAAGAAAAAACACAATGGTGAATGCTGTTTCTTGACCTTTCTGAGAGTCTTCAAAAGTAGAATATTTAATATATTGCATATAATCATCTTTCCTTCTGCATTTACTACCTAAATAACTAAGGAGAAAGTTCTCATGAGTCCAAGACAGTCTTCGTCCAGAAGAAAAAAGTTGTTCTTTATTATTGTGTACAGTTTTTGTTATGGCTTTATATACGGTAGGATAGACTAAGAATAATCTATTTCTTTTCTTGTCTCATGCTCCTGTTTATTTTTCTCCTTTATAAAAGCAAACGCTCAAGAACTGAAACAAATAAATCTATTGTTATAAGCAAAAATTTTCTTACTCCTGGCCTTCAATTCCACTACGGCTGCATTACTCATTCAGTCTATTCCTTTTTTACTCTGTGCATTACCCACATCCCTAAAGTTTAAGAAAACTCCTCATTTTCACAACCCCTCACACATACAAACCTGGGGAGCGAAGCCCGTGATAGCTGCTCAGGAGTGCAAATCAAGCATTTCATGCCCAAAGCTATTACACAGAAATGACTGTCTAGGGTTGCATCATCAGCATTACTACTGTAGCATGAAGGAGAAAAACAAAACAAATATTAATGGAAGAGATGGAAGGACAGCAATGAACACATAAAGACTTGTTAAATCATTGTTGCAGATTTTCCATTGCCTCCCTGTGTAAGGGAGTTATGCAAATGGACCAAAGTATTGACATGCAGGTTTTCATCTTGTATGTACTATCAAATTACGTATGAGATTTCAGGGGTTTGTCATACATGAGTGAGTCAAGTAATTAAACTATTTGTTGCAATTAAATAGCATGACTACTGTAGAATCTATTCCTTCTCTTCTTTTAGCTTCACAATAGAAATTTTTAGCTATTTTAAAGGTGAAGTATTTGACCACCTTACCCAAC
Source organism: Calonectris borealis (assembly GCF_964195595.1). NCBI lineage: Eukaryota > Metazoa > Chordata > Aves > Procellariiformes > Procellariidae > Calonectris > Calonectris borealis. The sequence goes on from NC_134312.1 coordinate 104,488,461, forward strand.
AGATTGCAAAAATTTTCAGTTTTTCATTTTAAAAAGCTCAAATACAAGTCTCAATAAGCTACAGTAAGATATATCTGTCATGCATAGCATGAAACTCTTTTCTTCTTTTAGGTTATATGTCAATGATTTCTTAAAAATGTGCTTAATGGATTTATAGCTTTAATACATACATTAGACATAGAAGAGTTTTCATGTTTCAAGAGTTTCTCTTTTTATTTCAGATTTGATTAATACATATTCCAAAACCCACCAAAGAGAATGCACAGAACTTGTGGAAAAAAAGTATTCAAAGAAGTGGTTTCAGTGAACACTTATGATTTCCCACCTTTTTTCTTTCATTAAGTTTGACATTTTTGACACTATACTGTATTACAGGCTATTAACCTAAAGCAATGATTGGGTAGATTAGATTTTTACTGAAATACAGAGTGAAAAATGTGTGAAAAATTGAAATTACAAGCCTATATTAGCAGGTTCTTTTCAGAGGGTAGCTCCATCTTTGTTGTACAATGAAATATAATAATTTAGACCCTGCAGTTTACATCGGTGTAAACCGAAAGCCATATCCAATGCGCCTTGATAATGAAGAGATCCTCTAGAAAACAGCTCTATTTAAGCCAATGTACACAAAACATAGATTTTTCTGCCCCCCCTCCCGACTTTTGATAGTGCTTTGAAAGAAACTTGAGAGTAAGGAGTTTGAACAAAAGTTGCATTGCACTGAAGGTGAGCAGACACACAGCACTATAATTAGGCATTTAGCAAGAAAACTCCCCTTCTACAATCAAAGGTAGCAGCTGCTATTTGTTTTTAACTAAAGAACCTACTTTCCTTGACACACTATTTAATTCTAACCTTTGCCTGAGCTAGTTATAAGGTATTCACAAAATTGGTGTTGCCACTTTAAACAACATCAAAAAGGAATGGGAAAGATTTTTAACATTAAATAGTATTTTTCATATTTCTTTCAATTAATTTTAAATGCAATTAGTCAAACATAAACATTTTGCTTCACAGGGTGCTTTCCTTGGAGAAGAAAAATACCCTCCAATACAAGGAAGAATCACCATTATGCCAGAGTAGATCAGTGGTCCACCAAATCACCCATGGCAGTAACTAAAGCCTCACACAATGTAGTCTTTTCTGTTTCTAATCCATAAAAATGACCTTTATATCTCTACCATCACCTCGAGACCGACCCTCATTATAAATTCATCTTCTTCTCCCTTTCCTCCCTTATTTGCAAAATTTTTATTCTCCCACTCTACAATTTCATCTATAATTGCCCTGCTGACTCATTCGTGCTTTCCTCTATCGCTTGACTGAAGCACTTACCATTTTCAGTATCTTTCCCTGGGATCAGATTATAGCATGTAGAGAATACTGCTACTCCTTTCCTTACAACAACAGATTGAGTCCTGAACTATTCTCACTCGGATTCTCTTCACTAGTCTCATATGCGTTACTTATTCCTCTTTTCATATATTTCCACCGTTGTCAATACACAAATGTCTCCCTCTGGATATATGCCATCTGGAACAGCCTTTTTGCATTGCTTTGCCTCATCAGCTCCAGCTTCTATTAAAATCTCCTTAAAACTGGAATTTTAAAATATAAATATATTTAATATGAACATTATACTGTAATTAAAGCAATAAACTCTCTTTGCTTCCTGTCCAAAAATTATGCACTATTAATTTCAAAACCATGGCCAACTTCAAAGCGTTATGTCTAATATTTCTGAGTTAGTAAAATCCACCAACAATAAAATGCAAAGACAGAACTCAATTTGTAAATATTAAGTCTTACACGGTCTGTGTGCCCATACGTACATGTGTATATATACACGTATGAGTCAAAGAGAAAAGCATTCTACCATCTCTTAGGAGAAATGGAAAGAAACAACCAAAAGAGCTTCATTCCTTTTAAATGTTTCATTTGTCTTAAACCTGTGAAGAATGCCGTACTAATAAATGCTGATAGCCTGTTTTTGCAGCAGGCAATCTCCTGGTTCCAAGCGAGCGACTGGAACAATGCTTTATCTCCAAACAGGAGACAGAAGACGTCACTTGGACCAAGGGAGTCAGTGTCGACGTTAAGAACATCTTGACAAAGATTTACAGAACAGAGTCTAACCAAAGTAACACTGAAAAATTTGGAACAATCCAAGGGGTTGCATAAAAAGGACAGGATATTAAACATTTTACATGTTACTAATGAACTGCAGCCTGTAAGAAACTGCGTTTACTATGTATCTTTTAGCATCCATCTGAACTGAATTTATGCGTTGCAGAGTGAACTATTTAGATAACATCATAGAATAGGATCATTTTCCCCCTCATCTGCATACTTCTCAATCAGAGTATTTTCTATTAAATTGCAGTCCAAGTTTCATCTGTTTTTCCTAAATACTAAATATATTCCTATTTAGCCATGTGCAAAGTACGCTGCTCTCATACACATCTAAATAAGTACACTGAAAGCAGAGTACAGATATTTGCCTGCTTTGCTGGAGCAGAAACAGAGATGCTGGGATTTTTTATAAATGTTTTTGTCATTGTTGTGTAGCACCCTTGGTAATATCTGATAGATACTGTGCTTTTACACAGTGTTCTGTCATTTCAGCTGCTGTAGATTTCCAAGGAAGAAGAGGTTTGAAGAGTAATGACTATCAGAAAAGTCATTAATAATTTTAGTCATGTTATACATTAACCAAAATTACATTTTAATACATGCAGTATTTTCTTTACAAATTAATGACATGGAAGATGCTTAATGAGATTTGTCTGACTAAGGTTTTGATTTAAAAAAAAAAAAACAAACCAAACCAAACACTGATGATGTGCTCAAGTTATACTCAAATTCACTTTACAATATGGTGCAATTTGGAGGGGGGAAAAAAAAAAAGGAAAAAAAAAGAAACAGCCAGATACATAAAAACATTCAAAAGATGTAAATACCTACAGTTAGTGGAGACCAGTTATTGCTATGACACCTTGAGAATCCTCTTCAATTATCTTTTAATATACTCAACAAAACAGGGAGAGGGAAAGGGCCAAAGTGGCTCAGCGTCCTAGGATAGTGTCAGAGTGCCAATTACACTTGATTATCAGTGTGAAAGATTATTCTGTAACACGGTTCAGCTTCTCCGTAACTAAGATCAGTCCAGGCTCCCAAACCACAGGAAAAGCCCTTGAAAAGTTGTGAAGTAACGTAGTAGCCTCACAAATCTCACTCACAGGTATGCACAACTTCATTTCTCAGTTATCCTATGTGCGGTACCTTTTAGTTTCAGGTGTTTCTATAGCTCAACCAAATTACAGCAGTTTATCTAGGCAATATCAGAACAGAAATTTGAGAAAAATTACAAAAGGAAACCAGATGCCACAAATTGCTTCAGTACGGCATGCTGTTGGAGCCACTGTATATTTAATTTATACAACCCAACTTCTCACAGTAAACAGTACAGTTTAGACGGAAAAGACATGTATGTTTATAGATTGGTCTAAACACAAAGCACATCTCATCCTCTCCGGAAATCAGGTATATTGATACTGTACTGCATTATTAGACATAAAAATATGCCTACAGAGATAGATCATTCTACAAGTTCTCTTTTTTAAAATCACCCATTTAAATCAAAGGTGACATGTCGATATGGCCTACAGGATTTCTGTCTTGTTGAGAAAAATCCAGACATTTTGTATCCCATGCAAATAATGCAGTATTATACGGTCCACAGAGTTCAGAGTAATGTCCCTGAAACAGGTTTATGACAAAAACTATCTACTTAACAGAATAAGTCAATTTTGTATTTGTTCTTATTGACGTGTTCCTAATCAGGCATTCGCAACAAAATCTACGTCTAACAAGACACTACAGTTTAACCTGGCATCATGACAGCCCAGGTCCAAACAAACTTACCCTTAAGAAAACAACATTGAAAATAGTAGTTAGTAGTCAGTAACAATTCTAACATTATTGTTAGGCTGTTAAAGATTAACAAACCCAAGTAATACGGGTGAATATCACCTGAATCACGCCCACATTTACTATTCGTATCACTGCTGTCAGTGCAAGCAGAGAAAGGAGGACAGGGAAATTCGAGCTCAGCTTCATGGTATAGATCACACAGATGACCGTGCCTTCACTAAGGAAAAATCCAAGGTATGTATGCAATATGGCCCTTTGAAGCCAGAAGATGTACTAGAAGTCTCTGCCTGGGATTCTCCCCATCATATTGTCTCCAAAGCTCTAACCACTGATAAAGAAAAAAAGCCTCCAGTCTGGCCTAAGAGATCTCCATGTCCTGACTATATAATTATACATTCCTTTTCCTCTATGTTGTGTTCAGACATGGTATGAAATACCGTATGGGAACAGTCACAGAAAAGAGTGGTTGGTGGCGCCTATTTTTTAATTTAGTAACGCATGCAAGCAATTGCAAACAAAAATAAATGACTTCTAACCCATTAGGACCCAAATGTATCTATTTACTTTCACTTGATTTTTTTACCCCGTTTTTCAAAACTCTGAATTTTAATATTCAGTATATTTATTCCACAACATGAATACACACAAGTTCAGTTTTCACTTTCATTTATACCTACAATAATGAGCATTAAACAAACATACACATCATCTCTAGAGCTAAAGCATGTAATGGGATCATACCTTCTCTTTCCTAAGGGATTGATCTTGTTTATGGGCATTCTTATTCCAAAGGGATCCAACCCCTAGATGGCCACCAAATTTCATGTAAATAGAAAGAATTATTTGTGTCAGCGGATAGGAAGAGTAATTTTACAATTTTGTACCTTTAGTGATTTTTCTGACCAGTATATCTTCAATATTCCCAAATAAAAACTTTTTTCTCTCCCCCTTTTTTTTAAAGATATAAAATCATTTGAATGTATTTGGTTGTGGAAATGTAGAATTTTTACACTGATGTATGTGGTATGAAAACCTGTACCTCCACAGTGCATTTTAAAAGTTATACTTGCACCTTTTCTCTGTGAATACCAGTAGGTGGACAAAAATAAAACTCTTCTGCAGAGATTTCAAGCAAGTCACTGCCTGCTTTGTACCCTACCTGTGGCCCCTGTCTCGGTGGAATTGCCTTCACTAGACTGCTTGCCTTGAGCTACGTGGCAATTAATTAATTGTAAATACGTAACTACTACTACTTCATTATTCTGCAGTCCTTGCTCTGGACTACAGGAGATGGAGAGAAACGCAACCAGGACCAAATGGCGTTTCCAAGCTGCGCAGGGGCAGCCCAGCCTCCCACCAACCGCTCCTGCCGTTATTTTCAGCTTGCCTTACTGTGTACCCACAGCTTCTAATCCTGTGTACGTGGGAAAACAGACCATATCTCTGTGACTTGAGTCACTCGAAGAATTTTTCCTGGTCAACTGTGTTAACTTCACAAGAACTGGACTACCCTCGTGAGCCTGTGGAAAGCAAAATGGAAGGTTATCTACCTCTTCCAGAGAGACTGGGGCACATCCTCACCGCAAAGGAGATCGCATCTAGCCAGGGTTACGTAGGAAGTTTGATTCCATATTACTTTCTCAGCTCCATTACTAATGATTTAAATGAATTTAAAAGAAAGCTTTTCTCCCACCCAAACCAAACAAAATTAAAAAGCGCAAGTGACCTTAGTGGAGAAAGGTACAAATGATGCAACTCAATTTATCAGCCTAATCCACATCACTTGAAATCTGATGAATAATGTGTGGTAGTTCAATAGGGAACATCTCTTATAATTACTTGTTTATGAGCTTCCCACCAGTCAATAACTATTTGTCTTAATTGACAGTGTGTACTCCTCAAATAGCTAAACCTTCCTGTTCTGATAAATTAATTCCGTTGATGAACCCTTTGTTAACGTCTTACAGTAAATCCAGAAATTACCCATTAGTGGGATATGAAGACAAAGAGCGCTATACCCCAAAATAAAAATCCTAACTGCCCAAAGTACACAAAAGCAAGTTAGTGTATATATTTATTTAGAAGCTATGGTTTTTGTTAACATTAATTACTTCTTTCTTCAAGCTTTAATTCAGGGACAGTTTCTATTAAATTAGATTACTTTCCCTTGGGGTCTTTATGGCAAATATGCGGCTACAGAAACAAGAGCAGATTCTAAATGGAGGTGATAGAGGAAATAAGTACTTGTAATGAGGACTGTATCAAAAAGAAATATGCTCAGCCTTCCATCCAAAATACAAACAGAAAAAAATGCACAACGCACAAGTCTATCTGCTCTGAACAGTACCAGCCTTCGGCCACCCAGAAGAGTACAGGAATTGCCAAGAACTCCACAACTAAAAGTTTCAGTACCAAGAGAATACAACGGATTTTCAAAGGGTCTCATTTAAAGAATACTTTTTTTACTGTCTCTGGAGCATTCCTCTAATCCCATCACCCTTTCAGGAATAAGAGATTTCAAGCGCTTCTCTCTCAGGAGAGAACTCCAGTAACAAACTGCTGAGCCACCATAAGAAAAGCTGTTCAGAAATACAAATGTAGAAAAAAGAGGTAAGCCCTGGCTACAGATGAAATTTTATAAAATACTGAATTATAGACCAGTCTATTTCAAAATCTCCATGTGTTTAAATACAAATATTTTTAAAACTAACAGAAGTTACCCACAGATTAATGACTGGCAAGATCTTCTTACACTATGTCTAAGTCTCAGGCAGTAAAACTAGTACTAGTAAATTTATTGAAAATATTTATAGCATGTGAGCTTTAAAGCATGTTAATGTACCTATGTTTTTTATTTGAACTGCTTTTCTTTAATAACAAGCTATTAAAAACCAACTTTTGGTATATTTTTTGTGGGGATCTTTAAAGTACTGTCTTTACTGTATGATTCTCAGTAGGTCTATGAAAAGTCCATGAGAAAAACCCCCTCTGACCAATGCCTTATGATGAAAGATTTTATGTGTTTATGTTCTCTCATCTGTTAATTATATTTAATGTTTAAAATCAGAGAACGGGCTGCTTTCTTGACCTTAATTGTTACACATTTTTAGCTATTAAATCTTTCTGATATTTTCATTACTGCCTGTCTAATATTATCCCATCTAGCTAGCTTTGCAATGCAGTATTGTCTATAGTCTTTGTGCCTTGGGGAAGGATTTTTCACTTCATATTGTTTGTTCAGACTTTAACGAGATTCTTAAAAGAGCAATCCCTTGGATTGTAATAGAATCCCACTATAGTTAAGTGACTGGTAGAAAGCATTTTGACACAACTCGTTTTGCAGAAAGAGAAACTCATGTTCACAAAAGTAGACTAGATCATAAAAGGTGGAAGAAAGAGAAAAGAGAATGAAGCAGCAACGGGCAGCCACAAAAAAACATCTGAAAAAAACCCACCAAAAATACTACCAGGATAGGAGTAATATTTTAAAATAAAATTGCTTTTTCCTCCCTCCTTTTCAAAGGGCTCTTTTCAAAAACACGGATAATGACAGCTAGAAGTTCCAGGACCCACAAGAAAGACAGGCAAATGGCTTGAAAATCTGCTAATGAGAATTGTACTGGAGTCCATGATAATAAAATTTAATCTAAAAAAAAAAAAAAAAGAAGACGATCCCCAGTCTTCAGTTTCTTTTTTTGCCATCTTCTCTAAAATAGATTATTTCTCTAGTAAGAATCCCATGGCTATGTCCGGAAACAGAAAATACTTTGTACAGACCAAATCTGCATATCAGCAAAGTAAAACAATGGCTTGGTTCCCTTTGACAATACTTTTTAGGCATTATTTTCAGGCATACTTTTGAAAATTTAAGTATCTTTTGAGGAAACGGAAATATAGAGTGTGCTGGAATAGTTAGGAGAATGTTTATATTAATTTACAAAATATATCTAATTCCATTTACTTTTATGCATTCTTTAGTATAAAATATTTAATTTTATAAAAAAATTAAAAATTGTCCAAACCTGAAAGAGCAGGCCACCAGTGGATTCAGCAAGACTTGGCATGACAATAGAAACTACCAATATAAATGTTAACTGTTGTGATCAACTCCATGTTCAATATCTCATGGAACCCGCAAAAGCACAGAAAGCATAGAGAAAGATGAGCAAATTACTCTTAAAGCTAATGTTCCCTATGGCAAGAGGAAAACTGCATCTGAAAGAGTAGTGGGAGAAGGAGTACAAACAGTTGCTTGTGCTTATTAACTAATAAGTTCTAGGTGATTTTCATGGTGCTTTAAAAAGGAAGATAATTGTAAGCATTTTTATTCTTCTCCAACATATCTTATTATACCTTATGACAAGAAGAGTTCAAATCTTTAGAGGAATAGAAGACATCCAGTTTCACCAGCTCTTCATTGTTGAAGAAAGTAATGTAATACTCTTATTTGCTCTTCTCTTTTGACACTCTCCTTTAGTCTGATTTTAAAACTTCAGTTGACCCATTTACCAAAATGACAAGGTAGATGATTAATTTAACTAAGATAAGCTGAATTTCTAAATCATAGATTTACTGAAGTAATTAAATTACTAAAATGTATGAGAAAGATATGTGGATACTTTAATTCTTACCCGGTACAGATTTAGCAAATTCCACGTGAATACACTTTTACTTTATTGTTTTTCAAACAGTTTGGAGCAGGCAGCTCAGTTGACAGCTCAGGACAATATCTAGCTCAGACAGGACTTTCAGACAGCCTCCAAAATGCCTCAAACATGACTATGCAACATGCAGCGCACATGACTAGAGACAGGCCTGGAGAAATTATGAACGAATTGGTTAACTAGCCCGCTAGCAGTGCATGCTTGCTCCCGACTCAGCCTTCACCGCCCTTTCAGTCAACCAGCAAGCTGCAAACGGGGAGAAAGGGGAAGGCGCAAAAGAGCCGGAGATCATTTAGTTGCACAGCCGCTCTTTAAAAACACATTCAGCTCTGAAATATCCATGTATAGTTTATCCGGGTTGTAGATTAAGTGCACCGCAGATGCTGAGATATTAGACCTGGCAGTTTGCAGAGGCATCTTTGGTCCAGCAGGATGCTTTAGCAGAGCCACGTACAGATTTCCGAGCCAGGTCAGCAGTGCAGCTGCTTATGGCAATGTTTCAGCTGACTCCGGGGAGCTCCGGGTTCCTATTAGCCTCCGCTTAATCCCAGGCAAAACCTGGCCCTGCAAGGCGATGCACCTGAGCTAATAAGCCCCTTCTGGACACAAAACACTGAGGAACAGGGGGCTGAGCCAGCCTGGGTCCTGCCAATGTGGAATGGAGCCAGCACTAATAACCTGGGTCCATATGACGGCTTTCATGCTGGGCTGTGCTGCGCATCCCAACGGAATGCGTATTTTCAAGGTTTTTTCCATTATCCACTGTTTTCTTGCTGACTGCCGGGCGTGCCACCACATTAGCCTGGCCCTAAAACAGCAATTTGTGGGGGAAAAAAATGGAAAGGTCTCCTGCACGTATAATTTGGCTGCTCCTGGCATTAAGAAATAAGGATTTGGACGTTAATTTTTTTTCCCCTGTGATTGCATCTTTTAGAATTTTAAAAGATACTTCTGCCTGTAGCATGTCTTTAATACCATTTTAAAAATAAAATGTGTAATACTCCAATGTTTGAAAACTATGAATGACATTTTCATTATATGTTGTGCTTAAAGTAATCCCCATGATAAATGAATTTATATGAAATACGCTCTGGTGAATTAAAATTTGTGCTGTAGGTACAGATCTGTGAGGAAAGATAGATTCTGTAGAAAATGTATCACAGTCCTCTTATTTCTTGATTATAAAATACTGTTAAAAACCTGCCATAACTTCTGTTTTGTTTTTTTCTTTGGGGGGGAAAAAAAAGTAGTTTTCCTTCATTGGAGTACAAATCTTGAGGTAATTACGTAAAATATGCCAACTCATCTTTTAAATCTTATAAGCCTCTATCTGAGCTATAAACTTTTTTGTTTTGTGGTGAAGTTTGTTTTAATTAATGCCTGGAAATCCAATTATTTTTAGAATACATTTTAGAACCGATGTATTACTTTTGTAAGTAACATGCAACCGAGTCCAAATTTACACTTTTTCCCAATATGGGATTAATGTACTGCATGCTTCACTGCTCAATACTCATATTTTCATCATGGGGTGGTACTTTGGTAAGGAACAGTAGTTATATTTGACACTGGAGTAATGCAATCTAAAGACTAGCTAATCAGCTGTTGGGAAGAGGAGCATACATAAAGTATTATAGCATATGCAATATCCATATTGATGGAAGACCTTTTGAAAGGTATGAACATGAGTCATCTAAAGATACAACAAAACTGAACTTTTAAGGGTTAAAAAAACCCAGTTGTATTTCCTTTCTCTTGAGTGTTGCATTAAAATTAATACTATATGCAAAGACAACAAATTAATAATATCAACCTATACGCTGCTGAAGAAAACATGACCATTTACGTGCAGTAGAGGAAAAACTTTGCTATCAAGGGTAAACAACAGAGTTCTACAGAAGACAAGGCAAGTAGATGGGGAATGACAGAATAACATCGCAGCCTCCAGCCCTCTGTTAGCCTTCCATTTACCCTGGAATCATTACTCTGGAGATGTCATAAATATACCAGGTATATAGCTTTCTTCTAGTCGGTATTACGTGACTTTCATATATCATGTTTTTTTCTGATAATTAAATTTTTAAAATATACAAACTGTTATAAACTTGCTAGTCTCAATCATTCAATCTGCTAATTGTCAAACAAACAAAGAAACAAAAATGGGCAATACACTTGTAAGCATTCTCTGTTTGTCCTGAGAAGAAAAAAGGTCTGACTTTTCCGATTGTTGGATTATATATACTAACATCTCTTCAGTCAACATTAATAGTTCATTTTTTATTCAATTTATACTGCATATTTACAATGCTGTTTGACGTGTTGTCTGCAAAGCAGAAATCATAATCATATTTCTTACTCTAAAGTTACTTCATCAATACAATTATAACCACCTCTGTCAGTCTTCAGCAGGCAATTTCCATCCACAGGGAAGTTCACTCCAAAAGTCAAGAAACACTCTTAGGTGTTTATATATAAACTCTCCCTTCCGCCATAAGGTCTTTTTGAGTAAAATAAAAACTCACAACATCTTAGAGTCAGAGGAGACAACTGCAGCCTATATGGGCAGCATCACAGAATACATAGCACTACTGGTATAAAAGGGATGTTATGTCCCCTCACTTTATAAACTATGTACCTTGAGTTTCTTTAGTCTGTACAGTCAGGTTAATTTCCAGTCCTAAAATACCCTGTAACTCTTTTCTGCTACCTTTCCAACTTTTTTTTTTTTTTAAGAGCAGATACCAAAATTAGGTAGATTATGGTAGTGATTTTTTTTTTAACAAGGTTAACTACAAAATCAGTATCAACTTCCTAATTTCCATCTACTATCCTTCAGCTTGTATGTCAAATAATTACATCTGTGTCAAAGGATCACATTGGGTTATCCAGCAGAAAGCTAACGATCTGCCTCATCGGATGAAACTCTCAATTGAACTCTAAGGTGATGAGTAACCCAAAAAGGAAGGGAAAGACTACTTAGACATCTGAGAATTTTCTTTCCTTTACTGTTATCCATGCCCTTTATTAACCAGCAACAGGAAAATGTGAGATCTGGCCTCTTGTTCTTAGTAATTGTTATATTAAAATGCCAAGCTCAAACTTTAGATCTCTGCTCAGGTCTTCTGTGTCTCTTCTCCTACCCCATCTCTTTCAGTTGCTCTACATTAGACTCGCACTAAAATGCCAGTCGTGCCTACATCGCCTCTCCTAACTCAGCTGAAGCCAAATTGCAAAGCCACATATGGCACCTCAGGGTTTGCCTAGAGCTGTGGAGCATCTGCCTACCTCATGTTCCTGCAGGACAGTTATAACCTGTGTCCACATGAGAAACCTTTTCCCCAAGCTTGAGCACTTGCAGACCACTGCAGCTTGTTAGGGTTGCTTCCCAGTGCTTCGGTCTCAGTTTTTCATCTTCGAGGTACATATATAGATTGCTTTGTTCAGATTCACTTCCACCTCAGAGGCTGACTGAATTTCACATTATCCTGGGGTTGAAGCAACAGGAAAAATCTGTTATGGAACTTAGTGACGACAAACCTGTGACACATCACCGATCAGTGATTCAATTTTCACTACGTGTTAATAAAGTCGCAAGATTACTTTGCCTAGATAGAAGAAGCCAAGGCTTTAATCTTTGTGACCATCACAAATAACTTCAGTGTGCCAAGGTTTCCAACTGCCAGTCTTTTCTTATAGTTTTGTTTTCATTTTCATTTTCTAGAAATTTTTATCATCTGTGAATATATGTAATTCAGGCTAATTAAGTAATGCAATTTTTAGATCAGTTGCTTTTAAATATCCATTTCTGCCACAAATAAGTGTACGATAAAAGAACTTGACTCATAGTTCACCAAAAATTACCTATGTGATGAACAATTCTTTTCCTCTCAGTCAGCCTTTGTTTTTGATGTCATACCTGTCTCTGACTATGCCAGAATCCCAATAAACTACAGGAAACAACCTACTGCAATGAAAGCCAGTGATTAAGAAGTAACAAACATATTTAGCCTTGAAGAAAATAAAAAGATGACAAAAATTACCTCCACTTTCTGAATTGCTAGAAGTATATCTATACACAAAACATGAAAAGACTTTACATGACATATAAAACAATACTATTGTATAATTAGGAGAAAAAAACACAACTGAGTAAGGCTGCCTTTCAATTATGGCATATTATATGTGGGAGACTACTGACAATGTAAATCCCTGCAGGGAGGGATTTGTAAGAAATTCCTATTACAGCCCATTATGTACTGCTTTCACACAGAGTGGGATTTCATAGAGTTGACATAAAACTACACTTACCTTTGGCTGCCACTGGGGTAAGTGCTAATTCAACATAAGTGATAGTTTATTTGTTTGTTTAGTTTCTCAGAAAGGTACAGGCATATTACTCACACTGTGAAATATAGGAATTATGCTTCACTATTACACACAATTGAAGGTCATGGTTATTTTAAGTAAAAACAAATAGAAAACACAAGCACAGAGGAAAGAATGTGCAACTGACTGATGCATTTTGTTAACAGTATTTTCTCATTTGCAATGCTTATCATAACCATGGATTATAATTTGTTCAAATGACCTCAGGGTTGAAGAATAGCTGGCAAAACATCTCCAGCATCAGCTCAGTGCACTTACACGAAACCACACTTTCCTCTTGCATCAGGTAAAGGAAGCCTGGATAAATGGAGCTCAACCATTGCCTGCTGAATTCAAAGCACTAGGGTCTGAAGGATAAGGTTTGCTATGTATGAACCATACTAACAAAGCATTTAGGTACGCACCACACTTTGAAGTAGGTCTTACTGATGTTTGCAGAGAGAGGCATTGCAACAAAGCTACAACTGACTGTACTGCATGGAAACCAACATTTTCCCCTAGAGATTTTAATTTCATTCATTCATTTCATTCTTGTTATTCATAGCCTTGCACTGAAGGGCAAAATGCTAATGACAGCAGGAATGAGAGTCTAAGACTGAAACAACAAAGCAGGATTTGCTGCTGAAGCTTTGAGACTGTTGAATTTTTTTTTTTCCCTACTGATTTCTTTTGCCTGGCCTTCTATGTTTTTAGAGCATATACCTCCCGTAACATGGAAAAATCTTAAGTCTTGCTAATCTGTCTTTATCTGGACCATTTAATTTTCACCATCCAATCAAGCAAGTGATATACTAACAGTGAAAGATCATTTCTCTAGCAAACCTGCTTTTCTTCAGTCCTGGTGAATATAACATACTGCACAACAAATATGAAGTTTAGAATGTGATACTTCCTCATTCTTTTTGGACATTAAATGGATTGTTTAGTGTCCTGGTTTCGGCTGGGATAGGGTTAAATTTCTTCCTAGTGCTGTGTTTTGGATTTAGTATGAGGAGAATGTTGATAACACACTGATGTTTTCAGTTGTTGCTAAGTGCCCTCCTAGTCCAAGGACAGCTCCCGTGCCTATTGACAGCTAGGTACACAAGATGGGAGGGAACATAATCAGGACAGCCAGCCCAGCTGGCCAACAGGATACTCCATACCATGTGACGTCATGCTCAGTATATGAACAGTAGGCGTGATCCAGGAAGTAGTGATCGCTACTTGGTTATCGGTCAGCGCGGGTGGTGAGCAATTGCATTGTGCATCACTCATTTTGTATATTCTATCATTATTTATTATTATTATTATTTTCCCTTTTCTGTTCTATTAAACTGTCTTTATCTCAGCCCACGAGTTTTTCTCACTCTCACCCTTCCGATTCTCTCCCCGCCCCACTGGGGGGGGGGGAGTGAGCGAGCGGCTGCGTGGTACTTGGCTGCCTGCCAGGTTAAACCACGACACTTTATATAATAGCATCACATACTCTAGCTCTTCCCTCGAGCTTTTTAAGGACTTCAGGCAAAACTAGCCTGACAAACTTCAGTGAAATCACTGTAAAGTTGTCTTCTTCCTCAAACTCTTCTTTCATTATAGAAATGATATGAAGAAAACTGACAGTCCCTTGAATCTAAAAAACTAAAGCAACCTCCTCCTGCAAGAGTAAAGGAATGAATTATAATGAATCAAAAATCCTGCATCTGAACATTTCCCCCTAAACAAAAGAACTACAAGAGAATCCACTATAGATGTTGTTATTATTATCAATTTAACATGAAAGGCACCCAGACACAATAATGATAGATGGGCAACAGTATAGTACCTTTAAATGTATCTCAGAGTTACAATATCCTATTGTGTTTCAGAAAATAAGTGAAAATACCTACTATCAATACCATTTTTAGCTATAAATATATGTATATCTAATTATTACTCACTGACTTCACAATCTATAATCCAGATAATGAGAGCACTTTGGACACTACAGGTAGAAAATACTAGGTCATAATTTTGCAGTGCCTTTGGGAGTATCATAAGTATAAAATTTCTGATCATCTAAATTGACCGTCTCTTGAAGAACGCTCTGGGTCACCATGATCACCACAACTGGTAAATCAGGGGAAGGCTACAAAGCAGCCAGCTTTCACAATGCTTTTCAGAGACCGAGAGCCAAGACTGAAAGACAGCGAATGGAAAATACCAGGAGAGGGAGGTAGGGTTTGTAACTGGGAGCTGTAAGACAGCATCTTCATCCTGCCATATGTCTTTATGAAGGGAGTCCCATAAAGACTACAGCCAAGTATCATGGATATGCACATGGATGGTGTGTTGAAGACTACCTTTTCTGAAGAGCAGGACAGGGTGATGAGGAAGTGGAAGAAATGACAACTAGCACCCTAAGTGGAGCAAAACCGTATTTCCATTGTAGTTACCTGGTCGAAGCACAGACAAAAGAATGTGTTTTTTTCACTGAAGGAGGAATTTATGAAGGAACCCCAAGAAATTTGAGATTATCTTGCCAACACAATCAACCTTCTGCTCACTGTTAAACAACAGAAGGAGAATTCTGATACCTGCAGGGAGGAAATGGGATGGAGAAGAAAAATAATGAGACATCTTTTGGGAGTGGAGTTTTCAAGGTTGCAATGGGGATTTCAAAGTCTCAGGGTGAGGTAGAGACCTTGTTACCTAAGAAACCATGCTATTCTTTCCTGCAGGGAGCCATACACATTAATGCAGTGCCCAAGGTTGTCACTGGATGAGGGTCCTCCACAATACCCATCCTCTCACAAAAGGAAAGGTAACTTATCCTTCTCTAATATGATGTGAAGCGCACAGCAACACACTGTGGGTTTGACAGCATTCTCCACGGTGGCATCAAGCACATCTCGTAGACGATACTAACAGATCTTCAATGCTTGCAGATACACTAGAGAGATGATCATTAGCATCACCCCACTTGGGGACATCAGATGAAAATGTATTTGAGCAACAGCCCTGTACCAGCTGGGCACGATGCTCCTTTGCATTCTGTCAGCAACGTCTAAGACGCTAAGGACAACAGCAAGTCAGTGGTAGAACAAATGGCGCATGGCGTCCTGACAGGAGCAGCCCACAGAAACCCTAAGAGCTTGCAATGAGGACATAAATAACAGTTTTACTGCACACTGTGAGGAGGAAGCTTCAGAACCAGCTCAGAGGACAGTGCAAACTTTGCCACTGATTTCTGTACTGATGTTATTAATATGATAATTCACAGTACACAAAAGGATTTTTGATACATCAAACAAGGACGAGTGCATAACACTGAAATCACAAGTAAAATTCACTATCACCTGGTCACATATTTTCCTTTTGCCAGTCAAAGAACATCTGAATATCACCCAAATACAAAAAGCCAACAAAGTATTTTAATATTTTGAGTTTGCATTAGTTCAATGCCTGGAAAATAGGCTACTCTGGCAATTTGACTGTTGACATTCAGGTGACAGAGGTGAGGGTAATATAAGAATCTCTGCAGACTATAACGACAGAGCTGGCACATAAAATAGGTTTAGCAAAATAGAGAAATTGACCCATCAAGGGAGCAGAGATTCTTCCGCAAGTCAACCTGCTAATAATGCAGTTGAGAAAGGCTCAGAGTAAGTTTATGCTCTGTCCATGTAGGAAATTAGCAAACTGACCTTCACTCTGGGATCCTCAATGCAGAAGTAGAGTGTCAACAAGGTCAACGATTACACATATGCACAGCAGCTGCACTATCATTCTTAATATTTGGAAAAATACTAAGAATATAGGAAAAAATAAACTATACAGTAATATAAGAGAGCTGTAGAACTGTAGGAGGTTAAAATTACAAAAATGTCTGTTGTTTTTAAAGCCTAAAACAATAAAAAAATTATTGCATTTTGAGTCTACAATAAAAAACCCAGTGATTTAAGTTATTCCATATATATATTTTAAAGAAGTTTGATATTAAAAATAATGAATGATTAACATAAATGCAGCAGCAATTACTTTTCTGCCTCTCACATTTACCATAATAGTTTATGATGAAACCGAACAGTGAAAAGTAATAAATATAATCTCATTTCATTTTACTGATCAATGGCAATCAGGTAATGTGCTATTATATGAGATACAATCAATATAACAGGAAATTTATATAGAGATGTTTACTGCTACTTACTGGGTACTTCTATTGATATTTTAAATGTATAATTAGAATAATGACTCATTTGCCTTTCATCAAAGCAGAAAGCTTCAGTCCTTGGGTCTAGACTTCCAGATGTAAAGCTATAACTTTGTTCTGACAGAACTTCTAGGAAGAACAATTTCCCTGCCCACTTTAAAGGAACTTGAAACCACTCCAAAATACTACCCTTTAAAAAGTGTTCAAATTAAGAAGTTTAAGAGAGATTTCAATGGTGTTAAGCAAAGGAATAAAATGCCGAGCACTAAATGAAAACATCGTCTTATACTGTCCATGCTGGAAGGATTGGAATAAAATGTATTTTTACATTACTCTTCATACCATGGACCTTATTCAGGAGGACATTTATGCATGTTTCTAATCTCATTAAAGGCTTACTCACTGATGAGGTCATTGTATTTCAAGATGTGCTTTGTTTCTCTTGCCATGATTCCTTTAGAGTTGTACTTTATAGGTAAAATATAAAAATTACAGCATAAGTAGTCTAATAGGATACTCCATCTGTGACACTGACAGCGTAAGGTGTTTCAGAAGACATAAGAAAGCCTTAAGGGGAAATTTCCTCCTAACTCCAGGCAGTTAGCAGATATCATTCTTTCTCTTCAAAACAAATCAAAGCCAAATTATCTAATTTTTGAAATCTATCTAATGTGTTCTTGGCTGTTTCATTTTCCTCTCAAAACCATTCTTTTTGAATATTTCTATAAACTTGATCAAGTTTAAGTTCCATTACTTAGAACTGCTGGATTTAAAATGAAAACAAACAAACAAACAAACCCCCACAACCACCCCACAAAAACAAACGCAAAAGAATCCATAAAATCAGGGTTTAAGGACAGTAGAAAAGGAAAGAAAGAATCTACATTAGTGTGTTCCTTCTGGGAGGGAGAGGTCTTGGCCTCTCGATGGAACATAAATATTTATCATAAATAAAAAGGGGAAAAAGCTGTAGAAATTATGTAATTTACTGGATGGGCAGCACATAAGTAGCATTAGCAGATAACCATCTTAGTATCACTGAAAAGTCACATAAACTGAAATCTAGACTAAAGCTTAAAAATCTACTCTAATTCTTTCATCATACTTTTCAGACATCATCTTTAAAATCTCTGTTGTTTACAGAAATTCAGCATCTTCTGCACTGTTTCCCTCATTAAATAAAGGTGATCGAAATTAAAACTTTTTTGTACCAGTAGACCATCACAAATTCTTTATCAACCTTTGTATTAAACACTCCAAATTTTACTGTTGAATATCATTCACTGGATGAGAGTACTGAGTACTGAGAAGCTTCCACCAAAAATGTCCATGGCCGACAAACTGTGGAAGCATGTTCCTTGTCTAATTTACTACCACATACGTTTATATGAATTTGGCTTCCCATACCAGTTCCAGTCTCGCTAGATTTTTGGGAGGTATTTGGGAATGCTCTGACCTATAGAATTACCAGTACTACATAAAAAGGAGGTGTGAGTTAAGGCACCTCAGGAAGAATTATCAATCACACAAAAATTAGATGAGCCCTAGTGATAGGAAACACACGGTGTGAAAGAGCTATAGTGAAATGAGCCAGGGCACGTAAAACATCTGCCCGTGGAAGTTGTGATCTCTCTCAAGCCTTGCCTGGGAGCCCGCCCAAAGAATTTGAGCAAAGAAAAGCAAGAGAAGATATTCATTCTCATTTGACCTACTTCATCTTCTGATTAGCATTTGGTAATTGGCTGGAAAAAGTTCAATTTCTTGCCCAGCAAATGCTCTTCAGGTATGCTGACTGCTTTGGGTTAACACCCTGAGAATATGGCAATCTGTACTAAGTGATTTAGGAATACAAATCTCACTGTAATTAAGTGGAATCCAAGTACCTAACAGCTAGGGATTTTTGATAATCCCAAATGCTACACCATATTGCAAAGGATGACATGAAAAAGCTGCCCGTGTAACTCCGAAGAACAATAAGTAAACAAAGGAGAGAAATCTTGCTATCCTTTTCTGCTTTTCAGCAGTAATAGATCATCAAATCTGAAAGATTCAGTAAAAGCTTTATAGAGGGGGGGGGAAAGAAGATAAACTAAAAGAAAATAAATACATTTAAAATCTATTGTAAGCTAAGTATTTTTAAGCATAAGTTTTAATTTTGGATAAAATAGGTAATAGCAGGAATATTCTGAAAAAATACAGAACAAGGTTAAGGGATAGGGAAAATCTAGATAATAAATACTACAAAACGCTGGCAACTCAGTCAAGCTACACTTCTGCTTTTCTGTAAGGAACAATGTTGAAGTAACAACAATTTGCCAAAGTGTTACATGAACTCCAACTGTCTACTCTGCAAATCTGAATGAGTATCCTGAGGCATGCTATCACGTCTGAAAAAGCTCTAGTTGAAAGTCTCATCTGACCCCTGAAAATCAGTTCAGCTGAGAAATAACAATACAAAATATGTGCAGAAAGCTATTTTGACACATTTTTCTGAAGGTGGCTGATTTATTGTGTTGATCTTTTTTTTCACCAAAAATGTCCCAACGCTTAGTCAGGATGAACATCCTAAGACACCACAAGAAACTTCACAGCAGCGTATCAGTCTCAACAAGAAACTAATGACTAACAGCAGTGTGGATGCTACCTCCCGTTAACTGAATCAAGGTAGGCAGCATTAACTGGTAAACAAGTAATTATATTTTTACACTGAGAAAAAGTAGGAACGCTGTAAAGCCAAATAACACTTGGACTGTAATTTTGATGGCACCAGTCGTGAAGTTTAAATTTCAGTGAAGCTTGATTTGATAATGGAAGGCTAACTGCATCCTTCCAGTTTCATTAAAGAATGTAAAGAAAGGTTTTTCTGGAGATAGAGAAGTGTTTTCTACTGAATCTTATCCACTGCAAAGTTCTTATTGAGGCTGAGGATTTGAAGTCAATCCTCTAGTTTCAGAAAGTTAATCGAGTGATTAAACTTTGACTAGAAATTTCAGAGATAAAGTTCGTCCAACTGAGCTTAACCTCAGCACGTGTAATGGAATTAAAATTTACTAAATCCTCACTTCCCTGAAAGCCTTGTGTTTGAAACAAAACTAATGAAGTGTTGTTACCATCCCAACCTTCACCATATATAATTAACACAATGACAGGTTAATCATATTCAATTGCTTCTCTTGTTCTCAGTGGCTGTTGTATGATATTTGAGAAAATAAAAGTTAATTTAGAACCTGCTCCTGCAAGTGCAAATGTAATTAGATCCTACATGTGCCGGGAAATTTCAATTTCAGGTACGGGTTCTACCATAAATGTGTGATGCACTTTAAAACCCTTGCCTGAAAGATACTGAGGGAGCCCAAAAAATACTACTGAGTTCCATTTCACATCAGCTAATAAAAATTTCTGAAAAAAGAAATTAAAAAAAACTTTTCTTTTAAGTAAATTTTTCCACAAAATCTTTCTTACATATCCCTCAGACATGTTTTTTGTGTTTTTCTCACAAAAATATTCTAGTACAGTCATATCATTCTTATTTCTGATTTAGTTATAATCATGCTACACACAAAGAAAGTTACAATGTTAGGTCTCCAGACTGTGACCCATAATGACTAGTATAAGTATGGTTCAAAGCAGAGAGCGAGCAGAAATCATTCTGTCCACAGCTCAGGCCAGAACTCAGGCTGTTAAAAATGAGTCATCTCACACACATAGTTAAAATTTTGATGTAGGTGAAGATTTTAGAAAAACTTTCATATTACACAGCTCATAGAATCATAGAATGGTTTGGGTTGGAAGGGACCTTAAAGATCATCTAGTTTCAACCCCCCTGCCATGGGCAGGGACACCTTCCGCTAGACCAGGTTGCTCAAAGCCCCATCCAGCCTGGCCTTGAACACTTCCAGGGATGGGGCATCCACAGCTTCTCTGGGCAACCTGTTCCAGTGCCTCACCACCCTCATAGCAAGGAACTCCTTCCTTATAGCTAATCTAAATCTACCCTCTTTCAGTTTAAAGCCATCACCCCTTGTCCTATCACTACATGCCCTTGTAAAAAGTCCCTCTCCAGCTTGCTTGTAGGCCCCCTTCAGGTCCTGGAAGGCTGCTATAAGGTCTGCCTGGAGCCTTCTCTTCTCCAGGCTGAACCACCCCAACTCTCTCAGCCTGTCTTCATAGGAGAGGTGCTCCAGCGCTCTGATCATCTTTCTGGCCCTCCTCTGGACTTGCTCCAACAGGTCCATGTCCTTCTTATGTCGGGAGCTCCAGAGCTGAACACAGTACTCCAGTGGGGACTCACGGGAGCGCAGTAGAGGGGGAGAATCACCTCCCTCGACCTGCTGGTCACACTTCTTTTGACGCAGCCCAGGATACGGTAGGCTTTCCGGGCTGCAAGCGCACATTGCTGGGTCATGTTGAGCTTCTCATCAACCAACACCTCCAAGTCCTTCTCGGCAGGACTGCTCTCAAGGCATTCTCTGCCCAGCCTGTATTTGTGCTTGGGATTGCCCTGACCCATGTGCTGGACCTCGCACTTGGCCTTGTTGAACTTGGTGAGGTTTGCACGGGCCCACTTCTCAAGCCTGTCAAGGTCCCTCTGGGTGGCATCCCTTCCCTGCAGAGTATCCACTACACCACACAGCTTGGTGTCGTTGGCAAACTTGTGAGGGTGCACTCAATCCTACTCCCCGTGTCGCCAACAAAGATGTTAAACAGCGCCGGTCCCAATACTGACCTCTGAGGAACGTCACTCGTCACTGGTCTCCACTTGGACATCGAGCCGTTGACCACAACTCTTTGAGTGCAACCATCCAGCCAATTCCTTATCCACTGAGTGGTCCATCCGTCAAATTCATGTCTCTCCAATTTAGAGACAAGGATGTCATGCGGGACAGTGTCAAATGCTTTGCACAAATCCAGGTATTGGACTGACACTGAAAAATGCCAAAAATCATTTTGCTTTTGAAAAACAAAAATACATACCCCGAACGTGTTTAAATGTCCCTTGGTCATAAATAAAAAACTTGTAGAGCACAAGAAACACAGTTCAATTGCAACTATTGCACCATGTTTGCCTGAGCCTGCACAAACCAGAAGAAAATTATCGAGCAGAACCAAACAAGGCTTCCCCCCCGCTGCCACTTACATCTCCTAACACAAAGAGCTAGACCTTCTGTCTGGAGGTTTGCAGTTAGCTCTAAAAGTTGGATGAGCTGTTACTGTGCAATGCTCATAGTTGCTGTGTGTGGTCTTAATCCACGTAGCTGCTGAAGTTTCTGTGAATCGCAGGAGGTGTCTGTACGCCTTACTGCCAATTCGAGTTCAAGTCCCACGTGAGCTCTCTGAGAACGGTCAGGCCGCAATGCGATGCCATCTTCAAGTGCCACTGAGAGAGGTTAGTAACCTCTAAGCTGCCAGCAAGGCTACTTAGCTCAGGTTGTACACCGATAATTTTAGTCTGAAGCTACAGTGACTCCAACTCCAAAGCTGTTTTCCAGTGTGCAAGAGTACCATATTAAGCTGTCCCGCTGTTCAATCCCTGAGCCTCTTGGCATATTTCCTGGCTGTGGTATCTGCCTATTAATATTTGATAGAAAAGCAGTCCAAAAGCCAAACTGTTTTAGGCCTCCAAGACCAGTGCTGACCTTATTTCTGATAACACACAAGAATTTCTGTTCCACGTGTTCTTTAGATTCACTGTGAAAGAGAACACAATATATGTAGAATATGCTACAGCTTTACCTAGTAGCATAAAGAAATACATGGACCTAGACAAAAAAAAAAGATGATCCTCCTCACCCCAAAAGAAAAAAAAAGAAAAAACAAAAGAAAAAAAATTACTTTTGCATGGCTTTCCTCACTGTTCTGGATAGCTTTCCTATGAATCAATACAACTTCTCCCAGAGCTTGTAACTTTTCTTAGGATCCTTCAGTCTTAGCACGAGATCTTTCATTCCCTGCTTTTCTCTTGCCAACAGTTTCCTACAGTTTCCTGTGACTGCCAGGAGGCTTTCCTGCATTCCTTGTGTCCTCCTTCTCTGTCCTTGCATCTTCATTCCCTGCTCTGATAAACACCAGAGATGACGTGGGGGAGATCAGACTGGATGTTTAAAGGTGTAATTGCATGTGCGTTCTCTTTAACAGCAGTATGGTTTGAGCAATGTCTGTTCTCCCTCTTTCCTACCCCCACAATTAATCATTCCTTCCCCCCATAGTTATGTTGGCAAAAATATTTTTGAGGCTGCAAAATGAACCAGATGAGGAAATGGATCTGAGCTGAAGTTTATACTGAAAAAAGTGGGCAGAAGAAAAGAACTAACTGCTAAATGCAAGAGCTTAATTTGATGTTGCTGCAGAAGGAAAGGCCTATGTAACTGCTGTTTCAAAGTACTTTTGATAACATACCAGTGAGGTTGCTGTAACCAGAAGATATGGGTTGCAAATGATTACCAGTACACTATGTTTACATGTTACTTTATGCATCCCTGTTTTCTAATGGATCGTTATTTTTGTCAAGTGAATCATTAATGTCTTAGAACAAAGATGTACATGTGATTAGTCTATGGTAATGAGACATTACTTAGGCTATCAGAAAACCACACCTTGAAGAAAAACAGGGGATTTAAACACAGGTCCCCCGAAATTACAAACACCAGATGATAGAAAAGGCCTTGACAATGGGAGCACAGGACGATGGCAAAGCTGCCAGGGCTACAAACAGAAATCAGGAACAGTCAATCACTAGTCACTAAGGGATTGCAACCTTGTGAGCTGGGGGAAAAAATGGTTTTACTGGTGAATAAAGATCAAGTTAACAGACTGTGTTAGCAAAACAATAAAAATGAACCAAAGCAGCCCCTGACTGTGGAGGAAGAAACACCCTAGGGTCAACATCATACTCTTTCCACCAAAGAGAAGAAAGGAACTATCGACATTAACAATCAACAATTTCTGGTGAGGAACTTGAGGTGCTGACCACTGACTATAACTCCACCTTGCTTTTTTGTTAAATAAGACTACTACCATCAGTCTTAGCCCCTTAGTCTTAGAGGCTTTAAGAAAGGTAAGGGTAACACCAGAGAAAGGGGTACATACAGAAAGTTTGTTTATATCAGTTCTAACTGTATCATTATTGGGAAGGAGCTGTAATCGTTGCATAATTTGGTCTGTAAGTATTAATATCATCGTAACAAGATGAATAGTTCTTTGAGTAGACTTAAGACTTTAACGAGGATCAAGAACAAATTCTTGGTTTTGCATACACAGTGTGTTTCTTCAGGCCATGAAATACATGGGGTGCTTGATATGTACCCTGCCCTTAAGAACTGACTGTTAAAACTAAGATGCAAAGTTGTGGCTTGAGATTAGATAAAGTTGCCCTGATGCCCATTCTCATCGTTATCCTTTTGACTCTACAAGTTAATTAACAGGAAGAAAAAAGCTGCTGGCTGTTCTCCAGGACACCTTCCTTATGAGATGGACATTAGTAACAGTGATCAGGAATTGCATCTCTCCTTTCCTCATGTGATCAGTAATGAAAAAATGAACAGTACTGACTCTTAAAATCATTCTTAAACAACCACTTACAAAGAGGTAGCATAGGCCATACATCTCCAAACTGTTGTTTTACACTATGTTAAAAAGAGCTCAAAGCTTCTGCTTTGGCTTTCACTGTATTATCAATTTAAAGAAGTGTAAAGAGGTACAAATTAACTGAAAGTTTAATAGCAACTGTAAACAGCTGCAATGTAGCTCTAAACTTAAATATTTCTGCAGTTTTACCTGGTCTCAATACAATATGAAGAAATGGTTAGCAATGTTGATAGGGTTTTTGTTGGTATTTTATACTGCATGTCAAATATCACTGCTGTGTTGTTTTCCCTGTCTCCTCACCTAAAGTCCTGCTTAAGACACTATTAATGCTTTGAGGTTTGTACATCAGTTTACCAAAGAAAGAGAATGGAAAGAAAGACTAGATATACAAACATCTAGCAGGCTATTTTTATTTTTACACGCCCCACAGTCCTAAAGCAAAGCTGAGCATTAAAACTTTGCAAGTAATCTCTTTTTCCTTATGTTTTCCTCCCAGGAAATAATTCACAGAAAAAAGTTGATGTTAAGAGACAGCAAGCATTCTTGCTGTTCATCATCATATTCTCAACCATCACTTGAATAACCAAGCTAACAAAATTACAAGACTAAAAGCTTGCTATGTATCACATAAAAGAACTTGGAAAATTACATAACAATGTTGACCTACTGAGGTGACTGTAAGATCAGATTGCAAGATTTAAGTGCTGAAAATTTTAAAAATGTTTATTTGACAACTCTCTTAATGCTTTCCCCCAACACTGGGAAAAAAATCTGTGGCATACATAAAGCACTGAATATGATTATTTGTAGCTTCCAACAAAGCTTGCTCTGTACTGTAAAAGTGCATACTGCCACAGTGCATACAAGCTATGAACAACGAATGTACCTTAAATACACATGTAGAGATATTTGTTGAGCATTTCTATAAAATACATTCAAATGACTAAAAATATGGACAAGAACTTTTTGATTAAGAGTTAACACTAGGAAATAATTAAAACAGGAACAAAAGTGAATTGCCTACTCAAAATCATATCCTAATTTGAAAAAATAAATAATGGCTGATAAATTATTTGTTTGAATATCTGTATAAATTACTTGTTTGAAGAGTTATCGATAACTACCCTTCCTGATTTCCTGTTTCAAATCCTGTTCTATCATATATTTCTTACTGGTCTATTCTTGCTGACTTGCTTCTGGCAATCTTTATCTTACAGCTATCTCCTCCAAGTGCTGCTCAGCTACTGAGGAATATAAATGTTTTACATTTAAGTGCGGTAGAAAGAGACTGGGCTTACTAGCATCCTCAAAATCATGAGTAAAGCCAGTATTTTAGTTTTTAATTAAAATCTGTGGAGGTTCCTGTCTCCTAATCTTCTGCATCGTGCTGTTGTGTCACTGTATTATGTGGACTCCAGAGAAGAGCAGTAGTAGTGGAGGTAAGGTAAGTCCAGACATGGACAGAAAGGTCAGTCAACCCTGCCATTGTTGTCACCTTGGCAACCACCCTTTTTTTTTCACTATACACGGAAAAGCTACCAGAGTTTAATGAATGTAATACAAGTTGAAATAAAATAAAATTTCTGTGATAGCAGTTTCAGAGAACATAATAAATTGTGGTTGCACCTAAAAATAGTAAGCTAATTTGTATTCATTCTGTGGCATTACTGACAACCACATAGGAAAATGAATAAATACCTAAGCTATCTTCTTTTCCTTTAAGTGATGAAGCCCCTTATTCAAGTGGTTTTGTATTTTATAAAGGCAGGATTATTAGATTAAAAAAGCAAAGCTTCTGTACAGATTAAACCTTTTAACCTCTTTGTCATTATAAAAATACTAAAGCTGGTATTTGTTCCAATATTATAGGTAATGTTTTCACAGGAGGCTGAAAGTTAAGTCAATCTGAAATGAGAAATGGCTTCAATGAAATGCCATTAATAACGTAACACAAGAAAATATTACACATCTTTACCAAAATTTTTCAAGAATATATGTACAATGTGCGATAATTTATCTAAACAGTGCGCAGAATAAAATTAGGACATAAAAAAGTTGTAGACACTTATCCCCAGTTTTGAGACAGAACACCCGTAGCAGTTTCTATTTATTAGCTTGAAAGGTTTGTACTAAGAATGAAATATCTCTAACAAAGAACTTAATGAATGAACATACCTAGAACATAGAACATACCTAGTAAAAAACAGCACACTACAACTAACATGCATTAAGTAAAAAAATGATGAAACGAGATACAGTGAAGCTACATCAGACAAACAAGGCAGCGAAGAGCAGATCGGAATGTTTCCAGCCAGCAGGACACTGCGTAGCTACCCAAGTGTCACACAAACAGGGGAGCATTTCTCTTGAGTGATTTCAGTGACATCCCATTTTGTCTAAGCAATATGCCTACACAGACATTGAAGGCCTGGATCCAGATAACTGTGTGTGGGAAAAGAAGGGGAAGAAAAAAAAAAAAAAAAAGACCAAAAAAAAAGAAAAAAAAAGGGGGATTGATCTGGAGCACCCTGAGAAAAAATGAAAGGACTCTTTAGATTTTGTTGTTATGTGGTCCAAGTTCGTGAGGATTGTACAAAATGTAAACGCTGGTGACCTGCAAACAGCATCCCATAGAGCACTGCAGGGTATGAGACTGATATAGAGCATGAGTTTCTAAACCACAGCGTATGTACCACTACTGATATATAAGCCTTTTTTAAATGGTTCACAGCCTGGCACAAATGCTGCCGTTGCCTGTGGTCATATGTGGAGCGGGAGAGGGGGGCTGCGGGGGAAGTGGCAAGGGTCTTGCTCTATTCTTGTTACTGTTGAGGAATAACTTACATCACAAAGTGTAAAAATCTTAGTATTTATGACCAAAATTTAGATGCACAGAACACAGCTGATATATTGGAAAATAAGAAAACTGAAATATAAGGATCATCAAACAAAAGGAAGAAAAATGATAGCAGATGACTGTAAAAGAAGCCAAGAATGCAAAAGTAATGTGTTCAAAGAAGAGACTATGAATGGTTCCCCAACACCCAATGAAGGCTGAAAACTGTAACAGTGTCAGAATTATTCCAAGAATGTAAACAAATATTCTTAAATTGTTCATTAACTTTTTGGTCATCACATCTTCAAGACTCATCTGTTCCACTGTGACAGTTTGCTGGAGTAGCGACCCATAGGAAATAAAAGAAAAAAGAACATAAAAGACAAATAGTACTGAATAAAGAATTAACTTTCTTTTATTATATCTTCAGATCACCAAGAAGGAAACACAAGTCAAACTCCAGATTTTTTTTTTTTAAAGGTGGTCAGCAAAATACAAGGGTAAAATATATTATTATAATGATAACTAATGAATAAATGTTAATAGAGAAGAAGTAGAGAAAAATATTTTTTTCCTCTATGTTCTAAGACTTAAGTACTTTTAAAGTTCAACCTTTTATTTAAAGTTGTAACAATGCATATATGGCATGATATAAGACTTTTAATTCACGATACGAGATTTCTTTCGATATATGAAATTACGCCTGTCCTTGGAGGTTGGAAAGTTTAACTAGTTTATATTTTATTTAGTACTTATGATCCTGATAGCAGGCTGCCTTAGGCCTCATTTCCACTTAATTCAGAAAACCAACATTCCTTATTCATGTACTGTCTGATCAAAGGCTTACATTTAGCACAACGCACATTAAAAAAAGGCACATTTTGAGTAGATTTCTTACAGCTAAATGAGAAACAGAGCCCAACTCACAGAAAATTTATTAGTTCAGGTCATACTGGTTTTGCAATCTGTGCACAAAGTTGCCTTGCAAAATGTATAGCATTCAAAATAGAAAAGACAAAAAAGTATGGTATGATATGGATACATAATGGCATAAATGAAGGCAGAACAATCACTGAATAGAAAAAAACATGAGGTGAGGTTTCTTACTTCTCTTGAGTGGTTCACGTTTGCATTATTTACATTATTTGCATGCTGATTGAAAGTACTTTGGGCATAAAGGATTCCAGGCGTTCACATAATTGTGCTAGTGCTGATGAATCTTTGGGCCCAGAAGTCACAAGAATGTGCAAACAGAGTGAAATGCCAATTACTTTGCCTTGAGTATTATGGACGGATTGCTTGTATTTAGACAAGTCTGCGTGTACCATCAGTCACTGCCTGTCAAGGTACGTAACAAAGTTCTACTTTAACCACCGGAGTAGAATAAGGTCAAGTCAATCACATTCTATTTCTAGCATATTTTAAATATCTGATATACCTCATACAGCCACTGACAAAATAAGTAAGTTGTCTGTACAGTTACATAAATTAGTATATCTTAGTTTATAATATTTTCTTGAAATTTGGTGTGACAGTCTACCTGACCTTTGATATCCTCTCAAGAGTTTTGCAGTCAAGGTGCCCCAGCTCCCAGCAGTGCTCATGGTGTAGGTAAGGCAGAATACAATTTACGTATTTCACAGCTAAACACCAAAACAAATTCTGGCTGGGCTTTTATTCATTTTGCTGTGCTGAAACTAATAAGCAGATGCAGTTTGATCTAGTCAAAGACACAACCATATGGAAGTGAATAGGTTATTTTAAAGGGCCTATGAACTGACAATGTTTCTGGACTAGAATTAATGTCATGGAGCTCAAGACAAGCACCATCCCAGCTTATGGTGTTATGGTGCCAGCTTTGTTTTATTTGTATTTCAAGTTTGTTATGCTTGATAAACTGAGTGTGACCAGAAACACTTCATTTGTTATACTTCAGCTGCTGCACAGGAGACAGGCAAAATAGCATTCAATACAGTATTGAATGAGTTTTCTTTGCTTAATTTCTTACTTCTGTTAAATATCTATTTGGCTAAAAAGACAGGAAAAAGGCAAAATTTGTAAAGTTTCAGTTTCACATACGAGTAACATGAATATAATGTAAAAAACACTTCTTGCAACCATCTACATCTTAGATCTCATTGATGATAAAACCAATAATCTTCTCCATTTTAAAACGTTTCTAACTTTCTGCTTAATAAATAAATATCTCTGCTGACAGTCTGCTGTCCACTCAAGAACAAACATCATTTCCTTAGACAGAAGTGTAAAATCTCACTTAAAGCTATAATTTTCGACTAGAGGTTTTTACTCTGGGAATTTCTCTTATTTAATCATTGTAAAAGAGATCCTAGCACAAATTAAGCAACTTAATTTCCAGTATCTTTAAAGTGAGAAATCTGAAGGAGAAACCACTTGGAGATAAATTATCATTTGGTTCTTAGGGCTGACCTTACAGGCCTTTCAAAACAGATTTGTCTCCAGATCCCTGATAGTAGGAGCTAGAACAACATGTCCTCTTCTTTAGTCTAAAGAATGAATCCCTATATCCAGATCCACTTCATCCTTGAAGTAGTTTGCACGCTTATTGATTCTTTGACAGCCTTTCACTGGTTCTGACAAAGATTCCCGCTTTTTCCAATTTTCAGTATATGTTACAGTATCAATTCTGTTAGTTCAGAAAGTCCATTTCACTCTTGCACATTATTACCTATCCCTTTCTTTCACTTTGTCCTAAAAACTATGTAAGATGACAAAAAATCCTGATATCAGCAAAGCTGGATTTTTCCCTCTGTGAAACAGAAGATGCTTTAAACCCCAGTATAAGGTCTTATTATGGAGAAAAAGAAGAGGCTTTCTGAGCAACTGCGATGGACTTGATTTCCAATTTTTGAAGTAACATTTCTCTACAGAAGTAGTCATCAAATAGCATTTCTGGCATTGCCAGATTGTTTTTTCGGGCTTCGGTCCTTACCTGTAATAATCATGACCCTGGATTGTGAGCCGCTGTTTCAGCTTCCCTTGCCCAGGGCCCGCATGGCTCAGCAGTCACGCAGAGCCCAGGAGCCCAGCCCAGCCGGGCCGGGCTGGGCTGGGCTGCCGTCGGTGCCTGAGTGCCCAGCACGAAGTTCTGGAACCCCAACACAACGAGCATCGAGTGACTCATGCAAGATCCTCCACTTTTTATCTCCCCCCATTATATGCCATACATCCTATTGGATATACGCTTTCCCTAGTTGCGTGAACCCGAGCTTGTGCTCCCTCTGGTATTTTCTCTAGTCCTGAATCAAGTTTTTAGATTTACTTCTCCTCCCTATGTTTTATTATTCTGTTGTTTTCACATGCTAATTGAAAACAGAATTAACTTTCTGGTTTGCTTTCTCAGTAAGGCAAATGGAATTCATCACCTCCACCACAAATTATACAATACAGCTAGAAAAAGCATTTTTATATATACTTGGAAAATTTGTAACACACTTCATGTCACTAGTCGGTATATGAATAATTCACAGATTCAATTACTCAGTGACAGAGTCGCCATACAAACTGAAAAAAATTAATCGGTTATTTCTTAGTGCGAGGGAAGATAGCCTCCTATATTCAGCATCCAAAATAGTGTAGTACGTAGAAATGGGAGGTTTTAGGGATAACAGGAGGACAAAGGAGGTTGATTTCTCTCGTGGTTCCAGGTTCCTGGCATTAAAGCTGAACAAAGTTTAAGCAGTAGATGAACGTGCCGATTTTACCTGCAGAGTAGCAATTTGATTTGACCCTCACCCACAGGAAAGATAAAATTCTTAAAGATGAGACATTTCCTAAAATAACTGTGACAAAGCAAACAATTAACAGTCAATTTTGCAAATGAGTGCACCTTTGCTAAGAGGGGGATCTACAAAAGGTCTGCCGATCCTTGGCAGAAGCTGAAGGGAGACCACAGCTGGGCAGGAGACCTCAAACAGACAATACTTCCATTAAAACTCTGCTGAAAAAAAAAAAAAAAAACAAAACCGCACAAAACAGCTTGGATCCAAGCACCTACATTTCAGTCTTCGCCAAAGGAGGAAAGAAAGTTTGTGTTTCCCCTTCAAAGGGGGAGAGCAAGTTGATATATCAGTCACTGGAAAATAAGCAGTTTGGAGGAGAACTGCTAAATCCATTAAGTACTTTATGAATGGGCTCAAATCTTACAATTTTATGTGAAATTCGATTTTCATTTGCATAGTGAAAACATTTAAGCTTAAAACATTTAAACATCAGATATTAAGGAGATGAGAAGAAAGGTCAGAACCTCTTCGAAGTCCAAAAAGTAACTTGGGTTATTATTATCTAATTTAATTTTTAAGAGAAAGATAAGACCTAGCACAGGTACAGGAAAAAGATAAGACAGTGACACATTTACATCTAAGTAATGATAAGCCTACGTGCTATCAAACTGCAGGTATGGTAATTATTTGTTACCACACAACTCCGAGTGATTAAGCAAGCAAACTTGCATTTACTCCAAGGCAATCATTCACCTGTTTGCACAGGCTTGCATTTCTTTTGTTTTTGTTTGGGTTTTTTAATTTTTTTTTTTTTAACCAAACAAATATACATAGTCTTTGCTTAATTTTGATAAAGGTCCTTTGCCACAGGAAAGTAAAAGGTCATTCTAAACCCAACAACAGAAAAATTTTAGCTAACCAGTTGAAATTCCTAATGGGACAGACAAGAGTGCTGACCTGTACGTTAAAAAAAAAAAAACACACACACACACACAAACCAAACCAAACCACACCACAATTTCTGCCCCACACAGCAGAAACACTTTTTTCATGCTTGGATGAAGTCCCTGTTAGTTCTTCTAACAGTTTGCGAAGGGAGATGTAGAGATAACATTTCCTTTGATAATTAAACTCCACAAGACAACATTACAGGTAGATTTTTTTTTTTTAAATTACAGATGATAATTCAGCATATTTTACTTTTCCAATAGTGAGTTATTCAGTGAAAACTCAGTATTTGTGTATTACGAAATTCCCCTTCACATTTAAATTCAGTTCTTTCTAAACTTTATTAATTTTGAGACTAGCGCAAAACCTGTCAATCAAACTGTTTGACGAAAACAGGGTTCATTGTGAATTGGTGATTGATTCTATAAGCTGCTGGAATAAATACAAAACATTTGCAAATGAAAAAGAAATATTCCTTGAATAAATATTTTTAAAAAATGGAAAAGTTAGATGTGGCAACAAAACCAAATGCAAATAAAAGCAACGCTTCAACCATTGCCAAGATTATTCAAAATTATTCAGACTTTGTTTTCTAAAAGGTGATTTTGATAGTGGTGATAAATTCAACTGAAATGTGATGTATGCAAACTAGAATTAAATGAACTGGATTACCTGCAAATTGGAGTACATCTTATTTGTTATTTCCTTGCATGCAAAAGCAAAGATAATGTTTTAAAAGGCATGGACAACATTACAATTTATTACTGCAGCACAGTCATGACCTGCTGTATAAAGCAATTATGCAGCTGCAAAAAATGCCTGCGTAATTATCCTTTCTAGTTTAGGTTCCTTCATAACCGTACTCCAGAATCTTAGCTTCACCAACCCCAAATTCTCTAGTCTGTATGACGGAGACAATAACCTTCAAAAGGTTTGGTTAGGTTTACACGGATACCTGCAGAGGGCTGCAGACAGGCTGACATAGCTATTCAGAGGCGTGAACTGATCCCATTTGTTAAATCAGGTGCTAATGAAAAGCAAAATTATAACAATTTAAAAGTCAGTGTTAATTGTTTCATTGCTGAACATTACAGGGGGAAAAAAGGCACTATTGAATCTACTGTTATCAAATGCAGCAGCAAGGAGTTACATGGTGGACAGAGGGCAATATGATACTTCTCTCAAAGGCTGCTGGAGGTGGGAACGAGCTATGAATAATTTCTCATCTAGGATTTAGAGTAATATCTGTCTTATTCCAAGACAGATGCGAAAGGAATAGACATAAATTTATGAAACTGCCTCTTAGATGTGGCATGGTAGGACCAAAGGAATCAATGAAACAAAGTCCTGGAAGAAAAAATGATCTCCTCTTAATTCTTATTTACCGTACACTGCTTATAAAATTATGCCTGTGCTGACCCTCGAGGGTTAGAGCCCAGCCAACGTCCAAACAGGGTGCAATGATGTGCTGGGCTCGCCCTGGTTCTCCACCAAGTCAAATCCTGTTGCATTTCATTATGCCAAGCCTAGGAGTATTTACCACATCTCCTTCCCCCTTTGCCTTCCTCCTGCTGTTTGCCCCCCGCTGGCGCGGCACGGCTCTCTCCTCCTTAACCTGGAGGAAAGGTGGGCCAGGCCTGGCCCCCCTTGCCCCCCTTGAGGCAGCACCCAGGAGGTGCCAAACACAAGCTACAGGCTGGAGACTATCAAAGGAAATTTCCAGTCCTCCCCCCGTAAATCAGTGCCTGAGCAGCCTGTGGACAATGTGAGCTTAATTCGTAGAATTTAGTTTCTTTCTAAAATGTAGCCTTCATTTTTTGTCCGTGTGTCAATTCTTATTTTGAAATACTGCTATTATACTTCAAGTTCTCAACTACTCTGTAATAAAATTCAGCACTAGGTGTTATTAACATTCAAATATCCCACTCATTTAAATTAGGCACTGGTTTGTTCCTTATAATACAGTGAGCACAACATTACATCATTTCACAGAATTTGTTTTAGATATTTAAAACTGATTACATTTTTTTGTCTGAGAAAGCAATTTGTGCAGGTGCTTCATCCTATAAGCAATACTCTTAGACTGAGATTACTCAGTCCCTTTCAAACAATGTGTGGTAAATTGCTAATTACAGTCAATTAAACCATACAATATGAAGCAGTTTTATGCTACGCAGTTCTTTCAACCGTAAGAAATAACTAGTAAGTGCTATAAAACAACAAAACCTATAAAGACTTTTTAGAAGTAACAACATACCTTGCACACAATGGATAAGTCATAGAGATTCCCTAAAAACAAAACCATTCTGGCACCTGTGTAACTGCAGTACAAGTCTTTACATTACTTTACATTACAGCAACACTTAAAGCAGTACGCTCTATCACCAATTTCAGCTAAAAGAGTTTTTAAAATATTTCTTCTATTTCCTTTTTGAGGGTTAATTTTACTTCATGTTAAAAAAAAAAAAAAAAAAAAAGACTAGACTTCCACATACATAAAACTCAAAAAATCCAACCCCCAACTACAATGTCCCGCCTCTTTGCAGGGCAAAGAGAAAACAGATGGTGTCGTTTCTAGCAATAAGCTAGGTAATCCATACTCCCTTCTAGAGATGCTAGCCTTGTACTTCCTATGTTTCCTTTTATCTGGCACGTTAGCTCCGATATCATCCTGTTTTTACCACTAGCTCTCCAGACAATTAACCACTAATGTTTGTCTTACTTCTTTGTGAATTAAATGCAAAATTAGATGGTTTAACGTGTCTTGTGCAACTCTGTACTACATCACTGTTGGGAGTTTTCTGAAGAGCATCGGAGCAGTGTATCTTATTAGTTTTAGCCTTACACGTCAAAGTGACAGCTTTAAAGAAAGTCTTCAGAAGATTTTATGACTGTAAATGGAAAGAGAGGAGAATGGGCTAATCAACCAAGTTCAGTAAATAACTGATAGAACAACAAAGAGCAGCAATAATGAATCAAACAAATGTCTATGTTAATTGATTCTGCCAAGTGCCTTTTCATTAATAACAGGTCATACTTTTACAGTATGTCAATAAGTATATGCAATATACAGCCTTCAAGAAAGAGCAACCACTGCTTCCAACAAGCAGATCGCTCTAATGATCGCTTGTTTGCTTCAACATTTTGATAAAACGCCCCACCACTGAAATAGGAATAATGCCACTTCGTTTCACTGGCTCTCTCCTTATCTGCTCTGGCTAACATTAAGCTGCACTGAGATCTCAGGGCGGGAACCGTCTGTGGTGCTCTCTGGAGCATGCTCCATGGTCATTGCCATCCACGAGGCTGGCTGATTCTCATGCAAAAAGCATGCAAAAGCATGCAAAAGCAGGAGAAGAAGAAAGAGGAGGACTGAAGTGTGCCTAGGTCTCAGCCCAACTTGGAGTCAGGGCACACGCTTAAATCCAGAGTCAGGCAAATGTTTCTGGGTGCCAGAGCGGAGCCTAACTCTAGCTGCCTGGAGTTGAATGGTGTGAATGTACTTACTGCTTTTCCCACTGAGCTTTTAAAAGAATTAGATAGTTAATATTTTAAAACCTTTAGAAGATTAAAAAGCTGCAAAAGATTTGCAAAGTGACCTTGCAAGTTTCAGTTGTTTACAAACCTCACTCAATGAACTTGATTTGTTTGTATTTACAGATGTGACAAAGATATACTTCATTCTTCAGAAATTAAGATGCATATTATATTTGTCCCCTCAAATACTGTAAATCTATAATACTACTACACACATAAAGAATACTTAAACAGAACTTCTTTTTCTGATCAAAATCTAATTTCATGCCCAGCTTTTTATTTGCTTATGCCGGTACTATAGTGGAATAAATACGTCCATATACTGAGTAGTCCCACAACTTGAAGTTAAATGGAAAAAAAAATATATGCAAATTTCCATTTATTTAATCACAAATAAAACCCAGTGTACTTTACCGCAGTCTGGAACTGTACAATGTTACCTTAATCATCAACAGAAGGCAAAAATCTATTTAACAAATGTTTCAAAAAAGCACTCAAAATGTAGATTTCAATGTGCTGACTAAAGCTGGAGCAAACCGCTAAGCAAATAAAACAACTGAACCTTTGTTATTGATAGAAAGCATTCAGACAGACCCAGGTTTCAATAGCATACTAAATAGATTACTGGAATCGCAACCAACAAAACTCACAACTGGTGTCGATTTAATTTTCAGAATTTTATAGAAGATGGAAACTTCTATTATTTTTCAAAGAGGTGTAGCTCATAAATGAGTTATCATAAAGGCTTTTTCCCCAGCATTTTCTTCTCCGGGTTCTGTTAGCTGTTTCACAGAAATTATGTGTAACAAAGTCCTTACAATTACATCCCCACCCCAAAAAGCCTCGATGGATGCTACATGTATAGATCCCATCAGCGGTGACAGACTTTCAGCTCCTTCTCATTTAAGCAACAGAGCTACAATAGGAGATGCTCTCTTTTGAAGCTGCATTTCATACGTAACATTGCTACATAAACTGCATTAAGATAAAACAATGGTTACTGTTCAGCCAGATAATTTTCCAATATAATTCACCTTTAGTTTCACAAACAATTAATGCAGCAAAAGTTGCCCGGGCTACCACTGCCTCTTCAAACATGCTCACTGAATGCACAGCTTCAAAATCAATGCAAATGCTTTTCCAACAACGTGAGCTGCTTGGCTATGTCCAGAACAAGTAGCATGGGCCAACTGGAAGCAGATATGTAAGAATAAACAGCTGGCAAAGAAGATCTACTGTCCATGTTTCACACACTTCCACAACAAATCTTGCCTCTCTTCAGCTGATAGAGCTGGAAAACCACACTGAGCACTATTAGAAAAATGATGCTTTAATTTACAGATTCTTGTTGCTGCAACTCTGTTTAAACTTCAACTGGTGTCGTGGTTTAACCCCAGCCGGCCACTGAGCACCACGCAGCCGCTCGCTCACCCCCCCACCGGGTGGGATGGGGGAGAGAATCAGAAGGGTAAAAGTGAGAAAAACTCGTGGGTTGAGATAAAGACAGTTTAATAGGGAAAGCAAAAGCCACATGCACAAGCAAAGCAAAACAAGGAATTAATTCACTACTTCCATCGGCAGGCAGGTGTTCAGCCATCCCCAGGAAAGCAGGGCTCCATCACACGTAACGGTTACTTGGGAAGACAAATGCCATCACTCCGAACGCCCCTCCTCCTTCTTCTTCACCCAGCCTTATATGCTGAGCATGACGTCATATGGTATGGAATAGCCCATTGGCCAGCTGGGCCAGCCGTCCTGGCCACGCTCCCTCCCAGCCCCCTGCACATCTGGCAGGGCATGGGAAGATGAAAAGTCCTTGACTAGCATAAACAATACCTAGCAACAACCAAAATGTCAGTGTGTCATCAACATTATTCTCACACTAAATCCAAAACACAGCACTATACCAGTTAATAGGAAGAAAATCAACTCCATCCCAGCCAAAACCAGGACAACTGGTTAGAAAGATTCTTTCCAACAGACTGGAAAAAATGAGTAGTTTCTAAAATGTTTATGTGATAGATTCCTAACATAAGTGGGTTGATTTACTCTAGTGGAAATAAAAGGGTTACAAATAAGGAGGATCCAGAATCCTCGAAATAAGTGGTACTTTCGTGGAGGTTCTGTGAGAGAAAACAGCCAGTCTGGAAAACACCCTTTTACAAAACTAAAAAACAGGGAGAAGCGCCACTTCCATCAAACAAATCAGGTTGTCATCATGTATGTGTAAGCAATTATGACAAAATACATCCAGGGGACAAAAGATTGATTTTGCCATCCTATCAGCAGCCAAACAGACAGAAGATCATATTTTTGTATATTTACAAAACGAATGAAAGACCACAACTTTAATCACTCAGGTTTGTTGTACACCAGAACTATCTTTAGACCGCTCCACTAGAAAAAAACTAACTTTTTTTTTTTTTTTAAAAGTCAGGGTGGAGAAACCAGATGTAAACTTCATGGCTTGCATGTAGCTTTATGCTCTAACTGTAACCCATTCTTCTTAAAAAAGAAGGCATTGCATTTTTTTACGTTAGTAAATCTTTTTGTTTTTTACTTCTCAGACAAACAGCTGGCATTAACATACAGCTATTCCAGATGAAAACAAAGTAGAATTTTATTGAAATCAAAATTAAGATCTCAAATGGAAGAAATTATTAGTTAAATTAAACTATGAGTGCAGTTATAATCATTTATACTCTTATATAATACTTGAGCCTCTAAAACATCAGGTTATTTTTCCAAAGTCTAAATGCAAATTTTAGACAGATGCAGTAAACAGGAAGAAAGTTACCTCTTTACACTAACACAGTTCAAGTGGGGGGAGATGTTGTTTTAAATACAATTTAAAAGACGTGTATTTTTGTACACTGTATACTGAAATTTCCAAAAGCAGTTCACTAGTTTTTGAAGTGATCAGAATAAAGTTTTAAGAAAAACAATCTATTTCTTTAAGAATTTAGTAGTAGGTATATCACATAACCATGACTCAGTCAGCATTTATTATTCTGATATAGAAAATGTTTATATTTCACTTACAGAAATATCAAATTTTTGAGATCTGAAGATGTTTATTTGCTGCTGTATATGCACTAAATTGGTTTCATTCCCAGAGGTACTCAATACTACTGTATTTTCCATTATTTATTTGTGATATGATTCATTATTTAAGATTCTGCCAGATATTTGCCGTTGGTACCTCAAGAATAATAATTTAGTAACATGCCCCTATTCAGTATTAGCTTAAATGATCATATTTAATCACTGCAACATTCAAGCAATGTGGCCTTTAGAACACCATGTTAGATCCAAAGAAATTAGGAAGAAGGAAGAAAACTCATAAACTAATCATTTTATGACTGTTCCCATCTGCAGCATTTACCAGGTGCCTGCCCTAACAAACTTAAAAATTTCCAGCTTAGCTGCTGGGAGCCTAACCCACAGCCCTAGGAGCTCAGGGGTTGCTCCAGTTGCTATCGTCCTCCTTTGCCGCCCTCTTACATGGCTTATGCACATTCGGTTTGCTGCTGATTATCACTCCTACTTTTAGCTTTTTTTTCCCCCTATATTATTGCTTCCAAGTTTCTTCAAGTGTGTTATCCATCTTCCAATCTAATTGGGCTGCATTTTCTTGAAGCTGAAGCTCACTGTGGTACTTCTGTCAGTGTTTCTAATCTCTCTGTAGGCCTTGTACCATTTTTTTTTAACTTTCAAGTATTTCTATCCCCTCACGATTTAGTATCACGTGCTAATTGTATTATCATGTTGTTAACACTCTCTCCCAGATCATTAATAAAGATGTTAAAAATGACTGGTTCTAGCAGTGATCCCTATGGTACCCTCAAGACACCCTTTGTTTGTAGTCTTTCAGCCAGCTTTTAATCCACATGACAGTGCTCTTATCCAAGCCAATTTGAATTAATTTTGCAAGTAAGGCTTAGCAAGGCAACAGCCAACCTTTTGCAAAAATCCAAAATTACTATATTGTTTCCACCCCTACTCCCCACCCCCTCCCCCAAATTTTGTAGGTTTTTTGAATCAATTAAAGTAGTAAGCTTTACTTGCCAAATTCATTGACAACTATATCCTATGTATTTGTTCTATCATATCCTTTAGATATTGTATACAATTTTTTATACTAATCTGCTTTCTTCTCAGTATTTTAGATTTCCTTCATAGCTTGTGGTATTTCAAAAGTAACAGGCAATGTTGTAGAGGTTGCCTTTCTGATGACTAACAAATGGTAAGGAATACAGCCTTATGCTCTACGCAGAAAGTAAAAACAGGTTGATTTTTAAATGAATCTGCATGTCCATTGGTAGGATTTCAGTAGATGTTCTAAGTTGTAGGATACTGCAGTTTTATGGAAATGCAGTTAAGACCAAATCAATCTATTTCCAACATAAATGAGATCCAACCTTTGCCACAGATATCCTAAAGGTAAATATCAAAAGTCATAATCTCTATCGATTATTGAGTAAATAGTAAATAAGGAATAAATACACGTATCTTCCCGTGTGAACTGTATTGCATACTTAAAGGCATTTTCAAATTACTCCATTTCTTGCTTTTCATCAATAATTACAGGATTTTAACTTACTTATTGACTAATTATAAATGCTTTTTCTCAATTTTCCTTGTTAGAGAGTCCTACTTAAAATTGATTTCAGTATCTCAGGCAACTGATCTTTCATATTTGGTAATAGGCCTAGCATTTTGTGTGTGTGTCTTAACCCATAGCTGTAAAATTAATCTCTGAAGATTTTTAGTTTACTTCACCTTACTGTCATGTTTATAAAATGCTCCTCTTCATGTAAAAAAATAGCGATGATAACACATAAT
Organism: Calonectris borealis; assembly: GCF_964195595.1. Lineage (NCBI taxonomy): Eukaryota > Metazoa > Chordata > Aves > Procellariiformes > Procellariidae > Calonectris > Calonectris borealis. Next base: position 104,529,129 of record NC_134312.1, read on the forward strand.
TTATCAACTTCTTCAATAATATAAGAATAAAAATTTTAATATTCTCATGTGCACTAGACTCCTTATTTCTAAAATTCTTCCAAAATAAATTCCTAAACTTTGATGTCCTTATATTATCACATGATGTAAAATCACTCTGAATTTTGATGAATGCAAATAGATGGCATTCAGTGGATATACATTTTCCATTATGTATCCCTATCTAGAATATTTTTATTTCAGTGCTCTGTGGGAATCTGATTTTATTCTTTCTTCCCTGCTCCCTCTACTCCCTCGTCCTCCTGTAGTGCTTTCTGATAGCCTATTCCAAGCCTACATTGCTAGATAGTGCCAAGTGCTATTCACTCCTCATGATCTTGCGCAAATACAGGCAGGTTAAATGGAAAGATAAAATCTGGAGGGAATAGATTAAATCAGCAGCAGGGGACTAGCGGCATGATGCCAAGGGAATGGCAATCCTTCTGGTCTTATTCTTTATGGATCTGCTGGATCTATAGATGGCTGTGCTACACCTGAAAGAAGGAACTTTGTGGGCTGAGAGGTGAGAAGAACAGGATATTCTGCATCCTGGAGATTCCTCTTCTCCATGACTACAGCCACACGCATCTTTCCCACTCACTGAAATGGAGGAAACAAGTAGCTGCCCCTTTTTTGTTCTCCAGCATTGGATTCTGATGAATCAGAAACCCATATGCAGACCTATTCTTCCCTCTAAAATTAAGTATGTTCAAAGCCCTTGCTTTCCAAAGTTCACTCTTTCACTCTTCCTTTCTTGGGTTATTCTGTATCAAAAGTATATTCTTGTACACTCTTAAAAGCAAATATTACATGATAGAATGTATTATCTGTCGCTCACACTCAATAAGCATTTTTACATAGGTTTCATATGCAAATTTCAGGGATTTTTGTCGAGCAATTTATGTAGGTACAAGCTCCTTAAAGTGTCCTTTGGGGACATCTGTCTTCCCAATTTCATCTTTTCAAGTGAATATAATACTAGTGTCCCCAGGTAAAAGTCATGATGCAATTCTATCAGACAGTTGCTGTACTTTGCACAGTGTGGGTGTGAGAGCTAATTTTGTCCTTAGATTCAGAGGCTTCATTAACAGTCTTAACACATTCGCTGCAGCTTTCTAAATCCTTTCAGGCTTTAACACTTAAGCTACTGCGGAAAAAAAGAAAAGTTCATACACAGAAAATGCTATTTCTCTAACCCAAATAAAACAGATTTTTTAGATAATGCTAAATGCCACACTACAGCAATGTCATCCTAGTGAAATGAAATTTATGAGAAATTAATGATAGCTAGTAAAGGCTGTAAAATGCTGTTTTGGACAATTTACCCTGATATAAAATATGTGAAACTCTGAATTGAGATGCATAAAGGAAAAGAGTGGAAATTAGGTGTCAATTATATGCAGGCATATGAACGTCAACGTAACGCATATTATACCACTTTGCTGTTATGAATTACTCTTCACAGAATTTCATCATGTCACAATATATTGATCATAACATTCAGTAATTAAAATATGTGAAAAAAACCTTTTTATTCCCTAAAAAAAACCAAATCAAAAAAACAAAAACAAAAAAACCCAAACCAAAACAAAACCCCCCCCAAAAACCCCCAAGAAACAACCACCAATCTGAAACCCTCAATAATATTTTTCCAGTATACGTAACTTACAGGATGAGAGAAAAGGGTAAGTTAGTCCTTTATATGGGTCATGCGAAGCTTCCGTACACAAGAATATTTTCATCGATTGATACATGTTGCGCAGGAAAACATGTCTATTCATTATATTTTTTTCTTAAAAGCTGTCCGTGGCAACAAATTATAATACAGATAACCAAACTCCTACATACTGCTGTTTGGAAGCTATGAGAATTAAAATTCTGCATGTAAATTATACAGAATCCAGCTGCATTTCAAATTAATGTGAAAAGTTACAGCTATCCTTACAACTTCTGTAAAAAAGGGAAGCTTTACCGTTATCTTGATATTACTTGCCGATTCATTTCTATTCCTTTTTATGTTCACTAAGCCTAACCCAAAGTCTGTTTCTTTTTGATTTTGACTTTATGATTGAAATAATATAAGAAATCGTAAATTATGGATGAACTTCATTCCAGGTAGACTTGCTCCACAACATTACTTCCAACAGTTGCGAGATACTTTGCATACAAAACTTTCTTTTCAGCAGCAATACGGGATGGTTGGATTAAGAATAATTTGTGGAAATTTTGCTTTCCACAGACAAGCATTAATCTGGAGGGGTATCGCCGAGCAGCAACTCCTATTGTTTTCAGACTGATCCAGCAGGCATTTTATAGAACAAAGGGACCCAAACTGGCTGAAGAACGGAGGCCATTAACTGGACTACGTTACACATGAAAAACTATTAAATTATTCATTTTCATATTTACATTACATATTTAAAATTTTATAGAAGCTCCCAGGTTACTCCTTGGATGTGGCAGGATCCAAAAGCAATTCAACGTGGAAGCTAATTTGTTTCAGAATCTAAAGGCCCTTGCTTACGGTGAGTCATGTCCACCCATATGCTTGATTTTCCAATACATTGAGAAAGGACAAAATTGTTCCCTTGCGCAAACAACAAATATTCTGGGGGAAAAAAAATATTTAGAAGATAACACAAAGCAACAAAAACAAGGCACAAAGGTTGGCAAGTTCAGATTCTTCTTTGTTAAATAAGCAGAAACATGCAGACAGAAAGGAAAGAAGGGAGACAGAGGAAACTGAGATTCATTTTTCATGACCTTAAGAACTACACCTGTCTGGAGCGAAACTTGCCTAGGAGAAAGGAAGATGCTTAATTTTCCTGCAGTCTTAAGGATTTCTGAATCAGTAAGTTTTCATTATCTATTGTGCTCTAAGTTGAAGGAAGATCTATGCTGACCTCTGTCCTGCAAAGCTGGAAAAATAATTCTCTATTCCCTGAGAACCAAGTATCTGGAAGGATGATCTGTTATATGTGACCTGACAGTTCTGGAGATATACCTGTAGTTCACGTGCAGGGTTTTTATTTCACTAATGGCAGATTTCAACTCAGGAAACAGGTTCTCATATCCTCTCAATCAGCTAAAATAGTCTAAATGTTATTTTACCTGCATCTCAGATTTTCTTTTGTCTTATTTTCTTCTCCTCCTCACTAAACAACTGATAGAGAGGTAGATTAAAGCCTGACTGAATTTGCTTTGGATGAAAGTTATTAATTCCATACAATATGAACTTAATTTGAGAAACTAATCTTTGCTTTAATAGATTAATATTGTTGAATTTATATAATACAAAACATACTGCTTGAATGGATCTTACGCATCTTTTCCCACATTCACTGAAATTAAATATATTGCCAAAATGACAATAATTTGGGGGATAAACTTTGAAAATATATAAAAAAATAACACATTCTGTGTTTGGGTTTTCAATATTTGTTAGGTTTTCAGTCTCTTAAAATATAGTATCAATTACTGAGCAAACATTTTATAAAAAGGAGCTTCCCTTTCAGGGATGGATTACTGTCCTTTAGCTAGGATAAACATGAATATGCATGTAACAATGCTTTTTGTGACTATTTTCTCACTTGTATTTATGGAAAAGAATAATTTAAGACAGGTTAATAGTTCTTACGCTAACATAACAGAGAATGTGAACAACAGATACCCTACTACTGCAGGAAAAGCTGCCTTTAAGAAATGTAATCCTCTGCTTTATATTATTGAATGACAATATTTTGTTTTAAGTTTTTTTCAAGTTTTGAGAAACATTTCTAATGCTGCTTCTCATGATGCATTCTATAGACATTTTAAACCTTTCACCATCTCAGCTGGTCTCTGAAAAAAGGGGAGGTTACGATAACAGTAAGAAGAAAAGTGAACTATGACTAGTCTATTTCAAGAGGGTTTTCTTGCTCTAAAACACTTTGTGGGCAAAAGAATCATCTCAAGGCTATGAGCTATTCCGTGTTTAGGTAACTTCTGCTTTTACCAAGAGCTTAGTAAAACATGACAAGTGAATGGCCAAGTGACAGGTTTGCAATGGGAGCTTCTGGTTCTCCACAAAGCAGTGAAAGATGGTGGCCTGTTGGGAGATGCAGTACAGTGGTGGGTAAACTTATCTGGTTTACTCCAGCTTGCAGAGAAAGACTAGGGAAAAAGTAAATTCACAATACAGGCTTAAGCCTTGTCGTACAATATCAATAGAATGCGGTTACTGAAAAGACATTCATTTGTAGTCCCAACGTGTTTGAAAGCAGAAACACTGTCTAAACAAGTGGATTCAGAGGAATTTTTCTCCATAAACGACAGCTTTAGTCAGACATGGTGGATCAAGGAGTCAGAGTACAGGAATGCAGAAGTCGACAGATGTTGATATGAACTTGATTAACAGCCTTTGTGACCTCTGTCATTGGGAAATTGCAAGTCTAACTCGGCAATAATGATGAAATTTTAATGTGTAGATACATGAAAAAAAATGCAGGGCTCACAGTGATTTATCAAAAACCAGTATGATAAGGAGAAAAGACACTGGTATAGCCACTCTTCAAAATGAAACTGAAGGGAAGAAATCTATGAAAGGCAAAAGTGAAAATGAGGCAAATGGGGAAAAAGAACTTTTAGGGAGTATCAACCTTTTGGGGGAGAATCACGGTACTAAGTAGCATGGAAAGTTAATTGTTGCTTAAGGTACACAGCCATATATATTTTAAACACACTTGCAGAGCCTAAGACAAAACTAAGGACTGTTTAAGAGAGGAGAAATGACAAAAAATAATCATAGTATAATCTTCTAAAGAAAACTGTTTAGTGAGGTGATCCCAGTGTGAGACTAGTTCACACTTCTGATCTCAATTTTAGTAATATTGCCTCTGTTTACCAGTAAGTTTGACGGGAAAAGGCTGCCGTCTCTTAAGAATTGCAGAGGAAACACACGTTTGATTCCACAAAACTCACACTGACTTGGCATCAGTAAAGGTGGGTCCATGCGGTCATCTGGATGGGTTGGCACAGACTTTGCCCACCTGCCAGCTGGTGTGAGACTTCCCACTCTTCTTCATGTGGACATCCTTTATAAGCAGCTTCAATCAAGTTGGACAACTTTCTACCCTTTCCCTTCCTCTTGTGGCAGAAGATAAAGCATGTTTGCCAGCTCGTCTCAGAAGTCTTGATTCTTCGCCAAAAGTTTAGCAATATTGAGGGCAAAAGCAATATTGCTTTCTGTTAGTTGCTGTGAAAAGCCTACTTTACTTTAAAGCTTTTCTAGCATGAGGGCAATGAGAATGGTTGCATTCTCATTGAACTCTCCAGCTGAAAAGTGCAAAACGCTCTGAAATGAAAAGCGCTATGTAACCATAAAATACTACAGGTTGAAATTCCACTTCAGTGGATCACTACGTATAAAGACAGATGTTTTATTGGGTCATGTTTCAGAAGACTTATTTAGCTCCCTCGGTGTTTGTAGTAACTAGTGTCAAGCACTTCCATGAATTAAAAAAAATAATAATATATATAAAATCAGTCAACATGCACGGTAACTAACCTGAACGATCTGTAAAGATTTATCTTCTAGCGACGTTGGTATGTCAGGAAAACAAAAAAAAAAGTAGGAAATGTCTTACAAAGGAATCATGATATTCAGGATAATCAAAACAAAATAAAGTGACAAAAAGTTAAAATAATGAAGGTTCAACCAATATGGTTAAGATTTTTAAAGAGATAAATCTATAGTGACTGTAAAGAAAAATGACAGGAAAACAAACATTTAAGAGTAAGACTTTCCAAGAGTAAGTAAAGGTTTCATAGAAAATTGAAAGCAAGCAAATAATATGGATATGAGACTGCCAGAAGTTTATCTGTAAAACAGGAAAAGAGAAGCTCAATGTCATTAAGTGATCTAATATTGAAAAACAGATTGGAAATGCTAGCATTAAATGCAAAGTGTGGCCTGACCAGTACAGCAACACTCAGCTAGTATCGGGATCAGCTTTGCAGGCAGCAGCTCAGGTGGGGAAACTGAATTCCTAAATCTCCCATGTCCTCCTTTTATAAGGTGAAAGGATGCATCACTGGCTATAGGGTCAGTTGACCAAAAAACACTCTCCTGTTCACTAGATACAGACCTGACAGAAGTGCACCTCACTATATCAGGGTAAGCGGTAAAGAGACTGGGACTCTCCACCATTAAGTTAAAAAGTCATCCCTATATTAGTCCTGAGGCAACACAGCAGACCATCCCTACCCTTGACTTCAAGTCTGAGTCCTCCCCCCAAACTAATAAAGACTATGTCAAAGTAGAGATGAACATATATTCAAGAAGTTGGATAAAATTAACTATTTTGGTGCAGCTACACTAATAGTTATTTAGAGGAGGATGAACAACCAAAAGAACAGAACTGAACCTGACAAGAGAATGAAAAGAAATAAACTTCGAGTAATATCAACAGGAATTACCTGAAAATCCTCAGTTTTCTATTGTGATCAAAATTTGAGAAATAAGAAGAGGCAATTCAATTTGATTAGTACAGCTCTATAACTATGCAAGAATGATATATGAGGGAAAATAGCATTTAAAAAGTAAATTAAAGACGACAAGAATCAAAAAAAAAGTCAATTTATCCTTCAAACACTAAACAGCTCCTGTTACTGAAATGATTTCTAAACTCCAGTCACATTAATTGCAAACTCAAGTTATCATCTGACATCTGATTATCATTATACATATTTTCTTTAACCATTGTGACTCTATCAGCTCATGACAGTTACCCTTTCACATTCCCAGACTGATGTAAATTGGTCTTTGAATTGGTATTCACTCCCTTTATGCTTATCAAAAAAACCCCAAACTTTCCATGATCATACAACTTTGATTTCTCTGTGGCTACCCTTCACAGTGCCAAATATTCAGATAAAATGAAAACTTGTTTATGGTAGTGACAAACTAAAGATGACTTAAAAGTAAGCTATAAAAATGTCATAGTAAAGCTGGCAGCAAAGTATACTGCGGTTATCTGGAAATAATATCAAATAGTGAACAGTTCTTGTTGTGAGGAATAAAAATAACACTTGCCATATTCTCTCAGGGATGAAGACAGTCTGATATTCAAACATAGCCTACATTTATCCTTTGTCATACTGGAGCCTTTTCACCCTTCTGTGCTTCAGTTTTCCGTATTTGTAAAGTTGTGTAATCCCCCTCCAGCACAGAATTTGAGTTGTTAAAATAAGTATGTATCTGTAAAACCTCTAAAAATTGTTTAATGTAAGTAGACATGCGACAGTGTTTTACTGAGCAGTATTTTTAAAAAATAGGACTAGAAATCTGACGAGCTAGTCGTGCTCCAGAACCACGTACTCCGAACCTACATTATTAATCCCAGTTCCCAATATTTCGCTAATCAAAATATTGTACTTATAAAATTAATCAGGCTACAGCAAACAAGCTAGAAAAACGTGGGGAATAAAGGCTGATACAATGAGAATGGATGGTAACAAAAAAATGAATGGTCTCAGACCCTGGTACCTGGTAACTGTAACCCTGAGGCTGTGCGTGACCACTCGTTCACCATTGCTAACTGGTTGTGCATCACAAGCATTACTACTGTCAGCAATCATGCAGCACAGAAGAGGTCTTAACTCCGAGACCACTTTTTGCCACTTAAAAACAGTGTTTTTGCCAAATCTCTCATAACAGAAATTCAAGTTGCATGCTGGTAAAGATTTTCTTTAAAGACAGTTCTAGTACTGCTTACAAAAAGAGCCAACTCCTTAAATAGTCTTTATAAACAAAACTGAATAATTTATACCAGAGAAAGAGGTGTGTGGTTTACGCCTTAGCTTCACAGTCTGATAATTTTCTTGGGATCTTGGCTTGATCTGATTATTCATATTTTTTGCACAATGAGAAAAAGCTTTCCAAAGTGTTATTTATACGTGACAAAAAATCTGCAGCTATTCAGCCATTCCCAAGGAGAGCTGCTAGCTACAGTTTTTAGACGAGCACAACAATCCAGCTAGCATTTGGTACACCATGGTTAAGGAAGTTCCATTCACCTCTTGTGTGTCTTCCCCCCCGCACCCACTGAGATACCAACTCAGTTTGAGTTGAGCAGTTTGTTTTGAGGGCACTCACGAGCCATGTCCGGGACAACCAGGGGATCAGGCCCAGCCAGCACGGGTTCATGGAAGGCAGGTCCTGCTTGACCAACCCGATCTCCTTCTATGACCAGGTGACCCGCCTCGTGGATGAGGGAAAGGCTGTGGATGTGGTCTACCTGGACTTCAGTAAAGCCTTTGACACTGTCTCCCACAGCATTCTCCTAGACAAGCTGGTGGCTCACAGCTGAGACAGGTGCACTCTTCGCTGGGTAAAAAACTGGCTGGACGGCCGAGCCCAGAGAGTTGTAGTGAATGGAGTTAAATCCAGTTGGCGGCTGGTCACGAGCGGTGTTCCCCAGGGCTCAGTTTTGGGGCCGGTCCTGTTCAATATCTTCATCAATGATCTGGACGAGGGGATCGAGTGCTCCCTCAGTAAGTTTGCAGACGACACCAAGTTGGGCGGGAGTGTTGATCTGCTCGAGGGTAGGAAGGCTCTGCAGAGGGACCTGGACAGGCTGGATCGATGGGCCGAGGCCAACCGTATGAGGTTCAACAAGGCCAAGTGCCGGGTCCTGCACTTCGGCCACAACAACCCCAGGCAACGCTACAGGCTTGGGGAAGAGCGGCTGGAAAGCTGCCCGGAGGAAAAGGACCTGGGGGTGCTGATTGACAGCCGGCTGAACATGAGCCGGCAGTGTGCCCAGGTGGCCAAGAAGGCCAACGGCATCCTGGCCTGTATCAGAAATAGTGTGGCCAGCAGGAGCAGGGAGGTGATCGTGCCCCTGTACTCGGCACTGGTGAGGCCGCACCTCGAATACTGTGTTCAGTTTTGGGCCCCTCACTACAAGAAGGACATGGAGGTGCTGGAGCATGTCCAGAGAAGGGCAACGAAGCTGGTGAAGGGCCTGGAGCACAAGCCTTATGAGGAGCGGCTGAGGGAACTGGGACTCTTTAATCTGGAGGAGGCTGAGGGGAGACCTTATCACTCTCTACAACTACCTGAAGGGAGGTTGTAGCGAGGTGGGTGTTGGTCTCTTCTGCCAAGTAACTAGCGATAGGACGAGAGGAAATGGCCTCAAGTTGCACCAAGAGAGGTTTAGATTGGACATTAGGAGAAATTTCTTTACTGAAAGAGTGGTCAGGCCTTGGAACAGGCTGCCCAGGGAAGTGGTGGAGTCACCATCCCTGGAAGTATTTAAAAGACGTGTAGATGAGGCACTTAGGGACATGGTGTAGTGGGTATGGTGGTGTTGGGTTGACGGTTGGACTCGAAGATCTTAGAGGTCTTTTCCAACCTTAATGATTCTATGATTCTATAAATCAGAAAGACCTCCACCGGATGGGCCAAGAGATCACCCTATCTACAACATCTAAAGCTGAACATATGAAGGAACATCAGAAAGCTTACGCGTTTTCTCCTATGAAGACTACAAAGTTGTACTATCTTTGTTAGTCAAGAATACCATAGATCTTTCTGCAGATTATATATTTGTGAGAAACCATTTTCAGTCTTTAAAGGTGAAAATATATGCTCTAAAACATACATTCAGAACTCAACTTGAAAGTCGATCTATGAAAATGAATAATTGCTAGACACATAAGATCAATGTAGGAGCATTAAGTGCATAAATAAGGACCCTAACAAACATTATGTATAAACACTCGACTTCAAAACTGCTGAAGCAGCTACTGCACAAAGTATGGAACAGAAGTACCATCTATCAGTATAACTTTACAGCAGTAACTTCTTGATGCTAATGTCTTTTTACATTAATCAGGAGCCCACTAAAGACATATTCATTGCAGTAGCAGTATTGGTTACATAGAAGGATATTCTTTTCAATCTAATCTAATTTGGGAGTGTAAGTATACGGAATGCAGACGAACCGCCTCTTCAATGGAGAAACAAATGAATTGGAGCACCTCTCCTCTGGTTTTCTGTGACATATGCTTTTTCACACAAGGTTTGTCCTAGTTATAACTTTTTCTTCTTTATCTCTATATCCTAATGACACAACTACAATCAATCATCAGGCTTTCTGTTGCCATAAACAGAGATAGGAATCTGCCACAGCTTGAATTGCTGTTACAATATACTTAGAGTAAATTATCTACTCTCGGATGACAGAAATCCTGACAATTATACAAAATTATTTTGACAATTCTTAAGTGTCATCAGATTATTACCAGAATCATTGACACCCTGGATTTCAGTATTTCAGATTTAGAAAGTTTAAGCATGCGTTCTGCATCTAGAACACCTTGGTATACAGCTTCAGCTCGTAATAAATCCAAGTTGTTTCAAAAAGTAAAGATTGTACTGCAAACTGCATGAACTTGGCATAGGATACTTAACTTCTAACCATTAGCATTTTTGTCACCCATAGTGTACCACTAAACTGCTACCACTGTCAGGATGGGGTTTGCTTCTGAGGAGCATTTCTCTCTCAAAATATGGCTTTTTCAAATTCTGAACATCCTCTTTGTATTACTTTTAGATCATTTTGCAATAGCAATATTTCTGAACAAAGCACACTTATCATAGGGTAACCGACATTGGTGAGGGTTAGATGACCTTGGTGGTGCTGCAACATTTGTAATTCTCCAGCACAATCAATTATCTCATGATAATATCTTTTGTCAGAGAATATTGTAATGCAATGAGGACTTGATTTTCTTCTGTGAAAGAAAAGATCTGCTTTGACTGGTATACAAAAACGTTCATACATGGGTCACTGACTGACAAGGCAATTGTAAATTACTCAGTAATAAAAAATAATAGTAGACATTTATATAGCACTGTACCTCACATATAATGACCTCTAGGCTCATTATAGTAAGTATTATTTGTCAAAAAGAAATTCCAGTGACCATCACATCTTCCAACAGATTTTATTTTAAAATGGTACATGAAAAAAATCATAAATTTCAAGTCTTATATATCAGTTAAGAGGTAGCTTAGCATATTATAGCAGCTATACTAACCACTATCTATAAATAAAAGTAAAGATAATGAGAAAAAAAGATACAAAATTAAGCATCATAAAATAAATTGAAAATTTGGACCAGGAAACTTTTGTTTCAAGTTTAACGAATTATTAGCAGAGAGGAAAGAGCTGCATGCATACAGAGCCCAGTCCTTCTGCTTACACACAGATGATTTTCTTGGCTTCTCAGGCTCAAACCATGATGAGCCAGCTCTCATCCTGAATAATTTTTCCAGCAGTGCTTGTCCAAAAGGGCACTGAGCTTAATTTCCAGAAGTTACATGTACACATGCACAAAGATATGTATTACCTCATGTTTTCAAGCTTATCCTCAGAGTCACAGCAATGAAACAACAAAAAACAAGCAAAGAAACAAAAATCACCACAGTGGAACAACAGTCCCCCAAAAATTTGGGATGTCCTGACAAGTACATCAGACAATAGAAGTCAAAATGCTAGACACCTAACGAAGGCTGCAGCTACTAGTGTGCAAACGTTTTTATGCATTAAACTATATTATTCCGTAGAATTTGGAAAAAAATCTAGAAGTGAAAGTAAGCGGGCTCCTACATGGATTAGATGAAACATTCCTGCAAGTGTAAGCTATTTGCCTTGCTTTTACTGACAGGAGTGCCTACAAACTTAAATTCCCTAAGAATTTTGGCAACCATCTGACCACGGAGAATTTTAGAATCGTAGACTAATTAAGTTGAAAGGGACCTTCAGAAGTCACCTGGTCCAAACCCGTGCTCGCCGCAGGGGTGACTGTAGTCATCTCAGGAAGTTAGAGGGCTGCATTTTGAAATAAACCAAAGTGCAATGTTCATTCCTACAAACTGCCACTTCTAGCCATCAGAGTATCAAGCACTGACATTAAAAATGGAAATTAAAAGAAGAAATATTTCAACATAAGCTAACGTTTGATAACATTCAATCCAAAAATCTTCAGAGCAATAAAATATATCATCTCACAAGTAGGGCATGTAACCAATCAACACTAGGACACCCCAGTAAACATGTCACAATAAAATTTATTGAAAGAGAGTGACAAATAAAAAGTGATTGATGACTATACTGTGTAAAGTAGAATTTGAGGCAAAACCAGCTTCATTTATCTATACAATGTCAGATTTCTTTGCAATAGTATTTAAGATTTAATGGTACACTACTTTTTTAAAAATCTATTTAAAATTTGTATTTAGTTTCACAGCAGTTATCAAAACCCACTACAATAATCAATATACATATTAAGTGCATTGGTTCACATTTTATCTCTGCATCAAAACACACTAAAATTAGCCATAAAAATTCATCAATATCAGGATGAAGATTTAACACATTCTAACATCTTATTTCTGATCCTATTTCAAGGAGTCATTGCTAAATTTCTTTAAGAATAAGGTGGTCCCAGGTAAGTAAAATCAACCACCCAATTTCATGTGTGAAAGCTTTAAATCACAGATATTCGGACATATGGTTTGAAGTTCAGTATCTTGCTAATACTCACATCTGAAATAATAGAAGATTTTGCCTTTCCAAAAACAAAAGCAAAACAAAAACAACAAAAAAAGAAAGATATATGCACAACTCCAATATCTGCTTTGAAATGTGATCGTCCAGAAATCCAGAAAACGCTACATGACTAATAATTAAATATTGATTTGAGTAATATGAATTATTACCTTCAATTTAACAAGAAAGAGAATACATTTTTCAGACTGTTGAGTGTTGCTATAGTTAAAAGATGGTAACATCTGAGAATAATAATGACTAATGAACAATGTATCCACTGGATACTTCATATTTTAACTGGCACTGCTTTTGGAGAGTTAGTTCCTAAACCTTTAACATATCTTATATCACTGAAGATGATCTAGAGCCTTACACATAACATGCTATAGTCAACAGCATAAATACACAAATTACATACGGAATAGTCCTAGGATCATCTTCATATGCTTTGAAGACACATTTTATTTGAGGTTAAAAAAAAAAAAAAGCTTTCTTCTCCAGCCTGCCAGCTATTTAGGCAGTAGGAAACAATAAGTAAATGTATGGCTGTATATACACTCACACACATGTCTGTGCGCATGCAGAAAATAACTTTACAAACAGCGCAAAGAGCAAATGATTCAAAATAATTTTGAGACTGTTTTAATGCATTTTTTCTTTCCTTTTTTCTTCAAACATTATATGAAGAAACCTAATAAAACCCTGTAGCTTAGATCTGTTTTCTTGCTGTAAATCAATTTGAAATCTTTCACACTGTAATAAAAAAAAGACGAGGGATTGTCATAAAGTTCTCATACAGAAACTCGGTAAGAAAGGACAGGTATCCTTTTTCATCTCTCCAATGCTGTACCATTTAGACCTTTGTAATCAAACTATTTGTGTAAAAAAAAAAAAAGGTAGCGGCCAATTCCTAAAACATAGCATGGGTAAAACAGCTAGTACCTAAAACTCAAAGATACTTCAAAATACTACTGGGTTATTCAGCAGTTCCAGCTCTGTTCTTCCACCCTAGCGGTAACTGAACACGGGATACCTCCCTCCTCACTGCCTCCAGAGACCACAAAACAGTGGGTGACTGGAACCGGAGCCTAGATTACTTCAATCGACCCAGCAAAATCTGTTTATTTAGAACTTTCAACTTTGACTGCTTGATTTCTACCATAATATGAGAGATCGATTTAACAAGAAATGCTTCTAGTTACTTGATTGAATGTTATGTCGGGAAATAAAACTATCCAAGTTAAAAACTTGTTAGTCTTAATCTTAGATCCTACTTATTCCACAATAATTATTTTTTTCCAGAATCATCAAAATATACATAAATAAAGGGGGGGGGGGGGGAGCCGGGAGAGAAGGTCCTGCATTGTCACAGTGGAGACAGAGACCTGATGACATTCAGGTCAATTTGACTAAGTCAATTTTCCCTCATTATAAAATGAAAACAAAAAAGAATTTAACTAAATGATTGACTTTCAGAGAAGGTGGAATCCACTCTGTTTAAAAACTTGTAATTCAGGGAACTAACAACAAGGTTTTTCTTGAACTCTTAAAATACACCAGATTTCAACATGATCTAAAGTTAGTTTCTTGACTACAAATATTGCAAAAGCCTCTTTCTTGGTCTGTCACAAGCATTTGCTTGTGTAGTTAAGCAAATGTGTCGTCGTGTAGTTAACAGGCTCCTGGTCCTCTTTCTTCTCCACTCTCTACTCTGATCAAGGTCTGGATTCTTATTTTTTGTTCCTTGGTGTTATGACATTTATTTTAAAGCACTTGATTTCCAGTTTCCCAAAACCTGACAAACTATTTCCTTCCCCAAGGATGCCACTCATATCCTCTAAATACGGAGTTAAGTACAACATCAAAAACTTGCGGTAGACATTATCAGTGTACTTGTAATCTATGTTAGGAGCTTACACACATATGCAAGTACCCTACTGCTAGAGCAACTCATTCACCCCTGTGTTTACATTTTGAATTATTTTACTCTCCTAGCACCACGGGAAAACTAACACACAAAAATGAAGCAAGTTTTAAAAATAAAAACCAAGAGAGTTTGATGCTTTTGTAAAATCTGGCCCTCAGCAATTTACCTAAGATCATAAACGAGTTGTGTGTCAGGAGAAAGATTTCACCTGGTTTGCTCTGAATTATCTACTAATATATTGGTAATTGAACAATTATTTCCAGCTTCTGAAACTCACATTTTTCTCATGCATACTTACAGATTAATCATATACTATTTTCTCAAAGAAGATGAACATCTGTAGTATTTTGTACTCCTGCCACCTTTCACTCAAGAATCTCAAAAAGCACTACAATGAGTAGACTCACCATCTTATCCTAAACCAGCAGTACGATAAACACTGCAGATGTAAATACTAGGTCTAATATCTAAATCATGCAGTTTTAAATCACCACATAGGATTTTATCTGTATGACTCATAGCACTTAATGGCAGTCATGTGCTTAAAAACACAGTATGCTATGCTCAACAATGGTAAGCAAGTTTATATAACAGATCAATAAACAACCAGCATACATTTAAATACTATGGACTTCTTGGCTCCATCCGCAAAGGAATAAAATTGATACTGATCAAAGATTTCTCAAATCATCTATAAATGATATAGTAAAAAGTAGCATCAAATTGAAATAAAGAAAAACATACAATTCATTCAAGGAACATAACGAATCAAAATGCATCTGTCATGCAAGCAGCAAAATGGGTTTCACTTAGGTTTCCTCCAACCCAAGTGAAATATGTAGAAATACAAACTATGTAGCAAATCAGCTGGTCAGAAATAGAAAAAAAGATTGGGAAAACCTGGTAAAGACTCAAAAATGAATTCCTAATACAGAAATACTCACAACTTTAAAAAAAAATAAAGAAACTAATATCTTAAGTATCAGAGTAAAGAGCTTACACAATAGTGAAACAAATACTTTTTAATTTTCAAGACAAAAATAAAATAAAGGGCAAACATTTAGGCAAAGACAGATGCCCTCTTAATACACTTAAAGGTAATGATTCATTCAGCACACATTTAGACAAATTATATTGCATATCACTTTTTATTGATCCGCAATACGTTTATAATATGCCACTTCATAATCAGAAGAGTGCTTCTTCTTAAGTGACTGAAATTTCTGCAAATACAATTCAATTAGAAATGGGCTGCAATAAATACGGTTTACCTTTAAACTTACTTTTCATATCATTAATGTGCAGTTAATGCATCTCACCACAAAGTCAGTCATGCATCAGCCGTTCTCTGAACCTATATGAAAAGCTGTTCCTTTTTAATCCAGATATGAATGAGAGCTTGGTCATCTGAACTGTAGAAATCAAAGGATGATCATACCACTTTCTTCTTTGATAGCCCCTATAGAAGATTAACATGCCTTAAGCTCTCTTGCTGGGTAAGCTATTCAGGCTTGGAACAGACTTCTGAATATATTATTTTAAGTAAAACAATTTAACCAAATCTCACTTATTCCCTTCTCAAAATGCTGTTATTGAATGAATCTTGTATTCTACCATCCAAATCACGCAATCCACTTTTGAATCTCTCCCTGGCTTCCCAAATCTCTTCTTTATCCCTGAAATGGAGTTTTTCATTGTCACCTATGTTCTGCACATGGACTGTACCGGACTTGCGTCTCGAATAACTTTCTTTCCATGCTTTTCTTACACATTTCCCAAATGTTTCATTTTCTTCACCTATTTTGCCTTAAGAGCATTGTTCTATGTTTCTAGAAATTTCTCTATATCTATTTATCAACTCATTTCTCCTTTCCCACTTGCCCCCTAGGGTCAATCTCAGATCTCTTAAATAGATCGCTTAGAGAAATATTTCCTCTTGTCATCATCACCTCTACCACACACCTCTTTTGTTTTGCTTATAAGCTGTTTGTGATGGGATGGAGCAAATTCTGCCATTACTTCAAGTATCCTTCAAAACCACAGCATTAATATACTTTTAAAAGGCATTTATTGGTTCTACGTAAATGTGCATTAACGAAAATAAGATGTTGCTCTGCACTGAAGTACAGAATGAAATATAACATCAATGTGAATCACTTAGGTTAGATGCATCAATAATTTAATAACATTGACAACCTATAACTATTTATACTTCTTCAGTGAATACTATAATGCAGAAAAGTATTTGAATGCATTACGTTTTCATCCTAAATAGTACAAGGTAACAACAAATACCCTCCTCGACTTAGCATAAATTTTAAGTAAACATGCAAACTGTGCTAAAATTGCTTTATTGGTTCAATTGCAGTATAGTACAGAAATATGAAGTTCCTATGCCATGGGATTAAAAATGAATAAAATCCCATATTATGAGACTATTTCATGACAAAACCACACCGATAAAATGTCCTGTTTCTGTGTCCCAGTAAAAAAAAAAAAAAAATAAAAAAAAAAAAGGTGGGAAGGGAAAAGAAAGAAGACAAAGAAGGAAAAGGTCTGGGAGAAGGAAGAAGCAGAAAGAAAATTTAAATTACTGCTTCCAAATTAATGCACGGTTACACTAAGTTTTATCCAAGGGACCTGAAAGAGTTAAACAGAGTTAAACACCAAACTCTCTTCAGAGTTAAATGTTGGTTTAGAAAACCTTAATGTTTTAGCACTATGTATTGATCCTTTTATTTACATTTACATGATTATATTGTTAAACATTAAAGTTAATACTTTAAACTTCCGTTATGAGAAAAATGCACCAAATATATCTAATGATAGCAGAAAGACAGACATGAATCCATTTCTTAAACATAGAAGGATTAAAAACAGTTAAGTTTGAGTTAGCAGTAACCTCTGGGATCCAAAATTGTGGAAAAGGTAAACCAAAGAAGATAATCATTATGGTAGATATAACTTACATTTACAGTGGTGTTTTTTTTATTTTTTTCTAGACTATGTTCTGATTTCTAAGAGTTGGCACAAGTTTTGATTTAGAGAGAGTACTTACAGCTAGCGAATTAAATATTTGTGGTACTCAGTACTAAAAAGGAAAATACAAGTGAATAATGAATTAATATATCTATTTTGTTAATGCTATTAAAATGTTTGTATGACTTTTGTTAGGTAAAGTTCTGGGAACAAGGAATGGGCACAGAATTGCATGGTTAGAACTTAACCACCTTGTACGAACAAGGAGGGATGTCACCATTAGGATCAAATCTAATCCAAAAGTGTGGAAAAGAGGAGGACTGTTCTCAGCAGAAATGATTCCAGCCCTTACCTTGCAAGAGGCAAGCTAGTATATACCACCCAGTGTATACCCCAATACAGTCATTCACTCATACTCTTTGGTTTATACTGCAGGGGAGGAAATTCCTTACTCCTCTTTCCACTGTCTTTCTCTCCAAAGAAGAAGAGAAGGATTTGGTAGCAGAACGATACGCTAGACACCTGATGAGTCTCTTCCAGCTGTCCTTGCCAGAACTCCGAGGTAGCTATATTTAAATACCAATTTGAAGCTGGTAAACTTCTGCTATCACTTCTTTAACTATCACTGAGCAAGATAATGGGGGTTAGGGAAAAACAATAAACTATTCTCAAATCAAAACAGAACCAATAAATCTTCTTTCAGAACTAAAACCCAAAGCAAGAGCCCCTCCACCCAAAACATAAATAAAAACCCCAAAATCACTTTATACCCACAAAATACACAGGTTCATGGTGGATCCCAGAAGTTCTTTTGACAGTTGACTCTCAGGTAAATACAAGAGGAAATTATTGCACAACTATATAGAGCATAAGGTGCAATTAAGGCTTTATTAGCATTTAATTGTTATTAATCATGCCTCTTTCTGTCATAAATCACCAACTACACACAATATGCTGTGCTTAATAGGTTTACATAAAACCCATGTGTGTTTGCGTATATACGCGTGCATACATACACACATGTTCACAAAAATTTTTCCCCTATTTTTCCCCTTATTATTCTTAATTAAAACTGTAATCAAAACCACTATTAAAAGGTAGCTTCCAATTTTATTTAAAGAAATGTGGCAGATATTCTTCCAATTGGATATTTTGATGAAGGAATTAATATTTTCATAGATGGTTATCTTGCCCCACTTTCATTGTTTATTTTTTGAAAAGGAAAGACAGTCCTGCTGAAGACTATGAAACTGACATTCCTGGAAACCAAAACCCCCTCTCTTGATCCTCAGGGCAGCTAGAGACTGGGAAACCACACAAGTTTCCTCGGACGATGACTCTGTAATGCCTCAGCCGTGTCCTGGAATGCTGGATTGTCCTTGACCTCTTGCAAAGACTGCTGAAATCAGTGCCAATTACTGTCACTTTTGTTGCTTTATTCTCCAGTGTAGACACCTGTAGACCATGAAATGGAACAAGACTGCAATTGCTTTCACACAGGTCACCGTGCAGCCATCAGCTGGTAACAACTGTCACTCATTACCTACTGAAAATGTAATCAGATTGACAGCACAGAGATGAAAGTCACTGCTTTCCCTCCTCATGAATCTGAAGTATCTATTCCTTCCTTAGAAAGGAGTTAGTCCTTCCCTTCTTCCGAAGTTTATATCGTTACCCAAGTCCATTAAAAAAGGCCATAAAATATATGTCTATACTATACTAAACAAGTAGAACAAAGCAATTTGTCTATGACAATGAATGTTCTCAACCCACTTGTTCCTCAACAGTGAATGAAAAGAGTACATACACGTGCTGGGCAGGAGAAAATGGGGGGAAGAGAAGGGAGAGAGTGATTTTTGTAGTGTTCTGGCAGCTTACCCAATTTGGATGCTGGCGGAGTAATGACAGGAAAAAGCTCCAATTCAGATGTCCCTCACAATTGCATCCTGCTATCAGCATCTTTCTAGTTATTTTAAGAGGGCTGTCTCAGCCATTTCTGCTGATACGAGGTCCAGAAATACATGATAAGTAGAGCAGCAATTTTTTAGGCGATCAGTTTTTATGTAAACCGGTAAAAAAAGAACAGTTAAAATCCTATGAAGAGAGTCACAAGTAGCACAAGACCTGACAACATACTCCACTGAACATCAGAGAGTTGAACTTCAGTAATTTCCTCTTACCATCTTCTCATCATCTGTCAGGAAATTATTATGCCTGCTGTTTATTACTAGCTAACAGCCAGATAGCTCTCTCCAAAACCTAAGCTCACAGAAACAGCTTTCTTCTGATTTACTGCCCCAGGAGGGTCCGACAGGTAAGGACAGAGACAGATCTCTTCAGCCTGCTGAAAATGTTGTTTCCCATGCCATCTCCCTAGCTTCCTTAGCAAGAGTGAAACATTCAGGCTAAGGATCAGATAGTCTAATACAGATAACAGTAGTTTAATAGAAGTCTAACAGAAGAAGATAGTCTACTAGAAAAAGGTAGTCTAATAAAAAAAATCTCATCGTTAAAAAACATCAAAGCAAGCCAAGCGATCGCAAAGAAAGAACCAAATGAGATGTTGGTTAGTGGAGGTCATCTGCTAAAGCAACAAATGTATTTTTCATCCAATTCCTGCCTTACAAACAGATAAAGTTCACAAATCTCAAAGAATGAAATGATTGTCAGAGGGACCTTCCCTCAAACCAAGGAAGAGGAGATGTTTTAGCAGAGAGAAACACTGTTGGTATCAAGTTGTTAACCCTCTTAACAATAGATTTTAACAATAGATTCTGTAACTGCTAATAGACCTTTGCTAACCTCTAAAAAAAACAACCCACCTCAATCAAAAATGAACTCAGTACTCCCCTTCTCCGGGCAAAACTAAGCAAAATGGAGAATTTGATAAGTCTGTCTTCCTTTTTCTGCATTTCAAAACTTTTTTTTTTTTTTTTTTACACCTATAAAAAGAATATTTCATTTAGTTTCCCAATTCAGGTTTACTTTAAGACTGTGGTACTTGTTCTGGTCATTACAAATAACAGACACATTGTATTCAGACTCTATCACAACACATTACATCTGCCAATGAAGGTCATTAAAATGATGAAAAAGCTAATATTGCTACAAGAACAAAGTTAGTCTTACGTCTCTCCCCTACCCGCCCTGATCTGGTAATTAAGTAATTTACAAGAAGTCAAGAAGGGAGAAATCTTTTGGAAAGGAGGTTCAGTGTTTGTTATGAATAGCTGTTCACATTTAAATATTTGAAAGTAATGAATTTTTATGATTTTCATAGCCTTTGTCATTTTACTTCTTCACAATATGAAACTCATTTCATTACATGGATGCCTTATCTGAACAATGCTACAGGGTTGCAATTTTGTGATTGCCCTTGAAAATAAGAAAAACTTGTTATTTAACAAATCTATTAGCACAATATCACAAAATGGTTTAATGTACTGTTTTCATTTTACTTGTGTTCAGCTATTTAACAAGAGCTTTTATTTCTAATATTCTCCAGATTTATCTAGTGTTTAAAATTAACAAAAGAAAATATGGAGTAAGAACGGAGAAGTAAATAGCTGTTTCTTTCTTACTGTTAGCAACTAAAGTAATTCTTGAATGGCTATTAAAAATGGCAAGTTACCTCGGTTGTTGCTTGCACACTGAAAAATTCCAGTAGGTTGATTCTTTGTATTTCAAGTTGATCAACATTAGGTCAAGTATCTCATCCAACATTATTTTTCTATTATGCTTTACCCTTCAGTGTATCTAAGTACTTCAACAATACTAACTGACAACATTGATGGAAACTTTATGAAACACTTCAGGGAAGCTATTCAATAAAAATACCTGAAATATGAACTATCTAATATTCCTTACTATATTTAATGAGCAATGAATACCTTTTCCACAAATTAGGCTTATATAAAGATGAGCCTTACGAATCTCCTGCAGAGTAGCCTTTACTGTAGAAAGGACATCTTACTAAAACAACAGTAAAAAAAAAAAAAAAAAAAAAAAAAATCAGAACTCTAAGAAGGTATTTAAAAAAAAAAAAAAAAAAAAAATCAAAGATAGTGGATACTCCCAGCTAATATACTAGTTATAGTGGCACATTACTACAGTGCCACTTGTTTAGCATTCATATCACATCTTCAACAAATATTTTGTCTCATAGCCATGATTCATCACAGTGCCAAAAAGGCTTCTGCTTCTCAGCACTTGTTTTATACTTCCAATAATTTCTTCTCAAGTAGATGTTAGGTACAGTAATTAATTTAATAATTTAATAATTTAAGCTACTAATTTCTTTAATTCCACACACATCCACAAACCTACATACACAGATACGCTAGCATACAACAAAATACTAATTCACTGTATAGTGAATAAAGTTTTTTATACATAATGGTGATATCTACACAATGATTTAAGAGATCTGAAGAATTTAAACAAACATGTAAGGACATACACAAATTCTATTCACACAAAAGAAATGTAATAGTAAGTTGTTTGTACTTATCAGTGTGAATTACAACCAGTCAGGTTAGCCACTGTGATACAAAGCATGTATTACCTTGCGCTAAAATTCAGTGCAACTCCTGAGAGTATATCATCTATACATTCAGTATCATCTTAACTATCACTGTAACAATTCTATTTTCTTTGAGCCCTTAAAGATATAGAAAGAAACAACTTTTTTTTTTTTTTAAATTCTGGCTCCATTTAGGTATAGAGAACAACCTTTAAATATTGTTTTCAATTCTGAGACAACGAAAAGAATGTTGAGAAACAGTTTTTTACCATGATATAATACAACTGGTTCTGTAAAAATGAGAAATTTTAATAGAAAATTCCTTCCTTCTGACATTTGCTATATTGTAAATACTGCTTGTTTGCTTTAGCCTGAATCTTATCAGAAACACCATAATTTTCAATTAAAATTAAGAGAAGGAACCCTAGAAGTCAAAACATGAAAATATATGTTGCAAAGCTGAAGAACAAATATTGACAGTTATATAGAAAAGACCAGTATACAAATGAGACAGAGCCCAAATATTTCTGACTTAAAGCCAGGATTAAAAACAACTGTACCTAAAATTAGGCAAATGGATACTCGCAATTTCATGTTTAGATGGGCACCAATAGCTTGAAGCATGCTATCAAAATCAGATTGACCCAAACAACATATGTTTTCCCATTATGTCATGAAACTCCTTTGACCATCCACTTCTCCAGCTTACTTCTTCCAATGTCAGAGTGAAACAAACAGCATACAAATAGATCTGCTAGTGAACATGCTAACAAACTAATTACAGAAAATTTTGGTACCTTCTACAGTTTTTTAAAATCTTTTCACCCATAAGAGGAGAACAATGAAAGAAAAGGAAAAGAAAGACCATAAAAAACAGCTGAACCATTTCGACTAGAAGTAGTAGTCCAGAATAAATTAGGAAATCTGAACTATTTCATGGATATTTCACCCTCAGAGTAATATCACTGATGAAAATTTCCCATGTGTGGATTTTTTCTATTACGGTTTACAACCTTCTCAGTTTAAATCCAGTTTTTCATGTAAAAATGTGTGTCTCCTCCCACCACCTGCAATCTTGTCTTCTAAACTTGCTTCTACCCTCCACCCCTTATTAGAAAAAGGTAAACAGAGAGGGGTTTTGTTTGGTGGTTTTTTTGCTGTTGGTGGTGGTGGTTTTGGGGCTTTTTTTGTTTGTTTTTCATAATACTGAGATGGCATCCTCACACATTAATTCTTCTACAGTAAAAATGTCCAAAACTGATGAATATCTGAAACCTGTGACTCAGAAATTCTAATTTATTCTCAGCTACAGCAGTCACCACTGCTTTTATTATAATGAACATTCCTGACTCCCAGGCTAATGAAAACACTGTCAATTAATAGCAACTTAATATTTTTGAAATTATGGAAGCAGATGGAAAAATGCTCAACATTTACATTATTTTTATTGCAGTTTTTGATGCAGGAACAGCAAATTCTTGTATATGTTACAATAGCAGCTGCTCTGATTGCTTTCTTGTATGTCATTTGTTTTCAGTTGTTGTGACTCTAAGTCTCTGTGTTCCTACATTGTTGTAAAAAGTCTTGCAAAATCTGGACAACTCTAAACTATAAATAATGAATATCAAAGCATCATGAAAAATGAACATAAAATTCCCAGCAGGCAACCATAATGACACTACTTTAAAATTACAGTATGTTAAAACTTCAGAAGGTTGCATAATAAAATTCCCAAATGATTAATTTAATATACTAATCGTCGCAACGATGATTGTAGAGGCAAGGTACTAACAGGTGTAGAATACGTAAGTGTCTTCTGACTGATACAGCCAGGTGTGAAGAAAATTTAAGTGAATCCTGATGTGTCCCAAAGAAAGAACAGTATGAACTACTACAACTGAAACGTAGGTTTATTTTATTGCCTTTGTTTCCTTGTGATAAGGTCAAATGAGAAATGTGGAAACGTGTGTTTTATACGGGACCATTTATTCCACTACACACTAAATGTTTTACTTTTTGTCAGAGCTACTGCCTGCAGTTTATTGCTTTGTATATCACCACTATAGTTATCACCTAGTTAATTTCCACCTTAAATATTTTAGTGATTTCTCTGCACCAAAGGATAAGCTTCATCTAACTACATTTTCCAAAGTGGATCTCCATATTTGTTCAACTTTCTCTTTATCATGTTCAAGTTCTGATCTAAGCCTAAAGCATGAAGGCAATCAATGCTGATGAATGACTAGAAATGGTTTCTTTATTCCACTCCTCACTGAATAGAAAGTTTCCATTATCTCCCTCAACATCTTCACTCTATCAATTTGACAGGGGCATACAGTTCTACACTCCACTGCCTTCACTCTAGAACTGTATACAGCTTTTCTATCTTTTTCTTATACAAAAGAAAAATGATAAATGATAAAGTCTAGTGAAAACTTCTTGTCTTCCCTCATAAGTGTCATCTTCCTTTTCTTTTAATTGTTCTATACTTTATTAAAATGCATATTAGAGTAAATATCCAGTGTCAGTCAAAACATACACTCATAAAATACGAAAGCTTATTTGGACAAGCAGAAAAACAAATCATTACAGCACAATAAATGCTAATCTAGTTAAGTCAGTATGTAAGGCACCTGTGACAAAATTTATAGTATAACATCCTAGTGTTTTTTGACTGATCATTGTACCTGCAAAATATTTGTCTTACAGAGAAGCATTATTTAAGATGCATTGCTCAAAGATAATTGGAACAAAATGACAAATAGAAAAACGTTCATTCAACTGAACAGGATTTTATCAAGCCTCAGCCAGTAAGACACACACTGCTAATTGTAAAAGCAAAGTATACCAAACATCCAGAAAGCACTCAAGCTGACAACAGTATAAAAAAGGGAGTTCCCTGCCTTCACCTCAGTGGTTCTGGCAGAACTGATCCTCCCCTGCAGCGCGGTGTTTGGTCCTTCCCAAGATGATCTCTGATTTACCTAGCAAGGATCCTGTTTCTGCAGGGACCCAAGGTACCAATGATGATCTTTTTCACTCTTGTTTTCTCCCTACCGTCCCATTACACTTCTGGCTTTTAGGCTTTAGTGGAGACATAAAGTTCATCGCAGAGTGCTGATGAGCTGTGGTTTTGTCTAGTTACATGTTCTGTCAACCCTTTTAAACCTGTTCCCTTTTACATGTTTGCTCATTATAAGTCCCTTGAGGACTTAAGTTTCCCAAATCAAAGTTTGTGCAAACTGAAAAATTATACTACTTTAATTTTTTTTTTTATTCAGAATAGCTCACAAATTTGAATCGTACATCTTGATATTAAGAAATCTTCTGGAGAAGTGCTAGGGGATCATGGGATGTGGCTCTAACCCCCCTTCAGGTCTCACTGGGCAGCAGAAAAAGAATGATGAAGGAGAGGGCTTCACCAAACGCTGGTGAAGAAAAGCAGAGCTGGGAATCTTCCCTACCACTCATCTCTCCTTCACCACCACATCCCCTATTCCAACCCACCTCCTCTCCTTTCCCCCCTCCCACCCCGGGAGTCGCCAGTCCTACAAACACATGGCAGCTTTAGTGCGACATGGCACTGTGGAAAAGACATTGCAACAACAGCCACAGGCAGGCAATGATGCGAGGTGTCCATCTCCAGCCTCTCGCTGCCCCCTCATTTTTGCAAATCAGAAGCTGCTGCAGTAATTACTCCAGGCTGCACTGTGGGAAAAAAGGAACACAAGGAGTAAAAGACTGGATGCTGCCAGACAGTGGCAATTTAGGTCCAGGATTAGCACTGCAGTCATCTCAAAACTGCAGTGACAATCAAAATTATTAGGTGGTGATAAAAGATACTTTTAGAATTATGATACTACAGTGTTATTGCTGTGTTGCCCAGTGCTTTCTTAAGTGGTCAATAAAACAGATGTCTTTATATTAAATTATCCCCCTAAATGTGAACTAAATTTATATCAACTTCTGTAATCTCATTATAAAAGCTAAAAAAATGTACCACAAGCCTCTTCCTCTTGCTCTATGTTCTATCAAGCCATTCTACAAGTACTAGTTTTCAAACAGAAAACAGAGTTTAAAAACAATTTTTCTAGTATTCTGCAGACATTTTCTACAGAAATCCAACTGAAAGCTTGCCTGGTTATGTTGAAGAACTCAAAGAACTTAGGCTTGAGGTATCATAAATGTTTTTTTAATGACTAGATTATTTTGGAACTTTGATTAATTGAAATACTTAATCTGCTAATCGCCAACAGATTCTGCAAAGCAACTGCTTTCTCTCATAGCTTCAGTTTGCTACTTTGTTTACCTGTAATACAGCCTCAGATAATGAGAATTGAAGGCACTCAGGAACAAAGTATCTCCAAAAAATACTATTTTGTGGCCTTATTTTATCTATGCTGCATACTCACTTTATCTACTTACCAGTATTGCCTAATACGCTAAGTATTCAACTCTTATTGGTTACTTAAAGCACTCACACAATAACTGGACTGAAAAACTCAGAAGAGATGAAAGAAGAAATACAAGAAAATAAGACACGTACTCAATGTCTGATTTACGGAAGAAGATATTTCTCATAGTTTTATGAAGAAATAGGTGAAGTTTAAGTTAATTTTTGCTGTCATTGTTTTCAATAAAAGTGTTCAGTACATCTATGTATGTTATATATTTGTCATATCAAACACAGGACTTATTTGGTAGAGTTACTTCCTCAAAAACTAACAGGATCTAAATTGATTTTAATTTAAATATATATAATATAACTGAGCTTCAAAATATAGGTTGGACTCAGAAAATAAACAAAAATAAAATCGTCATGTTTTGTTATAAAATAAACAAAGTTTTACAATAAAACTTTTTTTCTCCATGAGAAATTATTTGTTTAACAGGGCTGGTGCTCCTAGAGGTGGCTAGTGTTTGTTTAATTATTCCATTTTGTTTTCATCCTTAGGCTTTGTTTCTAGAACACTATCATCAAATACCATTTTTACGATGAAAAGTTGTTTCAGTGCCCCAGTGTGCAGATCACATTCTCTTATTGAGCTCCCTGCCCTTTCCTACCTGTCCTTCCTTCCTCCCACCTTCAAATAAGAAGTACAGCTTGATCTTTTCCTTGATCTTTCTGTAGAAAGCAATCTATAATATTGACCTCTAAGAAGCTGCTAGCAATTAGATTTCCCAAAGGGCTACCAAAGTGAAGGCAACGTTAGATGATTCAGGAATTGTAAGTATTCTGGGGACTTTTCTGAATAAAACTTCTTCACCTGGCGCAAATGCAGAAACGCATTAGCTAAGCAAGAGAGTCAGTCAGCGGTGCTAGTCTCCCAGTTACCTTCCCCTACAACTCAGACTCCTGCTCTCTGCGTTGCGAGCTGTCCAGCCTTTCTGGAGCAGCCCCATTCCCTGCAGGCACTACCCCTCAGCCAGAATTTCCACTGCTCATAAAAGCTTTGTATGGCTCAAATACCAGCCGTCTCCTATAGACACATGGTGACTGGAAGTTTTCCTTTGTCTTTCGTATTGATGAAAATGTGGACTGCTAAAAAAAAAACACCACCGATACATGAGTCTCAAAGAAACAGAGAAAGAGCAGATGAAGAGTCCTGCATATGATCTGTGTAGAGAGATCATTTTCATTATTCAATAAAAACATTAATTATTCTTTAGAAAGAATGCTCTCAGCCACTTTATTAAGTTTTACTGGAAATTCTTACTTATACTCTTATAACCTCTTCTTTATGAGCAATTATTTACAATATAGTACATCTTAGGAGCTTAAAACTACCATTCAGTAGCCAGCAGAGATAAATACTTCTTGAGAAGTTTCGTACTTGAAAATTAATTTCTCTACCTACCCAAGCTTTGCTATTCTTTAATAAATTACTCCAGAATAATAATATTAATTTGGTTTGTTTTCCCATCTTGGGAGGGCAAGCATCAGTCTTGGGGCCAGACCATCCATTTTCAGATGAATCCTTTTGTTGCGTCTCTGACATTTTATGAGGCATTTTTCCCAAACGATTTTCCCTCTCAAATACTGTGACAAAGTCTCTTCAGGAAACAGAGTCAGCAGACCTCAGGCTGTCCTAATATCCCCTTTCTTTTGATAAGCTGAACCATAGGCCACTGAAGTATAATGACCTTGATACTAAAGGACTCCCCAGGCATCTAGAATCTATAAATCAGACTGCTTTCCTGTCTTTGAAGTAACTTTCTTTCAGATGATTAGGGAAAAAGAGGTGAAGTATATTTTCAGCCATCAGCACACAAGTCCTTTTGTGGGCTTTGCAAATAATGCAAGACCTTTTAGACTAAAACAGCACCGATTCATTCAAAACTAACTAAGTGTATTCTGAAGTCACTAAGAGGTCTCTGCCATATAGTCTCATATACAATTTTAATTACAGATGGTTGTGTCAAACTGCATGTTTGTTTGTGCCTACATGTTAAAGGAAGAGGTCTGCAAGCAACTGCAGCAGTCATTGTTTGCTAAGCAACCTCCCTGGGTGTAGCCCCTGGAAGTGATTTACAGAAGAAAGCCAGCTGGTAATTGTATTCTCAGCTTTTTAAGAAATTGAGAAGTCCATTCATGCAGTGGGGAGCAATTCTTTAATGTGATGGAGTACAACTGCTGGATTTTGCAATGTTTAAGTTACAAAAGAAAGTTAGAACTTTTTTTTTCCTTCAATCTTTTCAATACAGCATTTGCAAAACCATCCAACTTCCCTCTCTTTCTCCTTTATCAAAAAACAAAACAAAACAAAACACCACCAAAAAAACAAAACCAAACAACAAACAATAGAAGAGCTGTTTTGGTAGCTGCTAGTGTCAATTTAGAAGACCAATTTAAGAGTGAAAAAGAAGAGACTAAAAAAGCATCCTTCAAAAAATATGCTTCATATAATTCATTATGTGTATGTACGTACCATATACATGTGTTCAAAAGTAAAAACAGAAGCAAAAAACCCACACCTGAATGTCTTTCTATCAGTGATGGACAGGCTAAATTTGACAAGTACCTGAATTAAGAATATCAGTTTCCCTCACATTTCCAAGTCTAGTGGAATTGCTATAAGTAAAAAGGTACCAGAAAGTTCTTTGAGATCTTTCAGTGAGAGCTGGTTTTTATACATTCAAAACAGAATATAGGAGCATGCAAATGTATAGGAAACATTCACACAAAATTTAGGAATAAATCATGTCTTGATTATAAAAAGAATATTCAGTGTCTTACAACTAGTCCACTTTTATTCCCAATAGGAAAAAAAAAAAAAACCACCACCAAACAGCTGAAAGATCTCTTGACATTACCAACTACTGTATGTTGCTTTAGGGACTTGTTAACAAATGTCTAATCCAAAACAGATTACTGCAGCATAAGAGAATAATCTGCTGAAAGAGTTCACTATGGCATGGAAAGCATCAGCCTCCTTTGACTTTTTTATTTGGAGAATAAATTTAAAAGAAAAGGAAGGCAAGAGAAAGGCATCATTTCTCTCCGGGATGTCACGTGAAATGAATGCACAGCGCGATCTTGTGTTGTCAAAGCTGGTAGAGAACGTCGCTTTACAGAGCCAGAGATCTGGCACTGCTACTGTTAGCCTGCGCTGTTCAGTTTGGCATTACTCAAAATTCTCCATAACCATCAGAAAAAATAACAATAGACCGAATTATTCTATTGAAAGCATTGAGTTCAAGACGATAAAATAGTGATGGTAACAAAAACAGCGTACTAGCAGAAATCCATGATCGAAGTGTGCAAAAAATGTGGCCTAAGTAGTGAATCAAGGGATGAAAGAGTAGGCTGTTTTACACACTGAGAATTTGGCACTTTAAACTACATGGAAACAGAAAAAATTACTCCACACTGGCATCGATGTAAACAGAACTAAAATTAGGAAGGAATATGACCTTTCTTGCCATTTGGCCAGCTTTTGGGATTTGAGGAACAATTGTTTTGTCTTTGGCACTTCTGTCCTAGTCCAGCTCAAACAAACCATAGAGAGGGATACAGAGGTTTTCAAAGCACTTAAAGCTTCTATTGATTTCTGCTGCTTTCTGAAAACGATCTGGAGTTTGACAGCAGCATTTTTGCCCTGTCTCAGATTTTCCTTGATTTATTCCTTTTCTTCTATCTTTTTTTTTCCCTCATCTTTTCATTTCCTGACTACATTTCTGAAAAGCGTTTTGATTTAGCTAGTCAAGACTTTCTATTGCAACACTATCGTGAGTCAATGAGCAAAAAGCCCAGCAAAATCAATGACTAAGGGCATAGAAAGATGAATTCTGGCACAGCTAGCTGGAATGATTGAAAACTTACTGCACCAGATGCTCATTATTGACTCTATTTAGTCATTTCAGCACAAAGTTATTTGGATTTGCTAGGAGCCATACTGTGATTTGAAGAACAACATTCAGACAATCCATTAATTCAGCTACAAAGGTGGTAATCACTAGTAAGGTGGTAACCATTTTAAACAACTACATTTACTGCTAGAGAAATAATTAGTCTGTACCCTAAAATGGCTTGATCTTGGCAAGTGTGTGCCTTGGCTTTTAGTAGGTAGTAAAATCCATGTGCTAAGCTTTTGCTGCTCTAGCACGCCATCTGCAAGCAGGTCAGTGCATAAATAAAAGGTACATTTTCTAGTTTTACTTCTCTATTTTTTATGAATATATCTTATTTTACCTCCAAAGAAACCAAATTATTCATCAGAAGAAGTAGTAATCAGAGTTTTTATCTCATTTTGACTAATTTTTTCTATCCAAAAGACCTTCAGGCAAGACTTTTCTTATATTAAAGAGCAATCAAAACCAGAAAATGATCACCTCTACATCCAAAAGTAATAGGAAAAACTTTTCAAATTAGACTTTACTTGACTTGTCAAGTGTCCCAATATTTTTGCTGCAGCTTAAATAATTTTTTTTTTAAATCAAAAAAAAAAGAATAATGGCTGTTGCCATTGGACCAAGCAAGTTAAGATCACTTTTAACTTCTTCATTATTTAGTGTTAACATGGTTAACACTTTAGCACTACTTAATCCATGAAATAAGTGTAATATTATACAGCTTTACTCTGTACTGTGAGTCACTTCTGCCCCCAAAGAATGAAAGAATTGCTTACCGTAGGATCAAAGTCTCAATTACTTTTTCCTACTGTCCAGTGAAGCTACAAAGCCGTCAAGAAAATAAAGCTAACATGTATAGAAAAGGAGAAGGGAAAACTAAAATTTGCAGTGAGAACAATGAGGAATAAATAGTAGAAGGAGAATTGTTACAAAGCCTAAAAGATGAAGTGGAAAGAAGCAAACCAGAAAGCTAGAAAAGAACATATCAGAATTTGTAGAGAGAAAAGACAGCAAAAGCGGAAAACATGTTCAGTCAAATATAATCTTCCCATTAAGAGTTCCTATTGATAGATTATGGGCCCTGGATTAAGAAGCTACAGCATGTGAGACAAGAAAATATAATTGCATTATATCAATGTATAATACTGCATCAAGTGCAGTAATTTCATTTTAAGCACAAAAAAGAAATAGTAAATGTCTAATGAAGAGCAATGAAATGGTCTATAACTAGCATGATTTACGTTACAAGGAGGGGTAATACTAATTCACTCAGAAAAATACCCCCTCAAACCAATAAGAGTTACAAGTATACAAAGTATAATCATACAAAACAATAACAAACTAGATCTACATAGGGTCACTTAGCTTTTTGCATGAATCTCCCATAAAAACCTCAGAAGTTCCTTATGCTGAATCCAGATCAGTAAATGCATCCAACTGTACGTAAGTGCTTTTAGTGAACCAGACTGAGTTCAAAACAATTTGCCTGAATATATTCACAATCAGAGGGTAACATTTTATTAATAAACCATACACAATATCATCAAAAGGGGCATTGGTTTTCATCCTGTTTAATGGACTATATTACCGAGACCACATTCATGTCTGAAACCTGTTATTACTTCCCTAAAATAGCAGTGAAACGATCCCATTCATCCAGTTTGTTTAGTAGGAAAAAAAAGCAGTCAGTAAAACCACCTGGCACAGTAAAAGAAAAGAAGGGGAAAAAACAAAACAAAACAAAACCAACAACCAAGCGAACTTATATCAGAGAAAAACTCTGAACCTCAACCAGATTTGTTACACATAAATAAAAAGTGTAGGTCTCTCATTTTTCTTCATATTGGATAGTGATTTTCATTTTTCTCCTTTCCTGGAAACTACATAGACCTAAACAGTAACTTTCATAACAACACAAATATGTCATTGATTTAATGATAAATTAAACCTCATTTCATTGACTATGATTTTACAGTTATGCTTAGACAGACTTTAACTAGGTACTTAGGATAAGATACCAGCTATCTAAGTGCCTGTTAGAAGAGATTATGAATAAGAAATCAAGGACCTGGATGACACTGACCCAACAAAATTAAGTTGCTAATAGTTTTCTACTTTTAGCTCATGGTTGCAAGCCTGCAAAAAATAAATCCAATGTAGGTAATTGCAAATGTTATGGAAAAGTCTAAAATATTTTTATAGTCAAAAATATTTAAGTGCTGTTCTAATGTTAAAAAGAGATATACAATATGGGACATACTGTATCTACAGTATAGTAGGATATGAAGGAAGATAAAGCTCCATGTAGAATTTTATTAGAGTTGTTGAAACGTGAGAGTGGAATCAATCATTAATTTTCCAGGAAAAAAAACCCTCTGAGAACAAAAAGTACCGTTTATCAAAGTCTAATAATTTTTACTGCTGTTAATATTATTTTGGAAAAAGTAACAGTTTGGAAAATATTTCTCTAATCCAAACTAGATTTGGCCAATCTCTGGCCAAAAGCACCGAGAACACTACACCACATCGACATTAAGAGCACATTGCTTACGATCCTCATCTTGCATTTAGAAGAAGCATGTTTTGGCTCCTCTCCTGTTTGACATAGAAGCAGCACTTGAATCTCAGGTCTCCATAGACACACAAGTTGCCTGCTACTACTGACTATTCTCTGGAAAGCCTCTTTGTTTCCTGTTGAAGCACTCGGCACTTCCTAAAACAATATTTGCCTCAAAGTTTCCACATGCAGTGCAAATAAGGAAACTCCTAAATTATTTACCTGATCCATCTTTCTGTGTGGCCTCACACATTTTTAACTATTTACACAAAAAACAGGAGACTGACAGAGAAATTCCTGGACAGAAATAACCAGAATAAGTCTTTTCTCATTCCTTGCAGAAGAGATTAATTTGTGCTTCCTTCCTTTTCAAAAAAAAGAACTAAATAATCCATATAAAGCAAGGCATGGGAGGCAGTTGAGAAGGAAGAAAATGGGCTTCCCTAGATGAAAGCTATAACATAGCAGAACTGAAAGAGCCTGGGGTGAGGAATGTGGGGAGAAACAATAGCCCACTCCCAAAAGTCACCATCACCGAAATGGGCACCTAACTAGCACAGTTCTGTAAATCAGCCAATTTTGCTTTGTACTTGTCTCCACCGAAAAAAATGTACGAGCATCATGGAAAAGAGCATCCAGGTAGCCAGAGAGGCTGTCCAAACTGGCAACTTCATAAATTAATAGTTTTCATTCTATCCCGAGTCCTGCATAGTACAAACCGGTCTAGAGTTTATCTGCAAAAACAGCAAGCAACTTCAACTCAAGATATTCTGTGGCAGCTCAATTGCTCAGTTGCCTTTCCTGAGCTAACCCAGGTAGAAGGTTACCTTCTGTCTCCTGGAAGATGCGTATCTTCTGAAGTAAAAAAACCCCAAAGATTTTTACTTATGTTATTCCTTTAACATCAAGTCAAGAGTCTTTATATCAACACACTGTTTCATCTCCCAGCAAACACTATCTCAGTGAGCTTATGTTCCCTCCCTGCCTTCTCCTTATATCACCTTACTCCTGCACAGCATTCTATCTTGCAAGCTGAATGAAGGATAATATATTTTATTTATATTGGAAGTCACATAGCATATTTTCTGTGCTGTAAGTAATAAAACAAAAACATAACAAGATGTTCAATTAAATTGCAGATCATAGACAAAGTACATCATGCCCCTAGCAACAGCTTCCGTTCGTTGCATAGAAATATGCTGTAGACATGGCAAATCTTTGTGAAGTTTCTCTTAGTAATTACTCTGCTTAATGCAGGCTGTCGTTATATGGTAGCTTTGACATGGAAAAATATTTAATATCATATACCTATGTGCAAAGCTGCTAGCAATAAACACGAACTCTTTCAGAAGAGCTATCATAAACCCCACGCTGTATATTTTCCTCTTTAAACTTGAACTCTGCATGCTCTTTGCCACTTGTCCAACAAGCTGCAGCTCATCCCGTGCTGCTGGCCAGAATCAACCTTCCAGGGTAGTGGAGGGCAAAGACTCCCGAGCATGCCGGCTTGCATTCCCAGCCCACCAGGTATGCGAAGCTGCCTCGCTCCTGTTCTACACGGGGCAGCTCACCACTTGGCTTAAGCTTCTCCATTCGCCCTTCCTCTGCACTTTTACCCTCAGCCCTGCCCCATCCAGCCCCAGTGCCCATTCCTGTTCCTATCCCGGCTGCTGATGCTCTTCCAGCCTCGCTTGCTCCCATTCCTAATGCTGCCTTACGGACCTCCCAGCTTTCCCGGCTTGTGTCTTGTCGTCAGTTGATGCATATGCATTTTCAGTTGCTATTGCCTCCACTTCAGATCTTCAGCTTGACTAAATGATTCCTATTTTTTTGTTCACACCAGTCTGCTGTACTTAGCTGTTCTACTCTGTTTTCCATTCCTTCCCTGGGCTGCCCTCAAGTCATCTACTTAATAGCAGATAACATGCACAGGAAACCCCGAATAGAACCATTTTCACATACACAGAAACAAGTAGTACGCTATATTTAAATGCAGTCTCCGTGCACTTAACTTGCCACTGTAAAGGCTAACTTGCCACCTTTCAATGGAACACTATAAAATCATCTGAAATTTGAGGTGTGTTAATCTACACTGTGAATTACCATTGATACTAGATTCTATCTAGCGTATACAGAAAATTTATCAGGGTAATAAAAAAGAATTCAAAGAAGAAAACCAAACTTGATACACAACCTAGCAATTGATAGGAACATCATCTGTGATTTTAAGCACATTACACAGACCTTCTTCTGAGTATGTAGATATTATCAAAAAGAACAGCTTTTTTAGGGATACTAAAAATATTTCTACAACTGGTGCCAAAAACTGTCCCCTACAAAGTGTATAAACTGACAAGCTTCAGATTTATCTTAGTTTCACAAGATTTGCAGATATTATTGAATAAATGATTTGATTTGTAATTGGCGAGATCTCAAAAATGCTCCACAAGTAGTACTTC
This sequence comes from Calonectris borealis, assembly GCF_964195595.1. Taxonomy (NCBI): domain Eukaryota; kingdom Metazoa; phylum Chordata; class Aves; order Procellariiformes; family Procellariidae; genus Calonectris; species Calonectris borealis. The sequence goes on from NC_134312.1 coordinate 104,564,542, forward strand.
CATATTCAAGAAACTTAAATCTATCAAGTATTAGACTTCCTATTTTATCGTCTCACTTTGAAGTACAATGCAGACATTCTAAAGGGTTTATTGGCCCTAGGAATAAAAAGGTAAGAAACAGACTTTGTTTTAAATGAGGAATGCATGGTCATCTGGAAGGAAAAAAAAACCCAACAAACAAAAAACAAACCCACAACCCCCCACTCCCCCCAAAAACCAAAAAAACCCAAAGAAAAAAATCCACTAAAACACAGCTCCAAGAGGAAAAAATAAGTAACAGGTTATCAAAACACTACACTATTTATTTCTTTAGTTTATTCTACCTTAAACCAGAATAAGCCAAGGCACGGTCATAGCGCTCAAAAGCCTACTAAATTCAAATTTCATCTCAAACTGGGGCAAATAATGAAGTATTAAAATTACCTGCAGATAAGGGAAAATCCTTTATCAAGCTATATTTTAAACACACCTTTTTCATTAGACATGGTCCTGACTGCTCGAATTGTTGAGGTACTTCAGAAATTGCATCATCTGTACCTTGATATCATAGCTGCAGGAGAAACGGCATGAATGCAATGCCTCTGGGTTTTGATAGGAAGTGCAATGCCTGCTTTTGTGTCAGCTGAATTTTAAACCTGTTCATGAAAAGATTTGGGAAGATGTTCCTGTTTTCAGCAGCTATTTTTAGATTCGGGCATTTTACGGTTCAATTAACACCACGTGACAATCTCAAAGGGTTGGGGGAGGAGAAGGAGGAGGAACAGTAGTATGGAAAGACGGATATGCTCTGATTTGTTCTTATAGAATTGAAGGTCTAATCACAGTTTTAAGTACAAACTAATGAAGACCTCATATCAAGTTTTATGTGAACCAAAAAGAAATACCAACCTCGCTACAAAAATGGAAGTTACAGCTTGCTTTTTTTTTAAAAAAAAAAAAAAACAGTGCAATAAAATGTCTCCAATATCTACAAAAGCAAGTATTTTCCATTACTGCTGTAGTTAGTAATACAAACCTACTCAAAGAAAGATATGAAGAATAATTTTAGCACGTAAACAAAGCTGATGTTATTAATCAAGATGTCATTCCTGCAGAAACTTTTTAAGGCAGCTATACTTTTAAAATATAGCTCGTGTTATGTACAGAATTCTATATTTAGAAAACACACTGTATCCCTCTAGACGTTTAGTAGAGTGAGTTAATAAGGGTAGCAATGAAAATGGGCATTGGTATTTTCAAACTGATTTGTTCCTGTTATTAACTGTTTATTAACATATCTAAGTTAAAATTTCACTTCCTTTTCCTTTGATTTTGAGCTTCATTAAATGCAATTCAGATTATTTCTATAGAACATAGAAGAAGAATACAATCTATTCTACATTCAAGAGATGTAAGTCACCAATATTTTGGGACTATTCTTATACTTTCAGAGGCTTCTCCAATAGCTAATTAATACTGCCATAAAAATGCTAGATTTTTGGAAATACTGTTTTTATGTTAGAAATTATTGATCGAGGAAGGAACTGGTTTTGCAAAATTAATTAATTAATACGAAATTAATTCCGTATTAATTTTCATTTTCCTGGACTACTTTTTTCAAAACGAAGTTTCTAGATAGAATCCGACCTAGTATTTAAGTGAATGACCTCAATATTTCTTCTTGTGAACCTGCCTTAAGCTTATTTATATATAAAGAAACATGCAATTGTGAATAGTTCCCAACAACAGAACTGATACAGAGAATAGACAATAAACTAAAGTTCAGTTACTTCATTTAGTAGAATTACATATCCAGGTAGTTGGAAATGAATACGAAATACCTCTGAAGTCTGCAAACTACATTCACATTTGAATCAAGTTTGGTTCAATCAGTAGTCTATACACTGTAGCTATTATCTAAGCAATCACTGAATGAAAGTAATACAACACCGTATAATTTCATATGGGGTGCATTACTGACCCTTGAAAGCAAGATTTCCATTCACTTTAGTGAGGTTTATCACGTCATTCTTTGTATTTCAATTGAAGTAAATAGTCTGAGATTTGATAGGACAAGTTTTGTAAAAACAAGGTTTTCAAACGAGAGAAAAACACTGCTTATTGTTTTCACAAGACATCTGAACTTAATAGTTCTTGAAAAGTTAACTTGCTACCTAAGAATATAAAACCAGACATACCTGAATACACAAAATATCTATCTAACCTCCTCTCCATCTTTTGTAGAGATTGTTTTTTAATATTTAAAGAAAAAGTATAACGTTAACTGCAGAGTAACAGTCAGGGTTTTGACAAACAATGGTATAGCCAAAATAAGGAAGCCATAACAAAATGACTGCCAGGCATTCTGAATCAGCCTCATTCACTAGATTTTTAATATAAATTTTCTGCCTTGAGGCTTTGAATGCATGATTATTAAGTGTTTCTCTACTCATGTATTCTTCTTTGCACATGCTGTGCATCATATAGTACTATTCAGTATTCTTCATATGAACATTTTTAAAGTTTTCCAAGTTTAAAAAAACATCTCAAAATTCTCATTTCTTAGAAGTATGCTATTTTCACGTTGTATGAATCTTACTGTACAAGTGGCATTGAATAAACCCATGCTTTTTAGTCTTACCATGCAAAGCAGAAAAGCATTACTGGTAGAGCACATAACAGGCTTCCAAGAGCATCTAAGACAACAATGTCTAAGGCATATTTTAAACACTTCCTTCCTTCTAAAAATATTTAAACCAACCAGGCATTTGACAATCCAGGCATCCATGTTCACACCACACTGTTACTTTCAGAAAAAAGAATCACTAAGTTAACACCACAGGCTTTAAACATTAATCTCACAAAGTAAATATTTTAATCAGCATTTAAATAAATGCCAATTTATGTGAAGTCAGAACTAAGATTTTTGCAGGTTTAAAGTGTTTTAATGTATTTATGTACAGCTATGTTTCTGTTAATTTTAATTTCTGACTGATATGAAAGACATTTCCAATGGAAGCAACTGTGGCCACTGGAGTTGCTGGTAATATTGTACAATGCATTCCACTAGGGTCAGGATTACAACAAAGGCCGTTACTTATAGGTTTTTCAATCATACAACCAGTTGTTGATAAAAAGTAAATCCAGCATAAGCCAACCATTCTGTTTAAAAATCTTTCAGAAAAAAAAAAGAATTGTCCAGTTATAACAAATATATGAAGGATGGAAGTGACAACTAAGGAGTAAATAACAACTAAGGAGTATTATACCACAAAAATTTTCCTAACAACTTCTGCAGAACCAACATAACCCCAAAGCATAATGTTGACCATTAACAAAATTCAAAATATAACATGTTTATTCATAAATGTAGTAGTCACAAGCACAAAACAGTTTTTAAATCTGTGAAATAATTTCCTAAATTAATTTGTACAACTGTGAATTTTAGCTTACTTTCATGTACACTTGTTCCTTTAGAAACCAAAACATTTTCACATCTACAAACTTTAAGTTTGCAACTCTACCCTAAATATATAATTTAAATGACAGAAGGATAGAACAGTCAGAAAATTCTATAAAACTGAGTAACGCCTACTATCCAAGCTTCTCCATATAAAATACCTTTTCAAATCTGTTGCAGGTTTTTACATAGTATTAATATAGTAGCCAATTATGACACTGATTAAAACACCACTGCAGAAGTTATTACCAATTATTCATTTTTGCTTATGTGCTCATTTGAAAAACAAACAAACAAATAAAAGAATATGTAATACTTTTCTTACTTACCCACAGCATACTACAGAAAAGCATTAAGCATACTTGAAAACCAGGAATTCTGCTAACCTTCAGTTACTCACCTAGGAAAAAGAAAAAAAGGCATAAGCACTCTTTGTATGGGGAGGAAGAAGACAGTATTAATTTGTGATGTACGCAATAAGCTTCTATGCTTACGGAATTTTTGAAATAAAATACTTTATCTTTAAATCCAAGTTAAAAGGAAGGAGCTGGAAATATTTCACATAGTGAGGTGAATCACAAAACAACAGCTAGGTAGAAGTTGCTTTTGTGTAAAATCCAACCAGCTTGTTCATCTGTAGCGCTGATACAATACTGTTTTGCTACCACAAGAGGAATCTCAAAATAATCTAAAACCAAAATGGATAAAGATTCCGTGTTCAGAATACACTGCCTAAAGCAACATTTTAACAGAACACAGTTACAAAACTAATTAACTTTTGTGACTACCATTACCGCTTTCAAGGTTTCCCGTGAAGCCTGGTGGGAGATCCAACATTTTGCTCAGTAAAATTAGACAACTTTTCTGAACTGGTGTATCTATATATTTTTATCTTATTCTCTGTTTAACAGAATAGTGAACATACTATGCTTTAGGTAATGCCAAATAAGTATCAACAGCAGTATGTTCTTCTAGAGGTTTAATGAATTCAGGATTTATTATTGAGTAGTGTGAACGAAAAACAATGAAGAATATCAGAATAAAAGGTTTCTTCATCAATGTATATGCATAAGCCACATTTGTTAAAAAAAAAAAAGGCTCAGATCTCAAATGTTTCAAATAAATAGGAAAAAAACCCAATAAAAGCAAATGAAATGGCACCTTAACCAAGGAAGCTAATATTTTCCTGTAATATATTAAACAAACATTGCATTAGTTTTAGGAAAGGCTATGCCTTTTCAAATTTGGGAGATTTTTGCCAATGAATTAAGCTACAAAGGATCTAATGAAATGGAAGTTGCTAGAAACTGAGCATAAATGAAAACACCTAACTACTTGCTAGTCCTCTACATGAGTGAAGAAAATTTACAAGCAACATGATTTTTCCATAGTAGCTTTAAAATGGTAAAAATGTCCATGTAAATAATGTTTTTGAGATGCGATTTACTTTGGTTTTCACTGTTGGTACAGAAAGTACTTTGAATTACTCAGGTTCTTGAATGCTGCTAATAGTCATCTTCTTCTGTTAAGATTTTTGTACATCTTTCATTACCCAGCCAATGTGTACAGTCATAACCATAAGCAATCAAAAATACAGTTCCTCAGAAATATAACTCACAAAACCCCAAAGCACCCCAGCTATTGTCTCAAGGGTGATACTAGTGACGCACTGCTACATTTCAGTGCACGGACAGCCACTGATGCATCTCGCAAATCTTACTTTAGTACCCTGAGCGCTAGATCCAGACTGCTTAACTGGCAGTGAGGTGCAAAGCCATCCAGACTGACTAAATAGGATAACTAGGTGCTTTGCATAATCCACAAGAACTGCGGTCACTTCTAGTGGTGTGCAGAGGACTATTAAAAATGCTTCTGTTACACCCCTGCCATTCTCCTCTGCACCAATATAAAAACTCAGTTCTCTTACAGAGGTCCTTGAGCAAAAACTTTAAAATATTATAATGCCTAGACAGACTTACTGCGTAAAACCTAATAAAATTTTACATCACAGCATCTCTTCGGCTCTTGTACGCATCCAAGGTTTTCTTTTTATTTCATGTTTTTCTAGAGCACAACTGCTTGTTCAAACAGAAGGCTTTACACTTTTCTAAGTGTCCTGGTTTCGGCTGGGAAGAGAATACATAAGAGTGTTGTAACAATCTAAAGAGTACATAACATTTTCCGTACCAGAATTTTAAGTACTCCTGCAGGATAATAGCCAACCTTTACACTAACAAGGTTCAATCTGATACGTCTCATGTTTTAGGACCTAAGTACATGACTGCAAGTCTAGACTGAGATCAGGTCCTCCCTGTCTCACCGTACAAGAAAGACTGCAGAAGAAACATATGGCTGAAGGCCCAAGAGAGGGTCATTAAGCAAATACAATACTTATGGGAAGAAAGACCTGAACATCTCACTTAAACAGAAAATCCATTTGAGCACAAAACTTGTCCCTATTCATACTGAGAGAGGATTAATTTCCACCAGTGGCTGCTGGCTGTGGAACTTTCCCGATGTATCAGATGACCAGCTCCGCACCCATAAACCACCTATTTAATTTTTATAACTTGTTTAATACTACATGTAAGAAGTCCTTCAAATGTAGTCAGTACCAGTATAATTGTGATCTCTCCCGGTTTACATTCCAAAATAGCAATATTTTGAAACTAAGCTAGCAAGGATAAGGCTTACTTAACTTTAGAAAATGTAGAACTCAAGGCAGCAGTATAAAACACTCTCTAGTGAGACAAAGCTGCTTCCTAAGCAAGCAATTGAAAATCAATACCAATAGCATTTAAAATATTTGTTTACCATTATCGTGTAGTTTAATGAAATACATCACATTTCTACTATGAAACCAAACCACAAAGTGTATCTCTACATCCAGTTTCCATATGCGCAAATGACAAAACCATGCACCAGCAAAGAAAAGGTTTGCCAAGTTCTAGTATATGCTATATTGTTTTTGTTGCTGCAATATTATTAAAACAGTAAAAAAAAGCTTCTGTTAAGTAAGAATCACTCTTTTAAAAACAGCTACTACACAGAAGTGTAATTTAGAGACCCACAAAACTGCAACTTCTTTCAGCAAGTGCTTCAAATTATATCAGCGTCGCAGTGAAAAATCCTCTAAGCAACTGCATTTTCCAATGTTATGCTTTTATGATTTCCTAGTGTCAGACTATTAATGTGACAGCAAATTGTAGTCATTAGTCAAAAATAGTGAGTAAAATGGTTTACATGCTTAAAGTGACCTTGAGACTGTCATGTAAAATATTGATAGCCAAAACAATTGCTGTTTCATGATTGTTCCTGACTAAATGAAATCATACTTCAATTGAAAAACTGAACTAAATCTCCTAAAAATTTTTTAATTCTACACCGGGTTGTTACTTTCAAATGTATATGGGACTATATAGGAAATCTGAACATAAGTAAGCATGGCCAATTAGAAATATACCTAAAATGTAAAGATTATCAATCAAATTTACTATGCTACTGGCATACTGGCACAGTAATTGCATTGGTATAGTATGGGATAACTATACATTAAAATTCCTGAGAAATGAAGAATTGTCCACACAATTATTAATTGGAGTACTGTATAAAAGCCTTGTAATTCCAAAGCCCCTGATCAAAAATGGAAGTCCCACAGTGTTGGGTAAACTTCAGCCTTCTTAACCTAAGTTTTTATATGTTGGTTGTGTGCCTTAGCCTGATTTTTTTTTTTGGGGGGGGGAGAGGGGAGGGGGGTGCAAATCACCAATTTTACTCTTTTCCTTCTTTGGAGAAGTGAAAAATAGGCAAATTTGCCAAGAACAAAATAATTTTTTGATAATACAAAAGTATGTCAGCATTACTTTTGAGAGAGAAGAGCTGCATTTCATGACTTCTCTGAAAACTATCCAAAAGTGACATAAGCAGCAACGGTTACTGCTAACTCAAAGATGATTATTATGCATAGAGTTGTTCTGTTTAAAAGCAGCAAACATACTGCTCTGTAGTAATGTAGTACTACTAACATCCAGGTAAGGCAAAAAAATGCTGAAAACGGACTCTTTTTCTTCTAATGTTTCCTTTTTTCCTGCCCCTGTTCCTTTTACCTTGTTCCATTTTCCAGTTTTCCCATTGCCCCTCATACACTCATCTCGCTGCACACACCCCCTTCAGTCCTCTTTCTTTCAGATACTCACCACCCTACTTTTTGAGTTATCCTCCGAGGTTTCACACTCTACTGGTATTTCCAAACTCTTTCTCTTGATGACAATGAATTTTTAATTGCTTTGTATTTCTGGCTATCTAGTACTTCTCTGTGTGTGCTACATGTAAATTATTAAGTAAATACTACAATTAGCTTGTCTAATTTCACTGAAGGAAGATACATGCACACTAAATAGCATGCTCTGCTCATGAATACATGCTGAAGAAGTAAACAGCTTCATTCCCAATTATAGTGGCATTCAACTGGACTTCTACAGTTAATCTTATTACTGCCATCATGATAAATCCCACTTCCAAAGATACGCAATTAACTTTCAAATGAAAGCACACATGAAGTAGCTTAAGCCAAATACGTCTACTTTCTTAAAAGAAAATTAAAATCATTTTACAAAGGTCAGTATTAGTAATTATTGAGCATTTCAAAGGCACAGTGAAGATGCGTACATTTAATTCTAAGGACACAGATCGTTCCTTTGAGTTTTCCATGACTTCTTTTATCTAAAAGTAAATATATGCACAGCGTTAAAGACTAACATTTCAGATTTTAATAGCAAAAAAAGAAAAAAAAAAATTTTAAATCCCATAATCTTAAAGGTTAGGATTTTGTTGCTTCTAACCATCTTCTAGCTACACTGTCTTACACTAATGCTCAACATCCAAGCCAGATAAGATAAGAAGTCCTACTATTAGTAAAACTATAGCAGAAAGGTATAAGCTATGCAGCAAAAACAATACATAAACATGTCACAGCAAGGCATGTAGCTCTCTCTTTCTGCTGTAACTTAGGTCAAAACTAGACAGGTTTTTTTTTTGCAGGTAGCAATCTGTAAACCTGAAATAAACTTCGCATAAAGCAAAGTGGCAGTTAAAGCAGTCATGAAAGCACTGGGGTATTTTTTGTAAACATCTGTTCAGTGCAAAAGACGGGAAAAATTACCTACTCGCACAGATGAGGCAATCTATGTGAAAGTTTAAAGAGAAAATATTCTATGTTATGTGGGCTTCAACTGTAGAAAATCTAGAATTAAGGTTGGGGGTACACGTAAAGCCAGAATTCAGCTGTCTATATATGAAAAATCATGTGACAATTGCATTTTAATAGCAGAATTCCTGAAAACTTTCTAGTCAATTAAGTATTTAAGAAATCATTTAACTAATTGAAGTGAGTTCTTTATAAGACTGCAAAAAATAGTTAAGAGATTTATTTCTTTTCTAATTATCTTTGTACAGACTCTTCAAACTTCCAGTGCAATTAACCTTAATGAAAACTTTAGTGATTTAAAGATAAATGAACATCATTTTGGTTATCCTAGATAACACATATCCTTCACAAAAGGCTGAGCAGTGATATTCTTCACACAACATTCCACACACCAATGCTCTTCCAAAATGGATGACATCTCTTAGCGTCTCACCTTGGGTCAAGCATAACTTAACTATTGATTTCATTTGCTTGTAATACTAATTTTAATGGTAACAAGTAGCAACGATGCAGTTTTTTCATTAACTACTGAGTGTTTTCCATCAAACGTTAAACAATGGATTTTTTTCTGAGTAAATAATAGGTATTTGCCATTATAGATATATTAACTCTTTCACTCATTCAAGAAACCTAGTAAAAAACCAAGAAAGATATACAATGTAAGAACTGTTATATTTCATATGATACTCAAAATCCATGACATACAGCATCAGTAGGGATGATGCACCACTGCTCCGAGAAACAGGAAACCTCAAGCAGGGCTGAGGTACGCGTGACTGGGTACCAAAAGCCAGAGACTGCTGTGGGGCATGACAAACTAGCTTCATTTTGGTGACCTTCTTAGGAAACAAGAAGCTAGTAACTGAGTAATGACAGAGCAATAAATGTAAACTCATTATTTAGCTAACACATTCTCTGGACAATTCAACTAGTTTTTACAAGGTGGCAGGACAAATCAACAGACATAAAATAGAAACTCTGTAACTTAACTCTAGTTGAAATCAACTGAAAGTTGAAAGTTTCGGATTTGAGCTACATGTAACTCACTTTCTAAACATAAAAAACCCCCTCCAGGAATGACTTAAAAGCAATCAGAATTATTTAGAAATATAATTGTGAATAATTAGCTCCTTGTATTTTGCATAATCTTCTTCAGAGATACAAGGCCATTTTTGTGCTGTTATTCTTTTCTAAACACAGTGCGCTGCTTTCATCTATACACAATATGGATATGAGTATTCTAGAAAGTAATTGCAATTATCAAAAGATCAAATGTATGATAAAATTAAAGTATTGGATCAAAGTTTTCACATTTTTGTCAAATACATTTGGAAGCATACTGTACGATTTAAAAGTATAAAACAGCTCTTGTATATTTAGACACAGCCAGATGAACACACACACACAATACTACAGAGGCACTCTTGAAAACATACTAGATCTGATACTTGAAAGTTTACATTAGTATTCTAAGATCTCCGTATCACTGAAGAAACTTTCTCAGTCTGGTGACAATCACAGTAACATCAGCATCACACCAAAACGCACACACAGACTTACCCGTTTCTGCTTTTTGAAAGTTGACAGCATTTAAATTCACAAAGGTTAAAAGGGAGCTCAGGTTTTCTTCCCAAGTTTAGCATTTACCATATAAAATATCAAATCAAGACATGAAAATAAAACACGCTAAAATTTATGGGTGTTGGTCATTTAAGTATCATCTCAACAGGTTTATTTTTTGACACACCTATAACTAAAACAACATACCTCTTTAGCAAATCCTGTGCTAACTGGAGCCCTGATATGTATGACAACTAAATAAGCTTATCTGAGCTGAGCTTTGTCTAGCCGTTACTAAAAATCACAACCAATAAATAGCTTGCAAATGGTGTATTAGACCTTTATACTTACTGCTAATCAAAACTAGCAGAGACTAGCATCTTAAGATGAGATCCTGAGATACCGCATCATACTGTGATAATGAATTGACCCATCTTTACTTAAAAGCTACTTTTTTTGAAGTTTGTAAGTATTTATAAGATATTCTTTATTTAAATATAAACCTAACAAGCCCTCTCTATCCTTCCAGTGCCAAGAGCCTAAAAGACAGACATATTCACTTTAATAATAAATTAGGAAGAAAACTATTTTACTATCATCTTCTCAAACAAGAGATAGAGAAAGTTAGGTGGTATGATACAAATAATGTCTTCCTTGCTTGTTGGACTGACATTGGCCGCAGAAAAGTCTGGCACATCTTGTGGACTACTCTATGTGGTGGGCCTGCATTATACTGCATGTCATGAGGAGCAGATTCAGCTACAACCACCACCACTGCTCCAATACCAGTATTTTCTGGCTCCAGGATAGCATGGACACTCGACCTGCAGAGCAGCATAGCTTCATCGTGTTGTGGTTTAACCCGGCAGGCAGCCAAACACCACACAGCTGCTTGCTCACTCCGCTCCCCCACACACAGTGGGATGGGGAGAGAATCAAAAAAAAAAAAAAAAGTAAAATCCGTGGATTGAGATAAAGACAGTTTAATAGAACAGAAAGAGAAAGGATAATAATAATAATGGTAAAATATACAAAGTGAGTGATGCACAATGCAATTGCTCACCACCCGCTGACCGATAACCAAGTAGCAATTGCTACTTCCTGGACCACACCTATCATTCATATACTGAGCATGATGTCACATGGTACGGAATACCCCGTTGGCCAGTTAGGTTAGCTGTCCTGGCTATGCTCCCTCCCAGCTTCTCGTGCACCTGGCAGAGTCAAATTCCTTGACTAGTGTAAGCGCTATTTAGCAACAACTAAAACATCAGTGTATTATCAACATTATTCTCATACTAAATCCAAAACACAGCACTAGGAAGAAATTGAACTATATCCCAGCCAAAACGATGACAGTCAGACTTCTGAGGCTTCTCCTGACTTTATCCCACTGGTACAGTCCAACAAGGGAAAAACTATACATATTTAGTGCTGACACACTGCTGTAAAAAAAAAAAAAAAAAAAAAGAGGTTTCTATTTTTGCCTATTGATTTCCACAATACTTTAAGCTACAGTGAGATGAGTGAGATCGATGAGGTGCAATAAAGGAAAACAAGATCATATTTAAAAATATGGTTTACAAGCCAAAAGGGGTATTTCTTCATTCAGCTTTAGATGTAACCCACAAGAAAAATATCCATAGCATATGCAGCAGTTGCCTAATTCATCCATACATTAATTTCAAAAAGGCAACCTTTTAAAATCGTTGTTATTGCTTCTGAATTACACAGTTTTAGAATCTATCTTAAATTATATGGGGAAAAGAGAAAAGAAAAATTAGCTTCTTGCCACATTAAACAGCTTTCCTTTAGTGGAAAGATATCCACTGATGCCTAGGAATGTTATTTTTAAGTAACAAGTGACATGCTTGTTGTTACAACTGCTCCTAGCACCTGGTGAAATTTGCAGCTAAGAAGGCCTAACAATTTAAAAATAACTGAATCACAGCTTATTTTTAATTTCAAATAATATAATCACCTGTATTTAGTATCACACATATTTAGAGAAGCTGCCTGTCTCTGTTCCCAACCACCTTTTTCCCCTCTGTCATCTCAAACTTGACATTTTTCAATTCTAAATATGCAGATTTTTTTCCTTGGATGACTTGTCATTAAAACTGACAAAAACTATAATTATTTATGTATACCTATTTATTATTAATCTAGCAAAATTTTCACAGACATCACACTGTTCCTGTTTGCTCATTTCATTTAGCTGCCAACCCTGGTTTTCACTGCCGTTGGTTTAATGCCTTTTTATGTACATCAGACCCATTTCCCTTGTTGACCATTTCCACAGCATGGCAGGCCCAGACATGCTAGCTGTTTTTCTAGTTGTGCTTGTTTTTCAAATATTTTATAAGGTTCACACCTATTAAAACATTTTAATGCAAGGCCACAATAATTATAAAAAACAAGTTATATAAATGTTTTGTATAGATAAGTAGCTTTGACAGATCAAAGTTTTGATTTTTTCCCAATAATGGGGAAACTGTCCATAACTCAAATTTCAAGGTTCCTACTTTCAAATGGTTTCACATACGAATATTTCAGCTATGTATAAAGTCTTGCAAACACATGACTAAATGGGTCCACCTAAGGTTTAAATAAGATGAAGAGGGAAGGGGGGGAAAAAAAAAATGAAAAAACCCTCCTTTCTACTGTCTGTACATTTTGGCAAGCCAGCAAGTAAAAAAAGGCAGTTTTGTCTTCCTGCCTTTCTCTTTACCTTCCGTTCCTTATTCTCCAATTTAAAGCACTGCTGTAACTTTTTAGTGTCCCAACTTATTGGCATATCTGATATACCCCCTACAACGATCCCTCTTTTGCCTCCACGCTCACCTCTCTATGCTCATGTTGTTAAAATTTGGTTCCAAATCACTGGCCAGGATAATTTTTTTTTTAAATGTTGTTCCATTGAAGATCTTAATGGGTGAAATATAAACATAAATCAAACTAAGTCTTCATTAAGAACCACCACAGATTGTACATGATGGTTGTCAGCAATAACTCTTGCATCTCCTGTGAATTTTTCAGAACAAGTTTGTCACAACATATAAATTGCACTAGTGCAGAGAGATGCAAACATGTCAGGAACAGCAGAAAGATTTGCAAATTAAATATATCTTGAACGAAAAGGAATGAACACTCCACTAAAGAACAGCGTAGGCTGAAAAAAATAAAAAAAAAAAAAAAAAACAAAAAAACCCAAGCACAAAATAAGAATGTCCAGAAAAATGAACTAAAGCCACTAGAGGAAGAGAACTGAGAAATCTTCTACTCAGGAAGGAGCTTCTGTCTCCCCACTGTCACAGCAGAAACTCACCACTTAAAACCACAAAGGGAGGATTCCTTTTTTATTTCCTTCTCTTCCTTTCCATGCAAATTAAAGCGGCATCTAAAACTTAGTATTTTCTTATGCAAATTTCATTGTTTCAACCTTGTTTGACCCTACCACCAAAATTATCTGCACTATCTCTTATAGTTACTGTGAGAACTATCCCTTTTCTTTCTTTCATGGCAATCGCAGTGACTATTTGGACCAAACAAACTTCTATTTTTTTTCCTCTCTTTCTTCTCATGTCAGTCCGCTTCTCACAAAAAGCACCCCATCTGATACATGGTCTGTCTTATTTTATTTCTGCCACAGCACTTCCCCTTCGAAAATGGAACAATTTTCTTGAACTGGATCCATATGGCACAGTGTCTTTTCCAGATTATTTAATAAACTCTTAAAAGCCATTATTGTAGGAGAAATTAGTTAGTTAATAACAGCAAAGTTTCAAGAGTCACATGAGATCTCTTGCACACAGATTGCATTACCAAAGACTTAGAAGCCTTAGATGAAAGCCAATGAAAAGTATGAACCAGCTACTCTCTTTCCTGCTTCTTTCCCAGATGCCTTTACTGATGGCTTGTTTAATCTGCCAATAACTTCCTTTGGGCAGGAGATGATGTTGTGGGGTTGGGGCTGGTAGATTTTAGGCTAGAGACTTTTAGCTCAATGAATGTTTCTTTTTCTTCTTCTTTTTTCTTCTTCTTTTTTTTTTCTTTTTTTTTTTTCCTTTTTTTTCTTTTTTTTTTCCTTTTTTTTCTTTTTTTTTTCTTTTTTTTTTTCTTTTTTTTTCTTTTTTTTTTTTCTTTTTTTTTTTCCTTTTTTCAGTAGCGCACACACACGGAGCGGGGGAAAGAGTCAAAGCTTTATCCTCATGACAAGTCTGACAAATGCTGTTCAAAAACTATACTGCAAGATCCATGTGTCCAGTTGGAAAGTCTTCTGTACTAAATCTGATCAGAGAAGGCTTATAAGAGCTTGTATATTACAGATAAAATGTGACTTGACATAACCTTCAAGTTGCTGCCATGCCAAAGCAAAAAAAAGGGCTGAAGTCAGTTTTGCAGGCTTAGTTTTGGAATAGAAAAAAACTCATTGTGAAAGGTATCAAAAAAGAACAAAACAGTAAGCAGATTTTCTAAGCCTAAGATCCTGGGGCATTTTCACATCAAACTGATTAAGGGGATCACTAAAATATCCATGTGGAAAGGCTACTTGGCAGGATGGCTGCCTCACTAAATGGCAAAATACAGTCAACAGAATATAAGATAAATTTACAACAATTATTCTGGACATACTACTCAGGCTTGAAGTACATTCAGTCAGTAGCTGAACTCACAACAGCCAAGGCACCTGATCCTACAAGCACAATAGCAGAGCTGATCTCATATTCTAAAGCTGCTGTTGGGTATGCAGATCTTTAAATTACGTGTCCATTAATTGACACGCTGCCTGGTGAACTACTGCTTCATTAGATTTCCCAGTGAAGTAAATGTTTATTAGCTTTCCCTTCTATTTTAATGTTATTGCACAAGGTATGATGATTTGATGAACATTTTTAAGAATTTCAGACATATTGGAATTCCATTAAAGTTAACAACTTGTCTAAGATATTTCAAGAGTTCTAGACAGGCAGATAAATTCTATTCAAGTGGGTTTGCATTTAGGGGTTTTGGGGGGTTTTTTGTTTGTGGTTTTTTTTATGGTGTTTTTTTTTTGTTTTGGGGGTTTTTAGGTGGTGTTTTTTCTTTTTTTAATAGAACCCGTAATGGGACTAAAAGTTGACCAGAATCTTGAGAGGAAAGTGCCTAGACATCTTCCTTTACTGAGTTACCCCAAAAGATCAAAATTCAGAGAAGCCAAGTTTTATTAGAATATAAACTAGGACCATTAAGTTTTTATACAGAGAATATGCTGCCAACTGGAGTATCAGTTTTAATTGATTCAGTAACTTCCTGGGTTGTAACAAATGCTACCCCAGGGCGTTCCTGTCCCTGAGAAGCTTTTTCTTCCCATGCCACAAAGGTGTAGCCGTCTTTTTACTCTCTGCTCATATTGGCAGCCTGCAAGTGTCTGCAAGCACACTGCACACTCCAGATCCTTTCTGCTACTCTTCCCCCTTCTTCCCTCTTTCCTTCTGCCTACCCACCCTGCATTTAGGAGGCACCTCTTCATCCCCATGTTTAATTGCTCTTAGCAGGAAGGAAGCAACTCTTCCAGGCATTTTTACCTTATTTCTCCCTTCTTAAACAATATAGATTGCAAACTGAGAACAAATAAATGAAATGCATGCTCCAAGTTATAGAGCCAGTTCAGGCTGGAAACTCAGTCCAACCTGAAACATGAAGAGGACTCCATGTGTCTTGTTATCAGAAGACTTTCCTGTGTGGGAAAAAAAACAGAACAGAAATGTGAATCTAGGTCTTTGGGGTGAGTTTCTAAAAAACTGAAATGTTAAATATATTGGAACAGAGGTCTCATTCCCTCAATCAGTGGAAAGCTTCTAAAAGTCCTGAATTTATAAATCCATTTTATGAATACCTAGCCAACAAGGAGAAAACTCCTTATTGAGAAAAGGAGGTTTCCCTTTTTCCACCTGTCTTAGTCTAAGTAAGGGCTAGAGACAAGGATATGTAAGCACATGCCTGAAAGATTACACTAAGGACCTAGCAAAGCACAAACCTGGAGTCATCAAAAAAAAGCACTCTGGACCCAATAAAAAGGAACAAACTGCCTGCAGCTGGCCAGCACATCGTATCTGTGGTGCTCTGACAAGAAGCAAGTAGACACAGAGAAAGCCTAGACATTCACAACCCTTGTGATTGTGAAGTTTGAGGGAATAGCTCAAGCATAAGTATTCTATTAGTTTTGATATATTGCCTTACATGTGTTTTTCGTTTAAATCATTATACTTTGATGTGACTGATCGTTCAAATATCAAGATCTTTATCAAGACAGAAAAAAACTTCAGCATCAGCAACTAAATCAGGCCACCAGAACTACCATATCAGAAATTGGCCCAGGGTTCCACCTATGCATGAGAAAACAACATGATCCCATGCTTAGGCAGGTAAGACCTCAAAAATTAAGTCCCACAAAGGTATGACTTACACAAACCAGAAAGCCAGTGATGAGGTGCATTTCACCCCTATGGCAGTTACAGGACATTGTTTAGAATACAAACAGGGTAGCAATTTAAAAACTCTCCAATTGCAATTGATATTTGAATATTCTAAGTCATGAATTGCATGCAAGTCATGTGCTGAGGAACACTCTAAGATAGCATAAAGAGATGTCATATACAGATCTGCATCTTTCAATATAATCTCCACACTCAAAATTATACTTTATTTTAGTACTATTTTTTTCAACAGCACACGTGATCACATTCACAATTCTCCAGTTTATGATCTCCTATGATATGATCACTGCTTTTGCATCTTCAAATATCAGGATGTTACTTTTTGTATTAAAGAAAAGCAGTTTAGCTAATTTTGAATTTGGGGCTTATAACCGTTTCCCCCAAAATCATTTATAATATTGCCCCCCCACAAAAAGTATCTGCCAAGAACTGAGAATCCATAATTTCAAGAAATACAGCGTAATCTTTAAAACTATTTTGAGACTGCTGAGATATGTATATCTGTATGTATATATAAAAATATGTATTTAAAAAAAAAAACCAAAAAACAACAAAACAAAAAAACACCCACAAAACAAGAATGACAAGCTTCCATTTTGAAAAGTCTATGTAGATTCCAAAGACACAGAGAGAGAAATAATACTTTTTAAAATTGGAAAAGACAGTAACTTTCTCAACACAGGAGAGATGTCTCTAAATCAGTGTGGAATCATGCTAGTGGAACAGCATGAAGTACTGTTAGTGTGAAAGTCATACTCATTCTATGTTAAATTCAGTCCCACAAATTTGAATTGAAAATTCCCTGACACAATACATATAGATGTATACACACACACACACAAAAGATGTGAAGAATCAACTGAATTACTAAGTGTCCAGAGTTTCGGGAAAACTAGCATTGGTGCCAAGTTTCAATAATCCTAAACAACTCAACCATGAAGTACAGCAATAATTTAATCACTGCCTTTCCCATTCTCATTTCCTTCCACTACTTGAAAAGAGAAGTTTTAGAAGTAGATGCCATAGGGGAAGGGCCAGCTTTAGACTGAATGGATCTGAATCACTGAATACCAACAAATTAATTGAAGTGGACCAACAGGAATTCATTGCCTTTTAACAGTCAAGCCATTTTAGATTAAGTACAAAAATATGGATTTTAAAAGTAATTTTTATTCCCAGTTTTGAAAATTTTTCTGTTTAATATTTCTCTAAGCTATTAAGATTCTTTATAATTCCTAAAGCTAATAATCAAACATCTGGCTTTCCTTCTATGATTGATGAAATCTGTGCTGAAAGTAGTCAATATTTTACACAGAGAAAAATAACTGCTGAAATTAAGGCATATACATATTCTATTTTTTTTTAATTCAACAGTATTAGAGAAAAATGAAAGAAATTGAATCAAAGATATTCAGAAAGTTACTTTCCCATATATTTGGTGAATTCTAAGTTTCTGCTTTTATCTTCCTAGATACATTTTCCCATTTTTGTTTAAATTGGACTTATAGTGGGACAGGTTTGTTCTACTCCTTTGGAGGGTTTTGTGTGTTTAGAGTTACATGTCTGAAGGTCTGAACTGAGATGTTCTTCTCTACTATTTACGGAAAGATAGGAATTGTAGAAATACCATGTCCTTAAAAAGTTTCCTCTACAGTTTCAAGTCTGAAGGTAATTCTCCTCATCCAAAGAGGTGAGGAGAGCTTTTGTTTTCTTCAAAATATACCAGGTATAGATCTCTAGTCTTGTCTACAGCTCCATAAATTACTGAAATTACTTTTATTTGCTGTGTTACAGACAGCATGCAGGAATTACAACAGACCTCAGCTAATGTTGCACACACCTTCTATGCAACTGTGCTTTTCATACAAAGTACTTACCATGCTTTAAAGTTAGTACTTACCATGCTTAAAAGTTAAACTCCACAAATATCATTATCACAAAGTCTTTATGCCATTTTGTACACAGTGATTTAATATATTTCCGGTTTGGTAACTACAACACGTGAGAACAAGCTTCAGTAAACACATTTGTTTGCTTTTAAATTAGAAGTTTAACTACATTAACATACTGATTTGACAAAGATAATTCAAAGGATTATTATGCCTAAAACTAAATTCATATTCCTTTAGATCCTGAGATTTTTTAAAAAACTTTAAAAAAAAATTAAAAAATAAAATAAAAAAATATCAGTTACGTGATGAATCATTTCATCTACTACATATGTATGTTTTACGCAGAAAGGGAAAAACATGCTATTGACATATTGTAAACTTTAGATTCTCACAGAGGACCTTTAAGCCACAAGTATATGCCAGTGTTATTGAGAACATAAAAGTAAAAAGATATAATATGCAATTTTAACATGCAAATTAACATCTGAAAGTTCCTAAATGAAATCTGACAACAGATTTCACTTCAAATCATGACATGCCATAAACTACTTCCCTAGGACAGTTAATTAAAAAAACTGGACTGGAGTTTTATCAAATAACTTTTCTATTGTTTTCCTAGTAAATTACACAAATAGTGCTGTCTTAAAACAAGGACATCATTTTTAATAATCCTGTAATTAGTCTGAAAAAAGATCATAAAAAAGAAGAATTTGTCTTTTGTATTTGGATCACAAATTAATTGCTTAAAATTCCTATTTGTAAAAGACCTCCTGAAATACTTTTAATAGTGGGTTTTAATTGTATGGTTTGTTTGGGGTTTTGTTTTGTTTTAAAAAAAAGCTTAACATTACCTCATTTCTTCTTGCTACTTCTTTCCTATTCATGCTGCTGGAAAAGAATCCCACTTCCTTTTATAATAAGCTACTGGTTTCATTGATGGGGTTTTTTGTTGCTTTTTTTAATTTACTAATAAAATAATTTAGATTCCTGTACAGGAATGACAAGATTAATTTACCTAGATCTTATTTAAAGAGACTGAAGAGATTTATTTAATCACCATACAAAGCAGTAATTAAATGACACAGAAGCCACTTCATAAAAAAATGCAAATTATACTTCTCCTAACATGTAAAAAGGTCTTAACTGTAATTTATGCAGTTTTGAATTCAAATACTCTTTTAAAACTTTTTACCTAAGAGAAGAATTCTGAAAAGAAAATTTAAACTAGCCAGATCTTGTATTCGTTGACATTTCAAAATGGAACACTGAAATCCTGTAAAATAATTCAAATCCTTAAAAGGATTCAGTAGGATTTTCTCACCTTTTTCCCAACTATCTATAATATGTATTCTCTGTCTGACAGACTAATGAGAAATCTGTGTCAGGGTAAAGATTTGAAGCTGAAAACTTCTAGTAAATTATGCATTTGTACCAAGATCCATCATTAAAATATTATCAGTTCCAAGATTATTTGTGCTAATATCATTTGTAAATTATGATGACTGACTTAGTAGTCAAGTAGTCAACTCTCCCATTAAATTAAAACCTACAGCATGATTTCTGAAGTAAGTTTTATAGGAACATTTCCTTGCTTAATTTTTTTTTCCAGTTTATTTTAAAAACACTGGTGCTGATAAATTTGGAAGCACTTGACTCACGATGTGCGATTCATTTGATGGTTGAACTCAAAATGTTAGAGAAGCAAATTCCATCAATAGGTTGGGCAGAATCGTATTATGCCATTAGGTACTTAAGGTCAACCATAGCTTTACTGTTATAAAATCATATAGCATGTAAAGGAGAAGTTAACTCCTCCCGTGTGCAAATTTCTTCTATATCTGTTGATAATAGAAAATTGTTTGTTCATTGTCACTGAAATGGGACACATTGTAAGTGAAACTGAATTATTTCTATTGATTAATCTTTTAACAAATAACACATTTTGTATTTGTAGTTTTACTTCAATTTCTAAAGTATCAAGTTCTGCACTTGTATTCTTTTTGTTCCGCCAGTACTGATTTCAAAAGATCCACAAGATGTTACATGTAAAGGAAAATTTCCCCTCAATTTCTTTTTTTTGTGGGACTTTGTCAACTCTTACCCTCTCTATAGAATATTAGTTAATTTCCAAAGCATTCTTTTAGTATATTTGTTATTTGTACCTGATATCCTAGAAGGTTAACACACAACTCCAAGGAATCGAACAGGAAGTGCAGAGACATACACAACTGTAAAGATAACAGTCTAGCAGCACTGAATTACAATGGACGCTTTTGGACTCACTGTAGTAGTTCAATTAACACAATGTTAACAATAGTAATAAAGCAAACCTATATAGGTTTCATCCAATATTTGTCATAAGAGACAATTTTCCTTTTTAAGTTAAAAAGCTAGCCAACTTCTGAGATGGGAAAAAAAAATAGTATTTTTTAACAAAAGAATTATAAAAACTATTTTAAAATCAGTATCATGGTTCCCACCATGTTAATGTTGACAATAATGATGAATTAATGTCAAAAGTTCCACAGCGTTTACTTTTGAAAAATATGCTATTTTGTCACCTTCCATGAAGAAAAAAAATTTTCAATATAAAGGTAGTCCTACATTATGGAAAACTTTTCTATTTAATGATGCTAACTAGATGCCATGATTCTAGAAAAGTCTTGACTTGAATGAAGATCATAGTTTGGCACCTGGAATCCCAACATGTGGTCATGCATTTCCCCCCCTCTCCTGGGCCGCTTGATCTCAGAAATCCCCGAGAAACCTTGGCCTTGGTGTACTGAGTCTTGCGGTTGAGCACTCCTTGACCATATCAGAAACTCTGCATGGCTGAGGCTGGGAACGTACCCCTGCTGCCGGGCTCAGGTGTCATCCTATCTGAGTCATAGCACAAGGGGAACAACACTGAAACCTTGAGAATTTTTTAGTAATTACCACCTGGGACTGTGGCCAGGATGGAAATTTACGGATGACTAAAGCCGATCACCTTGCGAACCTATAAACAGTGGTCCTAAGTGAGACCCTTTGAGCTCTCCAGGACTGCCACGGGCTGCACCCAGCATCTCCCTCCGAGTGGGACACCTCTCAGAGTTTGCAACATCTTGAGCCGGCAGTATTTGGAGGTCCATCATCCGACAGGACCTGGGCTGAAACTCTTCACTTCTCGAGGCTCAACCCTCGCCCGTTGAGAAATGCCGAGACATTTTACAGGAATATTTCTTCACCGAACTCGAGGGGAATTTTTAACAGGTACCTTTTATACATTTATATATATATATTTCTGTGTGTGTGAACTAATGGTAAGCATAATCTGTAATTAGGTCATGATTGCAGTAGACTCTACTAACACTTTGTAAATATTAAATTAATAATTAAGTGCTGCTAAAGTTTGTTAATGATTGGTTAATGATTAAGTGTTGCTAAAACTGTGACTAAACCGTAGACTGCTGCTAAACACATATAATCCCTGAGATATAAACCCTTAGACATAACATGATTTTTCTTTATATGTTTCATCTGTGTAGCAAGTAATAGAGTGGACCTTGCCATCGAACTCTGTTAAGTTGCACTTTTATAAATCTCCATAAAAATCACTTTCTACTAATACCTTTGACGGTGATTCTTTAAGCGGCCTCTGAACCACTCATTCACAACACAAAAACAGTGAAGCAATGAGTAAATGAGAACAACTGAAGCTCCTATATAGCTACAGCAATAGCTCCGCAAATATTGGAAACATGGTTCTAGTGGATGTAGACACTCTCTTCTCCGAGAAAATGATTTGTTACAAAAAGAATGACAGCGTACCGTTACTTGCCTGGGTGCATTTCTGTAGAGAGGAAGACTACAGAAGAGAGTCTTGTGAACGCCAAAATAAAGTTCAAGTTAGAAATGACTAAAAGAAACATTACTCTTCCTCTTCCCCACACGCCCAAATGTCTCAAACTCAAAGTTATTTATCTCTTCCTCATTAATCCCTTCACCATTCCCCAAAGTTTTCTCCTACACAAGTGTCTATCCCTCAAAGTGCCTTCCTCACCTACTTCCCGCTAGAGCCTCACACTCTTCTAAACCCCTCTCGATACATCTCTCCAGCTTCCCAAGCAACCCTCTCACTCATATTACTTCTGAATTCTCTGAAACTTCACCCCTCTCTCAAGGAAAAAGGAGAAGCACCCAGAACACCCAAATTGAAGGCCACTTCACCTCTTCAGTTTGTCCAGCAATGAAGTGAAAAACATATTTTGAGACAGCATCCAAAGCTGACCTGGGACACCCTGCACAATGACAGGAGATCTTCAGAGATGAAAACAGAAACGCCCATGAGGAAAGAAGTCAACAGCCTAGCTAAGAAAAGCAGAGCCTGGTAGCTCAGAAGTCTCTACTACCAAATACATATTCTTTCTGAGGGAGATGAGTTAACGAGGAGCTGTTTCCAGAACTGCCCTGGAATGTTTTGTATCATGAACAGTGATGGCAAAGACTGTGAGAAGTCTAAAAAAAACAAACCCCGTTTCCAGAGTTTTAAATCTATTTTTTTAATCTTTTAAATCTATTTTTCATAACGTATTAAATGAGTAGTTTTACCAAACCAATTTATTCAGGTACACTTGATTAACAGTCAAGGGATACTGAGCAGTGCAGAATAAGGTATTTTCTGGAGTTTGGTTTCTGTTTTTTGTGGGGGTTTGTTTTGTGTTTTGTTGTTGTTGGTTTTTTTTTTTTTCTTTTTTTAAAGAAGTTAGTATTGTCTGAATTGTCTTAATTACCCTTGGCGAACTAGGGCATACGATCTTTAATTATTAGCTTGTTTATTGCCAAATTAAATATATTCTGTTCCACTAGCATTTGTATATACCCATTATACAAAGGTAATTATAATTTCAAAATAAACTAATTGCAAATTTAATATTAATTTACTGTCTAGCATTTTGTATTTTATTTTCTTGGAAATTATACATAACGACATGTATATGCATATATAGTGAAAGCTCAGTTTACAACTTTTTTGTGAACAATTGGGAATGTTCATTGGATAGAAGACATTTTGGAGCAGTGCTTCTTTTGGAATCATATTGTGACATGGTATTTGACTGAATACTACAATTATGAACAAAACCCTACATACTGAACAAATGTTTTACAGTTTTCCATCTCAGTGACATGGCTATTTATGTGCAATGTTCATTTTAATGAGTGATTCTGTCATAGAAAATAAAAATGTGTTCATGGTTCAATAAATGAGTCTGTTGATTAACCAGACCTGACAGATTTTAACCTCTAATGTTTTAATCCTCTGCCACTATCAATGATGCAATTTCTACTAAGGTAAATATTTAAATTTGAAATAATTTTTTTTGTTTAGATAATTTTTGTTTACATCATCTGGAAAAAAAAGCTTTATGGATTACCTTCTGCAAATTGCATCATATTAAAAATTATATAACAAATTTGAAACCATGTATTCCAACTACTAGTTTATATAATTCAACTGAATTAATTTTATATTTTTATACAGGAATGCATTATATAATTCTAATTATCAGCTCAAAAAAAAAAGATTAATCTATCTTCAGGAATGCATAAAATTAAAAATACCTTACACAGTCTTATCAGTGATATGTGGGAATTTGCATACATACTAAAAATGCATGCACATAAAAATTCCTTTATGCTGATAAACCTTTTAATTTTTTTTCCCTACTTTCCAATTTTCAACTTAAAAGTCAGGAAAGAACAAGAAGAAAATATTTGTCTATAGCCTACTACATCACATCTGCTATTGATAGTAAGTATGCAAGCAATAGGATTTTTATTATATTGGAAATACAAACCAAACCTAATAATTATAAATACAGATTTTTTTGTCCTATTAGAATATAGGCACTATCATAAGGACTGAGGATGAAACCTCAAGCCCACTGAAACTGGGGAGCATTTACCACTTTGAAGACCTTGAATATTCAAATCCTTTAATTTATTCTTTCCTCCATTCTAAAAAGAACTTAACTGTAAGGTTTATTTTACTCTTGTGAATTCTACTAAAGTTTCTTTCTATGATAAGGAAAGCTCATTTTTAAGAATTTGTAGTGAAAAAGGTCTGGTATTTTATTTTCTTTTCAGAGAGAAAATAGAGTTTGGCTCTCTTACAGCTGCAAGAATTCAAAAAGTCATACTTCTATTTCTTTTTTCTTACCATTATTATAGTAACCCAAGCTAACACCACAGATGCTACATCATTTAAAAAAGCACCCCACCTACTTCTTTTTTAATACTATACTTCTAGCTGCCTTAGAATGTTCCCATATTTTATTAAGCTCTCTCTTATCACTTAATAGGGCAAGTGTTATTCAGGTTTTCATATTCATATTTTAGGCTTCATAAACATGTTCAGATTAACAAAATAAACGACAATATAAAGAACACATACATTTTTAAATAAAAAAGAAAAGCTATTTTTCAGTATTCAGGAGAAGGCTTCTCAGGATCTCTAGAAGCTATAAAAAAAAATATATAATTCAAAAATGAGTGATTATAGATGCCTATGTTCTGTCAATACCCAAAGTACCCACTCAGGAACAGAGCGTCTTTCTGCTGTGAGCTGTGTTCTATACCAGCACAGAAAAGCAGTGTTGTGTCTACATTGAAGGGCTCTCTTTTTTTTTTTTTTTCCCCAGCACTTCAGGTAGGTAACTCAGCGCTTAGATAACGTGCTTACCTTCCAGTTGAGAAAATATTTTGAAGAGCTGATTTCATGAATAGAAAGATGAAGAGACCATTATGAAAAAGTAAGATTCATAGAGCAGTTAATCTCAGTCTGCTTATTATATAAACTTTCAACTGTATATCAATCAACTGAATGGGTATAGAAACCAACCACCTCTTTTCACCTGGCAAACTTATTTTCTGAGGCAAACTTACTTCCTATGATTGTTTTCTCTGTTTACAAAATTAAGTTTGCAATTTTTCTTTTTACTACAGCATATGTAAGAACTATAAAACCTACTGGAGATCTATCTAGTACAAGAAAAACAACTGCTTTTAAGGCTCATTAAGTAATACTTCAAAAACTGACAGTTCTGCTCAGAAGGTTAACCGAATAATGCTGTTGACGTTAATCTCCATCAAATATTTTTTTTACCTCAGAAGTACTAAAAGACATACAATTTGTTCATAAAGCTATCTATATTTGCAACCACTGTTGTTTTAACTACTAATCAACTGAAGTTTTTTAATGACAAAATCTGTGTATTGATAGAAATCTTACTTTTAAGGAAGGATGAAGAACTTCAACTTAAGAATCTGTATTTTTCTGACTTTGCAATTATAATGTAGTTATCCCTTTCTCGTCCTGGCAGAATTCTGGTATCATATAAGATTTTCTAAAATAATTTCCATTTTTTTCAAAATAAAAAAGAGCTGTCATTTATTCTAAGACAATGTTCTATTACATTTGAATATAATTATCTAGAAGACCTGAACTAGAGCTTGTCTATCTAAAACCCAAGTACCTGTAAACATTAACAGGTCAATTTAAATCTCAAGCGTTCCGATATTTCTGATTGCCCCAGGTTTTTATACCAAAATTTATACCAAACCTGGATTAAAAAAAACCCGAAGAGTTTCCCATTGCGCAGTCTGCAGTGGACCCACAGATAACGGCTAAAGAGCCAAAAACTCCCCCACCGGCACATGCAGAGGAGATGGAGGCCAATAATGCAGAAGTACGGACGGTTGCAACGGCAAGGACCAGCAGGAGGAAGAGACTTCCCCCGAAGCCTGAGGCGCCCTTGCAGAACCACTTCACCGCTCTGCAGGCTGAAGAGGAAAGACCCACCACATCAGGATTGATGCTGGAGCTGAGTAAGGCAGCCCGATCTGCCCCCCCATAACAACCAGCGCAACTAAGAAAAGGCAATGGGTGATAGTAGTAGGCGACTCTCTTCTAAGAGGTACGGAGGCACCCATTTGCCGACCTGACGCACTCTCTAGAAGGTGTGCTGCTTACTGGGGGCTTGTATCAGGGATGTCACCAAGACGCTCCCAAGCCTCGTACAATCCGCTATTATCTGCTGCTGTTGTTTCACGTGGGCACCAGCGATACAGCCAGGAGCAGTCTGAGGACTATCACGAAGGATTATAGAGCCATGGGAGTGACGGTAAGGGATTCTGGAGCACAGGGGATGGATTGAGGTTCCCCTCCCCGGCAACTTTAGTTTAAAGCCCTCTTTATAAGCTTGGCAAGCCTATGACCGAAGATGCTCTTCGCTTTCTCGGACAGACGGACCCCATCAGCCCCCAGTAGACCAGGTTTCTCAAAGCGAGTCCCACGGTCTAAGTAGCCAAACCCCTGGCTGTAGCACCAGTCCTGCAACCAATTTGTTGATTTGCCAGATTCAATTGGCCCTTTCAAACCCCTTCCCTTTGACCGGGAGGATTGATGAAAAAACTACCTGTGCTCCTCCTGGAAGCTATGCTAAGGCACATGGAGGACAGGGAGGTGATTCGAGACAGCTTCGGGGAGACCTTATTGCAGCCTTTCAGAACTTAAAGGAGGCTTACGAGAAAGATGGGGACAAACTTTTTAGAAGGCCTGTTGCGACAGGACAAGGGTGAATGGTTTGAAACTAAAAGAGGGTAGATTTAGACTAGACATAAGAAGTGTTTTACAATGAGGGTGGTGAAACACTGGAACAGGTTGCCCAGAGAGGTGGTAGATGCCCCATCCCTGGGAACATTCAAGGTCAGGTTGGACGGGGCTCTGAGCACCCTGATCTAGTTGAAGATGTCCCTGCCTACGGCAGGGGGGTTGGACTAGATGACCTTTTAAAGGTCCCTTCCAAACCAAACTATTCTATGACAAACTATTCTATGATTCTATTCCCATCTGACAGCAACTATTTATTCTGGGTCAGCTTTCAAAAACAAATGAGTCATGCTGCCAAATACAGAACTTTTTGTATGTTTGTTTTTAAACATGATGGGGTACCTTTCAGTTATCTTTATGTTCACATCCTAATACAAACGTGGAATAAAAAAAATTACTAAACTAATAAATTAATAACAAAAAGTGAGTGCTCCTAAACAAATGATTTCAATACAGAGACAGTGAAACATTTGTTTCCTTATATACAGTTAATGAAAATTTAAAATAATAATTTAAAAAAAAAAATCTATCCAGCAGATGCTTCATTTAATGACTTCTTTTCATTCAAGATGAGACCAATATATCTCCAATAGAAAAAAGGGTCTATATGGGGGGGAGTAGGGGGAGAAAGACTGAATACTTGTAAGCAGTCTTCCTTCTATCTCAGACACCACTTCATGTTATTATTTTGCCTTTTGTTTGAAAAACACATGATGAAAAGAATCTAATTTCTAATTCATTTATTACCAGCTAGTAATGGAATTTGGTTTACTTTTTCTTTTATTTACATGGATACTCTAACCACAGCATTTTTGAATGTAGGAATGAAGGAAAAAGATTCATCACAAGATTCTTTTTCTCCTTTCCTCTTCCCAACATGGCACCCCTTTCCAGAGAAGCTCAAAGTTCTCTTTTCCTGACTTCTTCAGACTTTTTCGCATTTGTATTTGTTTTCAGTAAAAATGCATATCGAGAAGGCTTTTTGAACTATCTGAAAAGAAGGGAAGCCATTCACTCAACTACGAAACCATAAAAAAAAGTTCTGTTCAAGTAGGATAAGACGAGAGAAAGCTTCAGTACAAATTGAACAGCTATGCTACTACAGTCTTGGGAGAAGCCTGAAGACTGAGCTTTTGACTTGGGAATTTAACAAGTAATTTTCTATGTAGGAAAATCAAGAAAGCCAAAGAAAAATTCAAGCACTACAGTTCTACAAAAACTGCAGATATATAATAACGGACAGATTTTGCTTTTGAATAGCTTCCAATCTATATTAAGTGGTCAAAGTATGGGTGAAGTGGGAATTTAGAGAAACAGTTATTCTTCTTAAGTAGCTCATTTTCCTCTACAAGGAACATGCAACCAGCTGAACACCAATCTCCATGTACTCAATCATGCCTCCACTGATGGCCAAAGAACAAATAAATAAAAAGTATAGGGTTTTTTTTGTGACAGGGGGCTCTGTATTATCCCAACTTCCAACAACCTGCAGTTTAGGTACTTTGAGTTACACATGTATAATTGGTATGAATCATTTAGTAGATGTGTCTATTAATTTGTGTAATAGCTGTCTGAGATCACGTTTGGGCAACTGTAGTATCCTGAATCCACGCAGTTCACAGTAATTGCTTGATTTGTCAATAGGCACTTCCTTTTAATTTTAAGCCAGTTTCCCAAGATTTTAATTTTATTATAGTCAAGTTACTGTTTTGTGAATAACATTTCTTTGTTCCTCTTTTCCAGGTTCTTCATAGTTGTATACTACCATGTTATACCCTTCTCAGTTGTCTCTCTTCCAGGTCATAGTGCACTACAGTATATTTAATCTCACCTCAAATGGAAACCTTTCCAAAGTTATCATCTTCATTATCCTGCTGTGTAACTTATTTTTACTTTACGACTTTTCAAGATAGCATGGCTCATGAATTTCAAACTACATACTGATTCCATTTCCCTTCTGAAATTCAATAACAGTAGCTAAACAGTAGGTTGACTTTTTCAGACTACCCATAATGTCTCCAGGAGGGTTGTTGGCTTCCCATCCCTCCCTGCCCCCCCAAGTAATAATAGTGGCTAATTTAGAGACTGTCATTACTACAATGGTGGATTATCAAGCTTATTTTTGACATCAATATTACTTTTTAAACTTGAATGTCAGGAACCCTATAAGTAGACACCATATTCAGTTAACTAGACAGCACAGATCATAGGTACAATTGTTAGCCTCTCACAATCTAAAAATCATTCCTATCTGAGACCTATTTGGTAGTAATTCTAACTTATTGTAAAGTAAATCAATTCCTAGGACTGAACTACTACCTGTCCACATCACAGGGTGTGGTGGGTTGACCCTGGCTGGACGCCAGGTGCCCACCAAGCCGCTCTATCACTTCCCCTCCTCAACTGGACAGAGGGAGAAAAATACAACTAAAGGCTCGAGATAAGAACAGGAAGAGATAAGAAAAGGATCACTCACCAATTACCGTCACAGGCAAAACAGACGCATCTTGGGGAAATTAATTTATTGCCAATCAAATCAGGGTAGGATAATGAGAAATAAAAACTAAATCTTAAAACAAGTTCCCCCTGCCTCTCTTCTTCCCAGGCTCAACTTCACTCCCAATTTTCTCTATCTCCTCCCCCCGAGCAGTATAAGCGGACAGGGAATGGGAGTTGCGGTCAGTTCATCACACATTGTTTCTGCTGCTCCTTCCTCCTCACACTCTTCCCCTGCTCCAGCGTGGGGTCCCTCCCCTGGGAGACAGTCCTCCACAAACTTCTCCAACATGAGTCCCTCCCACAGGCTGCAGTTCTTCACAAACTGCTCCAGCGTGGGTCCCTTCCACAGGGTGCAGTCCTTCAGGAACAGACTGCTCCAGTGTGGGTCCCCCACAGGGTCACAAGTCCTGCCAGCAAACCTGCTCCAGCATGGGCTCCTCTCTCCATGGGTCCACAGGTCCTGCCAGGAGTCTGCTCCAGCGCAGGCTTCCCATGGAGTCATAGCCTCCTTTGGGCACATCCACCTGCTCTGGTGTGGGGTCCTCCACAGGCTGCAGGTGGATATCTGCTCCACCGTGGACCTCCATGGGCTGCAGGGGAACAGCCTGCCTCACCATAGTCTTCTCCACAGGCTGCAGGGGAATCTCTGCTCCGGCGCCTGGAGCACCTCCTCCCCTCCTTCTTCACTGACCTTGGTGCCTGCAGGGCTGTTTCTTTCACATATTCTCACTCCTCTCTCTGGCTGCTGTTGCACAGCAGTTTTTTCCCCTTTCTTAACTATGTTATCACAGAGGCGCTACCACCGTCGCTGATGGGCTCAGCCTTGGCCAGCGGCGGGTCTGTCTTGGAGCCGGCTGGCATTGACTCCATTGGACATGGGGGAAGCTTCTAGCAGCTTCTCACAGAAGCTTCCCCTGTAGCCCCCTTGCTACCAAAACCTTGCCACGCAAACCCAATACATGGTAGGGGTGGGCAGGGAAAAAAGTATCACACTTAGCTACTAGCCGTCTCTGTTGGTCCTTAGGCCTGGGGCTAAAGCAGCATGAAGACTGAACCACCTTCTCAAATGTGCAGGCTGTACTCGAATTTCCTTTATTTGTATATAGCATCTTTGCATTTAATAAAGTTCTGCTTATGTGCAATTGCACTCTATATGGTCAGCTGGAGAATTAGCAACCAGGTGTTCTAAAATTAGGCTTAAGGGCTGCACAGCTTGGGGTGGGGGGAATCTATTGAGCACGTGTGCATTGTTGCTGCATTAGTAATAAAATATTTTAAGATTCCCCTGTTCTGATAATTTTGTAGCTTTCATAGTATTTTAACTTCATGTTAGACTAAAAATGATAAAATACCAAACAATGTTTTTATTTTTGTAAGTTCTCAGTGTCATGTCCATTTTTTTCATGATCCAGCCTTCAGGCTTTACTGTGTACCCAAGGTCTCAACACTAGCAGTATTTACGTCATCTTAGAAAGAAACCGTTTTCCCCTTAGGCTTCAAAACTGTGGCATTCGGAGAGATGAGAGATCAGAGCAATTCTGCCTATAATTGACCACTGCCCTTGAAGATTACAATTCAAACACACTTTGAAAAGAGATGCTCCTGATCCGACACGGTGAGAGAGACAGAAAATCCCTTTCCAGGACCGCAGATGCAGCCCCTTTCAGGGATCCCTGGCACATGCAGGTTACCTCCCACCCACACTGCCTAAATTCCACCCTGCTGGGTAACACAGTCAAACACACGTCTTGGTCTTTTATTTGAGTTAACTATCAGGGGATATATAATGGAGGAATGGATATAAGGAATCTTACTTTTCTGTGTAGCCATGTGTTACATGAAACCAGGCCTGAAACCCAGGCTTAAATAAATTGCTTTGTATTTATGAGTTCCCTTCACAACTAAGGGTCCCTCTGGTAAATCTGAAGAAAGAAAATTAGAAGCACTTTTGAATGCCTCTTTTATGAAACCAATTCCTAGGAAATTAAGAATCTCAAAACAAGGAAAATTTAATCTGAAACACATAAAGAAAACATTAATTATGAAGCAGCAAGAAAAAGTCATTCAAAATCAATTCAAGGAAGATTAAATAAAAAAACATGGAAAGTCAATGTTCACATTAGTGTTGTAATGATACTGTTCTAGAATGATTTAATTTAATTAAAAAACTCTAGTCCCCCAAATGAGTTGCTTTTAAGCGAGCAAAGTGTTACACTAATGTACAATAGATTTTGACAGTGCCCGACACAGAACAGCCAAAGAACCACATTTGACTTAAAATAAATAATAAACCCATGTAACACAAGAAAAGCTGAATATTGAATAAATAGTATAGCTCCA
The DNA here is from genome assembly GCF_964195595.1 of Calonectris borealis. Lineage (NCBI taxonomy): Eukaryota > Metazoa > Chordata > Aves > Procellariiformes > Procellariidae > Calonectris > Calonectris borealis. The sequence continues at coordinate 104,596,607 of NC_134312.1, forward strand.
TTTCTGCAGTGACAACTACACAAGCAGATACCTTCCACAGTTCTACTGATGTCAGTTCTGCTCCCCAATGGCTCATGGCTCTGGACAGAACGATGAAGACCAAATTTGGCATTATCAATCCCTATTGCTCCTGTTACCTGAGCACAGAAGAAGACTGATCTAACAAGTTTTTAACTAGGTATGGCTGTAACTATTTCAATACCTAGTGACACATTTAATTTGCAATAGTAAAAGATGAATCTGCCTCCTACATGTTTGAAATAGAAGACTTGGACACATTTTAAAATGGAGCTTAAAAGTGACCCGAATTAACCACCCAGCACAATTTCAGTATTGTGACTGCTTTTCTGGAAACATATGATGTATCATGAAGTTATTTTATTAGCTATATAAGTTCTCTCTGATTCTGGAATATACAGAGATTCGTTATTACACATTTTCTACTGAGACAAGTAAGTTTTCAAAAAAAAATCCTCATTACCGTGCCTTTATATGTTCCAAAAAGAATCTTTTTTCTTTATCACTTACACTTGCAAATATGGGATATGGAAAAGCCATTAACTCAAAATAAGCAGAACACTAATACATCACAACTCCAACCAGAATTCAAATACCTTGTTGACACCTGAGTTTCAAGAAAAAAAAAAAAAAACAAAAAAAACCACTTTAAAAAATCCACCCAACCCCACCCCCCAAAACACCACAAACCGCCACACACCACATTATTTCAATTTCTTGAAACTTCAGGGAAACCAATGATTACACTTCATATATTCTTATAAAAAGAATAGTACAGCAAACTATAAGTTATGAAAACTACAACACTAAAAATTATTATTAAGGAGGCTGACTTAAAAATCACTGTGTACAACAGTATATTGTTATGTTCCTATTATATTTGATGTACTGCATGCAGCAACAAGTATAAGTGCACTTAACTACTGTTCCTGTCTGGTGTGGATTTGGCTGCGTTCCTACTGTACATGTGAAAAGGTTTTTAAAAGATACTGAAAGGAAATAAAGTCAAATAAGATGTACTATATTCTATGAACAAAACAGCTACACAGTTTCTCAAACAAAGCCTATTTGTGTCAGGAATCCTTTTATGTTCAGTAAAATGCTGTTAATAAATTCAAACCACATATCTGCAAATGGTTCAATTCAGTCATTGTCTTGAACACCACATACAGACAGACAGAACAGTACGGATGCAGTTTAACTTAAATAAGGTACCACATGGAAACAGCAACCAATAAATAGCCTACTGCTAATCCATCCCAGCAAGAATTCTTTCTATCCTTTTCTGCAACTCCTCTGTTCCGCTTTGATGGAGGGACTAACAACAGGTCAACACTAAACCATAAAAAATTAGTACTAATTTTGTAGCGCTCTACAATCTGACAGTCGAGGGAACGCAAAAGGGGCTGTTTTTATACAGTTCTGCTCATTTCATCGGATGTCCCTAGTACTGGCGTTGTTTGCCAACCAGTTCTGCATTTGCCTGACCACGTATATGAATTTGTAAACTTCAGTCATATCCCTCACTCTCTCCTCTTCATACTGAAATGCTTCTCTGATCTCTCTTCATCGGCAGCTGCTCCACACCTTTGATAATATTACTGGCTCTTCTCTCCATCTTCTCTAATTTCACCAAATCTTTCTTGAAATTAACAGGACAGAACTGCACACTGTGCTCAAGAGGATGTTGCAGGAATTTTTTAATATAACCACAAAACAATGCTCTGCATGTTTTTTAAAAAAAAAAAAAACACACAACACAAACACTTTCAAAAAGGTAATCTAACTTGACTACTGTTGTCACTGATGGTCATTGATAATTGGAGACAAAGGAATCGGAGTTCATATGAATCATATGATAGCACAGAAGGTTACTTTAGCTAGATGGCTTTCTTGCTTCCAAGTCATAGTGGGCTCTAAGGTTTGGGAGAAGGGAGAATACTGTTCTTATTAAAAAAAACAATATGATCATTTTTTTCATGAAAAAATCTAAAATACAAATTTAACATCACTTCTTTAGAGCAAGTAAACTTGAGAAAAATCATATCACTCCGTGTTATTTCAGTTCTACCAATAAGGCTCAGACCAAGATGTCACATACACACTTTGTCAAAATTACATAACACCTCCTGCACAATAAAATCCTAAAAATTTAGCCTTTTTAGAATTTGTCACTTTCTGACATAAATGGAAGCCATTGTGCAGCGGGGTAGCTATGACTTAGTCACTATCACGGAACCGTGGTGGGATAAGTCTCATGATTGGAGTGCTGCAATGGATGGCTATAAGCTCTTCAGAAGGGACAGGCGAGGAAGGAGAGGCGGTGGGGTAGCCCTGTATGTTAGGGAGTGCTTCGACTGTCTAGAGCTCGATGGTAGTGATGACGAGGTCGAGTGCTTGTGGGTAAGGATGAGGGGGAAGGCCAACAAGGCAGATATCCTGCTGGGGGTCTGTTATAGACCACCTAGCCAGGACGAGGAGGCAGACAAAATATTCTACCAGAGGCTCACAGAAGTCTCCCAGTCGCTAGCCCTTGTTCTCGTGGGGGACTTCAACTTTCCGGATGTCTGCTGGAAATACCACACGGCAGAGAGGAAACAGTCGAGGAGGTTCCTGGAGCGTGTGGAGGATAACTTCCTGACGCAGCTGGTAAGCGAGCCCACCAGGGGAGATGCCTCGCTTGACCTGCTGTTCACGAACAGAGAAGGGCTGGTGGGAGATGTGGTGGTCGGAGGCCGGCTTGGGCTTAGCGACCATGAAATGGTAGAATTCTCGATACTTGGTGAAGTAAGGAGAGGGGCCAGCAAAACCGCTACCATGGACTTCCGGAGAGCAGACTTTGGCCTGCTCAGGACACTGGTCGAGAGGGTCCCTTGGGAGACAGTCCTGAAGGGCAAAGGGGTCCAGGAAGGCTGGACGTTCTTCAAGAAGGAAGTCTTAAAGGCGCAGGAGCGGGCTGTCCCCATGTGCCGCAAGAAGTACGGGCGGGAAAGGCGACCGGCCTGGCTGAACGGGGAGCTCTGGCTGGGACTCAGGAAAAAAAGGAGAGTTTATCACTTGTGGAAGACGGGGCAGGCAACTCAGGAAGAGTACAGGGATCGCGTTAGGTCATGCAGAGAGGAAATTACAAAGGCAAAAGCCCGGCTAGAACTCAACCTGGCTACTGTCGTGAGAGACAACAAAAAATGCTTTTATAAGTATGTTAATGACAAAAGGAGAGCCAAGGAGAATCTCCATCCTCTATTGGATGCGGGGGAGAACGTTGCCACCAAGGATGAGGAAAAGGCTGAGGTACTCAACGCCTTCTTTGCCTCAGTCTTTAGTAGTCAGAGTGGTTATCCTCAGGGTACTCAGCCCCTTGAGCTGGAAGACAGGGACGACGAGCAGGATAAATCCCCCATAATTCAAGAGGATGAAGTTAATGACCTGCTACGCCACCTGGACGCTCACAAGTCTATGGGGCCAGATGGGATCCACCCGAGGGTACTGAGGGAGCTGCGGAGGAGCTTGCCGAGCCCCTCTCCGTCATTTACCAGCAGTCCTGGTTAACTGGGGAAGTCCCGGATGACTGGAGGCTTGCCAGTGTGACGCCCATCTATAAAAAGGGCCAGAAGGAGGATCCGGGGAACTACAGGCTGGTCAGCCTGACCTCGGTGCCGGGGAAGATCATGGCGCGGTTGGTTTTGAGGGTGCTCATGAGCCATGTCCGGGACAACCAGGGGATCAGGCCCAGCCAGCTCGGGTTCATGGAAGGCAGGTCCTGCTTGACCAACCTGATCTCCTTCTATGACCAGGTGACCCGCCTAGTGGATGAGGGAAAGGCTGTGGATGTGGTCTACCTGGACTTCAGTAAAGCCTTTGACACTGTCTTCCACAGCATTCTCCTAGAGAAGCTGGCGGCTCACGGCCTAGGCAGGTGCACTCTTCGCTGGGTAAAAAACTGTCTGGACGGCCGAGCCCAGAGAGTTGTAGTGAACGGAGTTAAATCCAGTTGGCGGCCGGTCACGAGCGGTGTTCCCCAGGGCTCAGTACTGGGGCCGGTCCTGTTCAATATCTTTATCAATGATCTGGACGAGGGGATCGAGTGCTCCCTCAGTAAGTTTGCAGACGACACCAAGTTGGGCGGGAGTGTTGATCTGCTCGAGGGTAGGAAGGCTCTGCAGAGGGACCTGGACAGGCTGGATCGATGGGCTGAGGCCAACCGTATGAGGTTCAACAAGGCCAAATGCCAGGTCCTGCACTTCGGCCACAACAACCCCAGGCAACGCTACAGGCTTGGGGAAAAGTGGCTGGAAAGCTGCCCAGAGGAAAAGGACCTGGGGGTGCTGGTTGACAGCCGGCTGAACATGAGCCAGCAGTGTGCCCAGGTGGCCAAGAAGGCCAACGGCATCCTGGCCTGTATCAGGAATAGTGTGGCCAGCAGGAGTAGGGAGGTGATCGCGCCCCTGTACTCGGCACTGGTGAGGCCGCACCTCGAATACTGTGTTCAGTTTTGGGCCCCTCACTACAAGAAGGACATGGAGGTGCTGGAGCGTGTCCAGAGGAGGGCAACGAAGCTGGTGAAGGGCCTGGAGCACAAGCCTTATGAGGAGCGGCTGAGGGAACTGGGGTTGTTTAGTCTGGAGAAGAGAAGGCTGAGGGGAGACCTCATCGTGCTCTACAACTACCTGAAAGGAGGTTGTAGCGAGGTGGGGGTTGGTCTCTTCTGCCAAGTAACAAGTGATAGGACAAGAGGAAATGGCCTCAACTTGCACCAAGGGAGGTTTAGATTGGACATTAGGAGAAATTTGTTTACTGAAAGAGTGGTCAGGCCTTGGACCAGGCTGCCCAGGGAAGTGGTGGAGTCACCATCCCTGGAAGTATTTAAAAGACGTGTAGATGAGGCCCTTAGGGACATGGTTTAGTGGGCATGGTGGTGTTGGGTTGACGGTTGGACACGATGATCTTAGAGGTCTTTTCCAACCTGTATGATTCTATGATGAAGCTGCAGTTTTGTAATCACTGACATCTGTTTTCCATTTGAAAGACAAGATTTGAAAGGGTAAATCTCATGCTTTATGAAGTACAGAGTGTTTGAAACAGTATTATATACAACTGCTTTATAAATTAAGACTTACAGTAGAGTTCCATAGCAAATGGCTTTCTATGTTATTATATGCCCTAAAAAGATAATGAAGTAGATTATATTGGGATACAATCAACATTACTGATCCTCAACATGCAATAAAGCCGATAGTCATTATACTGGTTGTATGCCAATACAATCTCTATTTACCAGACTGGCATATACAGTAATGTATCAGTTGGTTGGCTTGTTTTTTATTCGTACTTCGTGAGTTTTTTTTCCAATGACAACTTTGTACACAAAAATTGTTAAGGCTTAGAGAGCTTCACAGCTGCATTGAAGATTACTCAGCTAAGACAATGAAACAGCAAGCAAAAAAATCCTGATTAACCAATAACAACAACAACAAAAATCTAAAACTACTTCATCAAGGCTTTCTCTTGCCTTGAAAAAGAAAAACATAATAAGATACGGTTACGGTTTTTATTAATATGAAAAGTAAAACATGAAAGTATAAGAAGAAATACTTGTCCTTAACAGTGGTATTTGATGTATCTATACAAAAGTTTCTCTACAAATGTTTACCTGGAATGGTAGGCGGATGGTAGATAGCTTGTGCAAGTGAATATTATAATCTCGTTTAAATAATTGGAACTACATAAAATTAAGCATATCCTGCAGAGATTATAAATCTATTTTGTTCTCATTCTTGTAACTACTATAAAAAAAGTTTCATTTCTATGGTGGTTGCAACGAGAAAAGTGGTACTGGGTGCCTGTTTCACTGTATTTTTTAATTCTCTACAGAGCTACAAGGTCCATCACTAGATTTTTCTGTCTTAAATTTAGGCATCACAATTCAAATGGTATATTTTGTCATCAACATCATCACTGACAGGCAAATATGCAAAAATGGGTAAAAATAGCAAATTCTCTACTTGCTTAAACGTGCCACTGAGCTATTTGGACTAATTCTTGACATGCGGAGTTTTTAAACACCATAACTTTGCGTATAAATGCATGGATTAAGTCAGAACAGTTTGGAACACAGAGGGAATATCAACACAACAGTTCATACAATACTTTCCATGCACAGGTTCTACACATATTTCAAGTATTACTGTCCTTCAGGTGATAAAAGACAGCAATCACCCTTTGACAGATGGGAAACAGATAAATATCAAGTGGCTTGTTCCAAGTCAAAGTGACAAAATTATCCTCATTTACAACATATGAAATCAGAGTGGCTTTACCATATTAAAGCAAATCGTCTTAACATATCTGGGCTAGCTATAACTTTTTTTATTTTAATTGTTTTTATTAAATTCACAAACAACAGAACTGAAGTGACTGTAAAAGAGACTGTGCTGTTTTGTCTGATGGAGTTAATTTTCTTCACAGTAGCTAGTATGGGACTATGTTCTGTATTTGTGCTGAAAACAGTGTTGATAACACAGGGATGTTTTTGTTACTGCTGAGCAGTGCTTACACAGGGTCAAGGCCTTTTCTGCTCCTCACACCACCCCACCAGTGAGCAGGCTGGGGGTGCACAAGAAGCTGGGAGAAGTTGACCCCAACTGACCAAAGGGATATCCTATACCATATGGCGTCATGCTCAGCATATAAAGGTGGGGGAAGAAGAAGGAAGGAGGGGATGTTCGGAGTGATGGCGTTTGTCTTCCCAAGTAACTGTTTACGTGTGATGGAGCCCTGCTTCCCTGGAGATGGCTGAACACCTGCCTGCCAATGGGAAGTCGTGAATGAATTCCTTGTTTTGCTTTGCTTGCGTGCGCGGCTTTTGCTTTCCCTATTAAACTGTCTATCTCAACCCACAAGTTTTCTCACTTTTACTCTTCTGATTCTCTCCCCCATCCCACCGGGGGGGAGTGAGCGAGCGGCTGGGTGGGGCTTAGCTGCCGGCTGGGGTTAAACTCAGTGAAAACAAAAACACAAAAGAGACTCAGTGAAAACTTTACACACACAAACAGTTATTAGAAAAGTAAAATCCAAGATGAGTACTTTGTCTTTCACTTCCACAAATTTGGTACTGTTTTCAGAAAGAGATGCTAAAACAGTAGTTTATACATACATAACTTCTAGTAACTTTAAATACAGAATGTGTACCCACTTATATCTATGGCAATGTGACCCATGTTTATCAAAACCAGAAACTCCTGACTGTCACAGCTACAATATTAGAGCAAAACAGATTCATTCAACAGCACAAAAATGCAATGATAAGGCTCTTCATAATTTTTTTAAAGTAGCATGAGTTCACCGTGATCTATGAGATAACTTTAAAGTTTCCAGAACCCATTTTGAAGAAATCATTAATAAAAGCAGGTTAGACCTAAACATTTGCCCGCAAAATTGATACCCGAGACTTTTGTTCTCCTCTCCCCACATTAAAATTGAAACCAGAAAATGCTACTCCATATCATAGTTAGCATTCTGTACACTTAAGCATGATTGAGAACATATCCTTGAACACTGCTATGAAGTTTACATTATTTCAATAAATTTGTGACTCTCATTTATATTATATAAACATGTTGTAGTTGAACTCAGAGCAAATAGAATAGACTCCTTTCTTTTAAGCTCACTATGCTACTCGTGCTCTCTGTGCCTCTTTTGCTGCCACATATTTATAAGAACTAGGACTATCTGAACAGTCCCAAGCATTTATAATGTGACCACTGTCATACAGACTTTACAACTTCTACAGAGCTATTCCACAATAAGTATCACCCAAGTGTAAAACACAAAAGATCAAGCTGAACAATCAAACTGAATGGAATTCAACCTTCTCTGGATTGAAATCCTGTTTTGCCACCCAAAAAGCCAACAGCTTCTTCTCATATGAACTCTCCCACCCTAACACACTTTCACTCCCCCTAACTTCCACATCGTCTTCCTCTCTGTTCCACCACCGTAATCACACCTAAGCTGCAGCACAGTTAATTCAAAAATACAGATGTGCTGATGGTTGAATCACGTATGTGATTAGCCAGCAGGCCAAACACAGCAGATAACTGTAACCTCTGTTTGTGGTGGCACTAATGGGAGTTTTTCCTTTCCTTCGAATTTGTGCCAGTTCGCAAGATGGTCAAAAAAAAACCAAGCAAGGCGGGGAAGGGAAGTGACTCATAAATGGCTGAAATACATAAACTTCACTTCCAGAATCACTGGTAGATAAGACTAAAGAAAAAAAATTCAACAGAAGTAAAACAAATATAAAAAGACTCGTTAAAAGTTATGAAAAATTTCATCTGGAAAACTATAGTGTCTGACATTTTCACCTTAAGGAAGCCTGAACATTACCAAAACAAGAAAAAAACCCCAAAACTAAAAATGTCGGTATTATGGACAGCCAAAATGTTATTCACCCATTTAGTATTTCTGCCCATTTACTGAATTAGTCTTTATGAGCTGCAACATGACCATAAATACTTAATTAAAAGATTCTCAGAATCATATATAAAATTACTATCACATTATGTTGGATCCATGCAAGTAAAAAAAAAAAAACCCCGAAACCCCACAACAGCAACTAAACAAAGTCAGAAAATCCTACCTCCTCCATATTTTGGGAAAACCTAATTTATAGCTACTTCTCATTAAAGCAGATACTATTAAAAATAAATAAAAAGCCTGTCATCTTATGAAAACCTCCATTTCAGAAAGCTAGGACTCAATTCCCAGCACAAACTCACATAAAATTCAACAGTAGATCAGCTTCTCAAATGTACTTTATAGCATTATGACTAAGGGGTAGTTGAATTGATTTTCAATTCAAGTGAGAAATCGAGTTAACCTCAACCTCCCAGCAGACAAGTACGTTCTAGTAGAGTACGATAAAATATCTAAAGGTTTCTGTGGTTAACACAAAACCCAGTTGCTAATGTAACAAAAAGAACACTGTGAAAGTCCAATCTTCCATCCAAAGAGTCTCCAAAGATCACATTTTCCAGAATGAGAGATAGTGTCCTTTCCCACCTGATGAGGATCCAGCTACGATATATTTGCTACTTTCAGACTGTAGTACTGTAATTTAGAGAAACTGGAAACAACACAGTTACTTCTGACTTCTCACAGTACAACCACCTCCATCCTTGATGGGTTACCTCGACAGAATCACAACACTCTGGTCTGACTCTCAGACAGCATAATGTCCTCATTAGCATCACATCAGCAAGGCCACAAACGTGTCACGCCCTAGCTATGATTTAATTTCCCTTCTCGATCTTTCTCTAGGACTCAGCAAACAACCAACTAAAAGGATGAAAACCAAAGCACACAAAATATTGAGCAACATGTAGGAAACACTAATGTGATCGTGGCAATAAAGTGTGGCTGTGGATCAAACAATACAAATGGAACCTAATAAAAGAAAATTAATTACTTTCAACATACATTGAAGAAACTATCCTTTTGATACAACCTACCCAAAAGAGTGGAAGATTTATAGTACATACTTTTTCCTCTTAAATTCACTCAACTCTTACGAAGAACAGCATTGACAGAGAACGGGAACTTCAATTACAGGTCCAATTTATTTAAGAAGTGTGAGGATCGCACTGAAAAATGGTAAGTATTTCTATGCAAAATTATATACACAAAATAAATGCTCTTCAATTTCATGATGGCTAGACAGAGTGTGAAAACCCTTTGAAGGCCAGGCTATTCAAAATATTAAGGTTCAGAAAATCCAACGTATTAGTGGGCTTTCCAATATATTATTACTATTCCTGTTATTTAGCTAAGGGTTTTACTTCTCTTGAGAAAATAAAAAAGTCAGGCTGTGGCTGATCCACTTAACATTTCCCATGCTGGAAGGTTAAACCTCTGCTCAGAACCAAGGTTTCCACACTGGAAAAAAAAAAAAAAAAATCAGCTAGGAAGAGGACTTTGATTATCAGTAAAATATCTCTGCAGAATTAGCTGAATGTTTCAGAAATACATGCTTTCAGAAAATGAATTTCTGAACATAGAAGAATAAAGCAGTTGAAAAGAGTGAGATTAATACGCCCTATTCTTCAGTGAAGCTACAACCACGGACCCTAACTTTAAAAGATAAAATAATTGCCGACTATTATAAAGCTTCCTAATTTGCCTGATACAATCTAAATCAACTCAGGAATAAACATTGTCTCCTCTTCTCATAAATGAAACAACTGATCAAAAATGTTTCTTATTATTTGGTAGCAATTAAGTTTTAAGAGACTGTCCATGAATGAACAAGAGCTATACAAGTGAATGCTATACTGAGTGCAAGTGTTTTAAAGTAGTGTTCTGGGAAGGATTTAATAACTACTCACTGAACAACACACATTCTGGTTCAGAGCGAGAAAATTGGTTAATTATTGAGAAAACACAGTAAAGCACCACTTCTTTTAATATACATTTTCAAATGTATATTTTCTCCCTGAAATGAGTATGATCTCTACTAAAAACCAAAGACAGTTTCTTGAAAGAGAACATCCGCATTGTAATGTTGTCTACCACACTTACTCTTAACATACAAAAATACCTTGCAGTGCAAGACAATATTTTTGACCTGAAATAGATACCTTGAGATCACTAGAAACACTGCATTGCTGTACTCTTGGGGTTTTGGCCCTTTTTTTTTCTCAAGCCAATGTATTAATTTTTTAATTATTTCAAATGGGTGGAAATGAGGGAAGAACCGAGAGACTGAATTTCAGAGAAGAATATAAATACATAGGATTAAGTACCTAAATACTTTTTTGCCCCTCCCCCCAATCCAGTCACAATCTGAGAAACATACTAACCTACAATTAAAAAAAAAAAAAAAGACAAACAAAAAACCCACCAAACAAAAAACCCACCAAACAAAAAACCCACCAAACAAAAAACCCACCAAACAAAAAACCCACCAAACAAAAAACCCACCAAACAAAAAACCCACCAAACAAAAAACCCACCAAACAAAAAACCCACCAAACAAAAAACCCACCAAACAAAAAACCCACCAAACAAAAAACCCACCAAACAAAAAACCCACCAAACAAAAAACCCACCAAACAAAAAACCCACCAAACAAAAAACCCACCAAAAACCTGATATGGAATTGAATCATATTAAAGACTTCATGTTATTTCATGGCATATTTGAATGCTGGAGATAAATTTAGACTTTCCTGTGTTTTAATGTTGACTTAGGATATTAACCACTTCATAAGTATATAGTAATTACCCAGAACAACTGACATGTACTCTCAAATTAGGGGGGAAAAAAGCCTCTATCTTAACCTATTTTTTCCTCTTCGGTTAAGACTAAGAGGCATATTGCTACACCAGCACTTATTTGTTAACATTCTTTGGAGGTATTACTTGTTTCTTTACTCAAGATACCTAGAGCAAAGATACAAGGAAACCAGCATTTGTGGGCACTTCCATTTTCATGCATTTCTGTTTGCTTCCTGTTGCATAGGCTACCTGAAATCATCACACACATTACTGATTATATATGAGCAGACATCTTATCCTTAAATTACAAGTTATAATGACAGTTGATTTATAATCTAAAATTCAAGCACAGAAACATTAATGAAACCTCACAGGAATGGACAGCTCAACACAGCATTCATTCAGAATGTTACCTGATGGTTTATTTCACTTCAATGTATTCTATTGGTAATCTTGGCAAATAATATCAACAGAAAGATATGTACAAGAAAACAAAATCTATTCTAAATTTCTACTTAAAAATTAAAGTTTCACCTTTTTGAAAAATTCTGAAGCATTTTTCTTCACTGCCACCTAAGGATATCCTCTACTACAAACAATTTTATTTTGAAACAAAAGGCAGGGCTTTTTGGTCTGGCCTGGATTTTGTAAGCATCTACAGCAAGTATACAAAACTTGCTTCTCCTATTTGCATATACACCTATTTCATTAAGCGTATAACCAGCACTGTATGACTTTTGTGCATTCCTCTGGGATTACATAAATTTGGAAAAATCTGTTTTACTGCTTTTGTTGACAGTACAACTCAACGCAAAAGCAAGGACACAAACATAGAACTGATTGTTTCTGTGTAATTTCTCCAAGTTGGTTTTGCAGGAGATCTCCTTACATTAATCCCTTAAAAGCTGCTTAGAAAAAAAAGCACCCCTCACCTCAAGTTGTTTTAGACAAATATAAATACAAACTATAACTTTGTGGACTTCTACACGAGCAGCCTGATTATCATCCATTGAATCTCTTGTTGTGGTTAAGAATATTCCAGTTAAATGTTGTAAGTCAGATCCTTAAAAACGTGGAGCTGATTTCTATTGTGAGCCATACAAGAACTGCTGTACCTTTTGAAATAGGTAGTATGCTGCTCAGCAGCAACGAGGAAATGTAGCAGAAACAGGATGCCATCTCAGCCTACCGCCTGTACAACTACTTTCTAGCTAACCTTGTCTGATAATAGTTTCAACTACCTCATTTTCACCTCTATGTGGTATAGCCTGCAGGACTTTACAAGGATAAAAAAATTACACATACTTTTTCATCAAAAATGTATTTTTATCAAAATTGGTTTTGTTCAGAACAGTTTCAAAACTTTTCCTATCTTGCTAAGTTTCAAAACACTTCACTAGGATTTTCCCATTTTGCTAAAACTTTACTTTTCTATTCTTCTATTTGACTTTTGCTATATTTCAATCTATAACGTTTTGATTTTTCAAAATCAAATAGGAATGATTCAACATCAGTTAGGCAAAAAGCCATCAATATACCCAAAATGAAATTATTAGGTTGTTATTCCCACGGTAAACGGAGCTTTTGTCCTGAATTGGAGTGCAAACTAAATAGCAGAATTTCCTATGGAATAGTAAATGTTTTCCAACTCACTGTTCTTGAAACAAACCAGTTCCTTTTATGCCCTCCTAAATCTGCCTCCCAGTTATTCATTCCTGTCACCTATATACCATCTTTGATTACATTCTCTAGATTCTCTGAGACTCCGAGGAATACCCACATTTTACAATCTGTTTTTTGATCTGTGGCAACCACCTTCTTAGATCTTCACGACTAAATGCTCCATTATTATCTTTTGTTTTCCCATCCTTAATTAGGTATGAGAAAACAATTTTGCCATCTTACAAAGTTCTGTGAATTGATTTTGGCTATAGCTGAAAGATTTCATGCTAAAGACCAAGAGAGTGAAATACCTTAAAAAAAAAAAACCAAAACCAAGAACAACCCCCACCAACCACAAACAACCTACCACAAGATAGGCTATTAAAGCTACAGCACAGAAGTTGGCACTGATGCTTACTAAACACATCATTTTAGTTACAGGTATAATCAGCAGAGAGAAACAAGCAGTTGTCCTGCTTGTCCTCCAGAAAGCACAAAAAAGATTAATTTACATTAAAGGGTGCTAAACAAATGCCCACACAACAAGAACAACCAAAAAAAAAATCTAGACAATATATACTGACTATTTTTCTCGGTTCCTGGAAGAAATTGTGGTTCAGTTGCTACAGCTACATAAAATAGCAGCTCTATTCAAGGTATATGAAGGAGTGAATGTTGGCTCAAGGAGTAGAGTTAAACAAATTCCTTAGCACAAAAACAGCAGCAGTGTTACAGGTCGATATGCAGTGTAGTTGCTGAAGGGAATAGAAAGCCACACTCTGTTAATGTGCAGTATAGACATACTTAACTAAAAACTGCATGGTGAAGTTGAAACTTTGGTTTTTTCCCAGCACCACCTGAAATGACCTTGTGCAAGTTGTCAGTCAACCCAGCTGAATGATACATCCCAAGGCAGGAAACCCTAGTTTATAATAAGGATTGTTAACAGCTGTCTGTAGGAGATCTGGTACTATTATGCATAATCTTTAGATGCAAAGTTCACTGATTTTTCCAGTATGCTACAGTGCACACTAGGAAAGAGGTTGAGTCTCCCCAAAAGCATGTCTTTTATGTCTTTGTGATAATTATTTTGAGAATCCTTGTGTAACTCTGAAGAGCCCAGAACTGCAGTAGTTGCTGAAGATGGCAACACTACACCCAAAACAGACCTCATTTCAGAAGGCTACTGTCATGGTTTAACCCTAGCCACCAACTAAACACCACATAGCCACTCGTTCATTCCTTCCTGCCTCCGGTGGGATGGGGGAGAGAATAGCGAAGGTAAAAGTGACAAAACTCGTGGGTTGAAATAAAAATGGTTTAATAATTGAAATAAAGTAAAATAGTAGTAATAATAATAATAGAATAGACAAAGCAAGTGATGCATGATGCAATTGCTCACCACCTGCTGACCGATGCCCAGCCAGTCCCCAAGCCACGATCGCTGCTTCCTGGACCACGCCTCCTAGTTTATATACTGAGCATGATGTCATGTGGTATGGAATACCCCATTGGCCAGTTGGGTCAGCTGTCCTGGCTCTGCTCCCTCCCAGCTTCTTGTGCAGCTGGCAGAGCATGGGAAGCTGAAGAGTCCTTGACTATGTAAGCACCACCCAGCCACCACTAAAAGAGCAGTGTGCCATCAACATTGTTCTCATACCAAATCCAAAACACAGCACTATGCCAGCTACCAGAAAGAAAATTAACTCTATCCAAGCTGAGACTAGGACAGCTACCTAACCAAAGCATTCACATTTAAGACTTAATCTTACATACAAACAGCAGTGTACTTGTCTTCAATCACACTTATAGTCCTTAATTCACTTTATATACATTTACATTTGACATAAGACATTTTTATAATTAAAAGCCCAGAAAGGACCACCAGACCTGTCACGCAACTCCTGCAGACCACCGGGCATCATTTCAGGTAAAGAGTGTTTATGAAGGCCAAAATCACAGAATGAACAAAAAATTTCATACTTGGCAATTTATACTTTCATCACAGCCAGGTCACAGGAGGAGAAAAAGGCCCCCCTCACAGTCTGAGAACCCGGTGACCACATGGCAGCCCATCCATTTTCCCCCTTCCTCATTCTAGTTCCTTCTCTTTTCTCACCCTTACTCCCAGGTCAAATTCACTTTTAACTGGCCAACAAGCACTGCTTTTGCTGATGCTGCGTAACCTGCTACCAGCTGTTTTCATTTTCTGGCTATGCAGTGGACAGAAAACTTGATACTTTATACTTAACTAGTTAACAGTCCTCGGATCCACTCTGGGACTCCAGGCAAAAAAAGCCTTCCCCAGCCCAAACAGTTTACAGACTGGTGCAGGCTGCTCATGAAACAACAGCGTGCTGTGTGTTTGTACGCTATTACTGAGTTTTACTCCCTCCTACCTCAGGATTCGTCTCATGTAAAAGTAAAAACCTAGTGCATTGTGGTCTTGTTGCCAGCCGCCATCAGAGCTGCAGGTGGCCAGAAGGGCATGAGGGCACAGACTGCTCCAGCCAGCACACCAGCTGGCATCTTGTGCAACACCCCTGCTTGGCAAGTGGAATTAAAAGCCCATCGGTCACTGCTTCTTACAACCATAGTCTTGCACCTATGTCCAGCCATTTACAGACACTACTTTCCCCGTCTTCCTTTTGAGGACATACAAGTTTAGTAAATTAGCGTCTTACACTCAGAGATGGAGCTTCCCTGGGGCTAAAGAGATCTTCATATTAACTCTGCACACAGACAGCAGAGTCTCCAGACAGCACCTCTGGCTTCCTGCTGCAGAGCTGGCCTTGCTGGCCGCAGTGGCCCATGGCTGCAAGGCAGGCACAGCAGGCTGGTGAATAGAGGGGGCCCAGCCTCACTCTGCTCCTGTTTGGGCACCCTGACCTTCTCCAGGGCTGCACTGGAAAGCCCTGGCTCCACACGTTACTGCATCTTGCAGGTTTGAGCTCTGAAAGGCAAGCCTACCACTGACACTTCACCACGTAGGAAAGCACAGGAGAGAAAGCTGATTCACCTTCTTTCCGCCTGTACAGACGAGCTGTTCTTAACCCAACTAAAGAGCTTAACAACACTACCTGCTATCTGATCTATCTCAGCATATATTGTCTCTTTTCAGCCTTCCTTTCCTCCTCCTTTAAGGCACTGAGAGCACCTAAATGCACACGTGTCTTCCATTTTCTGTATGAAGGATTTTTTTCCAGTTTTCTTAGCTCACCTCTAGTGATAAATTGGTATTGAATCGGTAAATAAAGGAAGGACATATAGTGGCTAAAACAGGAGCTTGTTGTTAGCAGATACTTAGCTTGACACTTTGGGCAAGTCACTTAATCTCCCCCTTGTCTCAAAATCCCCACCTGGAAAATATGAATAACTGGGGAATGTTTTGACTA
Source organism: Calonectris borealis (assembly GCF_964195595.1). NCBI lineage: Eukaryota > Metazoa > Chordata > Aves > Procellariiformes > Procellariidae > Calonectris > Calonectris borealis. The sequence continues at coordinate 104,612,955 of NC_134312.1, forward strand.
GTGTTTATAAACAATTTGAAACTCTCAGCAAGCTTGAAGAAAAATGAAACGTGACATTATTATTAAAGAAGAATGTTGAGAGATGAACATCATATTCAAAATTAAAACAGATCTGATATGAAAGCATAGTATTGCTTGACTAATCTTGATTTTTCTGGACTGAAATAAACGCATAAAAAAGGCAATGAGTAAAAGAAACAGCTGCAATACAAAATCCTTTGTGCATGTACTCATGCTATTTACCTAAAATTGTATTTATGGGGGCAGGGAGGAGATCTATTTGAGAGCATTACTTTCAAGACAGAAAGAGAAAGGAATAAAGATAAGAAATTAAGGGAATTTACCTAGCCTCAGTGTTTGTTGCCCAAAATCCCAAAACTCTATCACCGCAAACTCTTCCAAAGCAGGAATGTATAAGAGCTGGTTTTGAAAAGGTTTTCTCAGGTTATCCGACTGGACCTATACACTGACTGGAGCTCAAGGCAAGCTTAAGTCTGCTTCTTATGAATTGAACACTTCATGCTGGCTCAATGAAAGACTGCATAAGTAGTTAGGTAAATTACACTGCCATCTGTGCAACAGACACATGTTTACAGATATTACATTTTTTCTTTAAATCCATTTGATAAGCTTTCAAACAATGGAAGACCTGTTTATTTCCCCTAGAACTTTCTCCCACTTGTAAGAGATAGGATGGGATGAAAAAAGAATGTAATCAAGAGGCATGCTCCTTTCCTTCCATCAGTCTATGAATGTTTTACAACTCTGAGCTAAGAAACAACCTCCTCCTATTTTATTATAAGTTTATACCCAGGGTTTATTAATCTCATTTCATGAATTTGTTATACATGTTCCATAAAATGTGTGTGGAATGAGTGTCCTGGTTTTGGCTGGGATAGAGTTAAATTTCTCCCTAGTGCTGTGTTTTGGATTTAGTATGAGAAGAATGTTGAGAACACACTGATGTTTTTAGTTCCTGCTAAGTACCCTGCTATCAAGGACATTCAGCTTCCATGCTCTGCCACGCGCACGAGAGGCTGGGAAGGAGCATAGCCGGGACAGCTGGCCCAGCTGGCCAACAGGGTATTCCATACCATGTGACGTCATGCTCAGTGTATGAATGGTAGGCGTGATCCAGGAAGTAACGATCGCTACTTGGTTATCAGTCAGCGCAGGTGGTGAGCAATTGCATTGTGCATCACACATTTTGTATATTCTATCATTATTGTTGTTGTTGTTGTTATTATTATTATTTTCCTTTCCTTTTCTGTTCCATTAAACTGTCATCATCTCAACCCACAAGTTTTTTCCTCACTCTTACTTACCCTTCCGATTCTCTCCCCGTCGCACTGGGGGGAGGGAGGGGAGTGAGTGAGCAGCTGTGTGGTGTTTGGCTGCCTGCCAGGTTAAATCACAACAATAAGGGAACTATGCTGCTCGTGTTTTCCAGTCGATTAAAACTAGCCTATCTTTTCAACTTCTTATTTGGAGAAAGGAAAATGTTTCAATCATGAGGTCATTATCAAAACAATGCACAGCACAGGAAAGATATTGGGATATGGTCTAACAGTAAATGCATAGAACCAGGACTTGGCACCAGCTCTGCTCAAGTACTGCTACAGTCTTAGGTTTCCCTCACCTATTTCCCTCACCTAGGTTTAGTATCTAACCCTACACAAAGAAAGGAACAATTTCCTAATATGACTGTCTTGCAAATGAACTAATCAATGTTCACAAATCCTTCCCAGGAACACAAAATAACAGAATTCAATTAAGCAAAATTAAAATGCATTACTGTGTTTGCATATATTCAAAACTTCTTAACATGTTTATTCACACATTTGCTACAGTGCTCCCGGGGTCTTTTACAGCTTCTCAAAATCTGAATACTAAAATACTCTATGTCCTCTTCAAATGAGAAATTGTTTGTCATAAACTGATAATACTTAAATATTAAAAGCAATATACTAATATCTGTTAATTTTAACAAGGCAGTAGTTTTCAATAATTACTAATTTTAGTCAATATCTAGAATACTCAAGTTAAAGCATTCACTGAATTACTCCATTATTCAAACAGACAAAAACTCAGATAGAGAACATACTAAGCTCCTAAAGCTACCAAATGTCAAGGCTATTTGTTCATTTTTTAAAAATCAAAGGCTGGGAGGGGGTAGGAGGAAGAACAGTCTAACTCAGCTAGGAAATGACTTAAAAACTGCCTGGCCCACTTTTCATCAGGATGAAGAGAGCCATGAAGTGTTACTATTTCTTGTTCGTTGTCATTTCTAGTAGCTGTGTGATAGTGGCCACAAGAGAGAATCTGGAGCTAACAGACTGCATACACAGAATTGGAAAAATGCAACTACAGTATTTTAGCATATTTTAAAGTGGAAAAAAAAAAAAACAACCACACCAACCAAAACAAAAACAAAAAGAGCAAACCCCAAGCTATTCTAAATGTAGATTTCCTTAGACTTGTTTTTTGAATGAATTTTAGATTTCTTACTCCAGAACTGTTGCATTGTTTTGCTACTCACTGAATCAACTGTAGAAAGTTGTACATCTGGCTTAACAAAAAAAAAAAAAGACAGAGAATAAGGAAATCCATTAGGCTTCCACCTATTTTCAGGAAATAGGAAACAAAATAGGTTTGTCTGTTTGTTTTCAATGTTCTAATACCCCAATTTATGGAGTAAAAACCTCCAAATCTTACTAGCATAGAAAATTTTATGGTGTAAGTGACCAATTCAGTATTCATGCTGAGCATTGGGTATATCTTAGTAGCTACTATTATAAGTTTCATACAGCAATAAAAAAATTTTTCTTCACCAGTGACTGAACTGAGGTAGGAATATTCTTATATATTTTCACATCTGTGGGCATTTTACAATACTAAGTACTCTCTGAATGACGCAATATACATCCATTTATTCATGTAAAGATTATGGTCAACTACTACCAACAGAAGTAGCTGATGATGTCTTCTTCCAATTAATTTTTATTACAAATTCTCATCAGATTATAAAGTCCAATATTCACAAAAGTTTTTCAGCTGGAGACAAAGAATTTTCATTTACCAGCTTTAAACTCCATTTAGAGCTGTTCTTCACTACAGTTTTGTGCACCTTCCTCCTCAGCTACTTAGGAATGTTCTTTTTCCAAGTATAACTAGATCACCGTAAATCAAATTCTGCTGGTTTAGTACTGCATATATGAAAATTCTCTCTCCATGATCCCTGCTTCCTTCTCCTCCTCACCCTCCTTTTTTTTTTTAAACTATCAACCTTTAGGCACTCCCTACATCTCACAGAAGACCAACACAAATGTATCTTTATGATCTTCTTTGACCATTGCATGCTTCCATGAGCAACACAGCATCACAACACCCTTTCATTTTGTTTTCAAAGAGTGCATAATAGAATGTGATGCTTCTCAGATAAACATGAATATGTTTAAGCAGTGTGTTATAATAAACTTCTTAGGATATGTTCAACAATTAAAAGTATTCTTTTTTATACTTTGTTTTCCCTATATCTCTTCAAGAAAATGACACAGATTAAAATGAGAGTAAAGCATACATAAAAACACTGAAACGTGTAGCTAACCATGCAACAGTATGCACTGTTCAGGTGCATTCTGCTTCTATGAGTTAGGAGGACTACCTGCTGGGGAAATTACCCTTGCACTAATTTCCTCCTCATGAACTCATTACAGAAACAAGAATAAACTTTTAAGTGCACCTTCCAAAAAAAAAAAAAACCAAAAAACAAACCACCCACCACACACACACACCCCACAAACAACAACCAACCACCAAACAACAAACCACACACAAAACACCCACCAAAAAAAAAAAAACCCAAACAAAAAAAACCCCAAAACTCAAAAACAAACTAAACCACTTCCCCCCAGTTTTGTTTTGCTTTTTTTGTAGCTTCTGTCTAAACAAAGCCCTTTTGATAACCATTACCTTGGATTTCAGTACAATACGTGGAACATGACTTGTAGAAGATTTTTTCTTGAATAATCTGAATAAAGTTCCTAGGCTGTGATCTTACTGGCAATTCTAGCTTTATACATCATGGACAATGAAAGTCCGACTAAAAATTGGGAACCTAAAATGCTTCTGGTAGTACTGAAACCCAGCGCATATGCTAATTAGGAAAACTGAATTCACATATTCAGCTTGGTTGTAGAAATTACTTAACCATAATGTTTATCTTTTGTCTATAGTGTCTGGAGACTGCATTACAGAAGAGAGTAATTAAAAGTTACCACATACAGAGGCACAGGACTACAGAAGAATTCCACAAAAATAAATTAACACTTATTAAAACCAGATTGATAGATCTTCCTAAAGTGCCAGGAAATATCATAAGTTCTTCTTTGTCTAGTTAGAATTATTTATCTGTAACTAAATATTATCCGCCTGAGGTCTGTATGGCATCACCTAGAACATCTTTTGTTTTTCTACAGAAGGCAGTGTTCTGCAAACACAGTGAACATTTGTGGGAGGTTGGTAACCGAGGAAGCTACATGCACTCTACTCATTTAAAACTTCAGATGAGGCATGGTAGATACAAGTTTAACAGCACTTCAGGAAAGCAGCTTTACCCTATGAAGAAAGTAGTGAGACAGTGGATCATTTTACTGACCATTTCTGGCACATCAGCTTTTAAGGTATTTCTCTAAGACACAAAGCAGATAGGCATTTAATTTTTACGCTTGGCTTGCTCCCAATGCTCTAGGGCAATCTCCATCATAAACCATATTGAGCTTAGTGTTTCAAATTCTTTTTCTCTCCAAGCACTTCATTTTACTTTCATTTTTAAAGACATTTCTTTCAGAAGAGTTGCCTGCTGAAACAGCATCTGTACTGAAGCACAACAGCAGCTGACAACCTTACCAAAATATGGCCTACATGGTTGGTACTTGCTTTGCCTTTTGTTACTCAAAGTGCAAACCTTGTAACCGTTCTTAAAGACAGGCCACACAGTGTTGTTTCCAATGGCGATATGGACATAAGTCTCTGAATAAGAAATAAGAGTATCTATAAGATGATGAGAGTTGTTCTGGAGCTAAAACCAGTAATTTAGGAGAGAGACTATGCATCAGACTCACCCTTATTTTGAGCAAGTTTTCCCTACAACTTTTTAACTTTTTCATGTAAAATTAACCAGAAATTCGGGACAGAGTACAGAAGCTACAGCAAGCATTTGAAGTAAAGGAAATAAGATGCCTGGGCTCAAAGCCTCCATTATGAATACCCTGTTACACATGTACCATATAAAAATACATGAGTAGTACTCATAGAAGTACCAAAATGTCCAAGCTGTTTCTCAACTGGGTATTTTCTTTCTTAAGGTGTATTTGCAGGCGCATTCTGCATCTGGTTATCATGCAATCCCATCCAGTTTTATACAAGAGAATTCTGGTCTGGAAATCACATGACAGAAAGACCATGCCCCTGCTAATTACCTGCCTTTCCAGAACAGTAAATTCAGCCCAATGTTATGCTGACCTGACCTGCACAGCTTCTGCACTGGACTTACACTCCACATGAATGGTTTGTAGTCTACAAGCAATGGTCTAGATCCATCCATGTTAATCTAAAAGCAAGTCTGTATGAAATCCAACTAAACAGTCTGAAAAATAAAACCTAGAATGGGAGTTTCACAAAGGCAGCACTACCCAGCAGTTATGTATTCTAACCTTCTCTTTTAAAGCACGATCAAGAGACACAGGACAAGGACAGAAGGGAAAAAAAAAATACAGCAGATAAAATGTCATGACTTTGCAGATGAACATGCTCTGTTGGCTAATAATACACACTTCTCATACTTCAAGGAGAACTGCTACCTATGCAAAGTCCTTGAGATTCAAGATCAACCTAGGAGAAACCCAAACAGTGTCAGCAACAGCACATGCAGGAATCCAACAAAAGTCACATCACACTATTAACTAGCAAAAAAATGCACGTGAAAAAGGAATCTGCAAAAATCAGACAGTACTGAATTTGTGTATGCCAGAGACCTCTCAAGGAAATCAAACAAAATAAGCCAAATACAAGAAGTGCGGCTACAGCATGCAAGTCACCATGTTCCAAAGACCCTGCCAAAAAACATTAATATCTCATTGAAAACTCCAAATTCTAACTAATCATATTAACATAGTCATTAGATGCTGTCAATGGATAATTAAATATATTTGCAGTTTTTGCAGCCTTTAGTGCAAAGAATGGGCATTCATCCAGGTAACCAAATGCTCGCAGGGGGAGGTATCAGCTTTTTCATAGAAATATCTTTCAGTGAAATTTTTTAATGCAGCCAACTACAGTAGCGATTCTTTTCCACCACTTGTGTACTTTGGCCACAAGTCCTTGAATCTTTTGCCACCTTCTACAGAAATAAAAAGCTGTTTGGGTAGGTGACTTCTTTTAAAAAGAAGCTATTTAGATGAGGAAAAAACCAAAACCAACAAAAACCAGTGAAAGCAGTATTTCCCGTGTTCACAGAATGAGGTTGAAGTTCTTAAAATTAAACAAGTTTAGTGTACCAAAAAAAAGCATAACCTTCACATTAATTTTCTACAAAGTCTTTATTTATGACTATGGTATTTCAACTATGGAAATTATCAAAACATTAATGTTCCTCTCCATTCTGATATACCATCTCTGCTATTCTTGCAGGAAAAGACAAGACCTCTTTTTGATATGCATTACAGAACACGGCCTCGTATGAAGCTGTCGTTATGAGCCAACTAAAATTTGATTAACAAAATAACGGACTTTCCATTTAGATACCTCAAGACTAGCACAATTATCAACTGTTCAGTTTGAATTCTTCGCATCAATAACTTTCAAAACAGAATTTACAAAATACGTAGTTGGTTTTACAGGCATTGGTCCCCCATGAAAGGGATTACACAGGAGGAGGAGCAAGGCTATCAGCTTTCAGTCAAATCAATTCCACTCAAGTAATGAATCCAAAGAGAGGAAATCACTGAGGTGTACATGGGCACTACTGCAAATACAAAACAATCAAGCAGACAAAAGCTCTCGTGAGAACAAGAATCTGCAAGAGCATCAGAAAAGTACTTAAAGGGGACAGGGAGAAGAGAAACCTACTCCATCTTGGTATACTAGCTATACAATTTAAAAGCTAACCCAGAAGTATATATAGACTGTGTAACAAACAGAGTTACTTTACGCATTACAAATAGATCCTGATCCAGAAGTTAAGAAAGGTGAGATATCACTCCCCAAACGTACACTATAACAAAGTGTGAAAATATCCGTCTTTAGGTGCCCTCTTATTTCGCCTATTCACCCATAAACTTTGCTGGGACTTTGGCTATATTTTAATGTGTATCTTTCTGCTCTCTAAAAATATTTTGTGGCTGACTAACAGTAGCTGCTTTTATTGTGGCAATCAGAAGATAATCTGACTACAATGTTACGATCAGCATTTGGCGTAATCTAGAGCTCAATGGCTTGCATAATTGCTCTAAGTTCTCACTGAAGTATTCGTTTGAGGTGCATCAGTGTTTCTGCTTCATAGAGGATCTGACCAAACAAAATTGGTTTGAAGCTCTTAACACCATATAATAAACTTAACATTTTACATAGAGAGAAAATTCATCCACACACCAAGCTCTACGAAATGTTTATATAGTCAATGGTACCTACAAGGGAAAGAACAATGACAGGGAACTTGCAATGCAGAAGTTTTACCAAACTTCAGAGAAACGATACAAAAACAAGCCTTACCAGAAGCATTGTTCAAAAACTTTTCCTTCTTATTTTTGTCTTTGACTGCAGAATGCCCCAACTCATATTTTTATCCATGTCACATAGAGTAATAGTCATTTCAACGTGATAAGAAATACCAAGTACTGATAGGCTGTATACTGTTTTCAATAACTTCAGAATAGCAAGGGGATTTTAAAAATAGACATTCTTTGACTATGTCATACTATTTTCATCCATAAAAGTAATATCTTAAATGTAATATTCCTTTACCCCCAAAAAATGGAGGAAAATGAAGCTTCTGAAAAACAAACAAGTCTGCAAGAAGTCTAAGAATATATAATTAGGTCCATCAAAAGGGATTTGCTGAACAAGAGCCACCTCTAAAAAGTAAATAGTCAAACAGAAGACATTACTAAAATAAAGGGTATTTCCCTTGTAGTTTTTAGTGGGACTTAATTGTGCACACTAGATAAATACATAAAATTAAAATTACTATTAGAATCTACAATTCTGCCCTAAAATAAGTTTTGCCTATAGCACTCTTGGGCTTGTCCGCCTTCTATTTTCAAGTAAAAATGTAGAAAACAAAATTTGTAATTGTTATCTGCTATCAGTGATAGTCTACGATTTGCTGTTTCATTTTTAAGTATTTTTACATGTCTTTTGTTACCCAGAAAACCTGCAATTAAGCGTTTTTAGATTCCAGCAAAAAGACAGCTTGAAGAAAAAGTGACCATAAGCTATATTAACACTCTGTGAGCAGTTCTGAGTGAAAAACAATTCATTAGGGACATTATGTTTGTCATTTTTAGTCAACTACAATGACATATTACAATCTGATACATACACTGTGGATGAGGTAACAAAGGAAAATAACCAAGCCTGAGGCTTTTTGAGGCATTTTAGCATGTTTTCTGCAGCCCCTTCTGTTTTTAAAAGTAATTCATAATTCACGGCTCATGACATTACCGTTCTCAAGCTATTAGACAATAACAGTGTTAATGAGAATAGAACAGAATATTTCAGTTGGAAGGGACTTAAAACAATCGTCTAGTCCAACTGCCTGACCACTTCAGGGCTGACCAAAAGCTAAAGCATGTTATCAAGGACATTGTCCAAATGCCTCAAACACTGATAGGTTTGGGGCATGGACCACCTGCCTGTTCTGGTGTTTGATCAATTGACTTCCAATTAAGGCAGCTACAATCATACTTCAAGCTTGGAATACCCTAGCTTCTTTCCCCATAAAGAAAATGGTTAACTTAATGTTTATCTAGCTAACTATGTCTATAGATAGAAGGACATAAATTAAAGATAATAATAATAATAAAAAGTAGGAAAATAAACACACACATTTGTAGGATACTTTATCCAGTTCCCCCAAAAACTTGAAATAAAGGACTTGGGATGAATTTAGCAATTAAATGAACTAAAACCACAAAAACATATGCATATGTATAACACGCATACCATGCGGACATTCTTGTTCTTATAAAAAAATTGAAGTCATTTCAATTTAGCTTCACTTCCTCAGCATCACTGAAGGTTATATCTATTCTATTTTTATTAGAAGGCACTGCACTTGGGCCCCACTTCCACTGACCTTGCTTCACTGAGTCAAACACTGAAATTCATGTGCTACCAACAAGGAGCCCTCCGAACTTCATAATTTGAGGTCAGAATGTTCAGCTCTAAGTCTAGATTACTGCAAATCAGTTTCTGTTTGGTAATATGGAAAGGTGAGAGGCAGAGCTTAGAGTTCTAAATAGCAAATGTAAAAAGCATGGGGAGCTGAGAAATTAAGTTAAATTTCCTGTTGTCCATTTCAGACCAGATGAAACCAAAGATAAGCATAAAGTGTGGAAATAACTGGAAATGCTAACATTTTTTGGTTTGCACATCATTGTTCTTGGTACTGGCTGCATTTCCACAGCCAAGGGACGCACTGCTCTGTGTGCTCCGACATCAAAAGGACCCTGCCCCTGCAGAAGTGCGTTTCCTCTCTCCTCCTGCCATCCTAGACAAGGACCAGAGCAGTGTGACACTGGCACAGTTCTGTCAGAAGATGCGATTAGGACATGATCTGCAGGAACCCTCCAGGGTGAAGACTGGTTAAGGCACCGTACCCCAGAGTGCCCCAACCTCAAGTTTAGAGACCAATACCAAGAACTTGTAATATAATCTTTTTTGTATTACTTTGGACCAACTTCATTCTACCTTGGGAAATGGACTTTAACTGTTACAAACATTGCCATGCATTTATCCTTCAGAGTAACCTGACTTTAAAAGAATAAAATAAATATTTAGGAAACAGTAACAAAAAAGTAGTTGTACATATGTGAAACCATAACTCAAGGTCATAAAAATAGGCTTTCTAAATGATAAAGACTTTTTTTATTTATATCACTTAGAACGAAGATTATTCATTCTAAAACACATTTTGGATACTTCTATTTTGTTACTTTTTTTTCCCCAATGGTATGAACTTCAGTCAGTCCTTTTTCCTTTTACAGTTAGTTTGTGTTGGATAAAAAGGTGTATGCTACATGATCTGGCATTTCCGCTTAAAGTTCTGTATTTGAAACTGGAGCCTGAAGTTTTGCAGAGGGTTCACTCTAGCACTTCTATTACTAGATATCAGAGAACATAGGTAAATACATATAATACAAAATACAAATAAATACACTCAGTTCATATAGCAAGTTACATTACTGTTTAGTTTCTGTGTTAATTCTCTGGTAGTTAAGTCTGAACTTCAACTAAAGCTTTTTTCCACACAGTTAGGGCATTCCTATAATTGCTTACCTTTTAATACATTCTCTGGCATCTAATGAGATGCACAATTAGGGCATTTGCTCCATCTAGATTGTCTAGTTTGTACCAAAGCGTGAACTCATGCTGAAGCCATTCCTTCAGCAGGGACACTGACTAAGCACCCCCTACTCATATCTTTGAGGCTTCTGTCCCCTTATCCAGTTTAGTTCTATTTGAAAAAAAACACATTTATTAGTGTCTAGTTTATAAATAGGAAAGCAGTGACAACTTACAAGGGGGGGGGGCATTTTTTAGGAACAAGTAAGCCCTTTTGCACCTATTGGTGGATAAAGGGAGCAATTTACTAAGGCTAAGTAACCTTACAAAAACAAACTTTATGAAATCAAAGGATACACTTGATTGCCTGTTAAATAGGTAGTGTATGATAGTCTTAAGAAAAATTCAATTTTATATTCAAAGTATCCACCTTCCAGGAATTCATGTATAAACAACACAGTATGTAATGGTATTTGTTTTTAGAGTCAGAACTAAAGTCTTTCAACATCCCATTACATTGACTACATTCTTGTTTCCAAATTTTTTCAGCTTTGCTTCACCAACATAGTTTGATGGCTTAAGGATACTAGCACTCAAAATAAGAGACTGCTTTTTAATGCCACCCTGTGGTTGTTTTCTCTGGAATAGTCCCTACCACATGGATGCTGTCACTTACCTGTAGATATACCAAAAAGAAATTACAGCACAGCAAGCTTTATCTAACACAAAAAGACACGGTTGAGAATTATTGATTTCTACTTCAAAATTGGTCAGTATTTTTCTTAACCTATATTGGCTCACTTTACTCACTGGAAAAGAAAAACTCAAACACTTCAACTTTTCTACAAGAGAGATGTGTTTTTCCTGGTAGAAAACAATTCATCTTTGGTGGTGCTTGATTTACCCTCAAATATTTTCTTACATTTCACATTCCTCATAGATTTTCAATCAATTAAAATAAAAAATCATGATATTACTTTAAAACCTATTCATTAATATTTAAGTCTGCTATTCTATTTCTCTTGTCCCTTTCAGTATGTGCAATTGTAACATCCACAGAAAATCCTTGGCTCTGCTTAAAATGCCCTCAAAAAGCCTTGTTACACAGCTGGACCTTCTTTACCTAATTTTTCTCTCCTTTCAGAGCCCCCCTAAACATTTAGGGGTAATAATTTTACTTCTTCCCAGACAATTAATTCTTATACTATTATTTCTTATTTCTTCAAATTCTTCAACTCTTTCAACTATGCAGCTTCTTCATCAACTTTTCCATTACATAAGACAAGTTTGCACAATCCTAAACAGCAAAATCTAAGATTCCAAGCTGGCAAGGGCCCCTTCTTTCCTTAACAAGCCTAATTTTTTTTCTTCACACCTGACATCACCTCTTTAATATGTTGTTTAGAATTTCAGCCTAGTTCATTGTCCCTATGGTAGTAGAATTGTTCTCATTTTATCTACTCATCATTTTAAAAAACTGTCTTTAGCATTAGATTCCTCCTGCCTTCCCACAGATGAAGGATGGGAAAAAAACCAAAGCTTCCCCTCTCTTATGGCTTACATTGCTATAACATTTGAGGACTTCACAATTTTTGCAGGTGCTTTAGTGTCTTTGAGTTTGAACATAAATGATTTGCCAATGATACTCAAAGACGACTCATTTTGCAATTGAGCTTAGCATATAGTTTCTTTTGTACAGGAAAACTAAAAATTCCCAAATATAATAAACAATAAATTTCAATAACCAGAAACTCTGCTTTAAGGTATTTTATTCAGTGAATTAAATGAACTCTTCAAGGATGGAAACAGGAACAGTAAAAAAAAAAACCCTAGTTCCTTCATTATAGGCTAAATTATGAATCACCTGATCATTAGATATGGGAACATTAAATAACAAATTTTTCAAATATTGATACTAGGGTTGAAAAAAGCACACATCAGATCAGACTCAAGAAGATGTTAATGGTCTATGTACTAAGTTCTAAATATAAAATGACCCCCTATCAGGCATTTTCTGTAATTTATGGAAACACTTAAAGGATGTTAAGAAGGAAAGACATCAAACGTTCCATCAGAGTACCACAAGACTGCAAGGATTTGACAATAATTCAAATATAACTGCAGAAAAGCATGCAAGAAACATTACATCGGATAGATGTTAGCAGAGTGGGGAAAAGAGGAAATTCACACAAGTCACACTTTCATGACTGCAGTGACTCAGATGCATACCAGAGCATTAAAAAAAAAAACAATCAAACAAAAAAATACACAAGCAGAAACGTCAGAGAAATCTTCCACATTTCATGACTCCTGACGCAATATTAATTGATTACATTTTTCTTCAAGCTTATTGCTCTTAAGTGTCAAAGCAATTTTTGTAATATTGCTAGACGTTTCAAATAAGGAGCACTATGCTTTGCCACTGATTTTTTTAAATGTAAATTTAATGTACCAGTTTCAAACTTTATATGACTCAGTACAGGCATATGGGAAGCATACTGCTAGCATAAACGTAAACTTATGGATGGGAAGTAAGAGGCATAAGGCTCATACACCACTTTGAAACGAAGACAACAAGAAACAAGATAGACAGACAGGGTTGTATGCATATTTTCTCAAGTCACACAGGGACTGAACTGTTCTAGTAGAAGACTCATATTTCATTTTGTGTTGCTTTACAGGCATATGAGTACAGAGTTCTACAATAACATAGGTTATCAGGTATTTTTAGTATATGGAGATGTTGTTACTATAAGATGTGGACAAGACAATTTTACCAAAGCTAAACCTAGTCAAGTGGCTGACGGTGTTTGCAGAAATCTGTGAAATATTATGACTGGTTTGAAAGAAACAAGTCACTAACTCCATTTATAGATTGACCAAAGGCTGAGGTTTTTTTCTATATTAAAAAAAGCAGCAAGCCTTGAGTAGCACAAGTTAGGTACAGGAAGATAATGTGATTTCCATACAGAAAAATCTTTAAGAGGCTGTCTGAACCACAGCTGAAGCAAGCTCTCACTCTAATCTGAAATGCAAATACCTAATGCCCTATATTATGAAAACAAAAACATATATGGTTTCCCTTCAGATTACTACTTGTATATTCTTATACCTTGGTCAAGTCAACGTGTGGACACAGATGCCATACAGTGAGGACACTGTTTTGCTCAAAAGCAGCTTTAATCTACATCTACATAGCCAACAAGAATTTTTTCATTCATCCCCAGTTACTTAAATTGAAGATGCTATTCCACAGCCAAGGATTATATGCGGTTGTAGTCAATCTTACTCTGTGCATTCAGGGCTAAGTAACTGTTCTTTGTCTACTACAGTCAGATTCTTCCAGGACCACGGAGAACTAGATGAGTATTCATTCAGCAGCTAGCTAAATCAACTACACCAGTTTTAGAAGAATACAATGATCTAAGTCCTGGAGAAGCAGCAGCGGCAAAGGTATGCTCCATAATATTCACAAGGTCTTTATGCTTGGAAGCCAGCTACAGGACTGGGAAACCATCATCAAACTAGCGAAGGTCTATCATCTTTTCTTCTGTTTTTGCAAAGCTTCTTTATATAAAGGATAATGAAATAATGAATCAGCAGCAGCATCAACCAATTGAAAAGCAACCTGATCTAGTTGAAGATGTCCCCGCTTATTGCAGGTGGGTTGGACTAGATGACCTCTAAAAGTCCCTTCCAAGCTAAACCATTCTAAGATTCTAAGATAAAGTGAGCATCAAAACAAAAAATGAGAAAAATTCTGCTGTCTCTATGATCAGCTAACTAATGAATAACATCTTTTAAAACTGAGTCTACAAGAAGAGGTTATGGCTGGAAACAGTGATACTCTTGAGGTTACAGTTAGAGAAGAAAATTGTAGGACTAGGAGAAAAACTAAAAGGAAAAATACCTTCAGATACCTGATATTTTTAAATTCCATTTAAATTTAGAAGTTTTAAATTTAAACAAACAAAGCACACACCTAGGGCACACAGCTACACAAAGAGACCTACAAGAGATAATGTCTTAAAAACAAACATCCTTCCCACAAATAAATAACATCAAAATAATGGAAAACAGGGTAATTGAAGAGGACCATTAAAGACAGACCAATGTTTGGCATTAGGTTTAAAGGAAGAAAAAAAAAAGAAAAAAAGCATTTGGCCTTAAATTTCTGCTCTTTTATATTCTCCATCATTACTGAAATGACTAAATGATGACTAAAGTAGTACTTCATCATTGTAACACACACAGTTGCAGGAAGGGTTATCTAAATGTCACTGACAAAATAATTTCAAGTGTAAAATTTAATCAGCACGCCATTGCAAGTATCCATTCATTAGCAAGAAAGAATTTAATCATAGATAGTTCTGGTGTTTCATGTTTATTTAGAGATTGAGTTTTCCAAATTTGAAACTATTAGTCCATTTCATTTTTGCTTCTCCTTCATAAGGAAGATTTTATTTTAAAAAGTGATCTGTAACACATTGTTTTTATGATGCCTTAATGAAAGATACTTAATAATTATTAGTTTCTTAGTAGCAGCTAACCTCTCGTTTCTAATTTTCCTGATTTGTTTTCTCCAACAACATCATTAACAGCTAATGGTGCTAATAAAAACACCAATGTGAAAAAAATGCAGACTGATATACAAGCTTTGTATCAATGCGACTACTATAGGTTGTTTTGCTTGTCACACAAAAATAAGATGAGGGAAAAAAATTACTTACTACAAATCAGAGCACTTCAAAATGTATATTCACATTTACACATATTACAATTGTACGAAAGCCCTACTGCTCAAGACCAGAGAACTTCTCTTCCACTGAACTCATGCCTTTTCAGTTCATTTTAACTGGTGCCCAAGAATTTAAGGTAGAACGTGCTAATTAAGTTTGTAATTAAAAAAAGAATCCATGCGATCTTGGAAGAGTTCTGGGAAGAAAATGAAAGGGGGGAAAAAAAAACAAAATATGAGTTGATGAATTCCAGTAACAGATAGCATAAGCCAAAATATCGATTTATCTCAAAAGAATGAGGAATGATTTGGCAACATTAAGCAAGGTGGACTAAAGCCATCTGGAAGCAACGAAGCAGGCAGGATAAGCATAAAATGCACTATAGACCTGGAAATGACATTTACCCCCATATGAAGTCCAATTGAGCTGTGCTGGGAAAGAGCAGCTGAGAACCTCCCTGAGAACTGTGGCAGATTATGATGCAGGTGAAAAGGGAAAAGCAAAGTCTAGGCTGAATAATATCTGCAGCTAGACAAATCCTCTTTAAGAATCTGGTGTAATCTCAGTGTTTGACTTCATTAATTTGTGTATGAAATCAAGACAGTATTACATAGTGAGCAAGGACTGGTTCTTGGTGCTGAAGTGACTGAAAAATAACCCATTCTCATCTGAAAGAATTTGCAGAGGATTCATCAATTTCTTATTAAAAGTGCGGATCTTAAAGACAGAAAACAGAGCATCTAATTAACTAGCAAGAATCCTTCAATCACTACAAACAGTGAGTGAAGAAACTTGTTAATAGTACTTGACTCTCAGACAGACAAACTTTGAAGGAGTCATAATACACCAGAAAAAGATAAGAAAAAAAGATACACAAAACAATATAATAGCCTACATTCAAAGGAGAAACAGAACTCTGAGCAAAACTGAACTGCAAATACACCTATACCAGAGAATTACTCTGCCTCGCAAAGGTAACTGAGATCAGATGAGACAGGACCAAAAGAGGGGCCAGTTGATAAATACAGCCATTCTGCCATAGGCCTTCAGTCCCTTAAAGTTTACTTCTCCAAAGAAGTGTTTATCTTCCCCTCATCTTGGCAAACTGACAGTGTCTCAGTGAGCTTTAGTCAGTAATTATGATGTTTGGGTCCCACACATACCGTCTATGAAAGTGAAGACCCCCTAAAAGTATTCTGAAAAGTAATAAGCTCTAAGTATCAATAGCAGAATTAATACTAGCCATTACCTCTGTACTTACTCTTAGACAGAAGCAAGATGATTGCAAAATACCCTGGTTTCAAGTACTGTTTAGATATTATTCCACACCTGATTATCTTTTGGCACTTCAAGTATTTTATTTCTTCCAATAATTTTGAAGAATAAAAGGTATTTTGATGGCTTACATCTTCACATGTCTCCTTCCACCCCTATTTAGTTTCCTGGTGTCTCATAAATTGAATTAAAAAATTATGATTAGCTCCAAATTCTATCATCCTGCCTTAAGTTCCTTTGGATTAAGTTCATCAGAACTAACAGCCTTTAGCAACCTATTTCCATGGCAGTTTGAGTCTTAGACACTGCTTATTCTTACTGATATTGATCACGATGGTTGATCTTTTTGAACCCTTCTGTTAACTATCCTTTACTAAAAAGCCTCTTCCATCTCCCTGTGATTTTATAGATTAGGCTGGTTGTTCACATCACTCAATTACCCTATTAAAACATTTCTCAAAGGTGCCTCCAACTATAGACAACAGATGAATTGATGTTCTTCCCTTGCTCATGATTAAACACAAAGCTAGTACTGAATTTCAAAATAGATCATATATATATTTATGAAAGAAGCATCAGGTTTCTCTGACATATGCATCTGAAGGCACTTCAGCTTTAAGGATAAGAAAGACTTTTGAATTTTAGAGCAAGTAACTGACCAATATGCATGTGGGAAAAAAATATCCATAAACCAAAAAATAACATGCAGTTAAAAGTGCTTGTATATTCAGAACCTAAATTCAGTTTGCCTTTTATAGTTTTGGACAGTAACTGTATCAATGCCAGATAACTCATATCCAGATTTGCATGTGATTACTACTGTTGCTGTATAAAAAACAATGAATCATTCATATCTATTTTGAATATATGTATTTTCAAATTTATCTGCATACACAATGATAGTTTTATTCGTCAAATTGTAGGTGAATAACCACGCATCTACTATCTCCATGATGCCTGCTTTATTGTTGACATTTTACTACCTCCACATATATAACCTACAAAGAAATTACTAAACAAAAACATACTTTCTGATAAGGAAGACAACTTAAAATGGTAAGAATCTTCTTTGATACAGATACTCTTTCTGGCAACAGCAATACTGGAAGATTTTTTCCCGCAGCTAATATTATCCAGACTACGCTCATCTGACAGAAAACTATAAAGTGTTAACAAGTGCTCCATTGAGATAAAAATTAACTTGGTCAGCTCTGTTACTGGTAAAACGTTATTCCAATCTAATAGATCGTTGTTAACATGGTATGAGGTAGAACTGTATTAGAGTAATATAGCAGGCTATCTTTCAAGATTTTTGGTTTAACAGCCATTCTTGAGTTAGAAAGGAAAAATAGCTGAGTATATATTCATTTTCAATGAAAGCAAAGTTATCTGATAATAAATGACCCATTAGTTTGCTCATAATTCTGTCAGAGTTATTACAGTCTTTAGGTTCTGAATGACTGTAATTTACTATAATTGGTTTGCAGGACAAGAGATAAATTTGACTTGCTCAATTGCAGATTCACTAAAATAATTTTGAACATTAAAATGATTTTAGAATATAAAGGTCATGACAAAAATCTAACAAAACAAAGAATGTTAACAGAAGAAATGTTACAGTTTGATTTTTAAAAGCAGATTGATTACTGAAAATTACCAGTCTGCCTCAAAGTTTAGTCCTAATGTTGTATAGATTTTGCCTTGTACATAAATCTTCCCACTATCAATCTTTACACTGATATTTAATAGGGAAAAGTGGCTGAGAAAAGATATACCTCAGATAGTTCTACACATGCTGCATGGATATGAGGCTTTGCTGAACATTTAACCTTCCTCTCAAATACTTACTTTTAGACACTAGAATATCAATACAATACAGGAAATTGAGAAAGTTGAAGTTTGCTTGGAAACTTTTAAGTTATTTCTGCCTTGTTAGGCTGCAACATTTACCCAAGTTTCTACGAGTTCAGAAGTCTTCCAAACCTTGAAATTGGAATCGATTTGTTTTTATTGTTTGTTGGGCCTAATGCAAACTATGAAATTGAAAGCGATATGACGATGACTCTGGTGCAGAGATTAAGAAGTTTTTTAGAAATCTTTTGCTTAAATTTAATCTTACCACTTTAAAAAAAACCTAGTAACTACACTGATCTTTTAAAGTGCAAAATGTGATAACATCTTTGCCGCCTTGACCTCCCTTTTGTTTACTTGCTATTCAAAAAGGAAAAGCAGTGTAGTCTCAATGTTTACCTTTCTTTCAGAATCACAAAACACTTCAGTTCCAATTTTTGTGCTCTAATTGCTCCTAAGATAACACAAATCAAACTGCTATAGAGCATTTAAGTATAGTAGCCTTTTTCTTAGGGGGAATACGAGTAGTTCTGGACTTGACTGGTTATTAGATGTTTTCTCCTGTGTAGTGCTCTTAACAACGTATCCTGGTCTCAGAAACCTTTGGCAAAGGAAGACAAATATACCGAGTGGCAAGCTCAGTCTTTCACAGGTGGTACAGCAAAAAGGTTAAAACTAAGTTTCAGGTCAAAAATTACAATCTTATTTCGATGGATAGTTACAGTCTGTTATTGTGATCAAGTCAAAACCTAAAGATCCAGTCTTACTGCTTTAGGATTTGGTTCACAGTGGATAAGGTTTAGATTAGAATCCACAGTAGTATCTTGAATGAGATGTTGGAAGGAAAAGGAATGGCAAATATATTTTTATAATGGTTGATTTCAGCTGGAGCTAAAAGGCCGTTTAGCAAACCACCACAGTCCCTCCCTTTACTCCCTTCATTTCCCCCAAACTTTTAATGAAGATCAGGTTAACACTAACTCTGTTGAAATTTGTCAGTACACAACAGTATTAGCACTTTGAAATAATGCAAGTGATTCAGAAGGCAACTTGAAAAAGACAGAAATCATTAATGATAAAAAAGTAATCTTAAAAAAAGGTGAAAGGTTAGCTTTGATTTTCACACTCCGAAATTTCAGGTTATAAGTGCTCTATAGCTAACTGGAAGAAAACTGAATAGGAACTGGTTAACAACTCAGCTAAAGGTCATCCTCAAGAATTCCAAAACCCTTAATAATTGAGCAATTAGAGTTAGTGTAAACATTTTAGAATTCACATTCCTTCTTATTTCTTTTGTTATTAATCTACTATTGTCTACCTGGTAATAAAGTCTTTCAGGAAAACTGAGATTTTTCAGAAGTTAAATTTCTAGAAAAACATGAGTGCAGTAAGAAGGAAGAAAGAATGGAAGACAATGATCAAGAACATGGGGCTGATGATTCTGAGAAAGAGATCGTGTTTCAGCTCTGTTAAAAACAGTTGAGAATTTTATATAAAGAAAATAATTTAAATGAAAATTTGCTAGCAAAAAATCCCTAGTTTCTTTTTCCCGCGTGGTGCGGAGGGGGAAGGATTTTGGTTACTTATGCTCTTAATTATGTCAAAAAAGGAAAAAGAACGCAGTAACATAAAAAGAACGTACAACATTCTGCCAGTGTTCCTTTTATAATAACAGCATATAACCTTACTGACAGTCAAAATTTTACTTTTTCAGCTCAAATTTACAGAAAAAGCTCTTAAAAAGGCTTACACTTACATTTGTTACATATGACATTAAAAACAGAACACTATCATACTGGAAAGTCTTTAAAGTTCATACCATAAAAGATGCAATAGTACTTTTGAATTTTCCTCATCCTTAAATATGCATTATTTATTGAAAAACAGCTGTTTCTTTCCCTGAATGGAGCACTTTGTGTTTTTCCACCTTCTTCATTAGTGTAGTATCTCAACGCTCTAGAAACACTGTTTTATTTTTATAAAAAAATTCCATTAGGTAAAGGTATATATTGTTATATCTTTCTTTAAAGATGGGGAATACAAGACATCACAGTTAATATTAAAGGATGCATTTTCAGCGGCCCATTAAGATTTCTATAACCTCACAACCAGAAACTGTCCTCCCAACACATACACTCCAGAGAACTTACTATTTTCTGTGTTCATAGCAAACCTCTTTGAGGATTTTGGGGTTTTTTTTAAATTATGAATTCTCAGCATGTTTGCTGTTGAGTTTGGGTGCAAATGTGCTAGCATTTCTAACCATATTTGGTGATCAAAAAAAAAGGTTGCTAAATAAAATGCTTTTGTTAAGGTGAGTTCAAAGTATCTAACAACACAACCTGGTTAGTGACATGATACTTTTCCACGCATGGATTAAAAAAATAATTAAAAAAAAAAAAAAATCACACTGACTGGTTTAAATACAATGCTACTTCACAAAATGTGAGGTTTACTGTCCACTCTTACTTTTCACTTCTTCTCACACTGGGCTATCAGTCAAGTCATAGCTAGATTCAATTCAGTCAATATCAGATACGGATTATGAGGAAGGGGATTTCATCCTCATTTAGCATGGGCATTACTTTATGCTAGGGCAACCTGTGTCCTATAGCTGGGAAGCCCCAGTGTGATTGGATCCATGTTAGGGAACCAGGGCTCCAGATCTTCAGTGTTTTGGCTCCAGAGATACAGCCAAGGACTGGTGCTAGCTGGCTTTTTGGGTTTCTAAACCCAACATTTTGCCAGAAAAGCACAACTACTACAAAATGCCAAAGGAATTTTAAGGCATCTACTTTCAGTACATAAATACAACCACTGATATCATGCAAGTGCTGAGCAGTTCACACCTTAACCTGCTAACACTGACAAGACTAGTCATTCTATCACCCATCTTGCTTTCATGCCCTTCTCTTGTAGACATGCTTATTTCACGTCAAATACTACACAACCATGAAAAAAGCCTCTATTACTAAATAAATTACCCAGTAAATAGGGCCTTTACCAGATGGTCATAAAAGTCTAAGATCTGTTTTCCATTTCCTTCCACCAGATTTATACGGAAAATGAGCTCAAGGAGAGTGAGACAGACCAGCCTAGAACAAGATGGGGTACAGTACTCTCCTGGGAAATGGAGAAAAGTTGGATTTCTGCCAAACTGTTGGGAGAAAATAAAAAATAGTAATGAAATTCTGGTTTTGAAATCTTTTAAGCCTTCTTCTTTTTTGAAATAGGATATTGATTCTTCAGTGTTGCACAGTTTAAGACTGTGATCCCTTGCACAACACAGCACTGTCTGTAGCTATGAGTTCTAAGAATTTTCTTTCCTTCAGATTTCCAGCAAGCTAACTTAACTCATCCTTCCTCCTTATCATGCTGGTCCCTGACAATCTACTCCAAGACACCTACCATGCAAGTGATTAGATATTAAAGTCATTTTTACGAACAATGCTTTGGGGACATATATGAAAAGCTGGTTTAAACAACTTCAAAGTTAGAAGCCATGAGAACAGTAATCTTCAGTAGCCTAGAATGGCTTACATTAGAAGACCATCATTTTTCTTCTCCTTCATTTATGTTTCATTCACTACATGACTTTCAATTTCTGCACCAAGTTACAGCAGAAACCCTAGAGACAACAGTTTCATTAATTGCACAACTCTCATTCACTCTCCAAATACCATCCATCCTCTGCATTAAATTGAGTAAGAATCCAGCGAAAGACAGTGTGTGAACATGTAATTAAAGACAATTATAATACATACTCTCAGGGAGAATGGGGGGCAAATTAAAATTGAAGTAGCAGCACGGATTCTGGCATTCCTAACTGGTACAAGATTATAACCTACAACAGCTGTGTGAACCAGCAAGAAAGAAATGGAGCACACATTTTCTGTTAGTGGATTTCATGGCTACTTGCCAACACCTAATGAAGTCCGAGACTCAGGAATTCTAGATTCCCTTCCAGATTCTTCAAGCAGTTCAAGACCTCTTTTGCACCTGCCTCTCCTAATAAAGCTTATCACTCCGAATTAATCTTCTTGGTTCAATTCCCAGTGGTTTGCTCCCTTCTATATTACGTTCCCTATTTCCCACTTCAGCTGGGAATAACAGGCCCATTCTTCACTCACATCCAGCCAACTCATTGTGCTAAGCTACCCTACTATCACCTAACTTGATTTCAAGTATTACAGCATATGTTACACAGCCCCACTTCAGTCCAGTTGCTTCCTCTGTTGAACATACAGCTCAAATATGGCTGGATTTCTTTACAGCAAATGAATGTGGCATCTTTCAGGAATCCTAGAACTATTTAAACATTCAGATCAAGTAAAAACCCAGACCCAAAAACAAGAGGGTGCAGAAAATAAAACACAAACTCCTCCCATGTTTACCTTTCACAATTCATATCACAACGTCTTATGCAATCAAAAAAATGGAGCTAAATTCTTAATTTTTTTTTCTTTTTAAACTTTACCTGAAAACTTAATGGCACAATAGAGATAGAACTAGAATCTCAATTCCCAGACAACAGTAAGCATCCTTATCGATGTGCATGACTATAGGAGGACTTCCGCTACATTTAGCAGTGGCTGCTCCTTTCCGTGTAAGATACTTCATCTACCTGTGTTAGTAAAGTTCATAAAATACAGACCAGGCTCCTACTACGATGCCTACTAAATTAACAAGTATCTACCAAAAAAAAAACCACCAAAAAGAGAGACAGAGAAAAGAGATCACGCACAAGGAATGAATACAAAGAAAGGAACAGCATGTCAGACAGAGGTTTCGGCGTTAATTTCACAGAAGCTGAATGAAGATGTAATGACTTGAAACAAGTCAAGACTGTTTTTCCAGGAGTCACTGGCAAAGGATAATACTTATCTGCAGTTCACAGTAGTACTGTGAAGCAGCTTGCTTCTGTTAATGGAGAGCTGCTCACACATCTGAAGAACAGTGAGGGAGAAAGTTTAGAAGTGCTAAAAACAGGCAATGGAAGCTGGCTTAGTTTAAAAGAACAAGAAAAACTTTGACATTGAACAGGACAGCACAGGAAAGAGATCCCTCAAGGATTTTCAAAAACAAAAGCAGATATGTTTAATCTGATACCATGAGCAGAGACCCATCCTGTAAACAGTTTGTAAATTACTGTTGTGACAATTCTAATCCCAGTTTATTTTTCAGTTCAACCAAAAGCTGAACAAATTTATAGATATAGCAGTAAACCTAAATACACACAAATGATCTAGAAAAGGGGGACAAACAATAAATTAACATGGTTTTACTGATGATATTAAGTTATTTTGAATAGGAAGTACAATGGGCAACTGTGAAGAATTGCAGGTGAGACTTTGGGACTTACAATAAAATGGTATATGAAATTCAGTACAAGTCATGTAATACACGTGTCAAAAATCCTAACTTCATTTTTACATTTATGGAGGCTAAGTTGACTATCATCTTTCAGGAGTGAGGCTCTGGTGTAATGCTAGATAATGCTATGAAAATCAAGCCAGTACTTTGGGTTTTTTGCCTGCAGCTAACAAAATGCTAGCAATTAATAGGAAAACAACAGAACAAAACAGAGGTCATCATTAGACCACATTATAAATTCAGTTTGTCTGCATCTTAAATACCGTGTTAGGTTCTGATCACCTCATCTAAAAGGATACAGGGGAAAAAAAAAATGGGAAAGTTCAAAGAGCAACAGCAATGACAAAATCATGCATCAGCTTACTCGGGCATTTAAAAGCCATGACTACAAAGTCTGCATAGTCATCAATGGCACAGAGAGAGCAGTTAAGTATCACTGTATACTCTAATATTTGAGCTAGTAGTTATCATAACAAATTAGTAGAAGACAGGTTTAAAACAAAAGGAAATGGTTTGCTTGTAAAAGGTGATAAATCTGCTATACTTCTTGCCAAAAGATAAGAACTTTTGTAGTTAGCCAGCATTTACAAATCATCAAGCACTAGCATTTTTGTGCACCAAGCAGCTGCTTTCTTAAAGTCCTTGTCAATAAACAGAACATCTTGTCCTAATTGGAAAAAAAGGAATTTTCAGGTGAAAAAGTTTTGTCTGACATACCCAAAAGACAAAATATAATTCTATTTGAACTATAAGGGGTGTGTCAGTTTGCTTGCTTTCTCTTTTAGAAGCTTTCTTTTTGAAATGAGTACAGAACTACTCCAAAACGTGTTGTTTGTCAAAAGGAAAGCCCAACAAGCCCTAATTTCATGACTACATGTTCTTCCACTTGATTATACCTATCTTTATGGCCTGTGCCAAGTTATCACAAAGAGAATCAAGGATGTTAATCACAAACAGCCAAGTGAAACCTTATGTCATATTACTTAGACAACTGACAATGTGCAAAAGTCAAACATATTTTCCTTACACATTTAAGTATAGGTCTAAAGAATTCTGTCATCCTGACTACTTCAGAAATATTGTGTATGTTCTCTGGAAAAAATGGAAGGAATAAGATTTCTATGACAATATAAGATCTCTTTCAAGTCAAAGCTTTATTCAACAATTCCTACCCTCCCATCTCCCAAATAAAAGGTAACTCAGCTTAGAATCAGGAGAAAAAATAACACCAAATTTATTGATTTGATGAACATTGCATTGTACAATCTACTGTGGACACAAAGAAATGTCTTTGTTATTATACTTACCATATACAAAAGACATGTTAAATACTTTCCCGTCAAGCAATGATTCCTAAGGGCGAAATTGTTTTTCACCCTGTTGAAGTTATCTTGAAGAACAGAATTCTCAGGAAGATCCATATTGGTAGACAGAAAATGTGGCCAATTAAAAAAATAAACAAAAAAAAAAATCAAAGCTTCCTACAGCCACTGTGTTGACTATTCACTTTTCCTATACACGTATCTCCATTCTAATTGATTGAAATTGGCTGCAAACATAGATATTAGCAATATCATTGGATTTTTTTTCTCTAGGTAGATATAGGAGGACCATGCTGGTTTGACAAAGTTCTGGAATGAGCTGCTGAAAGAGGACTTCAGGATGAACTGCATCTCTGCCCTTCAGTTCCCGTTGTGTTGCCAGGTTACATAAAAATTTAGGAAAAAAGAATCAGAAGATATTCTCTCTGCTAAAGGTTGCCACTATTAGCTCAGTATAATAGAAGAAGAAACTTACGGACACCTCAAAAACAAGTGGGAGAGATCAGTCATGATTTTTCAGACAAATCTGTTAGTGTATTTATAATTTAGTAATCGCACTTTAGCTGGTATAGTGGTCACAGATTCAGAAAAGAGGGGATACCTAAGAATTGCACATTCTTTAAAGTCAAAAGATGGTTCAATAACTGAAAGACGATAAATGGGGCTAACCTCTCCACGTTAAGCCAAATGTGTTTAACAACCCTTTGTATACATGAGGTAGTAACATCTTAATATTTAGTAGGAAAGAACTTAATGTTCTGCACTATCTCAGTGTTCCTTTTACTGACTATTCCAACAAAACCTCAGCAAGAATCTCCCTCTGATAAGGAAAAAAATTTTAGAATGTGCTAAATAGATACACTCACTATTTATACTTCGGGAATGCTGTAAATAGCGTTAGCAAGACTGTGCAGATTAACATCAAACACACGGCTCTTAGCAGAGGGTTACATTTCACAGCTCTAACAAGAATCACCAAAGTCATCAACAGAAAAGAAAATTATGTTATTTAATTTTTCTTTAAAATAAAGTTCCTTAAGGAGCTACCTAGGGACCATAAACAGCATCATGAATTGTGAAAGCCTGTAACCTGAATACGTTCTTACAGCAGCTGATGCTCCACACTATTTAACATAAAATATTAGACACATTTGGGAGTACTTCCTGAACAGCACGGTTCCTTCTCAAATAGCAGCCTACCTGCTTTCGTGGAGTTCAAAATTAACGAAGTTCCCATTAATTCAGTAAGGACTGCAGATAACCCAGCAGAGTCTCAGCCCCAAATGTATTTATCAATCTATTTGATCTCAAATTTAGAAAAACTTGTGAAATTCCAACAAGTACATCTCCTCAGTAATGCAAGCTAGTACAAATACATTTACTCCATACTTCAGTATGAAGGTCTGTCAAAATTAACCATCAAGACAGATGCCTCAGCCATTATCCAGGATCAACACAAAATACACAAAATGCCCTCCAAAGCTTCTGTGCAAATGTGGTAACAAACCATGACAAACTTTTGCCACAAAACTACTCTTTTAGGACAAAATTAATGAGTCAGAAGAATGTTTCTAGGATTCCTATTCATGAAAGTAGACAGACTTGTAATATGGTACTACCAGTACCATATCAGCTTCCATTCCAAATAAGATATATTTTAACCACATTTTCTTCAGGAACTAAAATCCACATCTTCATGCACATTTATACAAAGAACACCCCAAAACCTGAAAATCCTCTCAAGTCTGCATTTCTCTCCAAGAAGAGGGCTGACAGAAGAGTGTCAAACATATTCTTATTAACTACAGTTCTTATACTTGACCAAAATATCAAACTTACATTTTAAGACAATTCAGTAATATTTTGGAAAAAAAGAAATAGTTATTTGAAGAACTTAAAAGGAAAAATTCTATTTGTCTAAAGAAGTCCTTTAACACAGACAATGTTAGTTCTATATTTACATAAGTACAAGGCTGATTCCATTACCCAGCAAGCCTGTTGCTGGCACAAAGGAAACAAGTTTTAACATCAGTGAAACCAACGAATTAAGTATAAGACATAAGAAAAGACATATGCATCTGGTTTTGCTCAAGGCTGGAAATTTGGCAGAATACATGAAAACGTTTTAGAAGTGCAGTTTACCAAAAGTTTGACCATTTTTCGTTTGCTTTGGGGTTTTTTTCACCCCACTAGTAGTTACTAATAAGTTAACCTGTATTTTCTGCATCACCTAATTAGTCATTTTTACAAAAGCTGATATAAATTGTATGCATGATTAAAATATTTAGTCCTACATTCCTTTTCCTCCAAGGTATTAGTAATTCAGAAAACACAGTTCACAATAAATTTTAATATATTAACTTGTATGACTTCTAGTTAAGTAGCTTTTAGACTCAGCCAAAAATAAGTGATTATTTCTCAATTACCTGTGAAAGTTATACAACTGCTAGTTTATATTAACTGTATCAGCATAGTTGTATGTTACCTGACAAAAATAGCAATGTGTCAAGTATCTTGAAAGATATTAGCACCATTATTTCAAATGCTCTAGCAAAATTCATTTTTCAACACCCTGAAAATTACAAAAAATGTAATACATTTAACATTCCCTAATGACTTAGTAAGCCTGAGAAAGTCAGCATGTATGTCAGCTCTCCAGAACTATTCACAAACAAGAGAGACCTTTCACACTAAGGAGCTTGTTTCAAATCCCAGCTCTGACAATCTGCCAGAATTGAAAACAG
This sequence comes from Calonectris borealis, assembly GCF_964195595.1. Lineage (NCBI taxonomy): Eukaryota > Metazoa > Chordata > Aves > Procellariiformes > Procellariidae > Calonectris > Calonectris borealis. The sequence goes on from NC_134312.1 coordinate 104,640,822, forward strand.
CAGGACAAATACTAATTGGGTATCTGTTTGCATATTAATGACCAATATTCTATCTGCAAAAATGAAACCATGTTATTTCAATCCCAATGGTAGATAAAGATATACTGTGTTTAAAGCCTGACAATTTTAGCAGCTGCAGAACAGCGCAAACACTACAGACACTACAGAGCATGCCAAAACGGTGTTCTGACTGGCACTGCTGAAGATTACTTCAGCAGTTCATAAAACATTTCTAGATAAGAACATATATCTTCTTTCTGCAAATTCAAACTGCTGGTTCTCATCGATACGCAGCTTTGCCAGTGCCAAGTTAAAGAACTCCTACACGTGATCACAGGAAACCTCTGCTTTTACCATTCTAGTCAGAAAGAGTAAACAAACAAAAGCGAACACACACACACACACTCTTGTGTTTACCTTCCACAAACTAAGCCTTTAAGTTTTGCATTTCTTCAGAGAGTGTCCCACATTTGCGTAACATGTGCCAACATTTCAATAACAAGAGTATTCTAAAGAGTATATGATACAGTGTTCTCCTAATAGAGCCAGAAACTTCATCAATAAGCACTAAAAACAAACACTAATTTGAAAAGAATCTAAATCTAATCTGTAAATGGGTACTCTTTCATTAAAAACTAGATGTACTAACAATATTAGACCTAGGCAGATAGCACAGAGTTTATTGTGTTATGGACTGGGGGGACAGATGTCCTGTTTATAGGAAGTTTCACTGACGTTTCCAGAGTTGAGAGAGGGATGCCTAACCTGTTAAGTTAATTCCAGAGTAAAACCTAACATATATTAACCATCAGGAAAGTATCTGCCAGCTGCTATCACCTCTCTGACCATGAGCAATCTGGCAGGAAAAACAGCCAATGAAGATAGGGGCCTTCACCTGGTATGCAAAGCAACTAATCTCCTTAATTTCCCTTTATGGCATTGAGGCTATAAAGGTTATCACTTAAAGCTAAATAAATGGTATTTTGTCTTTCCATAATTTTGGATCTTATGAATGGTTTCAGAGGAACTGGTGGATGCATATAACCAAGAGTGTTTTAGCAGGATTTCTTTGTAACTTCGGCAAATTCCTCTTCCATTGATTTTTTTTTTTCCAACTGACTTATGACCAAGAGAGCAAATAGAGAAAAGGGATTCCTTTCAGACTGTAAAAACTGTTATTCTCATTAGGTTGGAGCAGGTATTCTTTCCCACTTATTTAGAGAAAATAATGTTAAGTTTGAAATAGGCATTTCACCTTTTCAGTGGGAGATACTCAATTATCTCTTGCTTCTATACCATAAACATATCTTGTCCTGCGACTTTAGTATCGATGACATAAGGAAGTTCATTTCCAATGTCTCCCCTCCATTCTTCACAATGCAGAGTGGGTAAAGAATGCACAATATTATCTTATTATCTAAAGTGTTATTCAGCACACCAGAAAAGCCTACATTTCACTGGACGTGGTACAAATTGATCTGACAATACGGGAAGACATTGAGGGTGCAAAAACTGACATCTAGTTAATTCAGAATTCCTGAATTCTATACATAGCCAATGCATGCATCAAATTATTTAGCCACAACCAATACACTATGCATAATTTACAGAACAATATTAATGAGAGTGGAAAAGTGCAAATGTCATAGGATCAAACTCTAAAAAAATAAGTTACTGAGGATAAGTTCTATTGCATTCAGTTCTATTTTTCACACATTAACATAAGTAACAGCTATAAAACAAGTATTTGAAAATATTTTCAGTGAAATAAAAGGATCTGGCTACGATAAACTGGATTCAGATTATCCTCCTGTCCCTTGCAACTTCTCCTTCCCTCACTACATGGTAAGCTATTAGGAAACTGTGGTCACTAGAAGAGTAGCAAAAACATGTAAGGACTGATGCAGACAAGTAATAAAGTTCATTCCTTTCACATGCTTATTAGCATTCCAAACAGAGCATAGGAATCCTCAGCATGAGCTGTTCTGTTTTTATAATCCCGTAAAAGAAAGCAGTCACCATTTCAAGTCTTTCCAAATGCTCCATTTATAACCAAATATGTCAAATATCTTGACAAATCTTTCAGCTCTGTATGAAAATTCTTCTCAACAGTGCATACTGTAAGTAGAACAAAGACAACAGTTAGGGGTGCAAAGGTTTTTTGTTTATTTTCTTTTCAAGACAGTAATTTTCTCCTTTTATTTTTTTTTCCTCTCTGCAGATTAAGCCTATGATCTAAAAGCTAAAGAATCAGAAGCCTCAGATTTTTAAATCAGGCCTTCTTACGAACATCTGCTTAGGAAAAAAAAAAGGTTTTATTTGTTTGACATCATTCAAGTTTTTAAAAGAAAACAGTAACATTTGCTTTGCAAGGTGAACGGGGTAAAGGGTTTGGCACATCATTCTGAGTTTTCGAAAACCAGAAAGATAAGTTTAAAATTAAGAGAATTGGCCTTAAAGCCTTTGGAAGGTTCAATTAGCATGGAGATAGAGCACAGCAAAGGTACTGCAATAGCATAACTGTGGGATCAGAGTCAGATTAAGACTTGGCAATTGAAATAAAATGCCTCTTTCAACATAACAAGTCAGGACATCAGTGTAGTTCCTTAAAACTAGGATAGTTTAAATGAATTAATGTTTTCAGTCACATTGTATCTGGGGAAAAACAATGCAAATTCACATTATAGCAAAAATGTATTTGTAATCTATATAAGTTTTGACTATTACTGAAAAGCTATTTCCTTTCCAAAAGGCAAACTGATAAAAAACAAAAATGGGTATTAATTGTGATATTTACATGATGATGCAGGTGATGCTCTTTAGTAACTGGATTTAGACAACTAACTCATTTCATGTAGGCCATTGGACAGATGGTCACAACTTTCAATCATGTCCAGCCTCATGGCCGTTCAAACTCGTGACCAAGAGGGTAAAAAGCTTTGTATGCCATTAATAATCTCCATGCCATCTGTTCTCTGTAAATGGAGACGCTCCAGGACAATTCCCAACATATTTTTTACGACAATATTTATTTCAAATCTTTCCAGAAGCTTACTATTTACCCCATCAAGTTCTCATTTGGCAAACATTAATTTTCCTCATTTGAATTAGCAAAGAAACCACACGAGTCATTTCTAGTTAACAAACTTTAGCTGGCATAGCACCCTAAAACCGAATTGCCTTTTGCATGCCTTGGTTAAGAGATATGTATTACGTAAGAGTTTCTTCAAAATTTTTTTAAAAAAGCACACATCAAAATCTATATCTTACAAATGTGCATGGAAGGAGTGTTTCGGCTTCACCTATCATAGCAATGGAATTCAAAAGCTAAAAATTTGAAGTTAGAAAGTTTTGCTGACCTCGCCAGCAGGCTACATTTGAACAAATTCTGAAAATGCTGTAGCAGAAAAAATAATTGAAAGTCAATTAAACAATTGTGCTGAATATTCTCAACAGCACACATGGATTTCAACTTCTAGTTGTGATGAGTTGACACCCACCCAGCTGCTCTTTCACTCCCCTTTCTCATCAGTGGACAAAAGGGGGGAGAAGATAAGATAGAAAAGCTTGTGGGTCAAGATAAAGAAAGGGAGATCACTTACCAATTACCATCACAGACAAAACAGACTTTACTTGGGGAAAATTAATTTATTGCCAATCAAAATAGTGTTGGATAGTGAGAAAAAAAAGACAAAACTAAAACACCTTCCCCCCCACTGCACACCTTCGCTCTTTCATTCCTGGCTCCTCTATCTCCTTCCTCCCCGAGCAGCGCCGACAGCAGTTTATAGTCAGTCCTCAGCCCCTCTTTGCTGCTCCTTCCTCCTCACACTTTTCCCCTGCTCCGAGTGTGGGCCTTTCCCACGGCCTGCAGTCCTTTGGGATAAATCTGCTCCAGCACAGGCTCCCCACGGGCTGCAGTGTGGATATTTGCTCTGGCATGGTCCTCTCCACAGGCTGCCAGGGAAATACCTGCCCCACCGTGGTCGTCTCCAGGGGCTGCAGGGGAACCCCTGCTCGGGCGCCTGGAGCACCTCCTCCCCTTCCTCCTGCTCGCACCTCGGGGCTCCCAGGGCTCTTTCTCACACTTCCCCCCTCCTTCCTCTCTCTGACTGTCCAGTATTTTGCCCTTCCTTACCCAGGCTTTCCCCAAGGTGCCGCCATCGTGGCTGCGGGGCCCAGCCGCGCCCTGCGGTGGGTGGGTTGGGGCCGGCTGTGTCCTCACAGAGGCCGCCCTGCAGCCCCCTGCCAGTGCCTGGGCACCTGCACCCTGTACAGCAGTTAAGAGTCAGATGTCTGATGTCACCAGCTTAATCTAGACATCATTTTCTTTTTCTTTGTTGATAAGATTTAAAACTCATCTCAACAGGAATGAAGTTACATTGAAAGTGCAATGCTAGTTGTTTCCCTTCTCCTTCTTTTTATTTCTCCCCAAGCTTCCGTAGCAGTTAACAATTAGTAGCTTGTTCCATGACGAGGAAAAGGTTTTTGTGATGGTGCCACCTCTACACCTGAAGCGCGACAGAGGAAGTACGAGATGCAAAACGTTGTCCTATTTATAGGCAAGCACAGCAGCCGGCCTCCACCCCTCCCCGAGAGGCAGGGCCCCGCGTGCTGCCGCCCGGCCCGTCAGCTTCAGTTCTCCAGGTGACTCAAGGGCGCAAGCAGGCAGAGGGATCGCAGGGTGGCTCTAACACGCACAGGCTCCTTTGAACGAAATACGCTAGTAACTGAGGTTTTAACTCCACATAACCTTTTCCCTTCTCCTGTTGCCAGTGATCTGAAGTCCTGATAAAGCAGGCTGACAGACCCAAGTGCCGTACTCCAGGGATGCAGGCAGCAAAAGCAGAGGTAGAGCTTTTGGGAACACCTAAAGCCGAGTACCGCTTCTAGGCCTGGACAAGCGTTCAAATGAGGTAGGATTCTCATTCCATGCTTGCTTTCTGCTCTTTTCATTTCCTGTCACGCCTTGGAAGGTTATTTTCAACATACCAAAATCGCCACTTTAAGAACTGGCAGAAGCAAAAAATCAAACCCCAAAACCACACATCCAGTTGCATGTTGCACAATGAAGTACAAAAAGGGTGAAAAACTCCCCACTGGGAAGCAGCTGAGGGAAGGGACAAAGAGGTTTTCTTGGATTTATATCAAAGAAAGCAAATTACCTCACCATGACCAAAAGCAACTGTCCAGTATCAATCAACAACTTACATAAAATGTATTTGATGACGGAAATATGCTTTGCCCCTATGCCATCCAATAATACTCAACTGAAAAGGCAAGGAAACTGTAAAGCAAGATCTTAAACTTCAATGAATGCACTTGTTCCCCAGATAACCTTGCCAATTCTAAGTTAAAGCCCCTGAGATCCTTTGCCTTACCCAGCTTCTCAGAGATCACTTTCATTGAGAGCGCCTGCGTGGAATGATGAAGCCAATGCAATCTTGCTTATATGGGAGAGGAGGGGGAGTGGGGGAAAAAGGCATTGCAAAAAGAGCAGACGCAGTAGAACAGTATGAAGCGTGGGGGGAGAGGGGGAATAACAAAAACAAAAAAACAACACCACACAAAAAAAGACACACCCACAGCCAACCAACCACACTGAACTAACTTAGTTCCCTATAAAGAGAACGAGGTGTAACAGTTTTAATTGAGTTTCAGAGTGAAGCAATATGAAATATAACTGCCTACCACTCGACTTCTTGCATTTTAGGTTAGAGTTTTGCTTTTCAGAAAAGCTAATACACAAGACAGATAAACATCAATAATTGGTATGTAAAATCCAGTCATATTAATTTGTCACGATTTCTACTCCTTTTTTTGAATGGGCAATACAGCTTCTTACAAAAAGCTATATTTAAATCACTTTTCATAATGTTTTAGGAAGAGCAGATGTTTTCCAATATGCTGACAAATACAGAAAAAGACATGGCCATGATACAGACCAAGGACTACAATGCACAGCCAGACAACCTATAATACAGCTGTCTTACCAGGCAGAAGGAATAGAGAAGAGCACCACACTACATCCTAATCAATCCACCTTCGTATTGTCACTTGATCTTCCAAGCAGCAGCTATGGAAACAGTAAGCCTGCTTATGATCTTCCTTTATGTTAGCTTCAAGTAGTCATATCTGGAGTTCCAACATAATGACTCTATTTTCTAATAAGTAGTGTGCACTGCATACTCTTCACAGTAGATACACCTCTGGTTCAGAGTCTGTGACAACTTTTTATACAAACAAAAAAGTTTGGGTTGTTTTTTTTTCTGTTGGGGGGGGGGAGGGGGTGCCTTCCCACCCGCCCACCCTCCCCATTTAAAGACTTTCACCCATTATTATAGTCACAGCAGATCTTTCTTGCTCTTACCCTCACAGAACTCTCCTAACACAGAATCACAGAAGCTAACAACAGGCTAAGAAAAACAACATACATTATTTTGTGATGTATGTTCAGAACTAGCAACTCTGCCAATACAACTTATTCCAGCAGTTTTATGAAGCTACCACCTTTTGGAAAACATTTGGACACAACTAAGCAAATGGCTGACACACATGATGTTAGCATCTGTGGTACATATTGAACCTAGAACTTGTGGACATGCTTGTGAAACTCTGTTCTCCAAGTAGGCAACACAGAACAACTTAACAAACACTCTTATCTCCTCCTTAGTGCTTCCAAAACTGTGTTTGAAACAAAGCCACAGGTCAAATATACAGCACAGGGGCTATACCTTATATTCTTTTAAGCTTATATTCCTTCAGTATACCCACTGAATTACAAGTCTGTTCAAAAACAATCATCAGCAATCTCACTTCCCATCTTCAAAAGGAGTTTTTTGTTTCTAAATATTTTTCAACCCATAGGTCCTATCTAAACTTTTGATCAAGAGTACAGCTGTATTTAGTACTTTGCATACAAATACAAATCTTCAAATCAACTGCACATGGGAAGGTTCCAGTTTGTAATAAATAGTCAGAAAGCCAGAAAGAAACATGGAGAACGCATGAGTCCAGATTGACATTAAACACATTTTCAAGTATAGATAGCTAGGAGCGCAAGAACACCTCCGTGCAATATGGCTAGTTGCCAGAGGTGGCAATAAGGGCAATACTAGAAGCCAGATTGTCAACAGCTTATTACAATCAGTTTTAGTGGCAAAACATATACTCTTCACCTGGCATAACCTTATTTCCAAGAAGATGAGTACAAATGCACATGGAAAAGTATCTTCACCAGCAAATCCTTAAGGGCAGACAAGCCGCAAGGCTAAACAGGGAATGGAATGAAAAAGGTAGGGGGCAGGCTGATGGTTTCAAGCACAGCCAGCTACAGAAAAAAATGGTAGGAGACTATCTGATAAACTTCTTGAAGTAGTAACACTTTCACCAAAAGAAGGAGCAATAGACACAAGTTCAATACTAAGGATGCCTGAATATGAATCTCATTTTGAATGCTGCATGTATTAGCTGGTCCTAGGCTTCTAAGCTATGAATTAATTACAATTTTGAAGAAAGTTAACTCTGCTAGCAAGCAGAACTTTAGTCTTCCACCTGGCTTTGAGAACATGAACCAGCAGCTGCTCTTGTCCTCTTCAGTCTGATGTGTAAACTTAATTTTTCCAAGTATTCCATGATAGAAGCATCATATCATTCCAGAAAAGCATGAAATCCCTTTTGGTTTACAAAAAATAAACAACACACCCCTCCCCCAACCACACCAACAAAGCAACAAAACCACCCACACACCCCTAAGTTTACATCTGTTATCTCTCCATTAGTATAATGTGAAAATGTCCAGATGTTCCAATTCCTTTCATTACTCAGTAAGATCCTTCCGTTACTCAGTAAGATACAATACAAAATCCTAGCTGCTATCCTATTTAACACTGCTTTCAACTGAACAATTTTTTGGTTTGTATAAAGTTTGCAAATTCCAGCTCCCCAATCCTGCTATTAGTCCAAAGTCAGGCGATACTATCATCACTCCTAGACTGAATAGTAAAAGACAAAGTTTCTCTCAGGACAGCAATTTAAAAGTGCACAAGGAACACACAAATTGACTTTAGGAGATAACAGCCCATTATCAATGCATAGTGCAGCGTATGCAGCCTACTTCATGGGAGATCATCACATCCTTGCATCTACATTGGCTCATTCTTCAGGCTAGGGCTGCACCTGCTGCTTCGGTGTCTTTGCTGGTGTATACTGACAAGTCTGATACCCAAAAAAGTAAATGCTCTTAATAGTTTTATAATCTGAACAAACTGATAGACTTGGACAGAAAATAACACCATGATGTTCTAGGGAAAAGATGCAAATCTAAGTAAGACTAGTTTTGGATGGTGCCTACATCATGGTCTTAAGGACTGAAATTATATAGCCTAACTCAAGTCACTGAATTTAAAATATGATTACTACCTAACATGTAATGGGTTGTGACATCAGGGAAATCAAACTAGGTGATTTAGTGTTCCCTTCCAGTCAGAAGCTCTCTGCAGCTACACAGCTGGTTACCTAAATAGTATGGATGGCTAAGGGAACTTGAAATGGGCCAGTTCCATAGAGCTGGAGACAAAACAGCTTGTAGCACGCCAAATACCACGGTAGAGATACCCACTAGAATAAATGAAACTGATTCAGATTTGGTAGATACTAAAACACATTATACTGGAAACATTAACTAATCATAACTTACTTCCTGTTGCATATTCGCCAGATCTTCTTCTGGAAACATCCACTCCTCCCTCTCTATCCACTAATTCTGGAAAGAGACAGAAGTGATCTTTCATCTTACACAAGTAGGATGGGTAATGTCTACATGCAGAGCCTGCCAGAGACTGTCCTTATGTTTAGCAATCTAGATAATTACAACTACCAAATTACCAAGGTTTTTTGTTACTTAGAGACAAGGCTGCATAAAAACTGTTCAGTCAAAGGGTGAGGGTGCAGGAAACAGAAGAGATGGTCATAATGGCTATTCAAAATCTGTGGCATAAAGCATTAGGAAAAAAAACCCTATAGTTATGATGTACGAAATCAAGTTTTTCAAACAGAATTACTAGTAAAATTTAGGTCCAATAATCTTCTTTTGAATTTCAAATTATATGTAATCTCAGACTCAGGAAACAGAAGTATAGAAAATAAAACCTAACAACTGAAATGATATTTGTATTTCCATTTAAATTGGTCTATGCTTAATTCTGACCTGTTTGAGAAAAAAAAGAATGCCCCAGAACTAGAGAGTAAAAGTGTGAAATTATTGTCAGCCAGCCAAAACAAAAGGCAAATAAACTATGTTTAGAAAAATCTTAGATTTCATTTTACATGACACAATGAACCTTCAGGCTTTAAAATATGATAATGAGGGGTTTTTTTTTTGTACAATAGCTACCTTAACAACACTTATCTTACCCTAAAAAAGGTTATGTCATTACTACTGAGGAACCACACGCAAAATCCACTCTGTATTAGCAAGAGGAAATGATTTTGCAACTCATTGGATGCTAAGAACTAAACCATTATAGACTACACATGACATGATCTCCAAGTTCTCTTCAGACTGTATAAAACTCATGATAACCTACTAGATGGAAACCAAACACATGCTGTTTAACATCTTTATCCATGGCCTGGAGGAGGTTAGGAAGCGCATTTTCATCAGGTTTAACGGCAACACCGAACTGAGGTGGTACCATTGGTACACTCAAGGACATGGCTGCTATTCAGAAAGAGCTGTAGATACTGGAGGAATGGGACAACAGGAACCTCAGGAAGTTCAACAAGGGCAATTACCAAATCCTGCCCCTGGGACAGGCTAACCCCCTGCACCAGTACAGGCAGGGGAGTAGCTCTACTGGAAAGGCCCTGGGGCTGTAGGACGAGCTGAGCCAGCAGCCTGCCCTGGCAGCAGAGATGGCCAGTAGTATCCTTGTCTGGATCAAGGTGGTAGATCAAGGGGAGGGACTCACCCCCTCAGCAGAAATAACACAGAAAACGGCAGTCTTGTATTGGGGGACTGAAAACAACGTGTTGAGCAACTGAAGCAAGTTCACAAGAGCACATGACCACTTACGGACCAGGGCTTGCTCTGCCTTGGGAAGAGACAGCCTAAGGTGTGGCGTGGGACCCAGCAGCTCCCAGTGCCTATGGGAAGGTCATCAAGGAGATGGAGCCAGGGTCCTCCGTGGTGTGTGGTGGGAGCACAAGAGACAACAGGTGTAATCTGAAACAAGGGAGGTTCAGACTAGCTGTAAGGAGAAACTTCCTCCTCATGAGGGCAGGCAGGCAGCAGTGCAGTTTGCCCAGAAAGCCTGTGCAATCTCAGTTCTTGGAGGCTTTCAAGACCCAACTGGATCAAGACCTGAGAAACCTGGTCTGACCTTGCAGCTGATCCTGCTTTGAGAGCAGCAGGATGGATTAAAAACCTCCCAAGGTCCCTTCCAACTGGAATTATCCTATCCCTATCCTGTGCTGGTATTTTAGAAATAGCATATATAAAATCTTTTCCTCAGTTGAGGATCATCTATCCATTAACTCTCAGTTAAGTCTCTTGCAATACCTGTGAAGCAGGACATTTTAAGTTTGAGTAAATACAGTAATTTCTTATGTAGAAATATTAAATAAACTGAAATTACTAGCTGAGGGAGATGACATTCTCTCCAAGTTACTCTCATTGAATGATAGCATTTTTTCAAAATGGATCACGAACACGAATTATTTACTTGCTTCCTTTTTATATTTTCTAAATTTATATTTTTTTAAAAAAAAAGTATTTGCAAATAAATATAATCAGGCCAACTTAAACTTCAGATTTCCCAAACCTAAAAATCAATTAAAGTATTTTTTGTAATTAAATGGATTACAGTAGAAACATCTGCTTCAACTGGATGTTTTCCAAAGTATTTACAATTAAAATTTGGCTGCATTGTTTAAAAAAAAGTAGAAATAATAAAATAAAAAAGCCGAAACCAGTAATCAGAGGAGAACATGACCAAGTCTTTACTTATGCCTGAGCAAATGAAAAATAAATTTAAGTGCAAGAAGGTATTAGCTGTTGAAATAACATCTTCAGCTGATGTTTGAGGTTCAAAACTGTCAGCTGCCCTTTCCAGAGAAAAATTAAGTATTTTTTCAAAATCCCCAAAAGCAGAAAGAAATAAAGTTATAAGGTGAAATGTAAGCCATTACCATATTTCAAAAGTACTGAGATGGCAAATAATCCCCTTTCAGATGGACTCTTCTGTCCCCATTACTTTGTAATTTCACATCTTAAAACACAGGAAGGAACTGAAGGAAGTAACCCCATCTCTCCCTGTATTCCCATATTGCTTATTTCTGCTGCTGCACCATCTACGCTCTTACTGTTGGTCTCTGGACTGTGGAAGGGATCCAAACACAAAATAACCTAACAGAATGATTAGTTTTAATCTACTAGTTCCTAAATGCCATGTCACCACATATACACTTTTTCTGGCCTCATTGTCAGAGCAGTAACCAAAAATTGTTCAGGAAAAAAACCTGCACTTTGATAAAAAAAAAAAAAGATTATGTTTTTTGAGTGTATTAAAAAAAACAGCTTTATAAATAATATTTTTCAAGATTTCATGTTATATTTGAACTTGGTATGTATTTGTATGGCATTTGGTCTTGCAATGAATATGAGAAAAGAAGAAACAGACAAGGTTTTACACATTTAAAACTTAAAGCATATATACAAAGTAGTCAGTATTCTCATCCTATGTTTGATGCTCAAATATTTCTGTCATCATGCTTATACAGTCTAACAGATCTAAAACAACTATCTTGAAATCAAAGAAACTATTGAAACAACCAGCAATGATAGGTTTAAAGACCTCCAGAGAAATATTCAAGCCAAAGGGAAGAACTGTACAGGTAACCATTCAGTTAAACTCAACACAGACAGAGACACAATCTTCAAAGAGAGAAACTTACACCACAACACTAGAATGATAGCCACGAAACAAGTAAATATGAAATAATTTCATGTAAGATAATTTTTCTTCAAGGCAAGATTCTTAAACTTAAGCGTAACAAAAACCTGAACCCTGTACCAAAGTCAAATATGCATCCAAATGAGGCTCAGCAACAACAAGAGACATACAGAAGTAATAATTACATAGTTACAGTATTAGTACATTTGATGGTCTGAGATAAACATGATCTCTAGCTCTCACCACGGAAATGAAACAGTCTGTATTACTGCATGCCTCCATGCATATTCTGAATTATACAAGTTTTTACTACACATGTACTGAAATACCCATCACTAAGGAGGGAAGTTTAATAAACTTAGAGAAACACAAGAAAATCATATATGAAATAATGCATACATATGTAACTATATAAACAACAAATACAGCTTCATTGAGCACTGACTGTACACAGATTTTACTCATTAGCTGAAATAATGATTACCATTGCTTTAAACCTGAAGAGTTTGTAGAGCAAAAATATTTGGCAATATAATACAATATTTTCAGAAACCCTCTCTCTCATTATTAAAATAATAATAATGTAGATTTCCTTCTTTGAGACAGGATTTCTCTACAGCTGTAAGGAGAAAGAAAAAAAGGTAGGTGATAGTAAAAAGGAGTTGATGATATAATAGAGAGTTCTTTGCATCTTAGTACATAATAAAAGTAGTCATTCTTTCATTTTCTACTGAAGTTTTCTGAATCTTCCATTGGCCTTTTATCAGAATGTCAAAATTTAGTTTGATGAATGACTGGTAGCAACACTAATTTAACTTCAGTTCCTGCTGGCAACAGAAGCCTTAATAACTGGTACAGATTAACTTTGAGCAACAGAGACAGCAATGCAAAGAGACGCTCTGGTGACTACACGTGGAAGAAAAACAAATGAAGAAAAGTACGTCTGCTATTCTAAGTAATCCATTTTAAGTAATCCAACTTAAAGTTGGACAAACTTTAGTGAGAAAGGAATGTGAATTCCAATAGGTAACCAAGCACTCAAAAGCAGAACTGTTTTTGTGACGGACTACTTTTTACAAGTAGAAACAGACCTTCCTTAAAGTTGCAATGAGTTTTAATACTACTTCATATTTGTTTTAGAACATTTCTTTTCAGAATATTTATGTTTATTCTCAGTTTATGATTTATTCATTTCCTCTATTTCAGGCAAAATACCGACTCACATGACAGAATTTTTGAAACAACAAACTTTCTTTTTCACTGTTATAGTTAATTCTTATGGCAGTTTTCTGACATCCTTCCAAACTTTTGAAAAGATCCAACGAGCTAAACACAAAACTCAATTTCTGAAGGCATCTACCTTAAAAAATGGTACTGCTATAGGGCAATACTAACCTAAACTGATTTATTACCTTTAAGAACAACATAAGGAGCTTGCTCAGTTTATGAGAAAAGATTAAGTTATTTTTAGCTTGCAATCCCACAAACTTAAACCTGGATATTCAGTTAGCAGTATTCACAGTAAAAAGCTCTTACAGAGAAACGACTTTCCTGCTGCTGCCTGTGAAACCTCACTCTACAGTGAGCTTCTTCAAACACAACTCAACAGGCACGCCAGCGATGCTCACATTCAACTGGTAACAGATGTAAAACGCTGTTTACACAGACACAGCTTTTAGTCAGCAGAGAGAGCAGTATCACAGAAGCAGCCAGAGAAGAATCTTGGTACCAAGATGAAGTAGCAGATTCTTCCTGAAACGAAGTAGACCTAGTTAGGCCTTCGAGAATTCAGGCAAAATTTTTATCAAGTTAAACACTAAAAAGATAGGAAATGGGTAAAAAGGAACATCATCTTCCAGTTTATCTAAATTCCATGGCTTTAATTACCTTTAATTCTACATTAATTCAATTACTGATATGTTTGTGCATCTAAGCTGCTTAAAGCAGCATACTTGCATGTTTTAAGCAGCAGCAACTTTTTCTTTGCACCTGTAAGGTCTCTCTAGCATTTTCTGAGCATGCACCGATCATGATGCAGAACCCAAGCTTTTTTTAATTACTGAAAAATACACAAAGTTATTTTCTTTTACTAACTATGCATTGTTGACTTTTACAATTAATTTAAAACAGTTAAGTCTATAGTGGATTTTTGTAGGCAGATGCGAGCACACTATTTGCTCTGACAGCATGAGCTCTGCCCACTCAACACATGGACAATGTTGAACCCAAAGGTGTAATTCTTGCTGAAAGCCAGGATGCATTAGTTTAAACGTGCATTGCTTACACTTGACTTTAAGAACAGAGAGCAATTGTCTCATGTCTTCCCATAATACAACATGTAACTATATTATACAATACAGTATCATGTACAGAACAGAATAATTCAATTTATGTAGTGTTGCTTAAGAAAAAAAAAAATATATTTACATTAACAGATACTATCCATTAAAAATACTAGTGCCGAGTTTTAAGCTACTGAAACCCTTGCCAGTGCCTTTATAAAGAGGAAAACGGTCCTTGCACTGCACTATCCGAACACACCTAGGTAAGACTGGAGATACTATGCAGGCTGTATCAGTGCCTCTGCTCACCTGTTCTCAGTAATGGACATTGTTGATCCTGTTACTCTCACTATTCAGCTAACAGGAGCCCATGAATTACACACTCCTGCTTCTGCTTTTCCCACATCAGGTGGGCATGTCTCACCATGCCTAGAACCTTTTCTGTAACTACTAATCTCTTCAGAGGTGTCATGCAAAGCTTAAAAAAGCTAAACCAAAAAGAAAAAAACTTAAGATTTACATCTAGAATATAATTGTCTTTCTTCAGAAGAGTCTTTTCATTTATGTAACAACCAGAAGCTGCAAAAATAGACAATGAAAAGAAGAAAAATGAGAGACTAAAATTAATGAACTCCTTGATAGTGCTCCTTGAAAGGGTGTATGATGCATTTCCAGTTAAATTTCTGAAAAGAATAAGTTAATTTTTAACAATGCTGAAGCTAATAGAAGATCTTCATACCAGGCTTCCATAGTGAGAATTAAAAGTGTGCTAAGTTTCAGTATCTGCAGCTTGCAGCTGAGAAACCAAGGGAGACTAATCAGATCACAGGACACAGAACACTATGCCACTGCTGCTTATTTACAATAGGTATCACATCATTACTTTAAAAAACTAAAGTGGGGGGAAAAAAAAAAACCACCTGCTATTCAGTGTATCTTCCTTGATAACTAGAAGAAACAATCTTGAATACTGGTTCAGTGACTTTAAGTCTTAACCCTTAAATCTCTGAAATTCACCAACCTTACTGTCAGGGAGCAGCGAGAGCAGGACTACTCCACAAGCAGGGAGCCACTGACAACCCCAGCACAAGTGGTGCCTCCTCAACAGAGGACAGCCCTGAGGTACCTGAGCAGGTTGAGCAGAGCCACAAGGTAACAGCAACAGGTCTCACCAACAGGTCCCAGTGAGCAGCAGGCAAAGAGATGAGCCAAGATCGATCTTGGAAATCCCCCTGACAATTCAGGACCAGCCAGGAGCAGGGCTGAAGACAGACACACCCAGGGCAGGATCAGGTGCCCAGCCTCTGCTTAAATGGAGCTCCAGGGCCCACGGCCAGACGGTGTGGTCTGGGGTCCCAGGTGATGCTGCTCAGGGCAATTAAGGCCTATTATTGCCCTTGGGGCCTTGACACTCAGCACATTTTTTTTTATTCCCCTCACCACAAACTGAAAGTCAGTTTTCACAAAGGATGTTAAAATGGGTGCTTTTCTATCCTACAGGGTTTAATTCATTTTGGAATAAAGTGCCATTTAAATACTCGAACAAGTATTTAACAAGCAGCTGAACTACAAGGCTTAGCACTGAAAAAAATGTTTTATATACATCTTTCATACTCTTCTATTAACAATATTCCTAGTTTTTATGGCTGTTGTACTTATTTTCGAAGAGCACTGCATAAAAATAAGGACACTTGTCCAAAAAAAAGCTGAAAGGAAGCTCAAAAGAGTTCATTTTTGCAGACAGAATAGAGACAAAAACCCCCAAACAATATGAAAGATCCAAAACAAATTAATATCATTTACCAAAGATGATTCGAGAATGCACAAAAAGATGCTTGGCAGCAGGGTAAACTACGATAGCAGAAAAAAGTCATTGTCCAAAATAGCACAAATGAGATGAAGGAAGCATCATAAAATTTGGCAGGTTAAAGGCAAGAATTCAGTAAGATAGACCAAAGAACATTTGTGGAATAAGTTATAAAAATTAGTAGTAAATCCTTTTCCAAGCATAAAGGGAGCAGGAAATGTGCCAGGAAGTACGTAGCACCTTCTGAAGAGTGATGTGTAAGAGCATGTGCAGAAGATAAGTCACCAGCTGTCATTAGGGAAGGGAGCTTCCCATGCTGACATTCTACTTCATGAGGGACTTGGAGGGCTGGGCTCAAACCTTCACAGAGAAGGCTCTGAAACAAACACACAAAGTGAACATTAACAAATGAGCAGGACCAGATGTTTTCCACCCAAGAGCTCTAAATGAACTCAGGGATAAAATAGCTGAACTAGTACCTATAGCATGGCATTAAAGGACAAAATGTGGCTACATCCAATTCTAAAAGCTTTTTTGAATATTCTATGAAAACTTACAGCTCTATAAGCTTGATGTATTTATTAAGCAAATTAGTAGAAACTGTAACTAAGAACAGGCTAGCAGGCTTGAGGATTAAACTTTGACATTCTGCATAAGAATCAACGTGGCTTTTCTAAAGGGGACTGATACCTCACAAAGCTACTGGAGTCTTGTCAAAGTGTCAAAAAGCCATGGACAGGGGTCTGCTTTGAAATGCAAAAGGCTTTCAACAATGCCCCTGTGCTGATTTTGGCTGGGATAGAGTTAGTTTTCTTCACAGTAGCTAGTATGGGGCTATGATTTTGGATTTGTGCTGGAAACAGTGTTGATAACACAGGGATGTTTTAGTTATTGCTGAGCAGTGCTTACACAGGGTCAAGGCCTTTTCTGCTCCTCACACCACCCCACCAGCGAGCAGGCTGGGGGTGCACAAGAAGTTGGGAGGGGACACAGCTGGGACAGCTGACCCCAACTGACCACAGGGATATCCCATACCATATGGCATCATGCTCAGCGTATAAAGCTGGGGAAGAAGAACGAAGGGCGGGATGTTTGAAGTGATGGCGTTTGTCTTCCCAAATAACCGTTTACGTGTGATGGAGCCTGCTTTCCTGGAGATGGCTGAACACCTGCTTGCCCATGGGAAGCAGTGAACGAATTCCTTGTTTTGCTTTGTTTGCATGTGCGGCTTTTGCTTTCCCTATTAAACTGTCTTTACCTCAACCCACAATTTTTCTCACTTTGACCCTTCTGATTCTTTCCCCATCCCACCGGGGTGGGAGTGAGCGAGCGGCTGGGTGGTGCTTAGTTGCCAGC
The DNA here is from genome assembly GCF_964195595.1 of Calonectris borealis. Lineage (NCBI taxonomy): Eukaryota > Metazoa > Chordata > Aves > Procellariiformes > Procellariidae > Calonectris > Calonectris borealis. The sequence goes on from NC_134312.1 coordinate 104,658,221, forward strand.
TGGGGTTAAACCACAACAACCCCTTCCAAAGGTACTTAAAGAAACAAAGCTGCCACAAGGCGTAAGATCCAGCATTAGGAAATAACTTGCTAACGCATGGGGCAGGACCACATAGTCAGAGTCTACAGCAGAGAGAAGTCACTGGTGTAACTCTGCAAGGATTGCTACTGAAATTGGAGATGTTCAATTAAGTGCTCTAGATATCAACTAGATGATCCATTATTAAATTATCTCAAAGAAGAGATGAATAGGAAAGTAATTGAGTTTGCTGATAATACTTAGCTATTGAAGATGATAAAGATAAGATGACTGAACAAGACCAAACACCTAATTAAAAAGGAAACGTCACCTGTAACACAGGAAGTGTCTCAATCATAATTTATTGGAGACTGGGATAATATTCCAGGGAAGTTTCTCCATGCTGTTTTAACAAAAGATATATTTAAAAAGGAAAAGAAGAAGAAAAAAGAAAAAAGAGTCTCACATTGGGTGAGGCAGGCACCTAATTGCACTGAGACTCTGCTTTTGAAACACATACACAACTTCAAATTACCTGCATCATTTGACTATTTATCCAATTCATTTAGACTCAGTTTAAACTGTATATACTAGCAGAGAGGTCACATTAGAATAATGGAGACAGCTGTTATAGCTAGTATATTTACAAAACTGTTACTGCTGTATTATTTTGTGACAAGTTCTACACTGTGAAGATGACTCCGTGTTGCTTGAACTGTCTGTGATAACAATCTTTTCCTGCTCTCTGCATAGTCAGCACATCATGACTTTTTAAAGCAGATTTTTTTTCCTCCATTGGTCACTAAGATCAGGTAATTGCAGCAGACATTTCACTGTGTTATACCTTAAGCCTGTTGGAACAGCCTAAAGCTACTAAATTAGGAGGTGGACTACTTTTTAAGAATCATATTTAGCCAAGAACATATGAATTTTCTGATCAGCACCAGCAATTGATAATGGACCCTTCAAGGCAGCCTTGACCATATTTTTCAGTTTTTTTTTTAAAAAAAAACAACCACAAACCTTTAAGTTGGATGGAATCTGAACCTCCAACACAAGATACTCCTTGCTGTGCAATACTTCACAGCTGGCACATTAAATTTGCATTTAAAATTACCTTCTTATCTAGGAAGTGGAAATAACAGTTGTTGGGGGGGGGGAAAAAAAAAAAGGAGGTTCCATTGTTTGTTAAGGGAACTGCCTGATCCCTACATTGGGCAAAACAGCAGGGACTGTAACAGAAAGTAGAGTTAGTAGAATGTGTGGATAAACACGATTTATATTGGAAGAGTCAACACGGCTTTTTTGAAGAGAAGCCTGGAAACACATTGCAGTTCTGTGAGGAACAACAAGCACATGGTTAATGATGTTCCATCTAAGGAATTTACAAAGATTTCCAAAAGGTTTTCAAACAAAGCCAACACCATTCACTATGGTTTTTGGGTTTGTTTTGTTTTAAAAGGAAATCGGGCAACCACCTGAGATAACAAGAAAGGCATAAGCCATAGATTGTAAATCCTTGCAATTCATTTCCAAACATGTAAAAAAGGTCAATCACGAGCAGTCAACACGGATTTACAAAAAGCAAATCACACTCAACCAACCTAATTTCCCCCTGTGACAAAATGACTGTCTATGCAGATAAGGGGAGCATAGTGAATGCAACGTACATTGACTTTCAGAAGGCTTTGACCATCTCACACAGCATTCAGATTTGAAAGCTGAGGAAGCCTTCCAGTTGACGAGTAAAAACACTGAATTAAGTGACCCACAAGAGATACCCCTGGCATTATGAATAAAGCACAGAGGCATGGAAAGTATTCTGTACTGTTTCAACAATGCAGTTATTACATTAGATACAACATAAAAACATTCTGAACTTTAAACATATACTATAAAGAAGCACAGTGGCTCAACAGCAAAAAGCATACACATGGCAGAAAGAAAAGCAAATAACTAGATATTAACTTGAGCATTAAAAGGCAGCTCCAGAACAGCAATCTAATTCAGGAATTAGATTAACAGTCATTATTAACTCTCCCTCTCCTGTCTAAAGTCCTTCTTTTTACTTACTAGCAGGATCTGCTTAGGAAAGCTACATGAAATCGAGGTAGTTCAGTGAACCCCGGTTTTGTGGGGGTTTTTGTTTGTTTGTTTGTTTGTTTGTACTGTTTCCCAGTTCTCTGGAGTTAAGCAAGAACATGGTTGGTTGGTTCCATCTGACAACTTACACAAACCAAGGAAGCGTCAGTAAGAATCATGGCTAGCAAGCTAACTACATCAGATAGTAAGCAACCTGATTACCAATCTTTAATAAAGGTTAAAAACAATATATCAGGAGGGCATATTTATCAAAACAAAGTGTTTTGACAGACCTGAAATACGTTTTCTTTTGAGAATTTGCCTCTTGGGCATTTTTCATTTTCATCTGGAATGGAAACAATAAAAACAACACTTTCCCATAGGGGAAAAAAAAAACATGTAAGCTTTGGCTAGGTCTCTAAGCAGATTACTCAGCAATGAAGAAAAAATGTTGTATCCGATGTCTTCCATCTCCTACTTCACCACTGTCAAAAGGAAGTTAGACAGGAATATACTAGTATTCCCAGAAGAGAAGTTATCTGTACCACTGGCCCAGCAGTCCCTCTGAAGCTCCATTTCAAGCACTTTCATTGATCCCAATGGGCTAGACAAACTGGTGTACTGGTGTCTGATAGCCAATTCCCCCATGTCATCCTTCTCATCGTTGTTCTACTTTGTTTTCATGTAAGTTAATTGTTTACACACAATATTGGCCTTTTTGGTATTAAGCACAGTTCCTACTTTCATAGCTAAATAGAGTTATTCTAGGCTGTGCCAGGAAGCTACAGTATGCTATTCAGTAAAATTAGAACAAACAGGAAAATTTGTCATCACATAAAATGCAGCACTAATTCATTTTTCATGACGGGAAAAATGTAATTATAGAGCATTTCTAATATAAAAGACTTTGCTGCATAAACTTAACAGGCATTTTGCAAGTTCTAACTAATTAAAAAAATATTTAAAAAGTGAATGGGTTTAGAATGTTGTACAAATTAAGGATGTGAGACGAGTGACAGAATATTCATTCATACTTATTTTTAATCAACTAACTGGGATACAAATATATTGTTTATGAGGTTTCTGAATATATCAAGATCAAATAGAATTATATAAAATAAATGATAAAATAAATACAATTCTAAAGCCATTTCTGTAAATTACTGAAAGTCACCCGTATGAACACCTAACAAGACTAGAGTTAAGATTCAGTTAAATTATCATCTGAACTGAAACATAAATACTGACAATTAAATACTCTTTACTGAAAACATAAGAAACAGAACAATAATGAAAATATCTTTGCACTCTATGGTTTAGTTCAGAAGCCCATTGACTGCTTCTTTTATCTAAATGCCTTGGCTAGAGAGGGGTTTTTTTGTAATCAGCAGTCTAGAAGATTCAATATGGTAAGAAGAGGAAGAGCAATTCCCAAAGATGGGAATTTCTTCCTCTCAAAGGAAGTTCATATGAACTCCTCTTTCTCCCTCATTTAAGCAATTTCAGCTCAAGATCTTTCCACTGTGCCCAAAGCAGGGTGGACAGCTAACCTGTACAGAATGCAGGTATGGAACCATGAAGAATTTCACAGAAAAGAAATCTCACTTAAAACTCTTTTGTTATTTTTAGGCTGCTATTAAAAAATACCTCTACAAGCAAATTTATCAAAACTATTATTTTCAAATGAGTTAACCATGCAGCAACATAAGCCTGGAACATTCATTTTTGTGGTCAGAAGAAAAGCATTGTACTCCTAGGGCAGGCTATATGCAGAATTAATTTGTTTTTCACAACACATCCCAGCTGTGGACTTAATTTGCAACTGCCATTCTGAACTTCCAATATCATCATTCCTAATTTTTCTCGTTTCACTTATTGTACTAGTATTACATGGGATTTGCATTAAATTGAGACAATTCTTTATTCTATCAGTGATGAGTAATCATACCACTTGACTTGGCAGGTATTAGCTTTTTCAGGAAAAAAAAAAAACAAATCTGAAAACTGTATAATTTTGAGAAAACTACAAAGACAGGACAAAAAACTTCAGAAATTATGAAGAACTTCTTAATTTCAAACAAAAGAAAACTGTTAAAACTTGCAAAAGCCATCTTTAATAGAGTCAGATAAACTATGGTACTTCCAAGCAATGATACTCAGCATTTACACTGCAATTATTTAACAGTGGGGAGTCCAAGTCAACAGTAAGGGTACAGTTTGCATACAGCATTCACAGAAGAGAGCAATTTAAGAGCAGAGGATGCAATTTAAACATACCGAGCAGGAGAATAAGCAGGTTGGACGACAGTGAACACTTCATTTCATTCCACACCTCTCAGAGGTTTAAGCATCTAACTTAAGAATCTAACCTTGTCAGATAAACCGGTCTGAAATTTACCATCACTAAAAATGGAATTGTAAAATGAGGAACCTTCTTGCCTTTCAGAAGACCATCAGGGAAAGTAGAAGGGAACAGGGTATGATCCACTACCATTTAAGTAGGATGCATAGAATCCCAAAAGTGCAGTGGTTTGAATAATCACTCAAAAAATGGTAAAGTACAGACTCACTACCCAGCCAGAAGAGTTTTAATCCATCCTGTCTCACCAAGGGAATATTAAGCTTTTTTAGCAACTGAATAAGTTATTTTACTTCACAGTCTTCCTATCAGAATTGCAATATTGCATCGCGAACACTTTATAACTAGATGGACTAGAGAGGGAGTTCACGAAGCAGTATTCTCCAAGCCCTCTGGTTAGTGGACTTATCTGAGACAGGTTACATCTATCTATCAATCAGCCCCTGAAGACTTAGGTGGGAGTCTGTTTTCTGATTTGGCAAGAAAGAGATGCTGAGATATTCAGGTGGTGGTCCTTTTTCATGTATGATGAGAGATTTTTTTGAAGTTTATTTAGTATACACTTTTCATTCATATCTAGACTCCTAGACAAGTAACTAAAGATCATCCTTCAGGTATTTTACTTCCTACACTGGTGGTGTTCTAGGAATCTGGGCTTTCGTTTCTTGCCCAGAAAGAGAAGACAGCAGGCTAAACCAAAAGTATACTCGTAATTTCCTGATGGCTTTCATCTGCCAAGAAGGACATTTACCCAACCCAGGCAGTCAACAATTTCTATAGTATCATGTAGTGAGACATCAAAAGGTGTTGGCTATAATCTTCCCCTCTACATTACCTTTTGGAAAAGTAGCAGTAAATAGGGTTTACAATAGTGACTTAGCATTCATACATTTTACAAAGAGAAAAGACTGATTATGACAGCAAACTATCGGTCTCCAAAGCCAAAATGCAAGTGTAATGCAGAAAATACAGCAAAAAATGTGAATTCCTTTTTTGCCTTATGAAGATCCTCAACGTTATAATTTTAGAACTCAGTTGCCCTCTATCAATGCTGTTACTTTTCTCCCATGCACTCCAGTTCTTTTCTCCCTCATGTCAATTCAGCAATAAACCCAAAATATTGGAGGAGGGAAAAAAAAACCAAACAAACAAAGAGATACGTAAGAGCCACTTTATTTTATAATCTAACTATCAAGCCAAACTACAAGGGAGCTGTCCAGCTGGGTTTTTCCCTCCCTACCCTTTTCTCTTGGAAAGCTCCTTAGTTCTTTCAGCTTCTAAAATACAGATCATTAGAAAAAGTGAATGGCCATTAAATTTACTAAATATGTAACCTTACACTCAGTGAAGCAAAGACTTATCTTTTTTTAATGGAGATTAGGAATATAGATCATATGGATACTAGTACACAAAACTTCAGTTCTTACTTCTCTGTACGAACAAGAAATATCTTTGTGATCCATTACAGAACATACGCTTTTTGTAGTTACAGCATATGTTAGTTTCTTTCAGACAATAATGGAAAAAATATAAATTATATTCCACTTTGGAGAGACAGATTACTATCTCGTTTTACACAGCTGTAATATGCTGCATTTTCAATATTGATTCTTAAATAGAACTAGTTATTTTCTAACGGAATTCTGGAAAATCCTACATACTATCAAAATGTCTCAGAGGTGTTTAACCTTTTATGAAATCAGATATTTCAGGGCACGCTACCTGAGGAGGTTAGCTTCCACTGTCTGCAACGTCAGGACAGACTGCCATCATGTCAGGAATTATATAACGACTTGGGTGAAGGGGCAGGGAACAGCCTTTCTGTGCCCAGGTTTCCATGTCTCCTTTCTCTGGAATAGGGAGCCTGAATGCACTTTGGAGCACAGGCTCCGAGGAGAAATCTGAGAGTGCCTCTGCCCGAGAGCATGTGAGAGCTCTGAGCTGAAGCCTGGTCTATGGAGGCTTTCAGCTCCTGGCTGAATAACTGGGAGCTTTCTAGAGTGGAGATAACAATGAGCAAACTGCCTTAAAAATCTACAAACTCTTCAGCATATCATCCTCGTCTCATCTGCTGCACAACTGCTATTCATTAAAATACTGATTGCTGTTAGAGTGTGAAACAGGCAACAGCATGAAGTTCCATCAGTAGTTTATCTCCTACAGGTTTGGGGGTTTGTGTGGTTTTTGTTTCGTTGTTTGTGGAGGGTTTTTTTGAGTTATTTTCCATAAGACTTTTTCAATTATTGTTTTCAATTATTTGTTTTTTCATAAAAGTAAATGTGGGAAAAATTGTTTTACCCCAGATTGGAAAAACAAAACCAAAACAAACAACTATTTACAGTTTTTCACATATTTCCTGTTAATTAGAAATAAAGATGCTAACCTGAAACTAGCACCCAATGCCTCTGATGAGACACAGGTAAGCAATTTAATATCAGTAATTCTTTTCATAGAAGAAAAATCCTGAGATCTTTGCCTTTTCCCCCGACCTCCCAAGATGAAGACAGGAAACTTGGTTCACCCCTTCTCTGATGACACTCTCTGTACTAATAGCTTGGCACCTTTTTGGACCAGGAGATGGAAGCCTTTCTGGCCTGGGTGGAAACATGGACAGCATGTTACCCATAAAAGCTGTCTGCATCCTAAATGACTCTCCACCATGCTCTATCCAAAAGCGATTAAGGAGACAGATTTCCTCTCTGTCTGCTGCTCTGCGTGTTTGTGTTCCATGCTGAAATCATGAAGAGCTTCAGGGCAGAATTAATAAAAATTGATTAAAACAAACTAGATCTCTATTTTTCTTCATTTGTGCCTGGAAAATATGTTGATACATTACATTAAAGTTCATTAGTAAAAGGAACAATTTAGGATGTATTAAATATCCTGATCAATATTATTTTTTCTTTGAATATCTTGTATTCTTAATCTGAGATAAGATCAACTTTTTTTTTCCCTAGGAATTCTAATAATAACTACACATTTTCATAATACTCTTAGTACTGAAAGCATAAGAACAAGGTAAGGAGTATTCCATTGGGAAGACTCAAAAAATTTATCTTTGCTCATTAAATGGCATAAGCATTCAATCCATCAACTGAAAAGATCAAGTAATGAATAAATACTACACACAAAGATAAAAATCCAGAATCTTGGGAAAGTGGTGAAAGAGGGAAGGAAAACGATAGTCATATTTCTAAGTTCGCAGAGCACAGAATTGCAGAGTTCAAGCTGAAGCAATTGCTTATCCTTTCCACAGCAGATTTGTGAGATCAGATTTAAATCTGCTGTACTGTTTTCCCCAAGGACTCCCAAAGCCCAGCAGCAGCCGGAAGGTGCAGTTGGGATTCTTTGCACATCTCCTTCTGACCACAGGGATTCAGAAGAACTCCAGTCTTCTCAGGTCTTCTGACTTCACGGCCTCTAAGACAGGTACGCTGTGGGAATAGGTATTTACAGCCATTCTTTTTCTAACAAAGTACTTTTTTCCCAAAGACATCTTGTTTTTTATTTAGCAAAGATTATCAAGTATCATAGGCATTCTTTCTATTCCCAGAAATAGCTTTGTCAACTTTGTCATTTCCAGACAGGTTCCTTACAGCCCAAGAGTGAAATTCAATAAATCAAGCTATAGTCTTGAAGCTGATCCACATGTTAGTGAGCATTTCAGTAACCAAGTATTATGCATGCGTTTGACTAATTTTATTTACTTCAATGTTTTAAGTTTGTAATGTCAGAAAAGATTTTAAATTCTTCTCAGTATAAAAATACACATATACTGTACTTCTTATTTTTATAAACATGTTAGCACTACTCTCATATTTAACATATCCATATTAGTTTACACGGAAAAACATCTGTCCTTTAATTCCCCACCCAGCATACTTTCAAATAATTCCAGCTGCAAAGCACTCCAATCCTATTTTCTTCAAGCTTGATGTTAATCTTAAGTCTAGGATGATGTTTGTTTTCTACTTCACAGCTCCAAAATGTAAACAAATTTCTTCCAAAAATGTAGTCTTTCATAAAGGAACTGGCCAGAAGAAAAGTGATGCTAAATAAAGTACAATTTCTATTTCACTTTAACAGTAGACTCATCCAACTATTACAAATATTCAAAATCTAAAAAAACAACAGAACAAAAAAAAACCCACAACCAAAAAAAACCAACAAAATTTAGTCCAACAACAGACCTATTTAGATATCCAATATACAAAACCTATTTGCTACAACATCAGACACATGTGGAAAAAATAGTGTTCCTTCCATTTAGTTTCCAAAATGAACAGCCTTGGAGACAAAAACACACGCTTATCAGGATGATCTCCCCAGTGTGAATGCCAGTTTTGCGGAACATAACTCTGTATGCACTAAAGATTATAAAACAGTTTTTCAGGGTCAAGAGAGATTTCAGGGCAAAAAGCTACATTTACCTTATCTGAATAAACAAAAAAGAATAGGAATCCATTAACACAGCAAGAAGATCCACATTACATCTGTTTTCAGTAGACTTGACTAATCTAGACTCCATTTCTATAAATGGATATTCTCCATTTTATTGAAGAAAAAATGGTAGATTTGACAGAACCATGTTTAGATTTGCATTGCAACAGACAAGAAAAAAAAAGGTTGGTCAAACTGCAGAAGTAATAACAATGAAGTAAGAAAAACTACCAAGGAATTAAGTTGCTAGGATACTGAGCACTAATGTGAAATCAGATATAGCAATTAAAGTAAAACTATACTTTCAGGATGTAAGAACGAAACCATTTATTAGTCTGAGCTAAGTAATTAAATGGAATATTGAAAACAGAAGTAAATGAAAGAAAGCAGATCAAAATACTACATAGTCAATTTGGTATCAAAAGCTTGAAAGGTCAATTGATACACCATTACAATGACAGATATCAATTTGACAGTAGCAAGTATACATTAGAGCCTACATTTTCACTTATACCATCAACATGATCTTCTATTTTGGAAAGTTGTAGTTTAAAAATTTTCTCAATGTTACTAAGAATCTAGGGGTAGCACAGAATAGTAAAAGCCAAGTGCTCAAACAAAAAAAACATCCCGAATAACAAAACCTGCTTGGCATCTCTCTGCAAAATTACTGTAGGACTCTTCCAGTAGAGCTGCGTGGATAATAAGAAGATAGTCCACCAGAAGAATTCTGTAACAGGGAGAAGTAAATTTAGTCCCTGCTTCTTCAGAGTTTTAATCCCCTTTTATTTTCTAAACTAAACTCAGCTTAGATCTCTAAATCAGTACTCAGATCTCCCTCCGTCTTATTAGAGTATATAAGAATACCCAAACTCTCCTTCTTTAACAGTACCAAACTAACGTTCATTCAGCAATGAATTTGGATACAGCTAGATGAGGTATAGAATGACTATGAGAACTCTCAGCAAATTACCAAAGTATCTATACATTCACTATTATTTTACGTAATATTTTTTATTTCCAACATATTTCATAATCTCAATCAATCATTCTCAGAATACACCTTAAGACATGATTTCTGTTTTGTCTGGAAAAAAAGAATATTTTCAAAATTAGGAAGTCCTCAAAGCCAGGTTTCTTTGTTTCACTTCAGTTTTCCACTTTTATTTTTCTCCACTTGTATCTTGGTCTATCACTGGAAGTGAGAGATCTAACTATTTGGGAAGTGGATCAAAGAAACTGGTTTGTATATAAAACCTCAAGTAAGCTTCTGCAAAGTGTCCCTTTTAGTTAGCTTTTATCTGCTTAAATACTATAGCTGTGTGAGAAGAAATTCCTCAAAAGAGTGAAACTAATTAAGTAACAAAAAGAAAAAAATCAGTAAAAGGGAAATATTGAAATACAGAATTTGCTTTAACTTGTAGATGAAACAAGCACATCAGCTTAAAACAATGATTCTTCTAGATTCTAGTAGCATCAAGTTTGCCTTTCTATGAATATGCAAATTATTCTTGATTTATTTTCATTGAATCAAGATTTACAAATTCAGCCATGAATACCAGAAATCAGTATAGTAGAAATCTGCTAGCATGCAACAATAAATCCTTGACATATTTCTTTAGGCATCTGTGATTTCTTTAGGTTATGGGAATGTTGACTTCTGCATCCCAGGCATCCTAGGTATACAAGTTCCACATTTTCATTAGCTTAACTGAATTTACTAATCTGTATTTTGTACTTTATTTGACCAACTGATAGCGAGTTGAAGCACTTTTTAAGGGTGGTGAGACTCAGAAAATCTTGAAAGTTTCAACTGAAAACCCTAAATACGAAAGCTACGTGTCCAAAAAGATCATCTACAACCACAGTAGCCCAATAACAAAGCAAATAGTGTTCATTATCAATATACTGAATATACAGGTAATATATTGAAGAACTATTACAAATTTCAGAATAGAAACAACGTTAGAATAGAACTGCCTGCCTTGACTCTTTCAAGGAATTTTTTTTGAAGACTTACTGACATACAGACACACCTCCTCACTCCAGTTTCACTACGGTTTTGTCTTTAACGTACAAATGAAATTCCAACTAACAAATTGGGTTTATCTCTTCCCTTACTGCATGAACACTGCAGTTCAATATGGCTGTATTTAAAAATAAATTCAAAGTATATTCTGATACTCAAAATCTTCCACAGAGTAAGTTCAATATGAGACATTATCTTTCCCTCCATGAAAATGATCTTTTATGAAATCTATAGTCCATTGAAACAATAAACTATCTACACATAATGAAAGCTTGTGAGCTTGAGAAAAAAAATAAAGGGTTTACTGTAAGATGTGACGATAGAAATCATTACCCTTCTATCAAAAGCCATGAAACAGCAAAGCACTTGAAGCACCTACATTATCACATCCTTCTTCAACAAAGTACATAAAACTGTTATCCCTTCCAAGTAAACCAGAAGTGTCTAGGAGCTCAGCCACTGCATGTAAAACTCAGTTATTGGTCTACATTTTCTACAGTTGTTTCACGCATGCATCAAAACAATACACATTCCTCAATTTATGCAAACATACAGCATACAAAAATCATTAAACCATTTGCCCTACAGACTAGAAAGTTAAAATATTCTACTCGGAAAACTCAGACATTTTCATAATGAGAACCACAGATGAAAGAGAAGACAATGAAGATATCTGTAGCAGTCATAGTAAGGGGTAGCATACAGGCTACAGAGTGGGCAAATACTGACTAATGTTTCACTACACACTTCTAGAGCTATGCTTTATGTATCAAGTGCTAGCCTACAAAGGTTGAAAAAAGATTTTCATACAACTCAAACTCTGGTAGCAGTTTATTCAAAACTATTACAGTACACATTCTGATCTAAGCTTTTTCAGATACACATGATTTGTCTTTTTACTTAGCTAGGTATTTCATGATATATACACAATACTTCCATAAAATAGACACAATCAGAAGATCGAGCTCAATTCTTTTTGGAAAAGGAATAGAGGTATAATTTTTTTCCTTCACAAATCTCATTTTAAGGAACTTTTTTTTAAAAGAGAAGGCTGGCCTGAAAGTATAGAAAAATTGTTACATTATTATTTTAAATGTAAGCCAAGAAGCTACATCACTATCTGCAAATTATGTAAACTTGATAATATATTTATTTTTAATGTAACTATTCACATGCTTACAATTTTTCTTTTATCCACCCCTGCCATGCTCTAAATATAGATTGAGAACTGACAGAAAATATTCCTTAAAGCTCCGATTTTTATGCTACTAAATTTTGGGAATTAAACCATTTCATGATACACAACCGTCCATACTTGAGTAGTGGAAGCATGTGATGGCCACTGTCCACCTGCTTCACCTGCCCCTCTGCTGCAACCTCCCCTGAGGGCCTGATGAAATTCAGGGGTCCTGGGTAGTCAGGGGCAAGTGTGGCACAGGCACCTCAGCTCCCTGGGGAGCTGCCCCTAGCAGCTGTGGGTAAGGCTGAGGATCCTCAAGAGATCTGCCACATGCCACCATGGACTGTAATCCAGAAAACAAAAAAAAAGTGTCCCAGAGAAGTCCTCAAAAGCAAAGCTTTTTCGTGTTGTTTTTTGTGTGCTTGAGAACCTTTTGTAAAATATGGTTTCAGATAAACATGAGTGTCAAAGTAGGAACCCAGTTTTGTAAGGGGATGTCTGCAGAAGGATTAGACAACAGCCAGATGTTTTAAGTGTTCACTGGAAACATCCCACTGTTCTAAGGAAATACTAAGGCAACTCAGAAAATACATTCTATGTGCACACATCTAGAAGGAGAACAAAGAGAAACAAACAGATAAGAGTGTGTCAGAATAGTTTCCAATCTAACACTGTCCTTGAAAATGTATGCTAACTGCACCTTTGCAGTAAAACTATTAACATGATTCCAATGGGTGGAAAATCATGACACGAAAAGAATAAAGAAAAACTTTACGACCAACATTTTTTTACATCATCCAGATGCCCCAAATCAGTAGCTGCATTAAAAAAATATCCTGACTTCAAATGTTAATATGTTTTACCACACCAGTGAATTGACACCTATGAATAGAGTCTACAAGTACAGAAAATGAAGTGGTCTACTTAGAGGTGCCAGAGCAGACTGAGCATTTAAATTAATTAGCTTTGCAGCTCCTAAAGCCACAGGCAAACTTGCTGTCCCCCACCACATTACACAGCAAACATATGCCATATACAGTTAGGAAAAAAAAATACTCATTTTTCTACTTCTAAACCGAGAAAGCTGACAAAGAACATACCAAATACAGGTACAAGCATGGGCAAACAAGTGATAAAACCAGCTCAGTCTTATCTTGCAATTTTAAGCGCTACAACAGAGTCGTTATAACCACACCTTGGATATTGAATTCCTATTCTCTTGACTTATAACATGTTCCCCATGCATAATAATTTTATTAGTAGAGATCAATAACAACTCTGTGTTTCTATCACTTCTGTCTGTACCTATTAACACGTAACCACAATATTCTCCCTGTATAATCACATTTACCTTTATGATTACGGAGTATCTTCTTACATAAAACTACTCTGATGTAGCAATTTTACTGTGCAAAAAAATATGGTTCTCAAAAAACAATTTGAGAGTTTTCGAACCAAGTAAACAGTCTTCATCAAATTCAACACCAACATTAAAATCGGACTATTTCATAAATAAAACTCTCCGAGCCTTGCACTCCAGTCCAATAATATGCTGGCATGTGGAGTTGACAACACATGCAGTCGAAGGAGCATTGACACTTGCAGCGTTAAAACATCTGTATGCAGGACCCAGCATGGAGAAGAACAGGCGTACTGGGGTTCGGCATTCCAGTCAGCTGCAGCTAAATTTCAGCAAGATTATCTGTGCAATTCATTACATCAGTGAGCGACAGCAAAAACGTTTCAACCTTATAAAAGTTACGGACCTGCTGAATCCTAGTGCCCTAAAACTTAATAAAATATTTTCATTTATTTCTATACAGGATCTTTAAGATAGTAATTATATGCAAGTATGCATGCAAATGGCTGATTTAGAGATTTTGACAACAGAACTTGGAAAATTACTTTTCACTGTTTAAGGTCCAATACTCTGGAAGAAAGAGCTCTCAGTGGAATCTGTTACCCCTTCTTTTTCTCAGTCACAAGTCACTCAAATTCCCTACTCCCCAATATCCATTGTATTACAAAAGCACCTACAATGCTGTACACGTCTACTCTTTGCACACAACATCCTTGCTAACCAGTAACAGGCTCTGCTTCGAACTGCCATTGAATCAGACTGGCAGCTCTGATAACCCAAGAGAACTTGCTAGCTTGTTTATGTCCAACAGATGGGCCATAAACTTTGAGGCAGCTAAAAGAAGATATAAAACTGGCAAAATAGCTCTGGTAAGCCAGGAGGAAGCTGCATTCACAAAAGGATCCAGTAAGCTGCCCTCTATCCCCTCCCAAACACCCCACTGGTGGATGAGAGGAAAAACCAGCCATTTTGGATGGTTTGGCCAAGGGGGGGGGGGGGGGCGGGGGGTGGAGAAAAAAATTTGCTTTGACTTACTTTGACATATAGAAAAGCATACCCATGTCTTCTACTGTTATATTTTTACCTTCACCTGAAAGATCTAAGACATCCAAAAAGGAAAAGGGAGAGGGAAGTGCTAGCTTTGGGTTTTGGGTTTTTTTTTTTTTTTTAAAAAACTTCTGAATTTGACAAATAATTTCAGACAAACTCCAAGGATGGATAACGAAAGAGTATTCTTAGCTCATGCAAAAGCCAGACATGAAGCTGAGAAAAGAGCTAGACAGAAGTAGAGAACTATCTCCACTCTAAAAATGGAAATTATCCAACTTTCTCATTTTCACTTGCATGCACTCAGGTTATAAATTACTCCTTTTTCTGAACTTAAAAATTGTTCTAAAGGACAGGATAATATGAAAAACATAGTATTTTCTTATTACTGATTACTGCCCCGATTTCCAGAGGAAGAAGTCATCTCCTCCTACGCAAGCTAGGCAGCTATGCAGCAAACGCAGCTCTCATGAACAGCTGCCCTCGTACCAAGCTGATCACATCCAGCCACTTTTCAGTTCTCTGAACTCACTGCACAACTGAAGGAAAATGACCATCTTCGCCATTTTCAGCCTGACTTCATTCTCTCTCTCTTCATTTATTCCTTCTTCTCCCATAGTCAGAAAATGAAAACTCATCTCTGGCAGGTTGTGGAGAATAACCTTTTCAAAAATACTTTTGAAATATGCAAATTCATCTCTGTGGACATGAGGTTATGTAAGAACCGAGCTTAATGAACTTGTGGCCAAGGTGAGGAGAAATAATGACATGGCTTCTTGATTGCACAGATACCGCTGATGTAAAAACAAGTAAATGAACAGCTTTTTTCTTATGCACTTGAAATCTAGAAATTGAGAGTTAGAAGCCTCTCTCCCCACTGAGTACAGAGAAAGCCTAGGCAGCCAAGATAAACTAATGTACATTACAGCTCAATGTACACAGTTAACATGAGCTAACATAAATCTTACATATCATAGCCAGCATGGAGCCAATTAAAAAAAAAAAAAAGAAGTAAATCTCCCCTAACCCTCCAACACTTACAAAGATTTAGTGAAGAGTTGATGAAAGAGAATTAAACTGAAATATTTTTAGAAGGTGCTGAAATGCTTAAAAGGGTAAATATGCTATTTTTATTCACGTTTTTTGTGAAGCTGGAGGCATACATTCAGTCCAAGAAGTTCCAAACCTTGTTAAGGTCAAAAACACTCAGTAAGGTCAACTATTATCATCAACAGAATCAAATATCATAAGCAATAGCACTACAAAAACTTAAATAAAAGATAGTGGCATGAAGGCTGCTATCTTACAACCACGTCAGATTACCAGTCAAATAACGGAAAAGCCAACATGCCAACATGCCAAATGGAGCATCTGCCTTTTAAGAAAGTCATAGTGACATTGGAGTGAAGATCAGAGTTTTTGCTTTACTGACTGAATTTGTTAAGAGTTTCCTGGATTACAGAATTTGAAAGTGAGCTGAGAATTGCTGATGTTTGTTACTGGAATATGTCCTTTAGATGATTACCTTGAAAGCTTGCTGTGACAGAAGACTTTTGAATGCTTATGGGTGGACAAATATTGAATAAACATGGAGACCTCACAAGATTCAAGGAGACAGGAGCAGGAAAGTCAGAGCTTGTTTCCCTTCCTTTTACCATGGTGGAAAAATGCATTTTGATTTTATATTCAGAACAAACAAAATCAGTAATATACCATGATTAAACCAAGAACAAAATGTTAAAATTCTTATTTTATGGTTTTAGTAAAAGACAGGAGGAAAATACTCATCAATATCTAGGTGGACGGTATGACTGACTTTAACCTAGGAAGAAGGCTATGACTTCAAACAATTCTTCCTGATCTTTGCTGGATGACTATTGCAAAATCATGGTTTACTGCACATTTTAGAACACCACAATGTCTCAGAATCTTATATAAATGTATATTTACACAATTACTTTAATATATTTTATATACATATGTTTATAAAAAAAATAATGTTGTTTTCTTTAATATATTAAAGTCTTTCAAAATAGTATAATATCTATATCTGAAACATGTTTGGTTCTTTTTTTCCTCACACATATTTGGCACATTGCCTTGATCAGTTAAGGTATTTGTAATGGTTACCAAAGTTAACCATCATATTATCAAAGCAGAGTGTTAATATACCCAAACATTCTAAATTCAACTATACTTCTAGTTTGCATTTATTTTTTTGTAGCATGTGTGGTACAGTCAAAGCAACACAATTTGAAATAATAAAAAAGTATATACAGACATATTAAACTTTTAGCATTTGTAGTCATGAAATATTTTAAAAGTTAATGCATATGTAAAACAAATTCTGTGACATTATGAAACCTGCAAATGGTGGCAGCTGTAAAATTGTTCTAAGCAGCAGAAGAGACAACTTAAGATGTCTTAAAATTGGAGCAAAATAATCTTGGTGTCCCAGAACACTATCCAAGTGCGAAGACAATACACAGGTCAAAAGCACTCCAGCTGTGTCCTGAACTCCAAGCTCACAGATTAAACTTTCAGCAGCGCCAGGGTCATCTGATTATGTTGCTACATCACTAAAAGGGACAAACAATACATCATTTTATTTGTATGTGTTCTTGCTTGAACCATTTTAATGTTGATGATGATAACAGTATAAAAATACAAAAACCAAACAGGGTAAGTAGTTCTAAGCACAGTTTGATTGGCTCCTTCCATTGTCTCTAGAGGCCCATGGCCATTGCCTTCTCCGCCTCCTTGTCCATATTCCACAGGCCCTTGTCTCCTCACCACACACTTCTGCAGCCTCTCTTCCCTCTTGCTCTGATCCAGTCTCCCTGCCATGTCCTCTTCCTCACGGCTTCTGCATTCCTCTCCTGCAGGCACCACAGTGTTTCCTCACCAGTCCCGCTCCCCCGCGGCCCCCGTCCAGCCTTCACCACTCCCCGAAGGTGGCTGTGGCACCTCCTGCCTCCCGCCGCCCCGTCCGCATGGGCGAGTGCAGAACCAAAGGTACTCGGCGACGGAGCTACCCGGCTGCCTCCGGAGCCGCTCGGCGTTTCTTGGAGCTGCCAGGCACACAAAGGACCCCACAGTGAAAACCTTCGCTGAGGCGCACGGCCAAATGCAAAAGCTGCGCAATACTGCACGCTCTACCTATCGCCCTTAAAAAGCCTACTGGAAGACACAGCAGCTGAAGATGCTGACTAACACTGCCATCCAACTGATCTGTAATTTTCAGAGTATTTAGAGCATATCTAACAGCTTTAAGTTGCAGAAGAAATGCATCCTGGCAAAGTCAGAAATGATGAATAATTCGGTCATTTTCCCAAGCAAAAATGTTTAGAAACAACGTAGGAGGATAGTGATCTTTCTGGCAACTGACTCTGTTAAAATAAACAATGATTCAGTCTTTTAATTTGTCAGCCCCGGTCTAATAATTTAAGTAAGTTAAATAACTTTTTAAACGTGCGCCTGGATTTAGTAAGATTTTAACAGATGTCCTTTGTGGTAAACACAGCAAGTAACCACAATTTTGAACTCTTTTTCATGATTACTTTCTAGTCTGCTCCAAGTTTAAAGTGAATCTTTGAAAACGGTCTGATGGAAATGGATCAGTTACCTGATCCTATTGTTTTTTCTTCCTTGACTAACTATGATGGAAGGAAATCTTCTCTACCATTGTCTTGGTGGTTACTGAAAGAACATTATTTTAAATTGACTTGTAGATAAATATAAGTATGTCTGAATACCATATGATGAGTAGATTTCATAAGGCAGCCATTCTGGTGTCTAACTTACCTTAAGCACACTGTAGTTTCTGATGAAACTCTTCAAAAGATTTGCTCTAACATGCTCTGCAAAGGGAGCATTTTAGAAGTTTGACTAAGCAAAGGAGAAACTGAAGATTGTTTCTGAACACCTGTTAGATTAAATGTTCAGTAACATGTTCATAAAATATTCTAGGAGAGTTTACATATATATGCACACAGAGTATTACCACATTTAATGCCCATATACTTATTTATACAATATATCTATATACTGTAGAAGAAATATGAGTAGAGTTATTTAAGTCCGCTACCTGCTTTCTGAAACTTTATAGTTACAAACTTTTTAGGGAAAAAGTGTCAGTCAAAAAAACTTCAGCCTCAGCCACATTACACAAAACAGCCACGAGTAAAAAGATGCTGCGACATATTTTCCTTCTTAATAAAAAAAAAAAAAAAAAAAGATACCACCATCACTGATGGGCTCAGCCTTAGCCAGTGGTGGGTCCGTCTTGGAGCCGGCTGGCATTAGCTCTATCAGACATGGGGGAAGCTTCTAGCAGCTTCTCACAGAAGCCACCCCTGTAGCCCCCCGGCTACCAAAACCTTGCCACGCAAACCCAATACACAACTATAGATGGTCAAGAATCCATTTCAAAACTATATGCACTAATAATCAATGAATTCTCGTTAAATGAATGTAATGCCAATATACTGTTCCCAGGTGAAAAACAGCTTTAGTTTAGTAAAAATATTAAGCAATAATTTCTTTATATTACTGTCAAGTAACTTTACATGCTATTCCAAAGTCATACAAAGTTCCTGCAAGTCTACAAAAGCCATATTTAAAAATGTTAGTCAAAGGCAGAAGTAAATGTTTATAAGCAGTTGAATGGCAAAAATAAAATGCCATCTGTTTTGTCTCTTTTGTGATTTTAACCCACAGAAGAATTTTGGAAGTCCTGTAGGAGATTTTCCTTTTTTAAGTTCAATCTCTACTGACAACTTGGTGGTTTTGGTTCGTAGTCAGACACTATTAGAAGTTAATTAATTTCTAGAGTTTTCAACTTTCCAGATACACATTCAAGAACATATAGTACCAGTATTGGGAATAAAGAAATCTGATTGAGATGGGATTTGTGACTTTTTGCCACAAAGTATCAACAAGAGGTTGTATTATCTTACACATTGTTTTGTTAAGTAGCTAAAACAGCGTGCAGAATATAACCTTGGAGCAAACAACAAGTAAGCATTTCAGATTAAACTAGAGGATAAACAAAACCAAGCCTGGAATAAAGCATTTTCATTTCAGAAGGACAAAATGAAGAATTAAAGCATCTGCACCAAGCCCACTGAAATGTGGAAGATACTTAAATTCAGCACTTTCACAGGAGTTTGTCTGGAAAGAGCATCTTAATTAAAGTGAAGAAACCCCAAAACCTATTGCAGAAGCTTCTGACTTTACTGAATAGCTACATCAAAAGACTACTTGAATCAATTTTCACCTATTCCTGTTGAAAACAAGGACACTTACAAAAAATAAAATAAGGCAAGAGTAAATCCATGCTTACAAGGAGGATAAAAAGAACTATCAACAAGTAAAGTCTTGCAAAGAATATATAAAGAAGATTGAAGAAGGAAAAATATTTCCAGCTGTGTAATTTTTTTTATGCAATGCGAATAGAATTTTGATTAAAAAGTAAAGCAAATTTCAAATTCTGCATCAGAAGCTATAGAATATTTTAAGTGTGATAATTGCCATATTAGATAAAATTTAAAAAAAAAAACCATACACTATATTTTTTTACCACAAATACAAGGTAGGAATCAAATATCCTCATAGAATCATAGAATAGTTTGGGTAGGAAGGGACCTTTAAAGGTCATCTAGTTCAACCCCACTGCCATGGGCAGGGACATCTTCAACTAGATCAGGTTGCTCAGAGCCCCGTCCAACCTGACCTTGAATGTTCCCAGGGATGGGGCATCTACCGCCTCTCTGGGCAACCTGTTCCAGTGTTTCACCACCCTTATTGTAAAAAACTTCTTCCTTGTATCTAGTTTAAATCTACCCTCTTTTAGTTTAAAACCATTCCCCCTTGTCCTGTCACAACAGGCCCTGCTAAAAGGTTTGTCCCCATCTTTCTCAGAAGCCCCCTTTAAGCACTGAAAGGCTGCAATAAGGTCTCCCCAAAGCCTTCTCTTCTCCAGGCTGAATAACCCCAACTCTCTCAGCCTTTCTTCATAGGAGAGGCGTTCCACCCCCCTGATCATTTTGGTGGCCCTCCTCTGGACCCGCTCCAACAGGTCCATGTCTTTCCTGTGCTGAGGGCTCCAGAGCTGGACGCAGTACTCCAGGTGGGGTCTCACCAGAGCAGAATAGAGGGGCAGATTGTCCCAAGACAGAAAATATTGCATATATCATACGGAAAATAAATTCTACTAGTTTCTGCTTATATCTGGAGAGCCTCAGATTGATCTTTGGACAAACTTCATTTAACATTCTCATAAGCAACACTTCCACATTGGTAAGAATGCGCTAATTAAATTTACTGATGACAGACTTAGGAAGAACTATCAGTATAGGGAGAAAGCACAATTTAACATCTAGAAAAAACTTCGTGACT
Source organism: Calonectris borealis (assembly GCF_964195595.1). NCBI lineage: Eukaryota > Metazoa > Chordata > Aves > Procellariiformes > Procellariidae > Calonectris > Calonectris borealis. Next base: position 104,679,135 of record NC_134312.1, read on the forward strand.
GAAAGCACTGCAGCAATAAAACAATCTGAAATTAGAAATTGTAGGCATTCATTCCTTTTGCATGCTATAGAGAGTTTCCTGTTTTAAGCTGACAGCTTAAGACCTGGAAACAAAGGAGAAAAAAAAAAATTAAAAATCACAAGTGTTAGCTCCAACTGTAACAGTGCCTGCAGATGACAAATGTAGTAATCCAGCAGCAGTGGACATTAAAAATAAGGAAGGATTAGTAACAAAAAATGCCTAATCTTATTTATAAATGAATTCTTAGTTCATAAAAGGGACTGTATTATGTGGCAGAGTAGAACAGCCGATTAGTGCTGATGTATATTCTGAAAACTATTACTCTAGGTTCTGTTCATAGAGGGATATTCACCCTCTGGATTGAGGCTAGTCAAGCACGCAGCATTTGGAACCAAAGTATGAGATACTTGTCACTATATAAGAACTGAATTGAGGAAGTCACTCAAGTTGTTCTTCTGAAATCAGACATAGGAAGAACCAACCACAGAAACAAGTAAATCATTATTATTAAAGAGGTCCCATATAGGAAAAAAAGTTAAAAACTGAGGAAATAAGATAACATAAACTTGCACAATTTTTAAAAAAATAATCAATTGATAACCATACATTGCTCTCTAATGTTTCACCCTAAAGAGTATTTTATTCTTTTATTACAGAAAGTATATGGAGCAGAAGCTTGTGCAAAACATGTAATTTCTTAATTCTAATGAAGAACTTCAAAAATATTTTTAAGTTCCAGTTTGGTTATGACTTAACTCTGTATTGAGGCCAAACTAGCTACACATAGCAGGGATCCCTGCATTTGTTTTCCATCTGAAACTGCTTATGTTATTCTCCTGTACCTTACAGCAGGCAGTCCCCCCTTCACGCCTCAAATCACATGTTGTGTGTATCCCCTTGTCGTGGTTTAACCTGGCAGGCAGCCAAATACCACGCAGCCGCTCACTCACTCCCCCCGCCCCCCAGTGGGACGGGGAGAGAATCGGAAGGGTAAGAGTGAGAAAAACTCGTGGGTTGAGATAAAGACAGTTTAATAGAACAGAAAAGGGAGAATAATGATAATAAATAATAATAGAATATACAAAATGAGTGATGCACAATGCAATTGCTCACCACCCGCGCTGACCGATAACCAAGTAGCGATCGGTACTTCCTGGATCACGCCTATCCTTCATATACTGAGCATGACGTCACATGGTATGGAATACCCCATTAGCCAGCTGGGCTGGCTGTCCTGATTATGTTCCCTCCCATCTTGTGTACCTAGCTCAGTCAGTAGGCACGGGAGCTGTCCTTGGACTAGGAGGGCACTTAGCAACAACTGAAAACATCAGTGTGTTATCAACATTCTCCTCATACTAAATCCAAAACACAGCACTAGGAAGAAATTTAACCCTATCCCAGCTGAAACCAGGACACCCCTCTTCTGCCATATTATTGTACGTTACTTCTCTCCCTCTGCTTTCCACCCACCATTTCAGAACTCTCTGCACTCTCCTACTTCTTAACTCACCATAATATCTTTCATTATTATGTGAATGCAGCTACGAAGTAATGGCAGCAAGCTGAGCATCAGGCAGTGCTCATCTGTTTTAGGCCTTTGTCTATGATCTGGCATCTATCATCTGGCCAAGAAACAACAGCAAGTGCCCAAAAGATACTTACATTTGCAGTACCAAATGCCTATGCTATGGGTCCAATATTCCTCTTTTAACAGTACTTCACTTCGGCTTTTTCCATGCTCAAACTTTATTTCCAAAGTCAATAAAGTTGCGCCTACCTCTGCGTAGATAAATTCCTGAAGATTTGGAATTTTAGGCTGTCAATTGTGTCGGCATAAACAAAAATGCTACTCAGCCAAACTGAAGCTATGAAACACTGACAGGCTCTACTACTCCTTTTTCTTCTCACCTCCTTTTTTTGGCTAACTGTCTTCCTCGAATTCTCAATTATTTGCCACTGTTTGCAGTGATCAGAGGAGGGACATATCTGCTTATTCAGTTGAGTCATATCTTCTTCTTTGTCTGCCTGCTACCTCAGTATTTCTCCCAAATCTCTCCTCAGCTGACAGAGAAGTACCCATCAGAAACACCAACATGTTTTTTGTAGTTGAGCATTGTTAGGAAGGTGCAAGAGTTGGCAATGAATAAATCTTCTGCCATATTCTAAAGTTCCTAAAGTTCTAAGCAGTGCAAGCACAGCCAGCAGCTTAGTTTCACATTAAGTACTACCTCTCCAAATTTACCATTTCCTGACTGAAGAGGCAACATAGTGAAGACTGTGGTAAGAGGATCAACACAGTAAAAAACAAACAAACAAAACACCTCTCAAAGAACCCAGACACAACCCACAACCACTCCTTATACCCAACACTCTCCAGGAAGGTGGGGATATTTTTGCAGCTATGTTAAGATCAATGCCATCCCAGGAGATGCTGTGGCTAGGAGATGCTGTGGCTCTGAGAAACTACAACACGCATACAAAGCCATTCTTCCAAAAAGCAAAAGCCATCAGGCATTTTGCCATAAAGCAAAAAAAGGTCTTACAAGACAAGGCACTGTTCAAAACAACTGAAGCAACATTGCAAGGTGCAGGAAGTATTCATGTTCAACCTCAAAATTAGAGTAGTTGAACCAAAGTTACAAAAGTACGACTTCACCATTAAGAGTTTTGTGACAGGGCATTGCTGGACCATGAAAGCCACATTTATAAATAAGACTGCATATGAAACTCCATTGCCAAATTTCCAGCTTACGTGAAAATAGTAAACATGAACAAAAAGATTTTTTTTCTCCCATAAGAAAAGAAGATCTTCCAAACGCTTCTAGGGTGTCATTATGAATTTCAGCCAACTCCCATTTCAGTTGCTCTTCCATACACATGTGAATTTCAGGTAACTGATCCAGCATATGTTGCTGCTTATTTTTCGAGTGAAGAAGCTGCAGCTATGAAAACTTACTGCTTTCATTTGTTTATATTTTTAGCAAAACGCTGGGGAAGGCAGTCCAAACTTGAAGCACCTTCTTTACAGACTTTTATTGTTCATGCTGGAGAGTGGTTAGAGAGGGAGACAGGAGAATGATGTGAGGTTTTTTGTTTATAAGAGGCTAAGCAAAACTGGTTTTATGATCCTTTCTCTCATTGCATCAAATTCATAAAAAATTTTTTTCATGCAGAAGTTAGGAAAATTTGAGAACAAGTACACAGATATTACAGATAACATGATATCATCTGAGGAAACTTGGTCCTAAGTTCAAGGTTCTGAAAAAAGGAAACATGAAACAAATTCAGAAGTAGTTTGTTAGAGGATGAATAGCAGCATTACTCTCATGAATTCTGCCTCCAGGAATTTTGTCATTCTGTATCAAACTGTTTTTCTACTCCTTTTTTTGCTTACTTCTAGATTTTTCCAGTTAACTATCAGCGATGAAGCAGATTTCTGAACAGGTGTTCAGAAAGAATATTTGTCAGTTCTTAGAAAGTCCTAGTGCTTCCCTAATTCTTTGAATCCTGTTTAAGAGAATCCAATCTAGTAGTTTCGAGGGTCAAATCATGGTGAGTCAACATTAGAAGAGGGCATTCTTACTTTCATTTTAAAGAGGAAAAATGCCTTTATCTCACAAGAATCAGAGAAGCAGTGTTCAAATGGGATACTCATGTCAAGCTCAACAATAGTTTGTTGCTAGCTGCGGAGACCAGCACTGTCTAGGAGAAAGATCCAAGTCTGGATTTAATCTGAAGCCTCTTCCACATGACTACACTGGTGTCTTCTAGCCTTGCAAATCTTACCCTTCTCCCCAGATGCTTACTCCATGCATATGTGCACACTCAGGTCTGTAGATTAGCAAGACTAGTCTGTAAACTTCAGTATTAGCAAATTGCATTCAGAAGACCTGGTTTGGCAGCTCTGCTCATTTGAGTCTAAGGAAGCCAATAATTAAAATGATACATCTGTCACTGGAAATTTAGAGGATGTACTTCAAATACATAATAAAATTCATCCTATCATCTTCTATTAGATGTATTACCTTTTAACCTTGCTAGTAAATAGCCTAATCTTTTACATGAGAATTACTGCTTAACAAAGAAATCTCAAAGAAAGAAAGAAAACAATTATTAAACCAATTTCAGTGCAACACTAGAGGCATTCCAAATGACCTCCTGGTGTTGTAAATTTTAGGTTGTTTGTGTGAAAAGAGGAGGTTGCATTAACAATTATGTTTGTTACCATTTCAAACTACCTTTTTTAGGGTTAATAATCTCAAATGCTTGCAAAACAAGTGAAAATCTTAAGAAGTACTGAAAATACTTATATTAGACACTTTTATTTCCATTTGTTCACCTTATCTTGGAGTCTAAGAAATTCACAACTTTAACATAACTTTAACATATGAACTCCAGCTACAAACAACAAAGAATTTAACAGAAATTAACTAAAATGGTTGCATTTAAAGAATGGCAAGCAGACATCCACCCATTTCATAGAAATTAATTACGTTTCTTCAGTGAAGAGCATCTGTTTCATGAAAGTAGGACAAAGGCTGGAATGCAGTACAGCCTTTCACATCTAATATTAACCAGATGACCCACGATGACCTGGAACAACATAACTCTGATTCTATTCAACTAGCTGGTAACAGGACCTCCATAATTTAGCTGTCTTGACATCAACACTTAAAAACAAACTACATATTTTTGAAGTGACTTTTATTTACAGAGAGCAAAAATAAACATTTTCAGGAGAAGTTTTCACTTTTCACTTCCAGACCACTTCAGTTGTTGCACTTAAGTTCTCTTCAGTTTTGCCCACTCTCTCTCGTCAGAAGGTAATTCATGCACAGACACCTAATTTATTAACTTCGAACGCAGTGCAAATCAAATGATGAAAAATATAAAGTTTGTTAAAACATGCATATTCAATAAATGCAGACTATACACCATATATTTTTATTTAGCTAACAGAAAAACAACCCGACTCTTTTCAAACTTCTGCACATGCATTACTGACCATAATGGGTACTGCACTTTTGTAAGCTGGCCTACCACTCACTCAAAACTCTAAATTTCAACATGCATTTTTAGCATTCTGCTACATCACTTTATATTATGACAAATACTATAAATAGAAACCAAGACTAATGTCTAGATCTGGTTTAGTACAGTGATAGCATGATTTGATACTAAAAAATTTCGCTGAGAAGAAAGGGACATGTACTAAAAAAGGTTAAATGGTTGTGTTTGCAACCACAAGAGTAAGAAAAAAGACTGTATTGAAGATGAACTACACAAGGCTAATTAGCTCAGCCATAGCACCATGATGTTTCTAGTTCCCAGACTTGTTTGGAGATCTCTACTTTCAGCCTCGTAACCTAGATATACTATAAGCTGATGAACCTTAACTACTCAAAAGGTATACTTAATGTAGAATAAGACAAGCTCAACACAAGAGTTAGTGCAGAATAAAGAACTTTGCTTTACTTCATACTTTGTCTCATCGTATTTTGCAATGAGAAAGCCCCAAAAATGAAAAAGTTGAAAGATGTTTGCCAGCAGGCCCAGCAATAAGACAAAACATTTAAAGAGCCAATAGTCACCATTTAGCCAACATTTTATGTGGCTAAAAGCTTTATATCACTTTACTGAATACATTTTAGTACTTGCACAATCTCAACAAACAAGAGGTTTTGATTTGCTGGAGTCATCAGAAAATTTAAAAGCATGCACAAGTGCAAACTGCAAAATAGTAGTACTTATTTAACATATCCATTCTGGGATGCAGCTGCTGATAAATAAGCATAGATAAAATGGTCCTATTATATGTATGAGATTTCTATACAGCAATTACTTAAGATATACAGTTTATGCACTTGACAAATTGAAAAAAATGCCAACACTCTTGTGTGACTGAATGACTTTTCACATACTGTGACTGCATCTTTGAATTTTCAGGAACAGGTATGTAGCACGCACATGGACTATACCTACAATTCAAACTGCAATTGCAAAAAATTACAGACCACACACAAGTAATTCCATCACAGTAACAAAATCCTGATTTTATCTGAGCATTGATACCAATGCTTATGTGTTTCACAATGAAAATACACAGAATTGCAAATAATACAGTCCCACACAGATTAAAAGATACAATCATCTTTGATTCAGTTTAGATAACTGGTTTCATGACAGAAGAGTTGGACTTCAGAATTTTATTTATTTTTTAAATGTTGCCAGCAAAGTTTTCTACACACTTGGGGTGTGGCTGGCAAAAAAAAAACCCAAACAACTTGTTTCCTGGATATTGGGAATATTTACATACAGTCAGCTAAATAACTGAATTAGGTTAATCAAATAACATGCAATAATTGCCTTATTTTCTTGATAATTTATTTTCAGTTTTGATATAGACAGATGTACCCAAACACAATTCTGTGTCTATCTTATAATTTCTATTTAATTCCCCTATGTTTGCAATGTCATGCACAGATAGAGGTTTTCGAGGGGAATTAATCATGACAAACACTACGAAACAACTCTTAAAAAAACATTTGTATCATTATCATAAGCCTGTATAGCTTTTGAGCTCAATTTAATTAGAATTGATGAACCACAGATAAAAAAGTTAAACCCAAAGGTTCCGAGATCCCATTATCAGGGAAAAGAAAGGGAAAGTACTCAGTTTACTTCAAATATGAAGTATTTCCTTTAATTTACATATTTGGAAGAAAGATTTCAGGTTTTTTCCCTCTTCACAGCGAGTTTAAATTCTCTATACACATCTATTTAGTTTTAATCTGAACTCTGAAGTATGAGTAGTCTAAAGTTGTACTGAAGAATCAAACCGAAGTCATACTCTATACTGAAGTTATACTAAGGAGTTTTGCTTTAACAATATTTGAGAGTAAACAGTTACTGTAACTGTGGCAACTGGAAAACTATGAAAACAAAGTGAAAGTCTGCTAATATCAAAAGAAAGTATCTAAGAACTTAAAGTGGTTGCAGCCACAGCAAAAGCAGAGATATTGTTATGAAAAACAAGGTAATTCTCTATTGTACCCTTCTCACAACCTGTATCCCTTCCATAGGTACAATGGAAGTTAAGTTGTTCTTCGTTGTCTAATTTTTTTACTAAATTAGACATTAATGTTTAGTGTTAACTCCATTATCCTTACCCAAATCTAAACAAGTCAAAAAAAAAAAAAAAAAATCCCACAAACTTTACTTTGTCTTATGTCTCAGGTAAGAAAACCCTGGGTTGAAGTTTCAGATGAGAGTGGATTCCTCATGTTTTGGCCCGAGACAGATGACAATTTCATGTTTATTCAGAATTCCTCTTCTTCAACTGATTTAATACATTGAAAATATAAAGTCTTATGTCAGCACACTGATATAAGAAGAACAAAAAACACTAAAAACCTAGACAATGCAGGAAGACGAGATGAAAGAGCAGATTAAAAGAGAATAAAAGCTGAAAATAGAATACAAAGCATAAGCGACCTTGGAAATCAAAGAATGTTGAGGGAAAAAAATCATTTTCTCACAAATAAAAATGCAAAAATATTTTATGTTTTCTTTACATTGTGGTATCTCCTTGGATTAGAAAAGTAACCTTATATATGGTGTTATCTTGCACTTCATGTATAAATTATTCATTGCAATGTAAGCAAAGGGAAAAAAAACTACAATCTCAATAATTTGAAATAGAAAAGTTACCTAAAACTCAGTACCTAGTTCAGATCTCTCCCCATACTGGTAATAAGCAGGGAAAAAAAAACAAAACCAAAAACAAAAAATGACCTAGCATTATTTTAATGTACTCAGAAAGCAAATCTGAGCTTTACTGATGCTTTTGGAATCATTGTGTTTCCCAGCATTTACACAGAACAGATGATAAAAATTCAGCTTTATTTCTTATTTGCTCTGTTTTGAAACAATAACAACCCTCGCTCTTCCTCTGATCTGAGGATCAACTAACATCCATTTTCTAAAAATTATTTTGGAATGTTTTAGAAATCACAAGACATTTTCAGTGCACGCGGCTTAAATTAGATTTTCAAATAGCATCTGTAACTTAGAAAAATCTCTCAGTAAAACACCAGTAGCTCTAACACCTCATTCCTTCACATGTTCATACTTAGCTGTTTAGAAAGGAGTGGGCTGGTGCAGAAAGCCTTAGAAGTGGTCCTTCGTTTATTTATTGACAGCCCAGACCCGTCTAGAATACAGCATACAAACTGTTGATTTTATTTGTTTTGAATCAGAAGAATTGAAAAGTAACTACTTGAAATAAATTCTGTCTCTCTTTCCAGCCAAATGCTTCTTTAGGGGGACACTTCCATATAGGAGGACTTGATTCAGGAGTCCAGCACCTTCCTGAAAAAGAGGAAAATACTGCAAAAATGCAGTACTTCAAATATTCATAAGTATGTGCTAATCCACAAGCCAAACTGCAGGTTGTGGGAGAAAGCAGAAACTTTTTAAGGTAGCTAGTTTAATAATTTTCAGTTTATAATATGCATTCAGAAGCCTTCTGCACACTTGTACCCAATTACAGTTAGCAATGCATATTAATCTATTAACGCACCCCCTTTGAAAGTAAATAGTCTGCTAACCCATGCAAATTGAACCACTATCTCTTATATACAATTCTAGAATAAGCAAATACTAAGCACTGAATTAACTATGGCAGTGAGTTTTTATTAATAGTTTTTAATGGTACATACCAAAAACTTTGTACAAAGTATATTAACACATACAGTATACTACTTAAATGTGGCTTCTGCTCCAGGGTCAAGAATACTTGATTGTCAGGAATGAAAAGGGATTTTTAAAATTATTTCTTTGTGAATTAGAGTTGTTTCGGGTTTATTTCCAGTTTCCAAAAATAAATCAAAACACGTTTTGGTACTTTTCAAACATTGGAACAACAATAACTACAGTTGTGACACTGAAATCTTAAAAAATATAAAAAACATAAAAGGAATTATTACTTTAAACCGTGGTAGAAATTAATTTGCAATATTATGGGTATTATTTGTATATTTCACAAAATCTCTAATCTGAGAGTAAAAGCATTTTATGCTTACTCATGAACAATCAAAAAGTAAAACCAAACTTTGTGCTTCAGATTACTCTCTATATTGCAGCACTTTAGAAGGAATAGGGGAGAGAAACTGCAAGAAAAAGTGTTTTCGCACTCCCCCATTTGTGGCTATTAACAGCTACAGCTTATTTTTTGAATAAGCAATTACCTACTTAGAGCAAACACATTCATAAGTTTGACCTAGCTAGAGCACATTTTCATCACTTTTTCAGTACAGAAGTATATCTTCCCCTTCTTTTTTAACTTCCATCTGTTCTTTCAACATTCCTGTTTAAGCAGTGGTCAATGAGAGGCACTCTCTACCAAAGTGCTACATACTGAAGTTGGATTATAATTAGACACTTATTATTCTGCTGCAACATTGAACACTGATATAACAAATCTATCTGGATCCCAGGCAGTTCATTATAGTCTAGCTTCACTATTTCCTATTACAGCATTAATGGCATTGAGACAAGATGGTGATTAAAACTTTGTATTTTTTGTAGATGGAAGAAAACGTAATAAATTGGTTTTCTTGACTAATTAATTGTGCTTTATATACTGCTACTACACAGTTACAACAAATTTCTTCCAGCTATTATTGATGATCTCATTGTGCTGTTAACAAATTAGTTCCAAAATGTTTAAGAAGCCAACAATGGAAAAGGATTAAAAGGTTCACGCATCTAATCATGCTAAACTGATCTGACCAAATAATCCTGAATATACAGCCAAGCAGAGAGTCAAAAAAATTATTAGAATTCACTCTGAAGTCATTCAAACTGAGAATAAAAGGAAGTATATCACCATGCTGAATAAAACTAAACCATTTGTTGGATGCAAAAGTTCTTCTACATAAAATAGAAAGTGTTGTACTGTGCAGTTATTAGCTCACAAAGTAGCATTCTCAATGAAATCAGAAACAATAACTTCTTCAAACATTTAAGAGAGCTAAATTCATTCTGGAAAAGTAGTAGCCTGGTGTTCTCAGTCCATACTTAAGAATTCAGCTAAGCTACAAAGATGAAAGAACAGCACCACCTAGTTCTCTATTTAAAGTTTTCAAATATTATCATCCATTGATTTATTTTTGTAATCTATATTCACATATGTGTGTGTATTCTGCAATGAAATCTGTCACATTTCCATAGGAAACAATACTAACAAGTTTGTCAGGAGTTATTAAAGCATCTGATGTAGATACTTTACAAGTGTATTCTGTGGGGAAAAAAAAAAGCTTGCATATGCAAGAATGCTAGAAACTTGTAATAATACAAATATTGTTCTGAAGCACCATAAACATTGAATGGATTGCTCATCCATCCCTAATATTACTTGTGGGACCATTTCTCTAATTTAACCAAAACATTGTATTTGATTGATTCCCCTGTGCAGTAGTCTGACTTTATAGTACGTACATGTGTTCCAGATGCAAAAAATATATTCATGATAGAGACATCACGAGAGCCTCAGTAACATGTTTAAAACACTAATTATAGCTCATACAAGTTAATTCATATTTACTTTTCTACAATGCAAAGAGCAAAAACCTTTCAGAAATGAGGTAGATATTTTAGTTGTTAGTTGGACTGAAAGTTTTCATGTGAAGCATTTCCCTACTAGAGAAAGAGAGGTGTGTATTTGAACAATCCAGAAGTTTACCATGACACAACAGCAGCATCTAAGCAGCTACCTACTCCTATCGTACAGACATCTTAACCAAGTTTTACTAGCATAGCTGCCTGTGTTTCAATTTGATAAGCACATAGCTACACATGCAGAATAGTCTATTTTTCTAGACATGCTATATTTTCTAAGATCTCACTCACATCAACAGGACATAATAGCAGTGGAACTTTATTTCTGAAGACATCTTCTGTTTTGACATTGATATTCATCAGTCAACTCTGATTGCTTATACTAATATACACTGCACTAGGTATTTTCTGTAAGGCTCTTAATTGAAATAAAGCACCAGTGACATTGATACTGTGACTATTCTGGATAGTAGTGCATTTTGCATTGCGATGGCATGTCTTGTAACGTTATGGAGAAAATGGGAGTTAACTGCACCTACAAAGTGTTTTAGCTGCATTTGAACGAAAAGTTCAAATCAAATAATTGCTTTATCTAACTTAGAACAAGGAAAATGAAATGCAGCTACATTGAAATGTTCTCGTGTAGCACATTTGCATTAATCTGCTGAAGTTCATCTAAATGCCCATTTTTCATATGGTAGCTTTTAAAGTATTTTCAGCTCTCAAATTTGACCCTTCCTACCAATGCCTGTAAGAAGTCTTCCATGCTGTACCGATGCAAAAAAACAGGCTCTTGACAGACAAAAATGACTCGAGCCTTATGACTACCTCACTAGAAAGCTTCTGTAACTGGTGCCCCTGGCAGGAGTCAGGCCCCAGTGCCAGGGACTGACTCCCACTGGCTCCCCTCCTCACTTCTGTTAGTGCACATTTGAGGAAGGTAGAGAGAAGTAGGGGGAAGAAAAGAAAACAATAATTAAAAAACTAAAGAAATCTAAGCCTCTTATCACATCCCTCCCAGGTATTTTCTCCTCCAAGGTAAAGAGAAGGATGTCCTCTCATAGCTTCCACAGAATGCACTTGCCCTAAAACCTTCACTTGTTGCATTTAATTTCCTGGGGAAAGGAAGAGGTGCAGAGTCATAGCAGGAGAAAGATGAAAAGGTATGCTGTATCCTGCAAGCTTGAAGTCATATAGTGTTTTGTTCCAGCCTAATCTTCATATATGTCTTGGTCTTTCACAGCAAAGGCTTTTGTGGGGTAACTCTGGAGGGGATGTTATATTCTTAGAGAAAATAAGTTGCCCCATTCCCTGTCCCCCATCTACCTACCTACCTACATATCATCCATGAAGGCTACTTAGGTGTTGGCATGGCATACCTCACTTGTTGCAAAGTTGACACATTAATGTAAACAGATTATATAGGATCGAAATTTGAAGTCTTTATCCTCACAATCTTAAGAAGGGAAATCCCTTCATGCATAGAGAGTAGGGCTATTGCTCTTTTCCCACTTAAAGTCTTGCAGCAGCAAACAGAAGAAACAAAGTTTGGTTTTCTTGACAGGTATCCTAGGCAGACAAGGCCTGCAGGGAGATTACTCTGCATTTATCTGTGACCAGTTAGTCACCTATTTTGAAATTTCTTTCTGAAGATATTTTCTTTCTAGACGTTCAAATGACAACAGTTTTTAATGACCAACTAAAAGAAAAAAGCCTATGATATTAACAATTCATTAAATAGGAAATTTTCATTTGTTCACTTTTATAGACTACTGGATTCTGTTTTCCTGTTGGGATTTACAGTGTATTTCAGTTTGCAATAGGCATAATCTAATGAACATTAAATGCATCTGCACTTCCAAATCCTGCAGTACAAATGTCACAGTAAATGAAGAATACCCCTTATAAAACATGTTGAACTGCCTTCTTTATCCAGATTTCCTATTACTCCATCTCGCATCAGATTAGGAAAAAACTGTGGTTTTGTAGAACAGAAGTATCACTTGCTCTTCTAACAGACAAATGCAAGTCACTTAAAACTATCTTATATTCCAAGCTATTTTGAAATTACATCAATCTTGTGTGTTAAACATATGTGAACATCCCGTAAATAAATCCTTAAGCCATTGAGATTTTTATGTACCATAAATAAAAAAAAATGGCACATATATTTCTGTTGATTATATGCCTTCCCCACCACCTCCAAAACTCACCATTCAGAACACAGCAAAGCAATAATGATTTATCATTTGCAAAACAAGGATGACTTACGAAGCAGAAAACATTTTAATTTTAGTCTCATCCAATTCTAAAACTCAAACTTATTTTGTGGGGAAAATACTGAAACTATGTGAGCTCTGGACCATTCTTTACAGAGTGAGTGAAACTTATTCACTCTAAGAATGGCATACATTTTGTATTTTACATACTAAAAAGGAGCATTAACCAGCAGTTTGTGACCCACAAACTTCACATTTAGTGAGGAGAGAGATGCCAAATACTTGACAAGGAAGTTCCAGATAAGGTAAGGAGAACATTCTGAAGAAGCTGGGCAAACGGTCAAGGTGCTAGCCCATAACTTACTTATACACTACTTGTGTTCAAATACACATTGTCTTGATTATGTTCATATAAGCAGCAGTCAAGATATATCCCAAGACTGTAACATGTTAGATTCAGGACCCCAGCCTTTAGAGAAAGCCCAGCCTATAAAGCTAATTCACTGCTAATTTGTTTTTATACCAAAAGATGACAGACAGTGTCTTTTAGTAAGTAATATCCTAGTAATTGTTAGACTTGATATTTACATTCTGAAAAGCTTCTCCATGTTAGGTGTTGCTAATTTTGCTACAATTGGTTTTAATTTAAAATTGAAGGAGTTCCCTTTGGACTGTACAGTTATCAGTTTTCATTAACCAGAATGATCATTAAACAAGATGGTACTTATAGCTTCTTCCATATTAGTCCAAATTTCACCTATTTTTCGTAGTATTGTAAGGCCACACTATACAAGCCTGCAGACATCAGTAACATTATTAGAATCTGCAAGTGCAGTGGAAAAGTTGAAAAATGGGAAAGTTACGAGGAAACTGCAATGCCATGTTTACTCTAATGAACAAGATATTTCACATGTCACTTAAACTCTTGAAAAATTGCAATGTTATGTTAAGGTTTCCTCCAAACATGCAGAAAAGAAGTTCTCTCATTTTCACAATCATTTTAGATGTTAACAAAAGAATTCATGTAAAGGAAATACTACAGTATGTTCCAGTACATTATACATCTCATGACCTGCCACAGATTGGAGATACTCTGTTAATCCTTGATTAGTCATCAGTTTAGTGAGTTATATCTCCAGTCACTGCATTTATTTTCCAATTTGCAAACAGCTGTGGTTCAACATTTTTTGTATTTGAAGATATAAAAAATTTCTTTCAGTTGATGATCTGGAGTGTGAACAAGTGTTTTCAGATATCAAATGAAGTTTTACTTTTTCTGTATAAACTGTGCAAACCAACGGAGACTTCTTCACTGTTCTTCAATTTACATCCATCAATGTGTCACAATGAACCACCAACTAGCATGTCAAGATTTAAACTTCACATATGAAAAACATATTAACGCTCAGGGAAGAAGGAAAAAAAGCCTTTGAAAGGGATAAATATAAAATGAGCTTGACAGTGGAACATATTTTGTACAATCTTTTAATTAACAGAAATTTTTAATATTGAACTCCAGCTTGATTTTGTCGATACCATCTCATTGCTTTTGCTTGATATTTTGTTACAGAAAAATATTCAGTACATAACAAATTTGTATTGCAAAGTAACATATTTTTTCAGTAGCAAATTCAATGACCTTAAACCCTACATAATTCTAAAAATTGATTGCTTCTGCTTCAACTAGCACAGCTTTTCCCCTCGTTAGGGACTAAGCAGAACAGCCTCCCTGCCTTATAGCATAGCAGGAATAAAAGCAGGTCAAGTTACACTGATAATCCAGCAGATGTAGGTCAGTTGGGGATAAATATCGGAACAAATGGAAAATACCAAAGTGCCTACTACAACTGCTGCTTAAGACTTAGATGGGTCAGTATAGGTGCGCTGGCCTGTTCAGCTTCTGCCAGAAGAAGTGGCAATAATGCAATGCATTATATATTGATGATATCCAGAAAGGCATAACTGTATTTTCATATGTGGTCACAAATTATCACTCAGGTTACTTTAGCTAAATTTGGCAATTGAATCACTATGATTAGAATCATTGTTTGATTAATATTGTGGTATACAAGAAGTTTAAAATAAAACAAGAATATTTTCACCTCTAACATAAGAAAACAGTCTCTCTCACACTATTTTTCCCATCCAACAAAGAAAAAGACAGGTAGTCAACAAACTGTTTACAGAAAGATGACGACAGAGGAAATATCAAAGCTATGCAGACAGCCACTGCATATATGACGACAGGTGCTGTTTTACAAATAACCTAAACCTTGCCAACTCCATTCACAGAACAAAGAATAAGTTGGAGAGGAGTTCAGTAATATATCTCTATGTGAACAAAACTTTATATATATGCATATACACACAGAGAGAAACCTTCAGCTCTGAAAAAGCTTTATGGATTCAAATTGAGAAACACAGACTATACACTGATTATTTTTCTAGAACTGAAGAGCAGCTGCCTATGGACAGTTAATATTCTTTAAAGGCTAAATTGAGTATTACAAAATAGAAAGGAGTTAAATTTATGAATTGATAGTAATGTAAAGCCATATTAACAGTGATTCGCTGCTACTTAAAATGTGAAAGCTATAAAAGCATTCACACTCTCCAAGAGCCATTTGATTAAACTAGAAAGCAGTAAATACAACTCAACTCGTGGTTAGGAAGAAATAGTCTTTCCCTCAAAAATCCCAAACTTGTCAGACAGCAAGAACACTCCTGAATAAGGCTTACATAGATCCCAAGATCTCTGCTTTGCAAATAAAAGGATGGCAAAGGAAGCAAGTATGATTTTTTTTTCACATTTACAGATGTTAGTGAAAGAAGATAGGACGATAGGTAGGCAGACATTGTTAAAAGAATAAACAGGGAGTCTTCCAGTCCATCTACAACGAAAATAACTACCTACATTCTTCACTAAATCCTTTATGCCTGTTCCAAGTTCTCCA
Organism: Calonectris borealis; assembly: GCF_964195595.1. NCBI lineage: Eukaryota > Metazoa > Chordata > Aves > Procellariiformes > Procellariidae > Calonectris > Calonectris borealis. The sequence goes on from NC_134312.1 coordinate 104,694,952, forward strand.
TGTTAGAAAGACCTACATGCAAAACACTAGTATTAAAAGAGAGCACTGGAAGATGCAATACATAGCCTCCAGTGTTAGCACTCTGCTTTGTCATTGAAATAAATGTTCTCTGCTTCTTCCTCTCCCCTCTTAAAATGCTATTATGATAGTATCCTATGTATTAACATTTAAAGCACCCATCCTGAGCTTATTGTGCATTAACGTAAGGGAAATTGTAAACATTTGGACTTTGCCTTTAATTTTCATTTATAAAATGAAGAGAAAAGATCCTGGAATAGGTTCATAGAAAAAAACAAACCAAAAAAAAAAAACACCACCACAAACCAAAAACCGCAACATGAAGAATCCTTGCAAAGACACCCACATTCATTTTTCAAAATACTCAATTCTTTTCAAAATGTTTTCATTATGTAAAAAGATAAGTTGTTCAAGGGCAGATTCCTGAGAAAAATCATGATTTTACAAGTTACTCCTTGCCACTGGAACTTGATATTTGCCTTTCTTCCTTTCAAACGCACCTCAAAAACTCCTTGAGAAGGAGGGATATGCTCATTAAGATCATACTTAATATTGATACAATCCCAGAAGAGACACGTACTAAACTACGTCTAATAGTTTTACCATTCCACGTGTTTTGGAATGTTTAATTTAAAAAGCATGTCAGTGGCATTCTCTCTAGAGAAGACCCTCCATTGTTTTGAACGTGTCCAACAGAATTAGCCTGTCGTTAGATTCATGGTTTAAAACCAAATTGAAGTATTCCTTCTTTGTCTTGGAGAAGGCATTAAGAGGACAATGACAGCATCTTCTATTTCTACTTTTTAAATATTAGATGAAGAGGGAATCATCGTTCTAACATAGTCAACCACGCTCTGGTTATACTGCTATTCTCTTGGCATCTCTACCTGATGTCCACGTCCACCTCTTTACCATATTAGCGTAACAACATTTAGCTGTCAAGACAATCCCTATGCATACAGCATTGGGTTGCCAATATTTTGCTAACAGAAATCCTACTGAAAATTCAAAAGATATTGAGTAATGTATGACAACTTTGTCTTAAATCAGCTTAGATGATCTAAGAAGTAGCCATTTGCAGATTTGCTTTTTTTTTTTAAATTCTGCTTGTAATAGATCTGGGGTTATGAAAAAAAAAGTCTCACCCGTAAGCAATTATCTGTCTTCACTTATTTGTTGCATCAGTGATCACAGTTTCAGACAAATTAAAGTGTCCCTACATTATTTTCAGTAGTAGACAGGTTGCAAGCATTTGAAGTGTCTGAAGAAACCATATTGAGAAGGTTTGCCTGGCGTTGGCAGAGAACTGAAAGTGGATCATTTGCTACCACATACAGCACTATCCAGTGTCTTCTCAGAAGCAGAACACATTAAGGCATTAGATGCCATTTGCATTATCACACAGCAGGGGGCTACAGCAGCTACAATTCCAGGATAATCTTAACCCCTATCTGTATACTGTGAATCCAACAAAACTATTTTTAATGTTACAGTTTCTCACGTGTTAACTCTTTACAATAAAGAGCTTACTTATCAGGTTGCATAAAAACAGCTCAGATGATGTACTTGAGTTATTCTATATACATGCTGTCTTTCAACTGTTAAATTTTGTCCAACGAAAGTTAAATTCATGAAGCAGAAAAAACAATCAGAAGGAAACAAAAATGTAAACATACGTAACAGTTTAACCGCTTGGGACATCGTTTAAGTACTCCAGAATCATTGCAGTGCACAAGCTAAGAACAACAGCAGCCAGAGATCCTCCTATTTTCACAGCAAACGCTGGAGAGGGCAGAGCAGACTAACATCATACCCGGGCTCAGCTGACAAACTGCTTCTCAGCTCAACATGTTATTACTCCCTCTTCCACCTCCATCGCTCCCCTTTCACAGCAAGCAGTTGACACTGGGCTCTTTTACTTCTTGTCTGCCTCCTTTCCGAAGGGACTGCTTGCTGTTAATGCTATTCCACGCACAAGCTGAGAAGCATTATTCTATGTCCTCTTCCCTCAGCTGATGCTTCATCAATACTCAGGACAGGTTCCTTAGGCAAGTCTCTCCACAGATCATGCCAGAAAGGCACACTTCCATACAGGACACACGTCAGCTTGACTCTTTGTCACCTTGTCTTTAAACTTAATTAGCTTCAGTTTCACTAACAGGAACCATCCTTAGTTACAATCCAGAAGTGCTTCGAATCCTCAGAACAAAGATCTTATTCACATACAGAACTGATGAAAAACCCATGTATCCCATGGCCCACCAACAGAAAATCTCAGGAATCTAACAAATCCATTGAGCCACTTCAAAACACAGTTTGGGGAAACAAAGCAAGCCAACAGGAAAAACTACTTTTAAATGCAGGTATAAAGCTGCCAACAAGGAATGTGTCCAATATGGTAACTGTGTCTGCTAATTGTGCCAAAATAAATGGCAGAAACTGAAAAAACAACGTTTATGAAGTAGCACTATAAGGTGGACTAAAAGAATTTGGTATTTTGTTAGATACAGTCACTGTTCAGGACACTCTTCTCCTAGAAAATATTTACTCATCTTCTTCTCCATTCTCCTTTACCTTAGGAGAAAAGGATAGTAGAAATTATTTCCTCTCACTCCTGCCTGAGGGTTACAGGCTCTTTACATCTCCCTCCCCCCTTTTTTTTCCTTTATAGTGCCCAGCAAAAGTGCCTCCTGAAACAGCACTCTGCTGAAGTGCAGTATACAGAGTGCCTAGGTATTTTTGATTGCAGTTTTAATCAAGAGCTGAGAAAATTATTTTGTGAGAAGCTGAAAAGAGGGAGATGTTTTATACACACGGAGGGCAAGCTGGGTAACATGTTAGGCATCCCTTTTACCCATCTGCAAGGGCAGGCCCAATCTGGTTATTTCCACACAGTCGGATTTGTATTACACTCCTTTTCCTGCGACATGTTTTTTACCTGATGCAGTTCACAGAGTTACATTTTGCCTGGCACACTCCCTAAACTGCTGTGAAAGACATCACTGTTTTTAATCACCGGTTTACTCTCAAAACTGCGATGCGCTGAATGCAGCTGATTGCATCTTAGGAAAGATCAAATCCTCCTCCTCCAGCAGCAGCCCCGATTTTATTGGTGACAGAAAGTCAGTCCAGACGCCCCCCCCCTCCTTTGCAGGGCAATGAATTGACAATTCACAGGGAAATGTAAAAGGCAGCGAGGAGCCAACCCCCAGGTGCAGCCCGCCACACATGCCCCAATAAATAATCTTGTATAGCACCAACACAGCGGCTCCTTGTGCAGTGACGTACAGGGCAACTCATAAACGTTGGTAAAGAATACAAATAATCCGCCCGATGAAACTGTCCCCGGCAGTTGCCAAGCGCGCTCCCCCTTCCCTCCGCTCCCGCCTCCGCCACCGGTAACTTCCTCGGGAGGTGGGGCGGGGGCACTGGGAGCGTCTGCCCGGTGGCTGAGGGGGGAGGGGGGGAATGAGGGTCGGGTGTTTCGGGCTGCCGGGCGGCTGCCTCTGCTCCCGCAGCGGGCCGCCCGCCGCTGCTCCCTCCGGAGAGCCCCCGACACATGACGCAGCCGAGGGAAACACGAAATATATTAAACTTGACGCGAAATGGCACGACGCAGGCGAGAGGGAAAAAAGGAAAAAAACCAAAAAGATATCTTACAGGGTCACTTAGTTTAATCGTCCCTTCGCTTCTCCCCCCCAAACTGAAATACCCCGCACGCCGAACGAGGGAAGGGGAGAGAGACGCCCCGCCGCCCCCCTGAGGGCTGGGCGCCCGCCGGCGAGTTGCTGCGCGGCGGCTCCCGCGCCCCGCTTACAGCCGCCGGGCCGCCTCACCCGACCCTCGCGCCCGACCGTTACCTCCCGCCGCCCCGCCCCGCGCGGGCCCCGCAGGACGGCGGGGGGGCGGCTGCGCTGCCATCCCGCCGCCGCCACCCCCGCCGCTGAAGGGGGGCAAACTCCCGGCGGCAGCGCAGTGCCGCGGGCTTGGCTGCCGGCTCGCCCTCCCACAAAGCGGGAGAGGTCTGGGGGAAGATCTCCCGCAGGCAGAGCCGGCGGTCACCGGCACGATAGCAGCGTGCCGCGGGTTTCCCTCCGCGGCGGCCGCTACCTTTGACTTGGACGGATAACGTTAAGGAGGGGGAGCGGCGGCGGCGGTGGGGAGGAGGGGGAGAGGAATACATCCAGTGTGGAAACTAGCTGCAGGATGAGCCGGCTGGAGCAGGATGGTGAAGGGATGCGCTGCCGAACCCCCGGCTCATCCGATTACCCTACCTATGGATTTCATACCTCGCATACAGACACGCGTCTCGGCGGCGGCGCGAGCGAGGCACGGTGTGTGCGTGTGCGTGTGTCCCCCGCCGCCACCCCCCGTCTCCCCGCCGGGGAGGCACGGCTGGAGCCCGCACGTTTTTCCCCGGGATGTTGTTGCAACGCACACGCTGCTGCGGCGGCGGCATTCGCACTTTCGGGGGCACGTTTGCGGCGGGCGAGCGAGGAGGTGACGGAGAGTTGAAGGGGTGATTGCAGGGGTTGGCGAGCGACTGGCGGCGGGGGGGGGGGGGGGGGAGCGGGAGAAGCGCGGAGGGCGAACGAGGGCGGGAAGAGGCTGCCGGGGAAGGGCGGGAAGGGTTAACAGCCGCGCGGCGCTTCAGCGCTGGATAGCGCTACCCGCGCGGGAGGCCGGGGGCGCCCGGGGAGGAGAGAGCGGCGGAGCGGGGGGGGGAGCCGGCAGAGGGACGAGGGAGGGCGCGGGTCAGGAGCGGGGCGGCGGGGAGGCCGAGCGGCGGGGGAGGGGCGGGGGTGGGCAGCGCGGCCGGGGATGCCCCGGGCCGCGGCGGTGCCCCCCGGGGTCCCTCCCTCCCTCCCCGCGCGCGGGGCAGGGGTGGGGAGAAGGCGGTACCTTGTACGAGGATCCCGCAGAGGCTGTAGAAGCGCAGCAGCGCGCCGGGCTTCAGCCGCATCCTGGGGGCTCCCCTCGGGCTGGGTGGGCGCCAGGCACGCAGATCCGCAGCCTCCCGCCGCTTCGCTCTCCGGGCGCTTCCTTCCCCCCGCAGGAGCCGCCGCCGCCGCCGCCGCCTCCGCCGCAGTGTCTCCCTCGCTGTATCCAGTGGGGTGAGGAGGAGGAGGAGGAGGACCAGGGTCGCGGGGGTGGATTGGGGAGGGAGGAAGAGGACGAGGAGGGGGGAGCGGCTCTCTCCGCCGGCTCCGGCGCTGCTGGGCAGGTTCAGGTTCCCCCCGCGGAGCAGTGCCGGGTGCCCCCGCTGGCTCCCCTTGCCCCTGCCGGCGTGTCCGTCCGTCCGTCCGTCCGCTCGCCTCTCCCGTCCCGTCCCGTCTCGCTGACGGGCGGAGGCGGCGGGGGGGCTGTGCTAGCACCGCGGCGAGCGGGGAGGCTGCTCCGCTCCTCTCCCAGCCGCTTGCCGGCTCGAGACACAAGGGCAATCTCCGCTTGCGAGGCTCCCCTGGCCTCGCCCCGCCCCCGCCGCCCGCCCCGTCCCTTTCTGCTTGGAGCCACGCCCCTCGCCCCGCCCCCGGCGCCGCACCCCGGCCCTCCCTGTGCCGTGGGCACGCCCCTGCCACCGCCTTGGACACACCTCCACCGGCACGGCACGCCCCTTGGCCCCCGGACCGCCCCCTCAGGTGGGTGTGTGACTGGCATCGGCGGCTCTCCAATAGAAAGTCCCCGGGTTCGGCCGGACTGCCAATGAGGCGGTGACAGAGGAGGCGCGAGACGCCAGGTTACAAAACAAACGGGCGTTTCTCACAGCCTTCAGCGGCGAGCGAGGTGCCAGACCCTACCTCCTGCGCCCCTGAGTGGCAGCCGGCTCGGGCCAATCGCAGGGAGCCCCGGCTCCGCGGCGGCTCTCCAGCCAATGGGCGGTGAGCGATGGGGGGGCGGGGGCCGACGGCGGAGCGCTGTCCAGACCCGGTTCTGAAGTGGCGGCCGGCGGCGCACGCGGCGAGGCGCGGGGCTGCCCGGCAGCGGCAGCGGGCGCCTGAGGAGAGCCGGCGCCGCCCCGGGGCAGAGCGCGCCGGGCAGCGGGGCGGGCGCGGCGCTCGCGGCTGGCACACCGGCGGCGCGGGGCGGCGGGGAGCCCAGGCGCCGGGAGGCCGCTCCCACCCCGCCCGGGGGAGGAGCGGCAGGTGTCCCCTCGCCGCGCGTCCCGGCCCTCACTGCCCCGGGGGCCGGCTGCGGCCTGACCGTTAACGCCCGCTAGCGCTGCGCGGGCGGGGCGGGAGAGCCCCGGGGGCGGCGTGGCGCTGGGAGGCCTCCCTGCGCGGCGGGGCGAGGCGGGTCGCCCCGCAGACAGCCGCCATCCGCGGCCGGATCGGCGGCCGGGCGGGAGGGAGGGGAGGGCAGGCGGGCGGGACAGGCATTAGCCGCCGCCTGGCGCCCACCGTCCTGCCGCGACTCGGGAATGAGCGGGGCCCGGCGCCCGCAGGCAGGCGGGGCCGGGCGGTGGGGGCGAGGCGCACAGGCGGCGGGGCCGTGGGATTGGGACGCCAGCGCGAATCTAGCGTCCCCGCCGCTGCGCGGAGGCGGAAGTAACTCGCAGGGGACGGAGAGGAGGTGCTCGGGCCGCATCGCCAGGGCCGGCGCCCCGCCCGCCTCTCTCAGGCTGCAGGCCGCCACCGCCCGCATCGCCGGGCGGGAAAAACGGGGGGAAGAATCCGCGAGCTGCGGCCAGGGCCAGGCGCTGTGGAAAGGACCCAGACGGTTTGCTTCCGGTCCTTACAAGGGAGGCGTAAAGCACCTTCTCCTCCCTCTGTTTTTCCTCCCGTCTCCCCGAAAGCAGCAGATGAAAGACTGGCTGAGTCGCCTGTATCCTCAGAATTAAACACGTATAGAATTAAACATCTTCCCCACAGCAGCGGTAAGACCAGCTCCTCTTGTGAGGTGCCCAGACAATGGCAATAAGGAACTTTCTGGACTTTTCGCAGTGTTGCCTGGACTCTGAATGGCTTGGAGAAAGTTTTTTATTTGAAGGCTTTCTTTGGGAGGGTTTGTAGCATTCAGCTAGTAGTCCTAAATTGCTTACAGTCTAAAAGATAAGACACTGAATGTAAGAAGTCCAAGACGTCAGACTACTACTTCATGTTTGCATGTTTGGTGTTTACCACTGTATCATTCACCCTTTGCCAAAACCTCTTAGTGAAATCAGAATACCTTATATTTAAGTTGCTGGATCTGACTGTAAATGTCTACGGAGGGAATTGTGTTGCCTTATCTCAGAGAAAGCAGGATTCCCCTGCACCCAAGCGCTTATAATGATCAGGTGTTTCTCCACTTCTGGTTCCATTCTTTTTCTATTGAGATTCTCCAACACGATGCAGTATGTTTTCCACAGTACCTGTCTCAATTTCCACCTTGACGTCCCATTCTTTAACACCAGAGAGCTTTACTGAGAGGGTGCGTGGTCTCAGATCATTACGGAAGTGCTAACTGTTGTCAACTTTACCTTAAAGAACTGGCTCTAGAGTGGGATCTGGGAAGTTATGTATTCTGTAGTCATATCTTACACTTTGTTCATTAGCAAGTGATGATTATGCCTAGCAAGAGTTGAGACTGCATCAGAATTTACATTGAGTTCCCCCCATCTCCAAAGGATGTCCAAGCACAGTACGGAATCAAATTACAGAATTACATTTTGAAGTTCTATCATTTGTATGATTTTGTACCAAATGAACATCATGTATGTCTCCATGCCTTTAGTAGGTTACTCGAACATTATCAAAGATGTTGCACTGCAATGTCCCCTAGGACAGGGAAGCATTTGACATCTGTCTCTGGTGGATGAGTAGATACTTGCTTTACTTGTTTTTTATTGCTACTGAAAAAATACACAATAGGCAAAAGTTTTACCACTGTTCTTAGGTTCAGTTCATGTAAAGCAGTAACAACAGAGCATGATTCTCAAAGTATTTTAGAAGTCTTGCAAAAAGGAACAAGTCATCATTTTTAAGGCAGCAGTAAAAATGGCGACAAATGCTAAAAAGATGCATTTTTCTGGTTGGGGGACGAAATTAAAAAAAGCAATTCTGACAAAATAAGTAATTTAAACTCTTCAATAAAGCAGGACCGTAATCCAACCTGAAGTGCTTTTGCATTAATTACGATACCTGACAACTCTGTACTTCTGACAAAACATACTTGTGATTGTAGTCTCGTTCTGGGAAGCATTATAGGAAAGACACAAGTGTCCTCCCAGCTTAGTGATTAGAAACTGTGAAAAGAGGTCCCCTGGCAGGTGTAGGAATGAAGCGCCTGTCTGTACACCACAGGGGGTTCTGTGCCTTTGCCACATTAGTACATTTGGAAAAGCTGATCTGTGCGTTTAGAAACACCAGCTGACATTTTCCTTCCAGAACCCAGTAACATGGACATTACATCACATCCCATGTCAGAAGCATAACCAGAAATGCAGGTCCTCGCCATTCTCTGCTGACTCCAGTGGTTCTGAAGTGAGTGACCAACATAGGTTGATAGGAAGCTGGTTCGCAGGGGGGGTTAGCATTACTCCTCTTCATCACACAGCAGAAATCTTTACTAAACATTGGAAAACTAAACCCAAGGTTCAGACCCCACCAATAAACCACTGCAGTGGAGAGGAGTATCAAGAGGTCTTTATGCTGCGTATGCCGAAGCGAGTTTTCTGTCCGTTTTTCAAAAGAGAAAAAAATTCCAACCAGAAGCCCCTGGTTTATTTGACCAACTATATATCTGAAAAATTTACAATTAAAATCATTAGAACTGCCAGATAGGATGTCATACTTCTTTTCTTCTGATTAATGCAGCTATGTTAATTTGACAGCTTATGTAAATGTAGTATCACATCTTATGACATTCAGTGGCAGCTCACATCTAAACCTAACATAAATGGGACAGAACTTTGTAATTGGTGTGTGGAGCTGGAGGTCACACACAGAATAGCCAGAAGCCTCATTACTTCCAGACCAAAAGGGCAACAGGGACTCTTCAGGAAATACACTTCAGAACAGAATAAAAAGTAATACCCTAAAATATCAACAGGAGGTCAACGCTGAAAACCAGATGCAGAAGGTAAACATTTTATCAGAACCAGAAAAAAGTTCTTCTGCGTTATCCTGACACCCATCAAGGTGATACTTAAAAATACTCCTAATGCTAAACAAAGCAAAGAATTTAATCTCCCAGCAGGATTCAGAATGAGTCAGCAAGTTTTTCCTCTCACTGAGTTGGTAAATAGCAAGTCGTCCAGCTTCCCCTACGCTTTCAGCATAGATCTTATATTGTGTTCTCCTACCTCACAATTTTTTTCTTGTGTTCTCTCAAAAGCTAACAGACAAACCCTTCCTCTAGCAGAGCAGCTAGCTTTCTTAGTTGTTTCCTCTCAATTTTTTCCTGTTCATCCTTTTATTGACGGCATAGATTTCACAGGTGTCGGTGAATAGTTGATGAAACTGTGTGCAGCCCCAACAGACAGCTCAGATCACTTACCGCTTCATGTCCCGGTCCACTACACACTGTTAATTGCTTCCACACTTCTTTTCTCCTGATCCACAAGACTTCAGGCTTCTGTCTAGAAAGCTAAACTCCACCTCCTCTAGAAGGAGCCGCCTGTGTGTATTGGGTCAGTCTATCTCTAGAGTTGCCTTGAAAGACAAGCAAAATCTGAAGGGATAATCATGATTTTAATGATGCTCCTTGATAGCATCAGTGGTCAGTGATTAGGGAGAGGAAATGATACCCAAGGCTTATTTAGTTGACAAAACATTGTGGTTCTGCTGAATTCAGCAAACAGTGGAAGATGTAGAGAGAATTTAAGGAGAGAGAAACTTCCAGTATTACAAGCTGTGAAACATAGCTCTAGAAACACTTGCTCTATGTTATGTTCTATAATAGATATTTTTAAGTAAATTGTGTATAATTTAGAGGGTAGTGAAAAAGTAGTCAAGATATGATTGCAGAGTTCCAACAACAACAAAAAAGCCCCACGGGAAAGAAGGTGTGGAGAAGGCAAGCTGGTAGTGACAGAAGTTAGAGACAGATTCTATCCCGACTTGCAATACTGCTAAACATTCACGATCACATTTAAAATAGTAATTTGGAAAGTGAGACTTATTTACATGGCTCAGTACAAAAATGTTGTGACAAAACCCCCATGCAGCTGCCACCTAGCCTTGAAGAAATATCTGGTTGGATAACAGCCGTCTGTTGTGGTAGCAAGTCCTTAATTCCTATATTTGCCCCCTCCGACTTGAAAGTGGCAGCATGGCTTCCCTAGGGTGTAGGGTCCCCCTCCAGAAGGCAACACGTATCACCACAGAAAGTGCATTTCCCTGCCTAGTGCACCGTTATGGGCCTATGCGGAAATCAGAGGATCAGATGTACCTTGACTGAAGTCTGTGTATTTGTGTTTTACGTTACCCCTTTACCATACTTCGGCAGTTGGAACAGAAGAGTTGGGGTTTTCTTTGTTTTGGATGAGAAATTTTGTGTGGTGGAGGTGAGTTGCTGTTGTTTTACATGATGTGGGTTTGGTTGAAGCCAATTCCTAAAAAAAAAGAAACTGGATAACATTTACTTACGAGATGCCAGCAAAAATGCATTGGTTTGAACAAACACTGTAACTACTAATTTAGGTAAATCTATCAAACTGTGAAAATATATTGGCATGAATAAAAATATATAGACATGAAACGAAATGCATTTTTTTTGTTTGAAAAAAATTGGCTTCAGTAAAGAGCAATTGAAGTTTGAAAATATGCTCCCGAGAAGAAATGTGTTCATTTCCATAAAACATATTGATGTGTAAATATACAGTATGTATCAGTTCCAGAGCAATATTATGAATTCAGTGAAATTTTGTTCCATGTTAGTTAGTAAGATGAACCAAGTAAAAGGAATTGCATGCTGCTATTACTACATATAAAATATCTGTGGGATGAAGTCCCATTTATAAAGCAATTATAAATGTGAGATGTTTCGCTGGCTTTTGGAGGAGAAAAAAGTCTATAAAACAACACTGTCAATGCAATGCCAATGCAAAGTGAACCAAGGTCAAACCAAACTGGTATTATTCTTATTGAAAAGTACCTAATGTACACTTTGAGTTGGTGAAAATAATTGCAGAAGAGAATTACCAATGGTGAGTGGAAGCAGAATATATTATTCATAACCTGACCTCTCATCTGTATAATTTGTGGAATGAAGATACAGGAAAAACGGTGCTGGTAACATGATTCTCCATACATTCTATTCAGGTCCTCCTCCTCCTAAGTGTTTGAAAATCAGCAAAAGTGTGTGCTTTCCTATGTCTTCTAACCATCAACTTAAGTAGTTATTTGATATTTCTGATGCTTTCTAATTTTTAATTGCTTTGTGTTTTATTACTTATGCACAGATTATGTCATGTGTTGAAAAAAAACCTCTCGCACCTGACTGAGGTGACAAAGAAATAATCAAAAACTCAATGAGAAGGAAGTTGTTCATTCTACAGAACATGTCATCCATTTTACTTTCTTAAGAGCATCTTCGATGACTGACACCAGTACATTTACAATGATTTTCTCACACATTCTGATAATTTAAAAGGAGGCTCTAAACATTTAGATTCAACATTTGTTTTTTTCAGACTAAGGTTTTCACATTAGTGCATCCTTAATTGAAAATGTTTTCAAATACAAGTCAAAGTATTTTAGCTGATCCAGAGTAAGACTCAAAGAATTGAACAAATACATTGTTTTGTCCGTACTAAAGACTCCTAAGATATTTGTTCTAGCACATCCATGCTTTAAAAAAAGGTTTTAAGACTTGATAGGGCCTTTCTGTCAAGAGTATTTCTTTTGCTGTCTCTATGAAAATCAGCCCAAGGCATAAGCCCCAGGGAAATAAAAAAATGCACGACTGACTGAATAGATCATAGCTTTTAAAATTTCTACACATTCTGTCTCTACTCAACATTCTCTTAAGAGTTAGATGACCTAGCAGTGAAATACAGCCACCTAGCCAGACTGGATTACTATTGCTCTGTCTAGCAATGAGAATGAGATTGCAGTTTTGTCAGAAGGCAGAAAGAGTAAACTCCGCTTAGCTTGTGTCTAAACAGTTCTGATGCCATGATTGTCCTTACTTGATTGTGTCATGGCATGCACACCAAAATTCTCTTTAACAAGAAACCAGGGAATATGAGAAACTGTGTACTCCAGTTTTTGCCCTGATACTCAGTCAGGATGCTGAGGCCATTAATAAGCCTTAATGGTCCTGACCAGCCTCACCTCGGGTCTCCAGCCACACCCATGGGCCCAGAAGCTCTATTTAAGCTGAGCTGTGTTAGAAAAGTGCAAGTCTCTAGCTCAGTCCTGCTTCTACCTGGTTATGGAATACTTTTATCCAGATTTCAATCAATGGCTTGATCTTAGCCCGCTTTATCTTATAGACCTGCCTAGTGATCATGGGATCTGATCCTAACCTTGACCTGCAGGTTGACTCCACAGTGTGATCTTTGACCTGCTTCGTTACCATGATATTGCCTTGTGATCTGGACTCTTGGTTGGACTTTGCTATAACCTCTGGGTCTGTCTCTGCTTGAGTACTGTGGGACTGGGCTGTGGCTGGTGAAGCCTCTGTCCTGATGGGCTGGGTATCCCTGTGTTCCTGGCTCACCTTTTCTTAGGGAGCAGCCCCGTTCTTGTTGTTCCCTAACAGATGTAGTCTGAGAGAACACAGTACCAAAGAAGTGGGAAATAGCTCCAGGTCCTTGGTTTCAGAGATTTGTGTTGTCTTTTAATCTGCTCACACTAGGCAGAATGAAAAGGATGTCACCTGGCCCAAAGTAAAAGAAGGAAAAATAGATAAGGGAGGAAAGAAAAATATATTCAGACAAATGTTTTTGAGAGACTAGCTCTAGAAAAAGCACAGGTGTGATGGAAGGTCAGGGTAAAAATAAGACTAGATGTTGAATGGATGAAAAAGGCTGGGATAGCACTGAGGTTGAAATCTGGGTGAAGATAAATTGTTGGTAAGGAAAAGCAAAGCAATGGAAGCATGTTGTTGAGACTCCAGGAGGAGAGGAGTGTCTGATCATCCAGGCAAGGAGTTTAGGACCAGCAGAAGATGATTTGGGAAATGAGAAGCATAAGATAAATCTGAAAACAGAGTAGAGCTTCAAAGAGGAACTGAGAATCCTTGAGCACAGAAACTGGACCAAGGAGCCACAAGATGGGGAGCATGAGACAAGACTAGAAAAGAGGTAAAAAAAGTGAAACTGTGTGGTGATGAATAACCAGAAAAGAAAGTCTGGCAATAAAAAATGATGAGAGCAGAAAAAAAGGACATAAAGCATAGAAAAAGAAAATTGAGACTTAAGTACAACTGACGCAGCATGAGCTGTGAAGCCGGAGGAGTGGAAAGGGGAATGATAAAAGTAGCTACTGGTGGATGAGACAGGACTAGGAGAGTAACAAAACTTTAGGTTTTAAGGTAAAAAGAAGAAATGTCTGTACCCAAATTGCTTTATAGGGCCTGAAACTCAATGTATCTCGCTTTCATAATGCATCTGCCTTTAGTAAATATCTGAAATTCATGGCAAAGAATATATGAGGTTACTCTCTCCTCTAGGGAATAGTAATTTACTATACTACTTGCTAACTGATAAACTCAAATGAAAAGGTGTGAAGTGGACTTAAAGACTCTAAGCCTTCTGGTGATCTCTATGGATATCAATGTGATAACATTTTTTTCCCCTCATTCACTTTCATAAATTTTAGGGAAATACATGCACGTGCTGTATGTAAGGATCTTACAGTTAGAAGATGTTCATAATGAAAGGAATGAATTTGTTGGTTATACAATCTTTATATTGCTTTTCTATTTTTATATGGTGAGCTATAACTACGTGATAGCCCTTCCTTCTGTCTTCTGTGCCTTGTCCATCTGTTGTCCTGTTCCACCCTTCCTCCACATAACACAGAGCCTTGGTTTCATTCAGCCCAAGGAGTAGCTCTAGGAATGATTCATGGTTTTGGGGAGAAGGAAGACATTGATAGATAGAATCTCTAATTCATTAGCTGAAAAAAATTGGAAAATGTGTAATCAATATGGCAGAGGAATGAAAGAAGAGGAAAAGACAGTCTTAGAGTAATTGAATGATGCCTTTGAGAATTGGATTATGTTTCACTATGCCACAGAGTTCCTCTGTGATGTTAGGTAAGTCACTTAAACCAAATGTTTTTACAGTGGTAATAAATTGATATTAATGCTCATTTTCTCAGTTTCCAACTTCATACCAAAGAATCATATCTGCAGAAATGTGAAGTACTGCAGACATCCTAAAGCCAGTGTGAACTGGACGAGGAACACACAGAGCTGTGTAATGAAAATTGGCCGCTTGGAATTAGTGGTTACCTTTGACATTAATCTTAATTAAATACTTCATTATAACGTATCTGCAGAACGAGGACAAATTAAGGTTGCATAGGCCATTCTGAATCCTGGCATTTCTTAAATCTTTGATTTTTCAATTGTAGTGGTGTTAATATGGCTTTGTCTATCTATTTGGTCATTTGTTAGAATTCAGTTATTTGCTTTTCTTTCTTTTTGTATTAGCTTATTAGCTTTGATTTAGTTACTCCTTTGAAATATTTGCGTAACGTTTTTAAATCTGTTATATCTCAGAAGTGTAATCGTCACAAATGAAATCAGTGAAAGTTTCGGGGGGGGGTTCCCCTGAAAAGTGTGAATCTCTTTTGTTAAGCCAATCAATCACAAATGAACACAGACATTATGATTACTAAGATGAATAATGACTTACATTGGTACTTGTTACTGGCCCAAAATATGGAACTGACCTCACCTGCCTTTGGAAGAAAAATAGTGGAAGTATACTTGGAAAGAAACAAAACTGAAGGAATTATGCAAAATACAGCAACTTGTCAGTCTCTGTTGAATTGTACTTCTTGTTTCAGAGTAGGTGAGAAGTGTTTGTTACTGTAATTGCTACATTATTTTGCGAGTAAAACTCCTAATTGTTTTTGAGCAGAACATTGTTATTTGTGATCATATTGAAATGTATGTGAATCACAGAAATCTATGAAATACAAACATTTAAAAGTTTGCAAAATTTATTTTTATGAAGTTTACCAGAAATGAAATTCTGGTTCTAGACCTGCAGTATAACAAGCCCTGTTAATATGTTGTCTAATGAACAAGCAAAGAAGTGAACATGGCATATTTTTTAATGCTTTTCTTCATAATGAGGCAGTAAAGTGTTTCATTATATCACTTGCCATTGTGATATAGGACAATCAAGTCAGACAGTTTGCTGCTAGGTGGAAAATAGAATTAAGAATAACAGAAAATATATGTTGCAGTATCTGCAGCCATTAGGAGGTGCATTATTTGTTTTCCCATAGAAAAATTATAATGCAGGAGATTTAATGGGTTAGCATCCATAATTCAAGTTTCTAGTGCAGTGAGGTACAAGAGTTATAAAGGAAAATATTTGTGACAGAGGAGTGCAAGAAATTATAAAAAGGTTTTCAAGGTGCTTGTACTTGTTAAAGCAAATCTAAGTTCTCTGATAATCACAAAAGTGGTTTGTGGCAAGTGCATTTGGTTGCCATTAATACTTCAGTTGTTAGATGATTGTACTAACAGCACTTTAAAATAGTGATATAAAAAGCAAGATTTTTGCTTCTTATGGGTCTAAGTTATTTCCTGAGTTTTTTATTAACATCAGGACTGTGTTGTAGCCTATTGTTAGTAATTTTTTAAGTGACAGATGATAAGAGTAAAATGAGTTAGACTGAAAATCAGCCCTTGCTAGAGTCTGTGTATGGAAATAGTGTTAAGTAGGGACACATACAAAATGTCATTTTTAAAATTGTTTTTCTGAAATGTTTCACTTAGAACAGAGATTCTTCTTCTCTTCCTGAATTAATTGGATTATGCTATGTCTCATTTTTTAAGATCAGAATGATTTTTATAGTACCAAACTATGGAAAATCGCTAAATACAACTATACTGCATGTGTACCGTTAGTTTTTCTGTGAAAGTATAAAGACTGAAGTTAACAAATGATATCTGAGCAGCAGGCTATCCACTGGAGGCTGGTTTCTTGCCTACAGCAGAACTCAATTTGATTTGCTTCTGTATTTATAGCTTTTGCATTTTACAGAGGGCAAAACAGGTTAATTAAATAATTACAATATTTCACTTTAACAGTATACAATAACTATTTATTACATAAAAGGTAAGTCGAAGAGGAAAAAATAAGAAACAATATTTATGTTCAGTTCATGCATTCTGTTCAGGCACCTCCTACATGAGGAATATGGAAGGTAAGAACAGATACTTTTCCAATATTCATGCTACACAGTATGTCTTGATATATGAAAATGCTTCAGCATATCAAAACAAATTATCATTATAGCATTCTGAAATACATGCCTATCTTAAAGAAAAAAAAAATCTTGATTTTTATTTCAGATATCTAAAGAAGATTAAACTTATGGAGTAGGGATTCTTTTTGTTTTTCATAATTGTTTCACGTATGACATTTCCAAAAGTGATGATGGATTGTAAATGGGCACCGAGTTTACTAAATGATTCAACAAAATCTGGGAAGATGCAGTTCATTCCTTTTGTGCCTCCTATGTACAAGCATACTGTGAGGTTGTTAACTGTGCGTGTATATGAGACAATTTGAAGTTTGCAGTAGTTGGAGTATGTGGCGTTATTGTCTCTTCATTTATAGAAAAGATTATGTACTTCTCTTATGTCTTGTTCAGAGGTAGTTGGGTATACTCCAGTACTGCTGAAGAAATTTTACAGCTTCCTGATTGTTCAAGTACTTGGTTTCAGTCCCTGCACCTTGAAGTAGATTTCTAATGTAGAATCAACTTCAAGAGTGATCATCCCTTGGGAATGAGCCTAATCTGTAATTGTGATGTGGTTTGTGCGCGTACGTTTGTGGAATACTTGTGGAAGGTATTGGTACAAACACAGAATTTGGACAGATTCCATTACCAAAAATTCTTATGCAACTAGTTCGGAAGCCAAGGTGGTCATGCAGCTGACTATTGCTGTGCATTTCAGACTTTTCAATGCGCGATAGTTATAGTAGTTGGCAATTTGAACAATGTACCTTTCCTCCATACCCAGCAAGAGGTCAATGAGTATAGCCATTGTCTTTAATTTCCTTTAAAGCTGACCAACATAACACAGTAGTAGATCAAGACCAAAATCTCAGTTGTTTCAAGACGACCCTGAAACCACTGCAGGTGAAGGCGCTAGAACAATCTGGAACAACAGCTAAGCAACTATATTTTCCTGTAGCTGCTAGGTCCAGTTTTCTTTCCAAGCTTAAGCATGTTCATGAATTTTCTGTCCTTCACTGCAGTATATTTACCAAAGTATAACTTTTGATCTCAAGTTTTTATGGAGGTTTTCACATCCAGCAGTTTTACATAGTTTAATGTAAGTACACCATTCATTAATCTTTTACACTGAGAACAGTACCAAAATTAGAAAGGCAAAGGAGTTTCCAGAGTTTTTAACTTGACCTTGTGAGAGCTATGCTCTCTAGTATGTTTTGGCCTGTTTTTCCAGGGATTTTAGGGAAATGTTTGTTGTGTGTGATTTTGCATTTTGTACTGTTTCTAAGGAATTGCTTTAGCTTCTCTAACCTATGGCTTTGGACTCCACCACTCCTTTGAGAGGTTAGGCACATAACCTAAAAATATGTGAGATCTGCATGATGATCATTTTGACAGTATTCTGATAAGGGACCCAGTCAATACGTTGCAAGTTCCAGTGAGCGTTAGATCTTTGACTAATACTGTGTAACAATTGATTTACATTTAGCTAGCGCATTTATCTGTACTACATGAACTAACATATAAAGTCAGCTTAGTTGAAATTCTGGTTGTTTTCATTAGTGATTCACTATTGGTTAGTCATGAGTAAGGATGAAGATTTTTATTATGTCTATGATACAGAAATCAAGTGTCTGACACTTTGAATTGTGCCAATATAAGTGTTTTGTTTGTCATCATAGACCATAAGTTGCACTTCCAAATATGACCATGAAATAGCTCTTCCTCAGTCTTCATTTTCATTTTGTAGTGTTTTCATAGTCTCATAGTCTGGCTATATGGATCAGTAGTATGGTTTAGCAAAGTTGGAGACGTGTATCCTGTGCTTACAGACATTCACCACAAGGATGTTACCATTTTAAAATTAATTCTATAGGATGAATTACCTGATTATACTCACTGAGGTCCATGCTAGTCCATACTGGTTTATGGATGATGAAAAAAATGAGTAGTAGAAAAAACTTATCTCATTCCCTGAATTTCTGGAAATTCAAATCCATGTTTTGTGTCTTTAACAGTTTTTGGCATGTCATACAAGAGTGAAATTATCCTTCCACAGGTTTTGTAGAAACAGAAAATATTGGCTGGCTTGGGTGACCCTCAGAACACCGTTAATGTTGTGTTTCCAACCTTTTAGTCATTCTATCATCTGATTACCAAGCTGATGGTATTAACTGCATATTCATACTTTTGAGAGAAGGTGAGGAGGATGCTGCCATATTCCTTTTCGTTAAGACATCTGTCACTGAAAGTACTTCTGTACTGTAAGGGAAACCAATAGCTAGATAAATGAACTATCTACATAAACATGAAGAAGGTGCAGGATGTTTCTGAGTTTCAGAACATGTCATTTAGATTAAAATCTACATGGATTTGCAACGTAAAAACCATTTTCATAGAATGATGCTGCTACATTTTAACAAAGCATACAGATAACGAGTTATATAAACTTAGCCATGTTCATAAACTTAAGAGCCTTTCTACCAAAACTATTGAGACCACTCCTGTCCTTAAAACTATGCAGGCACTTAGCTACTTTTCTAAATTCTGACTGTATGGAAACTGTAAGGTGTGCTTACATTGGTGTGTTTTATTTTTGATCCTGTGTGCTGTTACAGTGAATCTCCAGATCATCCACACTTACTGTGCTTTGCGTAGCATCATGGAGTGGTCTTGGAAGTGTACAAGCTGGATTTCTTCTGTATGAAATTAAATCATAATGTAAGCTGGAGAATATAGTTTACACACTTCACCAGCTCATGGGCAATTAATACACAAAACTGGACTACAGTTAGTCTAAGGAACCCTTCCCCACCCAAATGCTTATAATATTTTCAGAATGAACAATTTTGTTGTGCAGAGCCATTCTTATTGTGTCTTGTTACTCAGTAACATATACCATAACTGTATCCTTACCTACAAGGATTTCTTCAAATGAATTGAATTGTATCAATTTCATGATTGAAAGCATAATAGGGTTTTGGTGCTTTTTAGAAATACAGGAGGGGAAAAAAAAAGCATTAGATTTGCAAAGATTTTTGTGGACCTAGAATGAAATTTTCCGCCTTCATTGACAACTGAACTTTTCCTTCAGAAGGTTACCTGTACTAAATGAAATTGCTTTCAAAAACCTGTGTTTTCTATAGTTTTGAATTTTTCACAGACTATGGGACTTTGTAAATAAGGTAAATTCCCCCTTATTTTCAACACAGGAAAACCAAGAACTATCAAATCCTGGATTTTCCAAGGAGCGGTTCAAATTTATTTCAGTCTCAGTAGGAAAACAAGCATTTTGCTCCTTCTCTCAGTGAAAGTAGCCTAAGCTTTTCCCCTTTTCTCACTGTGCTGCTTGCGTCATCACTACCTGCTGTTGCCACAACGAAGTTGTGACTAAGTTCTACTTGGCACCCTGTTTGGAGAAAACTATCACTTGACCAGAAGCAGAGCATCTTGGAAATTTGATTAAAATTATGCAAACTGGCAAGAAGTATTAAGAATAGTATTCAGGAACACTAGGAACAACATAAAATAATTGTAATAAATATAATTTAGCAAACAAATAAGAGAGGTATGGACATGATAGCTTAATAGGGAGTGAATTTAAGGCTAACAGGTAAGTATTAAATGTTTGTAAGAAAAACACACGTTCCTTGATGCTGTCTTTCTCCTTAGCATCTTTCTGAAGAGAATGGTATGACCCTGGTTGAACATTGTGGGATGGAGGTTTTGATATTGTGGTATTGAGCAGTTTAAACAAAACACTTTTTCTTTAGTTTACCTTTGAATGGAGAAAACCCTCTTTCAGTTACAGTGGGAATTTTGTGTTCCTTTGGTTTGGAATCTCATTTATTTCCTGAAAGCAGTATCAGACTGGATCTGTAGCTCAGGTGGTGATTCTCTCCTCACTTTGTATGTCTCATCTCTCTTTATCTCATTGTTGCAGAAATTGTGGCAATCCTCCCAGCAGAGTTTAAGACTGCCACTCCACTGACCTAGGAATTTGGCAAGAACTTGTTAGGATACATATTCTCTTCCTGCTTCCAAATTCAGTCCTCTCATATATTCAAGCTTCCCTACGCACTTAACTTGTAGTGGACCAGCTAACAAACCTGTAAGTTATTTGTGCTGTTGTCATTTACATTTCATGAAGAAACCTCTATGATAATCCCAATAAGGAAAGATAAATTTATATTTATAAGAACCAAAATTATTAGAAGATAATAGGAATATGGATAATGAGACAATTCTAGTTATAGCTTGGTTTTATTCAAAATACAGTCCTTACCTGCCTAAAACTTCATTCACAAAACCAGGCAGACTCAGAAGTAGTCAAGCTTATATAAGGATATGTATGATACAGCCTTTTTTCCCCCAAATCCAGTGTGTCTTTTCTATCAAATCCAAATAAACTTCATTTAATTAACAATATAACAAAATCTACTTGGATTGTAACTTTTAGAATAATTTTTATAAGTCAAGACAGGTAATGCTTTTTCCTTTTACTGCAGAAAGTACAGATTTTTCTTGAAAATCTAGCCTTTAAATGTACATATCGCTATCTCTGTTTCTTTCTACATTTCAAATTTCCCAAAGCATGAATTTTGACATAAAAATGCTCATACAGTAGTATGAAGTAAATTCATTGTCTTGAAATATATTGACCTGAGTCTACTATGTAATTTCCACTGATACCAGTTAAGATTGATAAACTTTCCTTACATTAAAGTAATAACATTACACTTGAGATATTTTAATTTGTAAATTCAGTATCAAATAATACTAATTAATATTTAGTGAACAGGAAACAATAAGTAGTTCACAACTGAGCAATTGAGTTGTCCTGTACCTCACTGGTGCTACTCCCAGTTTATCTGTTTATGCACAAGAAGAATCAGCCTAAGTACATGATATTTTTTTTCTGAAGGAAATAATTGATATGGAGAATGTGTTTCTGTTTTTAATTGTTTAGGATTTGCATTTTTAGGTGAATAAGGCATCTATTACTGTTCATTATTTCAACATTGGACTGTGCAATTCAGTCTTTTGACTATTGTTTTGATGGACTAGATATTTGTCTACATTGTTTTAAGAAGAACTTCCCTTTCTGAGTGATGTCTATGTAACCTTTTGTTATGGAAAAGTGTTGTTAAAGCATGTCCTGAATATGTCACTTGTATAATACAACTGACATTTAGTATCTGTCCCACTTGAAAAAGGCTTAGCAATATATAGTCAGCGATGCACAGATGCATCATCCACCTTCCACATGACTTCACTGAAGTTCATGCTTAAACAATCAGAAATTTCTCTGAAATTGCTGAGCTCTTCTTCTTTTGGTACGAATTTGTCCATGATCAAGCTGTCATTTGGATTTACCAACTTCTCTTCCATCTGGTGATAGTTTTGAGTATTTAATTACTTTTTCCTATGATATTACTCTTTTATATTTGTTGAGAATTTCTCTGCTTTCAATTTGAGGAGCTCAGCATGTGGATAGAATGTGTGGTGTTCAAATTCTGATACTGCAAATGCTGCACAGGCAGACTTCTGGTAGTCTAAAAATTCCATGTCAGGAAACTAATCTTTATAGCGTTCAGTGTTAAAAGCTGCTGTTGATTTTGGTATAGATACTATTTTCCAAAAACTAGAATAATAAACTGTGGCAAATTACGCATTTCTAAAACAGGTATGCAGTGTTTCCAACTTCAGGAGTCCTACAAGTATGCCTAAAAATTAGAGCCGGTGTCATACTGTGGCAATGTCAGAAAGGAATATTAGAAGAAAAAAACATCTACTACACTAGCTGATACTTGAAATTCAAGAAAGTTTTCAGGAATGCACCTTAGCAACCTAAAATGTAATCAAGCAGAAAAGGAACTGTTTCCATTTCTTGATGATTTAGACTGACCAAAAAGCACGTGAAATAACAACCTAGAGCTGTGCGTGTTTCGTGCTTTGGGGAGAAAAATGTTTTTGCTGATCTGAAATTAGTGGCAATAGTTCTAGTCTGGCAGTAGTGATGGACACAGCAGGAAGAACAGTCATTAGCAGTCACAGAACTAATCACTATTAGGAATGACTCATAAAACTTCAAGTTATAATTGCTTAGATATATCCATATGAAGAAAAAAAAAGAGAGAAGGTGGAATGGTACTTAAAAATTTCAATTAACGTACCAGACTTCTGCATGAAGGTTATGTAGTCAAGAATATTGTTGTGTGGCAGTGTGAATGGATTGGTATCTGTAGGGAAATCTTATGGAAGATCAGAAAATTCATGGAAATCCAATATTCCCATGCCATTTAGGTCCCTCAAGATAACTAGCTCAAAGAATTTCAGTGTTTCTCTTGCTTTTTAGGTTTGTTTCCTAAGCAAGACCTAAATTCTCTTACCTATCTGAATGGAAAATACGTTTGATTCTCTGCATCCCAGTGTTTTCCTTCACAAGTTCTTAGTTCTAGTGAATGGGACAAGGGCTTTACAAAATATCCAAATACAGTTTTGCTATAATAATACTGCAGAGGAATTTCTTCTGTCTTATATGTGATGCATCCATTTATGCAGTCCATAATTCAGTATGTTTTTTCACTCATTGAGTAGTACTCTGACAGGTTTAAAACTTTATACGCTGCTTCCTGAGAACTTCTGTGTGTTCAGTGTTGTGGAACATATTATTGTAGAGAGTGTATAATAGCTTGTCCTTTTTTTCCTTTCTTTTTTTGGCCCTGGGCTTGTTGTCTTACATTTCTCTACACTGAATTGCATAAGTCATTACTGCTAGTTTTTCTAGCACTTTCTGAATTATATTGTCTTTTTTTCATGTTGATTGACCCTTCTTCATTCTGTGTTTTGTTATCAACATGTTTTAGCAACTTGCATCTCATTCTTGTATCAATTGAACAAAATAGGCTGTAATGCTCTTGTGGCAGTCCTTTAGTAATCTCTTTCCAACTCCAACTGTTTTCCCAATATATATTAATTTTTTGCTGTATATCATGAACTACCTGATCTCTTGAAGCTAACAAAATCAAAAAGTGTGTTTTACATTGGGGGAAAAATGTACTTAAATGGAAATTTTGCTGAAATCTTTTACTTTTTCTTTGCATATCCGTATGTACTACAGCCAGTACCTCTCATCCACAGATAAGCTTCTTTTTCAGTATAACTGCTTTTTTGTATTTTCTGCTTATTAACGTTACAATTAAACTTAATACAATAACAGTAAAACTAGCATCATAATAGTTCTCTTCCTAACGATTCAAAGCCTTGGAGAAATGCCGAGGATGGTTTACTGATGTCTTTGTGAAAGTCTATTGTCCTGGTGTCCTTTTCATATCTCCTCAGCATGATGCAAGAATTCCTGGCTAGTACAGCTTTCAAAGGTATTAAATGAGTAAAAGATGTAGCATATGTTCAAATGTAAATGTTTTAATGGTCCCATTAACTCCTGTGGCCTTTACATGAATTGTTCCACTGAGGTGGAGTTACGCCCCTTCGCTGTTTCATGTGAGTGGATGTTCTGGTCCATGTGGGATAATATGATGGATTAGGAGCTATGCACGTTTATTCTTTAGCTGGAACTTGCTGAAATATCTGCTTTATTATTCAGCCGCTGAATAACAGAAAAAAAAATAGGAGAGAATAATATTTGCTGTTCAGCATACAGAAACAATATGTTTGTATTTTTTTTCTATTTGTATTGAATCTTGCTATCTATTCACAGAAAAGGAAAATGCTACAGGTGTGTTCTGGCTGTGGACTGTTTTAAATATTGATGTGTTAAGTTCTTTACAGCCAGCAACCCAGTATGTAGACAGTCTTAGTTTGGATGGAGACTCTAGCTAGCTGCTGTATGCCATCAGTGTTTGGACTGGTTGTGCATAGAATCTGACATAAATATTTACAGTGCTCTCAGTCAACCAACACTTCTCATTTAGAGAAATAAATTACTGTAACGTTAAGACCATACTCTTAACTCCTTCAAACAAAGTTCTGTCAAGTGGTAGTAGATAGAAAAATTAGATTAAATAATAAATTCTGATTTAATTAATTCTTTTCCTACTTCCCCAACTAGTAATATGGAATGGCCAAGAGAAATGGCAAAAAAAAGTTTACATTTAAAACCATATCAAATCACAAAAATAAGATTACCTCATCATTCAATCACCTTGCTTAGATTTGGGGATATAAATTGAAATGGGAAGATTAGATGCTTCAACTTTTTGCAGATTAAATTTTGCACAAGTGTTACAGCTGCTATTTAATTTCATACTACTTAGTACTTTCATATGGGTTGTCTCAAACAGTATTTTTCATTCTGTAGGAAAAAAAAAAGGCAGAAAAAGCTGATGAAAAGTGGGTATATAGGTTTACCCAATATAAGCAATTTGAATTTATTTTGTTTTCCACAGAAGTAAAGATGATTTGTAGTGCTGAGTTCCAAATTAGAGCAATTTATGACCAATATCTTTCTCATTTTCATTACATGACAGGAGATCACTTAAAGTGGGAAAGCAAATAATTTCAGTGTCCAGATGTCCAGAGAGCAACAAAACAAAGCCAGTCTAGGATTTGTTTGGGTTTTTCAAGACTGCATAGTCTATGCAAGATTACATCTGAAGACCATTCGGCAACTTGGTTTATTACAGAATATGGTTACTGACTTGTTACATTTTAGAATAGAACAATGCGTTCTATACCCTGTACTGCTTTCTACTTGATTTTGTTATTCAAAGCCCTAATGAAAGGTATAAGTTATTTTCCTTTTTGCTTTTCCTCCCTGTTTTTGCCGACACATCCAGTTTTAGCCTGTTCATATGAGAGCTGAAAACTGCATAGGAGGG
Organism: Calonectris borealis; assembly: GCF_964195595.1. Taxonomy (NCBI): domain Eukaryota; kingdom Metazoa; phylum Chordata; class Aves; order Procellariiformes; family Procellariidae; genus Calonectris; species Calonectris borealis. Next base: position 104,720,168 of record NC_134312.1, read on the forward strand.
TTCTAAGATGGCACTGAGATTCCTTAGTAGCATCTAACAGAATCACCCTTAGTAGCTTTAAGAATTGCCCTCTGGGCAGTAATACTAAAAAAGTCCTGAGGTAGCCTGGGAATCAGGTAGGCAATAGGTTTGCAATAGATAGTAGATTTAGATATTCTCTAATATGGAGATATAGTATTAGTTACAGCATAATATGCTATTCATATTTAGCAAATAATGGTGAAATCTGTTCGGAAATGTCTCAAGTGTTTACAGATAGGAACTGTCAATGGGATTTATTAGAATTTTTATTTAATTGTTGAGTATTATGCATCCACTTAATTTATGACTGTAGATGTACACAACTTCTCTTGGTTTCAGCAACTGCTTAACTATACAGTGATGAAAGACATAAGTTGTTAATAAATACAAAATAAAGGATTTCAAAGTCCAGGCTTGAATAAAAGCAGCCGATGGAAGAATACTAAGTCTGACTTTTCATGTAGAAATCTAGAAATATGGGAATTACCCAATTATGTCATTCCAGAGTTCCATCCATCTCAGTCTCCTGGTCTCAACAATTCACTAGTGGCGAATGTCTAGTGAAAGAGGGCAAGGCTGACAATATGGTGATCTTTCTCATGATACATTCCTCCATTTCCTAGGAATTAGCAATTTAGGAATTTCCTGAGATGGAAGTTATATCAAAGCCATCTTGTTAACATCCTCTCAATGGAGTTTTTCTGCAACTGTCTCTATCCTGTAGCAAAATCATCCACAGTTTTGAATGTGTGGTGTAAGTCATACTCTTTCTATTTCTTGTTTTAAGTCTACTGCCTGATAATTTCATTGTGTGAGTAACACTTTACTCAGTTCATCATCCCTTCATGATTTCCTTACACCTTGGACAAACGTTCCTTCCCTCTTTTTCTCGAAGCTAAAAGGTCCCATTCTGTTCAATCTCTCTTTGGTAAGAGAGCGTACTGTGCCTACAATCTTCCTATGACTTGCTCTGTATCTTTTCCAGCTCTTCTGTATGCTTTTTGAGAAGCAGTGGCCAGACAGATAGTATTCAAAATGTGGGCAAACATAGACTCATACAGTGGCATGTTGTGGTTTTGTTTGGTCCTCATTTCCTTTCTTGATATTTTCTAACATTGCTTTTGTTGCTACTTAACACCGACCATCAGTGTTTCAATAGAAAACCAGGCAGTGACTAGGCGATGCCTGAATAGCAATTGCTCATCTCTGTGTATTTGTGTACATATGTTGGGGGAAAGGGAGGAAGGGGCTGTGTGCGTATATAATATGTAGGGGGTGGTTTTGTTTCTGCCACACATACATACTTCTGCATTTACTGATACTGAATTCCATTTCCCATTTTACTATGTTATTTTGTATGAGATTCTTCTGTAACTGTTAGGAATCTGTTCTAGCTTTGACTCTTCTGCTTAATTTTGCATCTCCAAGGGCTTTGTCACATCATTATTCACCCATCCAGTCCTCTGTAAGCAAATCATAATCATGTTTTGGTTTCCAGTTAGTCCTGGAGTGTGCCACTTTCCAAGGCTGCTTTGTTTCCACTGCAGTACTATTTTTCCTGGGAATTTTTTCTGCCCTCCACTGTTTATCTGATTTTTTATGGTATATTTGTGTGTATTTTGTATTGTAAACTTTTTTTTAAACGAATAAAATATTGTTTTTCTAAGGCCATATCTTTGATGCTATGCTTAATATTGTGATAGGTCTTCTAGATATTGCAGTTTATATCAGTTAAATGACATATTCTTTTATCTCATGACACTTAACTCACACTTATTTTACTACAGGCTCCCCAGGGAAGTGGTCATGGCACCAAGCCTGTCAGAGTTCAAGGAGCGTCTGGACAATGCTCTTAGTTATATGATTTAGTTTTAGGTAGTCCTGCAAGGAGCAGGGAGTTGGAGTCGATAATCGTTATGGGTCCCTTCCAACTTGAGATATTTTATGACTCTATGTTTCATTTGACTGAAGTTTCATATGTAAGGCAGCGAGAAGGTTTAGTTTGGACTAATAGCAATGCTATTCAGAAACTAAACATTTAAACTACTTATCAGTATTTTGAAGGGGGACCTGTCTGATCAAGAGTCAACATTTTTAAAACGGGGAACTCCTTCATATCAAGGTTTAATAAACTACTGTGGTTCTATACCTTGCTTTCTCTAGAAATGCTTTCTCAATGAGTTTCAGTAATGTAGGAAAAAGACTATCTGTGATTTTTTTTTCTCTTTGCTTCTCTAATAGTAGTTTTAAGCACATAATATGCATTATATAACCTTATATAATTACTACTGGAGAAACAAAGAAAATATACTCTGTGTTTTGAGAGTATAAGAAGATATAACCATAAAGAATGCTTTTATTTACATTAAGATATTGCAAATCAACTTACTGTGTTGAGAATAAATTGTTGCTAGAACCTCTTTCAACTTTTACTTATTTTTCTCTTCAGCTGTTTTGCATATTTATTAGCTTCTTATCAGAGATACTTTGAATATAATTTTAAATTAGGAAAACAAATATTTTCCTGCTTTTTCTATCATGATAGATGTAAAGGAGCACATTTTCTGCATGGTGTATAGGGAGTTAGGCATGCAATTTCCATTAATAATGAACCATGCAGAAAATTTACCCTTGAGAGGTACATGTATAGGCATCACAAATATTAATCATTAAAGTTGTCCAGCATTCCTGAACTACTTTCTTATCCAAAAATTATAAGACGTATAAGAATTTAATTTCACATTGGATCGGTTGGAATTCATCTGATTCAACTTACATGAAGAAAGGTCATTGTACAAAGTCAGGAAGGCTATCTCCTCTGCCGTATCTGCCGTGGAGTTTAGCGGACAGACAGACCCTACCACTCCCCTTACATATACAACTTGTTCAATACTAGTGTTTAGTTTAAGATTTCAAGCATGTGCTTTTCAAGCATGTATTAAGCCTATTATTTTTGCTGTCAGAATACAGGTCTGGTGGTTTATTAGGGAGCCTATAAAACTTGGATCTGTCACTTCGTATATAAATGACTTCTCTTCTCTCAGGAATTTGCTAGAATATGTCACCACTTTCTATACCTAGGTATGAATACAAGGGTGCTTGTTTCCTTCTCTCCTTATCTAACAAGCTATCCCTCTGCATAGTTAGGCAACAACCCTGTAAATATTCATGTATATACTTTCCACTGTAAGAAGTGTTACTAACTTCAATAGGATGCACAGCAATGAAGTTGAGATGACATGCTAAAATTTGAAGGATTAGGGCCTCTGGTTTTTAGTAGACTGGCAAGGTCTGTGAGAAAATCCTGTGACCTTGCTGGAAAATGCTGTGTTCTTTTGGTGGCTCACGTTTGTAGGTGTCCCTTTACTGGGCTCAAATAGAAAGAAAATATAAGCAGCTTTTTTTAAGTGAAAGTGTCTCAAAACAGTTTGAAGACCTAATTCCAAGAAGTAGTACATATTATTTTTCAAAATGTCTGCAGACTATGTTTGAAGCAAAGCTAGTATCTGCAAGTGTCCGAAGAGGTAGCTAGAGCAATCTGAAATAAGTTTATGAAGCCATGTTATTATTCCATATTAGTCTTTTTCTCTTTCCACAGGTAAAAGGAAGATGAGTATAAATAACCTTTTCTTTGAACCTGTATTAAAAAGTGGGCTTTCATTGCATTTTGTGTGGACCTGCATTAAACTTCAGTTCTGGCAGTCATGAAAACTGGGACTTTTGAAAAAGCTTACCATTAGTGTTAATATAGCTTACTTTAATTGTAACATACAAAGTGTGGGGTTTTATATTTTACAATTTGTCCTAGTGACATAACATTTGATATCTTACTTACAAACGATGGATTCTGTATTAGACCTCAGTTTGATTGGTTGATATCTTGAAAGAGAACAAGGTTTCAGCTTTTTTGGAATGTTTCATATGACTGGTAGAAGAATTGAGTGGATGGTTTTTTTGCAACTGTAATTTATTTGGTGAAAAAAAAAACCTTTAAAGTTTCTTGGGTGAGAAGGGTGCAACAATCTCCATAAGTGTCCTTGATTTTTTAGCGATATCACTCAGTTTAGTCTTAAAGCTACCACTTTTCTGCACTTTTGTTCTCTAGCTTTTAGACTTTTACTTCAGAATAGAAAGAAGAAAAAGTTATAAACAACATGCTGGTTTTGAGTGCACCCCCTTCCTCTTATAATGTTGTTGCTTTCCCTCCAACTTGGGTTGGTTTTGTTAAGCTATCTTGAACGAGTTAGCACAGGGACATGTGGTTACTTGAAGAAGAAGACATCAGTCTTTCTGGAGAAGAACTCCCTTAGGAAAAAAATCTTGATGGCATGAGTGGAAGTGATATCAAACAATTCAGACTTAACCTTAACCAGTACTTCTTTTCTGGCTAACCACTTTCTTCATACCACAAGAGCAAGCATACATTTGGAATGAGTAATGCCATGTAAGTTCCTAAATTCTGAGCTGGCCATCACTGGAGAGTCAAGCAATAACAGCGACCTCCAGGTAGCATCATTCTCAATTGCTCTGAGACTTATTTAGGAAAAATGACAAAATAATACTGTTTCACTGATAGCAGACTAGGTTGAATACTGTACCTCCTATTTCAGTGAGTTACAGAATAGTACACATGCTCCAGTGAGTCTCAGTGAACAGAAGGGAGAACTAAAAAAGGCAGACGAATAACATTTAGCAGTTTAACTGCCTATAATCTTACCACAGTTTTAACAGATGGCTTTCATAGTGTTACTGTGCATCGCTAAAAAGCTGGCATATAACCTCAGCGCAGTTAAATTCCAGTATTGCATTAAATACATGGTATATTCACTATGTGGGAGTGTGTATATATACATATTACCTGCCTGGAAGATACATCATATGAAAAGTCAGCATTGACAATTCTTGTGATAACATCATAACTCTTTTGGTATTAAATACTAGTGTATCTTTTTAAGGTGCTAGCAAGATTCTTGCCATCCATTCATACAACTGCTTTTGGTTTCTTAACCATGCACCAGCCTTCATGCCCCTGGCCATTATATGCCAAGACAGACTTGTTTCAGAAAAAGAATAGGAAAAAAATTCTTGAAGAGGCCCATCTTTCTACTAGCCATAATGCTGTTTGTATTTGTGCCTCCCGTAAGATGTGTAGTTTAATACATAAATGCTTAAATACAGGCCTATTGTCAGCAGCATGTGTTTTGTGGTCTGTTGGTGGAGCAAGAGGTGATAGTTCTGTACAACTGTTAGGGAATAGCAGGGGCAGTTATGCACCTCTTAGTGCAATCACACCAGTTACAGATGTTTAAAGCTTCCCACAGGTGGAAACTTTAACTTCTGTTATGGTTTCAAAAAAGGGAACTAGAGGCAGTAGGTAAAAGTAGACCAAAAGGCAATAGCTATCTACCGTCCTATAAGCAGAAAGGAAGAGTTCTCACGCTGTCATACTGTATCTAGGACTCCTCAGATGAGACTAAGAAACATTGTGGCGGACATAGTCAATAGAAAAACGCATGTGATGGATATGGAGACACACTGCATTCTTGCTACATATTTTTTTAGTTAGCAATAAATATGCATTTTTCTACTTTCTAATTATATGTATATGTGTTTGAGTCTGACAACATAATTAGCTACATGGAGTTACCAGTGTATTTGTGTATGGGGAAGCTTAGGAAGTGCATAGAGGACTACCAGCCCCTCTCTGGTGGATTTAAGAGCAGGGTTCAAACTTCTAAATCTATAGCAGAAGAATCAAGGATAAGCTTGAAGGATTCCCTTTCAAGAAATTGTAGTGGAAATGTCTCCTAGACTTTAGATGTCTAGGTGCTTCTTTCCTCCAGCTTTACAGCAAGCCAGTCCTGGCAACCCTTCCTACAAAGCTGGCAGCCATGTTGAGAGGCACTGTCACAGAACGTTACCTCTTCCGTAAACAGTTTTCAGTGGAACCAAAGCCACCCTGACATTATGCAGAGAGATTGCAACTCTGCTTTCTTTTAAAGGTGTAACTGAGGTTGTCTTGGGAAGTCAGTAATCCTTTTCCACTGTTTCCTTTAAAACTGAAACTAGCTTTCCAGTATCATATTCTGTTTTAAAAATTGGAGACTGAACTGAAGAGATAAAAAAAATGTCATGGTCAGGGAAAGTTGGCAGAAAAAATAAAGTCAAAGAGGGATTATGTGGGAGTTCAAACACGCTGTAGAAGCACCAAGAGAAAAAAGGAAGGAGGAGATCATGAGTACTGTTGCTGTTCACATTGCCTTCCATTCATCTTTTTTCCTTTCATACTTTCTTTTCAGAATTTCCCGCTTAGTTTCTGAAGCACAGAAAACCATGACCACTTCCCTAAATCCCATCTTAATTTCAATCCAATGAATTTAATTGGAAGTAGCACCCAATGAGTTGAAAAACAAGTGCAGCCCTGAACCCAGTGCGAATACCACTGGGGCTTGGTATATGCAGAGAATTCATTGCATGAAGCTCAGCAAAGGTTCAAGACTAAAATCATTAGTCAGGCTGACTTGAAGAATTTGGAAACTGATTCTGCAGTGACCCAATTTGCATGAAGCCTGCCCTGTGAAATTACACATAGGCAGGGAATAAAGTTATTTGTAAGACCAGACAATTTTCAGAGTACTGGGCCAGTTGCATCAAAAATGTCATCTTTGTGAGAGAATTTCAGTGAAATCACCAATAAAAGAAAGACCAGAAGATCCAACATCACATTTTTTTTACATGTTAAAATTTTTAAAATGTAAAACTCACAATAGGTGAAAAACCTAAATCTAAAATACTTAGGAATTCCCATTTTTATTAATTTTAAATATTTCTGTAACTAGAAATGCCGCTAAATAAAAAAGACTGTAAGACATTGTATTGCATTTTGATCATGCAAAGAAGGTTCTGTCACTGTGTGAGAAGGGCTGGCAAGGATTTATAGAAAGAAAGAAGGTAGGAATAAAGAGGAATAATATATTCATCCATAGTGGAAAATCATGTCTGATTTTTTTTGATAAGTCACTTGTCCCAAATGTGAATTCTCACCTTTTGCCAACTCAGTATGAGAGAGAAAATGAGAAGCATAGCTCTAAATAGAGAATAATGAAAAGAAAGCATTCATTCCAAACTGACTAGAAAAGAGCAAGAATAAATCAGACAAATCAAGCATTGTGGTAACTGTTTTACAGTGTTATGCTTCTTTACACCTATTATTAATTGAATGACAATTCCTGTTTACGGTGGGATACCCAGGTAATTTGGATTCAAAATGAAAGATGCTTGCAGTAAAGTTGTTCAGGATATACTGCTGAGAAGTGGCTACTGATTTGAGGAATAATTTACTGCTGGACTCAGAAAGCTAGTTGCTGGCTCTTTCTGTCTTTCTGTCTGTCTTTCTCATTTTTTCCTTTCATTTAGAGTTATTAAAAACTAGTAAATGAATCTTAGCTTCCGCCCAGGATTTTAGCTGCCGTGGTAGCTGAATCCCCCAAACACGCTGACATTCTGATCACAGCAGAAGTCTCACAATGGGGGACCTTTGTTCAAAGGTTTGAAATTACTAACACATTCTGGTGAACAAATATACCTGTGGTGACATTTATGAGTAGATTTTATTCAACATGAAAAATACCCAGCTAAGTTAATAGTATGGCTGACAGAACTTGAATAGTAGTTTGAAGCCTATGTATCTTTGATTTCATTAGGTTTAAATCTTGAAGGATTTGCCATTCTGTAACATATTGTTGATGTTATCGTAATTTTAGGTATTACATGAAATGTTTCTTTTTACATTGCATGTGTACCAGTTGTACTTGTTCTAGGCACGCTGTACAGTCTATTGGTAAGAATCGTATGCATTCATAGAACATTAACTTTGACTTTCAACATAATATACAGATAAGATAATCCTTCACTCAGCTGCATGATCATCATGTTCCAGAGAACCTGCTATATAGGCAAGAATAAAACATTAAGTATGATTTGTAGTAAACCTACTATTAATCCATTTCTTTGCTTTCAGTCTTGAAAAATAGCCATACCTCTGCAAAGACTTTTGTTTCTTTTAATGTTTTGTTTCTTTTGGATTTAGACTAGTGTTGACTGGTGTTGACTCTGCTGTTCACTCTGGATAACAGCTGTTCTTGCTGAATTGGTTGTTTTGGTGTCATCCTTCTCTGTACAAGGATTTGTTTGTTATCTGTTTTCCTCTGGAGGCAGGGTCTTACTCATGATACTCCGAGAAGTTTTCATTTTGTGGATACATCCTCCTGTCTAGAATTTTCCTACGAGTGAGATTGGAGTGTCTCTACTAGTTTTACATATGAAAAGAAAATAAAGGAGAAGGCAAAATTGCCTTGGAAAGTTTCTCTTCCATTGCAATTCACTGCAAATACTACGACATGCCAACAACAAAGATCAGCAATATCAAGACTTTATGACCAGGTATAGATTTGTATCACTAAAATAAATTCAAACTTTGAGCGAATGACTGGAATGCTGAAATTGAGAAGCACTGAAAGACGAGTAGATATATTCTGTACACAAACTATTACACAGTTTAACAAAAGTGCAGTAGTAGATTAAGATTTGACTGACAATGAAATCAGCTTTACTCTGTTCCAGCAGACAAGTGATAACTTAGACTGTCAAAAACTGAAATGAAAACTGGAGGTGTGAGTTACTGATTTATGCAAAATATATTTAAGAAGTCACAAATACTCTGTTAGGAGGCAAAATGTCATAAGAAGTGGATCAATTTACAAACTTTGTTCAGAAATACAAGGGCTATTCAGAAAGAAGTATCATGAACCTAAAAGGAGCTTTACTCACTCATTAGTGGTTTGATCATAAAAAAACCTGAAAAGACCCAAAATATGTATTTTTAACTCAACTATAATCTCCATTTTAATATATAGCTAAAAAAAATGAGAAATTTATCAGTAGCAGAGACAAATGCCTAAATATATTAAAAGAAATGCCTTATGAAAATATTAATTATTAAATGAAAAGAAAATATAACAACCCCTGAACTGCTTCTGGGAGTTATCATAGTAATATAGGACTCAAAATTACTTCAAGAGATTATGTTAATCTATTCAGTGACAAAAAAAAAAGTGTATCTAACCTTTCCCTGTGGATTTTTTTTCCAAGTTATGAACTTGTTCTGGTATTTCAACATTTATTGTTAGAAAATATTCTTCCCAATATCCAACATACGTCTTTGCTGTAAATGAAAATTATTTCTTGTTGATCTGCCCCAGTTTCCTGGAAAATGATTGATTATGAACCCGGGCATAGTGCCATTCCTTTATTTGAAAGCAAGCCCTTCTCGAAATCTTCTCTTTTCTGGACTGAACAACCACTGCTTTTTCAGTGTTTATTCACAGCCATATATTTTTAAGCCTCCCTCAATGACAGATTTGCTCAGTAGTGAAAGCATATGCTAATCTCTATAGCCTCTTAAATGATTTTAAATCTATTGTGTAACAACCGATATTTCTTTTTGTAGTTACTAATACTGTGATATACATTGGAAATGATTGTTTAATTTAATGGCATTTTACAAGCTAGAAAACCTTTAGGGCTGATGTATTCATCTATTTTCTTAAATCTAGGAAGAACAGGGGTTAAATTTAAAATACAGTAGCGATAAAAACTCTGAAAAGTAATTATATAACAACTGAATTCCAATTCTGCAAATTTCCTGACTTTTACAATATTCTACACTTCTAGAAATTTGGAAAACAGGATTGTAATGGTCTTTTATGCAGGAGGATCCTAACAAAACTAACTCATTCTGGGATTTCCTTTATTTACCCCAAAGTATACTAGGTATTTTGAAGTTAATGATACGGCAGTGCATAGGTGAAAGTATTAATTCCGCATTCAGTGTTTACTTTTTATACAACATGCAGGCTAACAGCAACAAAAAGTAAGGAGGACATGCATGGAGAGAGAATGAGGTTTACCAAACCACAGTATACACAAACTGCTTTAGTTCTAGGCATTTTCATTAATGAAAATTGAATATTGATGCTGTGGCAAATGTCAGGCCTTACAGTACAAATTCATGTCACCAGGCATTTTTACTCTCTCCCAAAATATTTGACAAATTGTGGATACCCTGGAAAATCTATTGATTATTTTTCTTTGATCTTGCTTCATGTCTGCTACCTGTTTCCTAAGATGTTTTTGAAATGTGTGATTTCCACTTTGTGTTTTATGAGTGCAGATTCAGTTGTATATTGCAAATACAACATTTTTTAGGTGGTACTATGAATTTTTTGCTGACTTGTGAATTTATACTTTGGAATTTTGTCAGTTATGACATCCACTCTGTGCAGTCCTTCCAGCACCTCATGTGCTTTCTTCTGGAAAAATAATAATAAAAAAAATCCTCTTCTTCTGCAGGTGAGATGCAAAGAGCATTTGCAAGAATCAGGAACTGCCAAATGACATGCTGCAGGTTGGCAGGCTGCTTCGCTAATCCAGCTTCCTTTGCCAGTGCGTCACTTGATCACCTTACACAGTGAATATAGTAGCCTGAATGTCATATCACCCAGCCTTCAGTGGTGGCTGTAGTATTCCCACAATAGTCCATTATTAAGACATTTGGACATACAAAAAATTCGGTTTCTTCCCTGTATTTTTCTTTGCTATAGCTATCACTGAGATGATCATTTTGGACCCATTGAATTTTCTGCTCTTCTCCTGATTTGTACTTTGCATAGGAAACATTTCTTCTTTGGTCCTTTTGGTCAGAAAGAGGTGGAGCAATGTAAGCTGGCTGCTGTTTATTCCACAGTGATCCCTAAGGTGCTCCATGCCTTCATCACATCTGCAAATTTATTTGGTATAGCACCCTAATGATTGTGTGCTTTCCCCAGAGTAAATACAATTTCAGTCAACTTCCATACCTTTTTGATACCCAGTGTTTTCCCTGCAGTGATAGTGTTTGCATTATGCATTTCTCCCCCGCGTCCTGTGGCTGCTGTGCATGCACAGCTGCCCTCACCTGACCCCTCCGCCTACCGTGTCAGAGTTCTTGCCAAGCTCCATCTGTATCGCCTCAAAGGAAAGCTGTTGAATTGTGCACCTATGCCTGTTTTGAATATCTGAAACCGTTTTGCTGTACTGGTGAATATTATGGCGTAAACCGAATCCTTTTTTTTTTTTTTCCTTTCTGTTTTTTTTTTAATAGAAATAATTCTGGAAATTGATCACTTTGTGCCTTTTTCAAGAAATGAGTCATACTCACACTACTGTACTGTTTCATCAAGTATACTGTTGACAGCTATTTGGGTGATGTAGTTTGAGTTTCAGATTTTACCTGCACTAAGCTTTGGTTGATGTAAGTGTCACCCCTCTCCTGCTCTTACCCACCCATTGGTATAATTCTGCGCAATCTCAGCCCTGCCTGGCTTTCTGGCAGCGCCTTTGCCATGTCCTCTTGACTCCACAGGTCTCCAGAAGGATGTCAGTCTTCATAGTTGTCTGTGTATTGGGACTGAATTATATTTCTTGCCAAATAGTGTCTTCCTGTATTCGGTTGTTTCTGGAATGTTTGCTTATGAACCTTCTTATTTCCAGGTAGGAACTTGTTTTCTTTCAATTCTGTAGAGAACCATTGATTAATCACTTGTTAATTATCATTGATTAATCAATGATAATTAAGCAGGTCATAACATGCCTTTAAATATTAATCATTTGCGTACATGAGTACTTAGTCTTTTATTAATATCTAGAGTAGATTAATTATCTGTGGTCTTTACTGTTAACTCATATAACTTGTACACTGCTTTTCTTTAAAACATATTCATAACTTGAAATCATTTACCTGTATCTTTTTAATTCATTCTGTGTCAATTTCATTTTGAGCTGTAGCATTGATACTTTTGAAGTGAAACTGCTTTCCTTTATTTTTTTTTTCTTTTTTTCTTTTTTCTCTTCTCTGTGCTGCTTAACAGCTTGTGTTTGGGTTGGCTACCCACAGCTCAACCCTAGCTGTCTGGTTTTCTGCGGCACTCCCCTTTTCCCCTTTCAACTTCTAGGGAAGGCATGCTGAGAAGTAGATGTTTGACTTTTGACACAATACAGTGTTAACATTTAGGCTATGAACTTCTTTCACAACAAATACACCTTCCTTCTATTTGCTGCCTTAAAGAGTACTTTTGCCATTGAGAATTTGTCAATTTTAACCTGCTCTTTCTTTACTGATTCATATTCATACTTTTAAAATAAATAACAGTCAATATAGTGCTATTTCTTTCTCTTTTCACTCCTATTGTTTTCTTTTCAGACCTCTCTTACCTGCAGCAGTGTTTGTTCTTTTCTTTTGAATCTTTTGACCTCTGTATTATAATATTGGGCCTGAGTGATTAAAAATCATTTATATTTAAAATGATAGACTGGATACTGTTGTACACCTTCTTGGAACCGTTGAAGCTCTTGGCACACAGCTGGGTCTTGTGAGGATACACTGACATTTCTGCTTTAGGGAAAACATTTATTCTTCCAACACTTTGTCAAACTCGCTAGCTATCATGCTATAGATAGAACAGTTTAATTTCTTCCTGTGGCTTTTTTATCTCTTGCTACTCCTTGAAGCTTGTTCCCCCATTGATGGAACTTCTGCAGCACCTTGTTTCTCGTCCTGCAACTTTCTCTTTTGCCCTTTCTGCTGATATCAGAACCAGTTCCAACATCCTGGCTTTGATGCTTTCCTTGCTGAGACTCTAGGAGAAGTCAGTGCACAGGATTTGCAACGAATCCCTCCATAATTTTTTTTTGTCTGCTAGGCTTGTGTGATTTATATACAATGCTGTTCTCTTCCTACTCCTGCTGTCATCATCTGCCTTAATAGCATGGTTATGACAATAGATGCTATTGTTAGTCTCATATGCTTGCATAGTATGGAACCATTATCATCTCTGTGGAAGAAAGGGAACTGAATGAGTCAAACATATGGGTTTCAGAGGAAGAGGTCTATGAGTCACAGTACTTTATTCTTCTGTCTTTAAATTCTTAGCCCCCCCCACACACAGTGTAAACTATCTTATGAAATTTCTGTGCTGCTTTTCCTATTGATTTCTGTGATATGAAACTATTCCTTGATAGTTCAAACAGTTGCATCCAAGATTCTTTTTGTTAAAAATCAAACTCTAAATCTTAATCCATGTCAGTTACTGTTATCTAAAGATAATAGCCCTAAATAATGTATCAGTTCTGCTGTAGCTGGCTTCTCGTGTGGCTTCTCATTTTGACTGCTAAATTCCTTTAGAGTGAATTTCCTCAGATGGATGACACATTTTAATTCTAAAACTATATCAATATGATATATATTTTATCTAAATATATACTATATATATTATATATATTGGGGGAAAAAAGGAAAGTGCTCTTCCTGGGACTTAAAAATAGGAATATGACATTTTATTACTAATAGCGTAATTCCTGTCATATAAGTAGTTTTTCTCTCTTATGCCTGTTTAATTCCGCGTTAGTAAGGTCCTATATCAAAATCATGTAAGTGACAATGTCCATTAAAGAATATATTACCAGGAGTTTCTTTACCAGTTTTGGAGTTTTCTCAGATCCGGTGCTAATGAAAATTTGTCTCAGTTGTCAATGTTAAGCCAGATACCTAAAAAGTCAATGAAACAAATACCAAAAAAACCAAACATTTTGGAAGGCATTTGAAAAAAAGACAATGTGTTTAGCAGATTACATAGAGAATCAGAGATCTGCTTTGAGGCGTTTCCAAGATTCAGCATATTTAGATTGGAAAGAACACACAATTAATTTTAGTTAGTTGAAAGTGCAATTGTTTGGTGCAAGTTCTTTGGAAGACAGCGATAGGTGTGAGACTGGTTCCCAAATGAGGAAACACACCTCATCTGTGAAGCGCGCTAGCATAAGTGTGTGGGATGATAGCCAATAAACTGGGATACTGGGGCAGGACAAGCAGCTGTGAGGGCACATGTTGTCATGGCAGTGGCCCAGAAAGAATGGAAGAGCTTAGGTGTGGGGCGTGGGGGTGGTGAAGACCACAGCAGTGAGAGCAAACATAGGGGAAAAAAAGTGGAGAATTACTGCTGGAAGAGAATAGCTCTGCTTCTTTGGGGAATATGCTAGAGTTAGAGAAAAGAACTGTGGTGTAACATGTTACAAAGTCCACATTTTTTGCATTCTGATAATGGAAGTAGCTATTCCAGTAAATTTGGGGATATTTTTTTCTTTTCCATTTTTTTTATCAATCCCTTGATTAGATTGGTTATTTATGTAATAGAAAGGCAATTGTGATCCATTCAGTTATAACTGATTTACAGATGACCTAAAATGACTGCTATTTTTATTATTAGAAATATTTTTGATAATGAGCAAATTTCTCCAAACCTTAAGTCCAGCCTCCGCTCTGTTTCTGTGGTTTGTGTAATCTTGTGTTCAGTAGCATTGTTAAATTTTTGCCACCCCCTTTGTCTTTTACATACACTTGTTAAATTTTGTCTTAATGTGGAATGTAAGCTTTTTGATTCTCTATTTGTACACTGTGAAAAGGATTTCTAAGAGTAGCATAATATTTAAAACATGAACTTACGCTACAGGGTTTGCCTTGTAACAACATGGACAGGTGTGCTTCAAGTGAGAACCCTAATTTTCCTAGGGGTAGAATTATAGCATCATAGAGTAATTTAGCTTGCAAGGGGCCTCACAAGGTCTCAAGTTCAATCCCCTGCTAATAGGGGAGTTAGCTACAAGGTCAGACAAGGTCGCCCAGGGCATTATTCAGTCATGTCTCAAACCTCCTAGGATGGAGACTACACAACCTCTCTGGGCAACCTGCTCCACTGCCTGACTGGCCTCATGGGGTAAAAGTTTTTCCTTATATCCAGTCTGAACCGCTCTGACTTCAACTTACACCTGTTATCTTTTGTGCTTCCACCGTGCGGTGTTGAAGGGCCTGCCTCCATCTTCTTGGTAACCACTCCTAGGTACTAGCAGGCTGCTGTTAGGCTAGGCCAGCCTGAGTCTGTCTCCAGACAAGATGAAGTAGTGAACCAGGTCCAGGGTCCATCTGGTAGCAGGAGATGGGACAAGAGACAGGAGTCAGAGGGGGTTATCCAGGAGGCAAACTATCTACAATGTAGACGTTCAGCCAGAAAACAGGACCAGAGACAAGGGTGGAGACAAGGATACCTATGATGCAGCTCAGGCAAGGACTAAAGGTCTAGAACTGAACTGAAATGCAGCTCCTGGAGCAGCGGGCAAAGGAGTGCAGTGATAGAGACCCCAGGTGAAGCTGGTCAAGGCCATTAAGGTTTGTTAGTGCAATGAAGGCCCACAAATGCTCCCGCGTTTTCCTTATTCCCCATTTTACTATGAATGTAGCAGTAGAAGATCTTGTTGCCCTTAACGTCCCTTGGCAACTCTCAACTCTGAGCTTTGGATTTCCTAACACCATTGACTGAAATTTGGATTTCCTAACACCATTTCCTAACACCATTGACTTGGATTTCCTAACACCAGACAGACAGACAGGACTGGAAACTGTCCCTGTTTCCACCCCATGTATAGTGCCTTTTTTCATTGGAGCTCAGCCTTGAGTTTCATGCTTAGCTAAGATGGATCTTCTGATATCTGCTTGTTTTCGTAAGTATTGGGATGGACTATTCTTGTACTTGAAGGATGTCGTCTTTAAAGACCTGCCAGTTTTTATGAGCTCCTCTGCCCTTCAGAGCTGTCTTCCCAGCTACTAGTTTTCTGAATAAGGTGTAGCAGCTACAACTAACTGTGTGGTTTCCTTGTTCTGCACTTTACTTTGTATGTATTTTCTTATTTGTTTGCTGTTTATCAATTTTTTGTGTCTTTTAATTCTGAGTAAAAATGCATGACTTTTTTACCACAAAACAACAAATGACTCTGACTTGCTGGATGGGAAGCACCATTAGTTGAGTCAAGCAGTTTCACCAGCAAAGCACAGTTATCTAGGGTGCCTATCTTTTACTAACTTATTTTTAAGCCTCCTGAATTTGTTAATATGAAGTTCCATGGTGTTATATATTTGTCTTATTTCCCTCTCAATGCTTTCATTCTGCAGTGGAAGCAAGACCCTACTTTTCTCAAGGAACAACATACAGTTCTCCATCTCACTTGTCTATGCATACTTTCTGGCATCAGAAATCTGAAACTTAGAACTTACTTTTGTAATAATAAAATGATGTAACAGAACTAGAGAGTAAACATCATTTTCAGTCCAACATCATTGCTTTTTCCTGAAATCAATTTTGCCAAGGTAACTAATGACTTGGCAAAATAAGGGGGTTCTATGAGCCTGCACTTCATTATTATGTATTGAACACATGTAAAAAGTTCATGGTGACTTAGTTTCCTATGGTTTATTTCTAAGTAGGTAGTTTTTTAAAAAATATGTAGCTGAACCCAAGAAACAACAGCTTGTTCCTGGCCCTGATGAATACCCACAGGAATGAAGAAGGCAAAAAGGGATCTGTTGCCACTTGTGTGCATGACACCACTTCAGGCTGTTTTTTATTCTTGTTCCCCTTTGATGTTGTGGTTGGTTTGACATATAGGGAAGAGCTTGTTAAAACACCAGGGTATAATAGTATAAGCACACCATCTAAAGAGCACTGGGAACTCCTCCAGAAATCAGGAAGGCTCAGTGCGTTTTCACACAAGCAAATACACCTCCAGTTTAGGCCAATGTCACAACTTGAAGAAGAACCTAATTCTGAAGAAGTTACTTTCTGTCCCTCCTGAGATTTATGCCTTGCATATATGTATTCTGTGCACTGCTGGACTCAGATTTAGACCCTGTGGGTGATCTTCTGCCACCATAGGCCATTGTACATTTTGTAAAACACAGTGGAACTGATAAAAGGGGAAAAGGGCATCCAGGTGAATTGCTAGAAGCAGCCCTCAGGTTTCATGAGCCTCCTGAAAATAAGACAGGGCTAAGAATATACTTTCCCCCCTTGATGCTAGTGTATCATGATGTGACTACCTGAAACTCCTAAGGCTCTATATTTTCAACATTATTATCTTTTGTTTAAAGCTAGCTCTTAATTAGGTGAATATTATGGGGAGTCTATTAAATAAGTAACACTGTCCTTGCCAAAATCCACAATTACATTCCTCCTTACCTAAACAGTGAACTGTTTGAACACAAACGGCTTTCATGTAGTATAAGAGACTCTGTATTAGGTGAACATCTAAATGCCTAGATAAACTTATAAATGTACATAAATGTTTATTCCAACTATGTTCCTAAATGGATTTTTCAAGGTAAGAAAACTAGATAGAATTCTGTCCTAGATAGAATGCACAATGGAGAAAAGTTTGTTTCAAACTTAGCTCTGTAATTAAATTGGCAAAACAAGCAAATTGCAATTCAAAAACCAGACATTACAATAAATACAGCAGGAAGAAAGTACTCTGTCTCTTGGAGACTATTTCAAATGTTGATTCCTCAGGAGGATTTCTATGCGATACTTTTAATATACTGTCAGATATAAATTTTTTTGAAAATTTTGTTTATCTCATTGAAAGATTATTTATCTGTTGTCCATTTACTCTTAAGTAATACTTTACTGGGATGACTTCAATTCCATTTTTGCAAGTTGTTATGTAGATGGGAAATACTTGCTCAGGTAAGCAATGCTTTTTGATTTAAATGGAAATAGCTTGCTTGGGTAAATGACTGCATGGTTAGACCAATTGTTCCTCCATTTTCTTAGTCTTTTATTCTGCCTGCAAATCATCAAATGTGCATCTGTTTACTCTTAGATGACTACAGAGAGAAAAAAGTTTCATTCTTCAAACCCGCTGACACAGATTTTATCTGATAGGCCGTTCCCTGGTTCAGTGGGATTTCCAAATTTATGAAAATTCAGTATCAGGTCAAGTGCTGAGGGTTGAGGCATTTACTGAAAGGAAAAGAAAAACTTGTAACTCTCTAATAAAGGTTTAATCAGTGTGTGAATGGCTTTCTTTTACTTAATCTGTGCACCTTGAATTTAAAATTCAAGGTTTCCCTCCTGTCCCCTTCCCCAGTCTTTCTGGATTGTCTTAGGTGATCAGACCTTGCTAGGGCTGCATAAGTAGTGATGACAGCAGAAAATGTTTCAAAGATAACCCTTAAACCCTTAAGAATATGTTGTTGGTGTGAGCAGCGATAAAGGTGGCCTGGTTTGAAGGGGAAAATTACTGGGGAAAAAAAATGTCTGCTGGAAAATACTGCCAGAGGAAGGCCTGCCAGCCTGGAAGTTGGAGCCTAGGAACTAGACCTGTGAACAGAAACGTCCTTGAAAACTGCAGCTGGCATCTTTAAAGTACAACTGGGGGACCTAGAAGCCAGAGGCACCCTGAGATACCACCAGTAGGTACAAAACCAAGGAAGTGAAACGGCAACTTATTGTCTGAGAAGGTGGAAAACAGTCCGAAAGAATAAAATTGCTCTGAAAGAACAGAAAACATCATCACCTGTTGACTGTTACAGGTGAAAAATTGAAATTAACAGTATCTATTGGCTGCTCGAAGTAGTATGTCCTACGCCCTCTTATTTTATAAAAAGGACTTAATTTTTATCCCAAATGGAGCCTCTCTCTCTGAGAACACCCTGTGCTGCACGTACTTTTCCTTTTTCCTAAACAAGCTGAATTCTCTGCAGGGGCTTTCTACGAGAGCTCGGACTCTCCCCGAGGATGCCTGGCTGAGTCCAGACCCTGTGACGCGGATCACCTCTGAAGGGAGGCTCTGTCTGTTTTCTTACTGGACCTCCTTCGGGCCCCCTTTTGGGGTCAGTTCAGTTTATCGTCCCACTGGGACATTTGGGTTCCCCTCTGGGGTAGGTCTGTCCTCCCCTTTGGGATGATTTGGTCTCTTCTGAAATTCACTTGATATTGATTTATCTTCTATAGGTAATATTTATCTTGTATCTTTTATAGATATTTCTATATATCTATCTCCATATAAGTAATCTATTATATCTGCTGTTATGTTGTTGGTAAGTTGCTTCACTAATGATAAGTTTATAGCAAACTGTAATGGTATATACCTGCTTGTCTGTTGCTATTATTGATTGTTGCTATACAATTGATTACTGCTATTACTGATTGTTCCTATACCTTTGATTGATATTGTATTATTGCTGCTAGTAATTTGTAATAGCTTGAGAGAGATATATATGTATTTGCTTTGCTAGTGGTGATTTTGTGGTATGCTTGCAACTGGTGATTTGTGTGCTATTTGTGGTAATCTGTAATAAAGTAGAGAATTTTAGAGGATAAAGCTTCCACATCCTTGTGTATTACAGAATCTTACGAAGTCACAATGGTGATCTCTATACACCCGCAGACCAGGTAACCCTTTAGGTCATGACAGTTGTGCATGATTGCTTGCTTCTTTATATGAATTTTGTATTCAGATTCAAACTCACGATTTTTTAAAACCAGACATATTGATCTATTTTAATGAATAACTTTTGTGAAAAATGTTTTGCCTGTGCTGTTGTGCCCTGATGACATGTGACATTGAAATGTCACATGTGATATTATTTTGCTGGAACTGGTCTGAATGAAAGAAAGCTATTACCTTGCACTAGGGCATCTTTTGGGTGTTCACCGCCACGCCGCTTCTCTTTTGGGATGCCAAGTTAAGCTGCTATGTTAAATCCATTCTGACAATCCATATGTAGTTTTAGGGAGCCATACAGCAATACAATCAGTTACTTTTTGATAGATGTCAATTCTTAAAAACCTAATGACTTTATTTTCTCCATTAACAAGGTATTTCCTTTTGGTGCTTTTTTAAGTATCTAAATTACAATACAGTGAGGTTATTAATAGCATTATGTACCCTAAAGATATGAAGGGAGTTTCTAGATATAATTTTGTAGTACGAGAATGAAAGCCAGCGGTGAAGCATCTAAGCAGCGTTAAGAATTTTCAGAACTTGTGTTGCAAGGCTCTTGGGAGATTACATTTCCTTTTCCATTACACTTGAACTCTGTCACTTTTCGCCATAATATTTTCACATCGAATGATTTCTTTGACCTATGAGAGGAAACCAGTGGTAACTGTAAACCTTATTTTGTGACTATATCATTCCTTTCTTTGAATTGTTCTAATCTCTACTTTGCTGTGAAGAACAATGAAATTGTCTGCAAGTCTCCATCAATATCCATGTTAATACTTATTTTTCAGCCTGAAACTGAAAGACTCACTGTGACTGTGACTCGCTGACTCCACTTAACTTCGATCTGCTTCACTTTCTCTCTTTTTTTTTTTCTGGCTGCTGTGGACACACCTTCAGCTATGACCTTCCTGTAATCGTTTTCAAATTTTTATTTTAGACAAATAACTGTGGAGCTCCTACAAGTAATGATAACTATGGCTCTTTGATTTGATGTAGAGAGGACATATTACTAGAAACTTCTGAACTATGTTTTCAAATAAGGATGAAATTTAGCACAAAGATATGACTTTCCAGCCTAGGTATGTTATGTGATAAGCTAAAACCTCTTACAAAGCAGGTTTTCTGGAAAAGTAATGTAAGGCTTCTGCAGGGCGAAAGAGAAAGCTTGGTGTATAGTCCTCAATTCTCTTATGTGTCTTAGAAAATGGTCCTCTTTGTTAAGGCCTTTGTGGGGGAAAAAGACTAGAAATTCAATCAGAAAAGTTCTCAAGACCTGTGTTTTTAGAAGTTCCTTTAAAAAAAAATTCCTGATGGATTGGAGAAAAATAGTTAATGTTCCAAGAGCTCTTATCCTACTGTCATTTGGTGCCTTGAGAGTGTTATTATACTTTCACATGTTGTTTATCCCTATATCTTCTCCGATTTGGATTAACAAGGTTGAAATGGAAAGCATTTACAAACATGATCTCATGTCAGCTGAAAAGTCTGAAGAGAAGATTTGATCATATCATATTGAGATAGTCTAGCAAATAAGAAGAATGACTAAGCAAAAAGCATTTTCCAGTGTCAATCATTCTTTTATTTTGAGATATTATTTACCTATTAACATTAATGAACTAGGTGAAAAGGAAAACTTTAGATGCCACCTCATACCTAAGAAATCAGATTTTAATTTAAAAGACAGATTTTAATTTAAAAGATTGCTGTTAATTTTTTTGAAAAATCAGAGCGAAAGTCAAGCTTCTGCAGATAATCTTGGTTTGTTTTCATTGAAGGGCTATGATAATAATAATACAAATGGGCAGTTATATTTCTTTATATATTTGAATCATTTTTCCTGAAAATAGGTGCTATATTTTGTGAAGGTAGCTATTTCTCTCTACAAGACCTGAGCTGACTGTTCTGTTGAAAGGCACTGGACTAACAGCTGTGGAAAGCATAATTGTTTATTTAATTAGTACACAGAACTCAAGTAATGACATTTTTGGGTTTTTATGTATACTGTCTACTAGTGAGTCTCCACTCTGCTCTGGGGTAACCATTTATATCTCAAGAATTATGGTTTATCTATGTATAACCATCAAGTTTTAATCAACTTGCACTTCGCTAGTGAAGTCAAAGTATTGAATGCCTCTAAAGATAAACTGCCCTACAGTCTTTGGCTTCATCAATGGAAGAAGCAAGTTGGTCACAGGTTTTGCCTTTGCATAATTTTTTTTTAGAGAGACAAAGATTTAACGTGGGCCACAAAACAGGCGTTAGAAAACTGTCCTGGTTAAAGTTGTCATTTAATTTTGAGTTAGTTTATTTGAAATGCCATTATAGCGAGAATCAACAGAATCTATTATTAAAAAATATCTTCCCACAAAGGAGGACAGATTGACCACCAAAGATTATTCCATATGATTCAGATGGTTTGGATGCATGTGGTATACTGTGTAGTTACTGACGTACATTTCTTTCTTACAGGCATAATCTTTGATGCTTGTTCTCACCATTTCATTAACCAAATTCTTTCTCATTTTAAATGTAATATGCATACTAGTCTTTCCACTTCCATGGATATGGATTCTATATTTAATCCACACAGCTTTTACAAATAAATCTTAACTTCTAAATTAAGAAAGGGGTGGTTTAAAATTGCTTGTTTATATCCAGGCAGAAATACCTTATCTGTGATTTTTTTATAATGTTGTTTGTAAGCTCTGGAGATACTAATGCTAATTTCATCTTTGTTATACTCCTGGATAATCTGTTCTGTGGCTTTGTGCATTGCTGACATACCATGTTCAGAGGGTTTTTTCCTTAGTGAAGCCTGTTGTTTAGTCTTGCTGTCACTAAAGCTTGTTATCATTTATCCTGCTCATTCAGCTGCAAGGTTCAATCCCTGTCCATCATGTTTCTGCATAACAGAAACAGGAAGGTTCAGTCAGGTGCTCAACTTACAATGCCGATTTTTCAAAAACAGAAGGCTGATCTGAGCTTGCACATATGCACACAACTGCATCTGTGCATACAAGTCTGGTATTTGTATATGAAATCATTCCATATGTACATACCATTTTTGGGAGGCACAAGCCAGTCTCCAAGTTCTTGAATTTAATCCTTAAAACCATTTCCCAATATACAGCTTCTTCAGAAAGAATGACAATTTCTAATATTTTTTCAAGCTAAGCATTTGCTTAACATCCTTTGCAGAAATGGATTTTAAAAAAATTGTGTGGTGAGATTGTCACTGTGATTAGATTCTGACTTTACTCCAAAACAAGACTAGAAAATAGTGGGTTGCGAAAATGAGCTTTGTAAACTGGTAACACAGAAAAGAAAAGTAATTTATACTGGCATTTCTAAAATGGAAATTACAGTTTTTTCACTGTGTTTATCCCAAATATATATTTAATGGTATGCCTTGATTCATAAGAATCTTTCAGATATCTTTGCTGCTGGGATGTTTCATAACGGCCAGATTATCTTCTGCCGTATTTCACTCTTAATTTCAATGGCAATCACTGCTGACTCTACTTCCTTTTCCTTCCAAAAAAGTATGTCTGTAAAGTACTGAGAGTTTTATACTTGATTAAAGAGGCAGGAGCTTTGCTATGCTATCATCATGATTAGCCAGATGACCATAAATGGCTACCACGAGGGATTGAAGGGTTTTCCCAGTTTATTCCTTGGAGTTCTTAGGTTGAATTTAACGTAAGATCTAAAATAGCTTTTAGGGCAGGAACTCTTCACTGTTAGCATCTTAACATTTCATTTAGAGATTAGGCTATGGCTCTTGAGCTCACCCTTGGCCTATGTATAGACTTTTGGGCCCCTTTGCCTCTGTCATTCTTTCTTTCTGAGAAACCCAGTGCTGAAAACCAGAGGAAGATGGTGTTGCTATTTGAATCTTTTATCTTATGGTAAAGCTTTTCTCTCTGTTATCAGTTCATGTGATTTTTATGTAATACTGTATTGATGAAAAATAAATAAATGATAGGATTTCTGAAAAACAGCTATACAAATGCCAATTATTGTACCTTCTACCTATTCAAAATTTCTGTTCTAGTTATATCCAAGCTGATCTAGTTAAATAAAAAATAATTAAGATCTAATACTCTGAACTTTTTTGTTGCCTATTATATGCTAACAGCAGAAATGACAGCATTTTTTTATCATACTGCCTTTTGTTATTGATCAGTTGGTAAAGGACGTGTACGAGAATTGCCATGTAAATGTGACTTG
This sequence comes from Calonectris borealis, assembly GCF_964195595.1. NCBI lineage: Eukaryota > Metazoa > Chordata > Aves > Procellariiformes > Procellariidae > Calonectris > Calonectris borealis. Next base: position 104,743,850 of record NC_134312.1, read on the forward strand.
CCATTTAACTGTTGAACTAAAATGTCACCAACTACTATAGAAGTTGCACCGTATAAAAGAAGCAAAATAGAGTGCCAGGCAGGACACAATACATGGGATGTGTCCTTTACATGACAAGAGAGATTTACTTTCAGTAAGCTTTTTGAGAAAACACATTGCTGGTAAAACTCACTGTTTTGTGCTATTGACAACCTTCCTCTTTCTCCAAATATAAGAAATGTTTGGGGTTTTTTCACACAGCTATGTTTTTACTGGCTATGCTCCTGTTAATGCAGCTTAGGGTGCTGTAGGCCTTTTTTGCTGCCAGGGCATGCTGCTGGCTCATGTTGAGCTTGCTGCCTACCAAGATCCTAAAGCCCTGTTTTTTTATCCTTTATTATCTTAGTAGATGCCATGATTTGGAGTAAATTCTGTCCAGAAGAGTTAAAGGAGCATAAGGCAGCACTATGAAAAGGAATCAGTAGAAAAGTAACATTGAGCTCAGTATTCCTGTACATCCCATGAGCTTCCTTCCTGATGCTGATTTTTCTGGACTCATTTCATTATCTGACAGAGGAGACAAAAGACAGCTTTTATTATCTAAAGAATGATGATTTTCCTACCTGTTAGACTGAATGAATAGTTGGGCCATATTCTCATAATGTCTGTGAGTTTTGCATTTATTAGGAAATCCCCTTTGTGCTGTCTCCTGGGATCAGATAGGCAGACGTCATTTAAGAGCAAAATGCCTAAAAGAATCTGTATTAGCAGAAAGAAGGGGAAGAATTGGCAGAAGAGAAGGTCTGACCACCCTATGCTTATGGCTGTTTATAGCTCCAAAATTTAAGGTATCTAATAAATGAACAGTGCTCTGAGAAAAAGTTCTTAAAAAAATCCAAACCAAACACACACACCCAATAAGGAAAACAGTACCTGCCCCAAATAACTATTAAGTAAAACAAATAAGCAATTCTTAATGCTAATACCAATTAATTTGCCACAAATAACCATCTGCTGAATTTCCAGCATTTTTGAAGGACAGTATTCAAAATATGGGACATCTTGTAATTTCCCAATTTTTTTTTTTTTAATTTTTCTTATGACTTTCATGTTGATATGTAATAAATGCCCAAGTCTAGTTTGGAAATCAGTTGCTTTCTTTCCTCAAATCTCTCAGAAGCATGACAGCACATATCTATTCCACATCACAGTACTGAAAAAAAATGACAACCAACATCCTTCCCGCAGGAGACAAATTGTAAATAGAATTGGAGCTTACTCAGAAACTGCTTGGAAGAGCAAAACTGGCAGTGAAGTGAGTATGAATTTGCACTACTTTGACCTTGAGGCAGCACCCCTGAGAGGCATAAACAGTGAAATGTAGATGGCCAGAAAAAAGTTAGTATAAGAGCTGGTGTAGTGTTGAAGGAAGTATGACATTATGTTTTTCTATGAGATGTTTAAACACTTTCTTTAATAACACATGAGGAAACATAGTCTAGAAATTTCAATGTAGGCTTTCAATTGAATAATGCCAGTTTTAAAAAATTATTTCATTTTATATTTAATTTCTAGTTTATTTTGCTGTTTCTCTATTCTTAATATAATGATACACATTATATGCTGCCCTCCCTCATGAAGTATTTAATGGTTCTCTTAAAAAAAACTTTATGGTTTCCACATACAGAGCCAAAATCTCTAATAATTGGCTTGTCGTTATCCAGGTAGGAATTCAACATGAAAGAAGCAACGCTACATATGCCTTCTCATGTTTCACAGTTTCAGAACATTAAGATGCACAGAGCAACTCAAGATACATGCTCATGCAAAATTACTTATCTTAAAATGACCACTATCTTCACTGAATCAAAATTCATAATTCTCCATGGCTGCTCATTGTTTTACTCTCCCTTTGTCATGGTTTAACCCCGGCCTGCAACTAAGCACCACACAGCCGCTCGCTCACTGCCCCCCTGGTGGGATGGGGGAGAGAATCAGAAGAGTAAAAGTAAGAAAACTCGTGGGTTGAGATAAAGACAGTTTAATAGGTAAAGTAAAAGTCACGCACGCAAGCAAAGCAAAACAAGGAATTCATTCACTGCTTCCCATGGGCAGGCAGGTGTTCAGCCATCGCCAGGAAAGCAGGGCTCCATCACGCATAATGGTTACTTGGGAAGACAAGCGCCATCGCTCCAAACGTCCTTCCTTCCTTCTTCTTCCCCCAGCTTTATATGCTGAGCATGACGTCATATGGTATGGGATATCCCTGTCCCTGCTGTGTCCCCTCCCAGCTTCTTGTGCACCCCCAGCCTGCTCGCTGGTGGGGTGGTGAGAGGAGCAGAAAAGGCCTTGACTCTGTGCAAGCACTCTCAGCAGTAACAAAAACATCCCTGTGTTATCAATGCTGTTTCCAGCACAAATCCAAAACAGAGTCCCATACTAGCTACTGTGAAGAAAATTAACCCTATCCCAGCCAAAACCAGCACACCCTTAAAGTTAAAGCCAGTTGCTGATGAAGTCCATACCGGATAGGAAGACTGAAGACTGAAATACCATTTGTTCTGAAAGTATTACTTGACATGGAAGGATATACATGAAGGACCAAAATGAAAGATATATATCTGTCTGTCCATCCATCCATCCATCCATCCATCCGTCCATCCATCCGTCCATATGCTACTCCCCCTTCTGCCCTTTTCCTGATATGCTCAAAGATTTCAATCTTGGTTATTAAGTTCTATACTTCTGTCTGAAGGATATAATGAGATTCTTTTAACACATTCTGCAAATGAGATGGCAGTTTCTCAGTTGTAGTCCATGAAAACTATTATTGCAGATTGATTGTTAACTTTTTCCTAGCAGACAGTTTTATCACACAGTAGGATTTTCTCCCCTCTTCACAGACTTGAAGTTAAAAATAAAGTGTGGTTTGCACAGTTGTTATTATATTTTTCTCTTAGCATGTGACTGATATTTGGAAAAAAAAAAGCATTTCACTCCCCCTTTCATTTTTTTCCAAAATTTCATTTTTGCTACTGAATGTTTCTGAAGAGTATACATTAATCATTTGTTTCTTCTTCTTCTACAGTATTCCTGTCTTTCAATACATTTTTATCAACTCTTTTGGAGATATCAGGAAAACAATGTTGCATACCTGCCCACTGATTTTTATTTTGCAATACTCATTTATTTGAAAATAAAAGTTAACCTACTTCTGCTGACAGGATTTGCTGGTCATTTTTTTAACGGAGCCTTGGGCTCTTCAATCATTTACTATTCTAGCTGAAGGCAGCTTGTGGCATCTTCATCTGCCAGGCAGTAATCACTGTTATCTCATTCTGTGCTACTTGTTATCCAGGCCCAATGTGTTGAATTTTTTTGTTAACATGGAAAATTCAAATGTTATTCGGCCTTTTAGACTATAGGAAAGGTAAATACAAATAAAACAGTAGTCCAACTATCACACTCAAAAACTTTTTGGAATATTTTGAAATAGCATTCACATTTCTAGGAAGTAAGTATAAACTAGAAAAGTATTCCTGGAAGGTGTTTCAAGTAAAATCTCCAGACCCATGCTGTCTAGAAAGGATTCTGTCAGCTAGAAGCACAAAAACTGCAATGATTAGGCTTTAGTCCCAAATCGATAATGAAGACAACTGGATTCAGAAGTTGGCAAGAATGTATTAAATACAGCTAAGAAAGAAGTATGTATTAAAGCTTATATACGTACAAACAAGTTTTTATTCTTTCCTTTACGTTACATGGATCTTTGTGTGAAGAAATGATGCTTTGTTTTGAAGAAAATGTCTCCGAGACACTTTAATTTGCTACAGGCTTCCAAAGGAAAGGTCTAATGACAAAAAAAAGGATAACTTTACTTACAGTGATCTACTGAACACTGCAGCTAGGCTGCTTACAGTATTGGAACAGCACATTTGTGTCTATATCTGTGAGTACCTTTTCACTCCAGTATAATCTATCGTGTAGACATATGCCATTTTCAGATGTTTGGGACCATATGTTCCTTATTTTAGGAGAACGTAGGCAGTCAAGTGTGATACAGGCGATGGCAACACTGATTGTGTAACCATGGCACATCCAATGTGTATTGTTCTCTTTACATGCATCACGTCTGTGAAACAGCACGAAACATATCATGTCTTCAGCTGTTCTGGAAATACCAGCTCTTAGTTTGGAATAAATTAGCAACCTGGAAAGTCCTTTCTGGACAGTTAATATTTATGCCATTAACGGGTAAACTATTTTCTTGGCTATTTTATTATTATTTTCATAGATTACCCTGTTCACAAATCCAGCACTACGGAGAGATACGTTCAAGGAGGTATCAATAAAAGCTCGATCCAGCAATCAGCACAGTCAACCAGACACTGAATTTTTCTCTGAAACAACACCCTCCTCTTAATATATTGCTATAATTGTGCCTGCTATTGCAAACATTTATTTCACTGGTATTAAGAACAGCATGTATAATTGAAATTGGACTCTTAGTACTGAAACTGAAACAAAGAAACTTGTAAACAAAACAGACAGGAAGACCATCTTGTGCCTATGTTGGGATCTGGTTGGGTATGCAAGATATATTTACTTAACTGAATAGACAATGTTTTGCATCCCACAGTGAGAGCATGAAACTAAAGCAATTTTACTGAAGATCCTGCAAGGCTGCATTTGGCTTAAATCCCGTAGATAAATAATATCAGCATAGTAACAAACCTTCATGTAGTCTGACTGAGTAACAAAAGCTATTATAGTGTTCTTACTCTGTATGCTAATGTCACTTGTTTAGTAACAGAGCTATAGCAACACATTTTGGCATTTCTCCAGAGTCTCTTGTTTACCCCCCCTTAGACACTGTTTTCATCCTGTATTTGGTACAATTCTGATCAGTAATGTACAGAACGGAGAAAGTTGTTCCGGTGAGGAGACTGACATATTGCAGATGTACAAAAGATAGTGAACTGTGAAAACAGCCAAGAAAGCCTAATTGCCATTATCATTGATTTACCAACAGTGTTTCTGGTGATATTATGTCCCTAAATTAATCTATCTGAAAGTAGCCTTCCTTGATACAGCTCTATGAAATTAGTTTGAAGTCTTTGCTCTTCTCCAGAGATGCTCCTGCATTTGAATTAATACAATTTAAGAAAGGAGCTTCATGTTTCCTAATTCCCTTTTGGACCCAGGCTCTTTGGAAGGTGTCAGCCCCAAAGCTTCCAAATCCTAACTTCATTTGGAGCTACTTGCATAGCTCCTTTAAATTCCTCTGAAAATCTTTGGCTTAATGAATACTTTCTATGTAGTTGCCTTTCACTTGGTCCCTTCAGGATCCAAATTTAAAATCTCAAAAAAAAATTTTTTTCCCACAAGAAACAAAATTACACACTGTAAAAATCCAATGACATTTTTTATTTCATTATAATGTATCAAGTGGGAAATAATTTTGCACTATTTGGAAAAGAGGAAAAAAAAGAGGTCCAAACTTGCTTTCTTCCATGGAAAATTTGAGGTTTGATAAAAATACATTTTTCTGTGAGAATTTAATTTTGAAAAAATGGTAACAGTTCCCCTGATACCATAACCTTTTACCATGACCCAGCTACTAACATAAATTAATAAACTCATCATTGTCTTCTCTTTAAAATTTTTATTTCTTTCTCTGAATTCTAAGCACATGCCATACAGAGAAAAAATACAACTATACATCATGAAAATGCTCGCATTTGGGTAGAGGCAAGACATAAGTCATCAACCAGGCAAAAAGTTGCATTTTTAATCTTAAGCATAGAAACCATGCTCTTATCTAGTGTCTGGAAATTGCAGCAGTGGTCAGGGTTGTTGGAGCCAAACCTTGGGTTTGGTATAACTAACTTAATAATGCTGCCTGTTCTGGTAGTATAATGTTGAAACTAATTATGGGAGTAATACCATTTTTACATAATCTGATCTTTCATTATCATCAAAGTAAATGTCCAGTTATTTATTCTTAATTCTAAGAGCCATCTATTTAGAGCTTTTTTTATTTTATTCCCAGGAGTCTGTTTTCTACTACATAGATCCAGATATTTCAGAGGTTTTCAACACAGTCAGACTTTCAGGATGACCAGAAACAGTGTAGTGAAACATGGCTCTCATCTACAAATATTTACTGAGCATCCCAGTTCCTTTTGCCAGGTGTGAATGGCTAGAGCAACACCCATAACAAAATATAGTGGCTTGCTGTACCTTCAGGTTTGTTTCTAATCGTATGTGCTGCCTGCAGATTCTTATTTGTGTCCTTAGGCTCAGTTATGATAACAAAACTTTGATCTTAGATATCCCTTCTGCCAGAAACATCCTCTGTGGAATTTTCAAAGTGTGTTTCTTCTTGAAGAATTATGTTTTGAGATATAATTGAAGATCTGCAGGAATCATCCTCTCCCTGTTGGGAAGGATGCACAGTGCTCTTTCATTGTTTCTTACATCTTTCTTATATTCTATTACACCGTCTTCTGTTAGTTTTATTTTTAGGAGGATTTCTCTTTGTGATCCTCTGTGACTTATACATGGGGCATAAGATGTCAGTTTTCTTAATTACTGTGGTCAGTTTACTTTACATCAGGAAGAATCTGTCTTCACATTTTATTTTCTAATTAAAATTAGTATACCAAATTCAGACCTGCTGTGAGTAAGTATTGTATGTTAATTTCACTGGACACATTAGGCCTGATGATGCACCAGGGTTGTTTTGACTTGGCAGAAGGTCAACACAAAAAAAATTCAAAACTGTTTGTATTGCTGCTGTTGGTAAAACTGCTCAGTGTCAAAGATAGAAATGCTCTCATCTATTTAGTGAGAAGTTAAGGGTTAAAGAAGCCTGAATTATTATTATTATCTGTATTGTTTTTATTACAGAACATATGCATCTCAAATCTAACAGCTAGCTTCTTAGTTGGATACTTTTTGTAAAAGCAGCTGAAAAGAATTCTTAGTGTAACTGATAAATCTGTTTCTGATCAGGCGACTTAAGCACTGCATTCTTCCTCTCTAGCGGCCAAACTCCACCCCATGTAGTAATCCCTTCTTTATAAGAAGAGATATCAAATCCCCTCCAACTGTTCTCTGTTGAGAAAAAGCTGCAGGCAGCCTCCTCCATCCCATAGATGATACAAGATCTCAAATTCTAATTTCTGAAGGCTTTTGGAGGCAATGCATTACTTGGATTATTCTGTACCTGGTTTGGATTGTTCTCTCCTCTCTCTCATTCCTTTTTCTGGACAAACTATCTCCCAATGATTTGTGTATATTTTCTATCATCTCATTAGAACAGACCTCCTCAAACATTTTCTCTTTTCCTTCTGTAAAATGTCATTACCACGTATGGAACATGGGTTCAGCATAGGAGCTCTAGATTCTCAAATGGCGTATATTTCTGTTGCTTAAAGGCTTTCACACATAGCATGCCCTGAAAATAATTTAGAAGCAATTTAGAACAACAAAGCTTTTTGTGTCCTTCTGATCCCATTATTTTTTTACAAAAGTAGAGGAAAACTTAACTGCTGTTTAATGTCAGGCAGGCAAACAGCACTGACACTATGCAGCCTGGGAAGAATCAACATTGCTTTTCAAGAGACCTGTGTTTTGACTAGTAACTCCAGTGCTCAGAAAACAGAGCACAGATTCTTGGCACAAATATTTAATACTAAGGTTAAGTTTATGGCCAGGTCCTTTATTCACCTGTGACAAAGAGGAGAAAGATGACACATCACAAAGATGCATAGATGTGATGCATACAAAGCAGATGTCAGTGAAACTTTGGAGAAAAACATCTTCTGTGCTTGCTATGATGCTACAAAATAAAAGCTAACTAATCGACATTCCCAAGAATTAAGGTATAATTATTTTATTTTGTGTTAAAATATAGCACTTTTTGAATCACTGCATCAGTTCCTAAGATTATGTGGAATTTAAGATTTTCTAGTCTCAAAAGAAAGTACATGTGTTTAGATAAAAGTAAAATCAAAAATACACGAGTCAGAATAAAGAAAAAGTTCTTACCTGTTTTTTCACACAGTTCCTTCTGTTACCTACCTTAAAAGTCCAATAGTATTTAAAAAATAATTTGAAGGTGTGTTATGGTTTTCTAAGTAGTTACCAAATATAAAAATCCTCTCTTTTTTTCTACCAAAGAATCATTACATCTGCAGCAACTAAAATGGCTCAGGGAATTTAAGTTTTCCTTACTTCTGCCATGCACAGAAGAAATTTGATTCTTACACTGACTTTCTTGTAATTATTCTAATAATATAACAACTCAATGAGTTACCTTCACGCATTTCAAGACTCTCTTCATTTTTCAGAGAAAGGTAAAGAAAGCTAGGTTCGATAATTCAGCCTCATGGTGGATACCTACTAGGTGCTGAATGCTTTCTGGAAAATTAGAGAAATGAACAGGGAGATTGTGCTGAAATTAGACAAGAACGTACAGCTGTGGGGGGGGTCAGTCCTAATTTATGAAAAAGAAAAAAAAAGGAATAAAATAACATTTTAAATGAGATTAACTATTACACTAGGGCACTTACAGAATCAGAATGTTCCTGATAAACAAGGTTGTTTTGGTCATCAGTAATCTCTGGCAGGGACCTCAATCTTCAGTTCCTTTTCTGCTGATGATGGGTAAAGAATATCCTTTTGTAGCTGATTTCATCTGTCTGTTCAGTCTTCTTTTCCTCCTTTGGAGTCAGAATTATCTAATTTGTCAGTTAAATCAAATGTCAGTTTCTGTTTTTACATTAAAAGAATTGTATAAGACACACTGAACATTCAGTGCTTCAGTAGAGTGTTTATCTTTTTGTCTCATTGATTTTGCAGACAGTTTTCTCTTCCCTTCATTGTCCGTTTTCTCTTTGAGATGCCTACTGTGTTGTGGTGTTGGTTTTTCTCACAATGCCAAAATAGTATCTCAGCAAGCTTTAAGATGCGCACTTTATTATAACAGGGAAATGTCTCTCTGTCATGCATGTGATTTTGGATTTTGTCTTAGAGGGATAATGCTGCATGGGGAACGAAGGTCAGATCAAATATATCACATCAAATCTGCAGGTTCCAGAGAGAATGCCTTAGCTTTGTCTGGCTTTCAGATGAAACGGCCTGTTAATTGAATGCAAAACTGGAATGCCAAATCAAAAACGCTTCTTCAAGGAGCCATAGGCGTGAAGCTGTATTTCTGCACTGAAGATGCAGTACCAACAGAAATCTCACTACATGAACCCCCAAACTGCACTTTACCGTGCTGTATATTACACAATGAATACTTTCTCATTCTTTGGAACTGTCATTGCTTAGGTGCTTATCTAGGGTATTCTGTGATTCAGAAATCACTGGATGAATCATTAACTTCACAAAGGCCTCTCTCATGTCATCCAAAATGCAAGCGTTCTTAATCCATAAACAAAACTATAATCCTTGGTTTCACAATTTCCTGAACTAACAACTGAACCTACCCCGGTGAGTCAGGGTGCTAACGAGAAAATTGAACAGAAGATTTAGCGTTACTGAATTGGGTTGAAAATGCTATTTCCGTCACTCATAGAAAACTGTACTTCTCCCTCATTTCACATATAAACTGGTACAGTATGCCAAGAATAACTTTGCTCAGGCTTGTGACTCGGAGTAGGGTGGGCTCAGGGGTATGTTGGGGACCTAGAGAAGCTTGGACAGATGATTGCCCCAAAAATCCTTCCAACTCGAAAAGAGAGATTTTAAAGGAGAAAATTTGAAGACGTGTGCATATTTAACATAAAGACAGTAAATGAAAAACCCATAAGGCAATGCGAACATGGCACAGAAGTATATTAATATAGCGCAATATAGACTTATATTGAAACTGATTAAAGAAAAAAGAAACTCCAATACTGAAGCATTGTAGTTTTTAAATCATAAGAAACAATAGCAGATCGCCAACCTGGTATTGGATAAAAATAACTTTCAGAGGCTAAAGCTTCAGAGGCTTTATGTTTTGGTTCAGTCCGACTATAAATGTTGTTGTACGAGCACCACGAAGGATCTATCAGTCTCTTGACATTTATCTTACATCTTTGTTTTAAGTTAGTGATTTTACTAAAGACTTTTGTATTCAAATCCAACAAGTCAGTGATACTCAGCTAATAGCCTGAGAGTGGGTCTAGAGTTGGATATTAGCATGCTATCAAGGTGGATGGAAAAAACTCAGGTATCTCAGAGCCTTTAAGTAAATCTGACAACCCAGAAGCAGCTGATGTAAACAGGTATCAGGTGAGCAACGTATTGTTACTTATGAAGTGATGTACCTAGTGATCAGTTCAGCAGCACAAAATGTGCAGCTGATAGTCTTCTAATGACCTTTATTTCAAATAATCCAAATGAGGTAGAGAAAAATAACTTTAGAAAGTGTTTATCTTAATTTATATTGTTAATTAAACTTCAGCAGATCAACCAGTAAACTGCACAGTTTTACTTTAGAGATAAAGTACATTTTAAATTTCACTTGTGTTCATTTTTTTGTTGTTTTTGTATCTACACTTAAGATTACTCCTTAAGCAGGCCAAGGAGACAGCAAAACTTTATTTTGTGAGGAATTTTGTATGCTATGGTGTGGAGGGACAGCAATGTAAATTTTAACTTAAATTTTAACAAGATTAGGAAAAAGCACAAGTGAACGGTCAGAGAGGTGGAACACCTCTTCTGTGAAGAAAGGCTGAGAGAGTTGGGGTTGTTCAGCCTGGAGGAGAGAAGGCTCCGGGGAGACCTTACAGAAGCTTTAAATACTAAAAGGGGGCTTATAAGAAAGATGGAGGGAGACTTTTTACCAGGGCCTGTAGTGACAGGACAAGGAGCAACAGGGTAGGTTTAGATTGGACACAAGGAAGAAATTTTTTATGATGAGGGCGGTGAGACAGTGGCACAGGTTGCCCAGAGAAGCTGTGGATGCCCCATCATTGGAAGTGTTCAAGGTCAGGTTGGAAGGGGCTCTGCGCAATAAGGTCTAGTGAAAGATGTCCTTGCCCATGGCAGGGGAGTTGGACTAGGTGATCTTTAAAGGTCCCTCCCAACCCAAGCTATTCTATGATTCTGTGATTCTATGGTAAATGCTGCCTGTATGATCTGACATACTAGGTATTATGTTGAGAGATGACTGATACATAAAGATGACTTCTTCTTTCTCTTTCTTAATGTCTAAAAATATTCTTTATGAAAGATGCAAGTGATGAAAGTGATGTGATATCTTTTTAACGGATATAACCAGCCCCCAATTTATAGTCCTTCAGAGAACATGTCTTGATTTGAAATAATTTTAAAATTAGTAATGAAATATACTGAAGTGTCTTCTTCAGTGAGAAGCAAAATGGTACTTTGCCATAAAAAACCCTACAACCTATTCACGATACTTCTAGGACAATGACTACTGCTGCTAAATTTTCCATATTTGGAGAAGTTTTGTATATTTTCAGACCAAGAGAGTGCAAAAAACCAGTCTTGCAAAAAGCACAGAATGCATCTCAGGAGGATGGTGCTGCTTTGGGTGCAAGCCCTTAGAACTGTGACCTGTAGCATAACATGCAAATATCAATTTAACAGGGGATAATCATGTAGAAGTCTTTTTATATAGAAAGTCTGTCTGTTTTTAATTGGCTTGGGGGAAGACGCTTTTCCCAGAAAAGCTTATCTAACACCTGTTGAGCTAAATTGAAAAATTACTATTGATCTGAATGAGAATGAGATCAGCCCCATACTGGGAAAAATGACACATATATTTATATAATAGTTAATACAGGAAAGCAATTAGTTCCTTGCTTGATGATTTGGTATAAATTTAGCAATTAATCACTAACAATTAGTGGCTTCACTTTTTTTCTAGAATTCTATTCTCTCTTACATTTTAAAGAGATTTCTTAGTTTGTCTATGTGTATCACACATTATCATTCTTTTTTTTCATGAAAGGAAATAATTCTACAAAGTTTTATTTCTCCTTTATGTACTTTAAGGAATTAATGAATCACATTAAGAGTTAAAAAATAAGGAATTATGAGCCTTATTAAAAAAAATATATATATACTGTGCTTGGAGTAAAAGGATAATGCACTATATACGTAGGACTTCATCTTAATCAAACATAAGATGTTGCAAAGGTGACCAGAAGAAGTTACTGTTATCATTTGGAATGCCCGAGGAGTAATGAATAGTCCAAAGCCAGCTGTATCTCCGTATCTCTCTGCTAAAGAGCAAGCTTCAAATGCAATAAACATTACTGTACTGATTGAAAATTAACTTGCTGAAGAAGCATGCAATTGTTGCAGAGGTAATTGCTTTTAAAGAACATAGTCTTCCCGTGTCTAGCTTTGCAATAAGGAATAAAATTAATTACTGGAAGCAATACTAAACTGTAAAAATTACAGTAAGGTATAAATCATCATTGAATGCATATGATCTTTTATTTTGCAAGGTGCTTCCTAAATTTGAGCATAATTTATGCACTGTGCTAGGCCTGGAAAAGAAAAGAGAAAGTCTGTATAACAGGAGCCGGATGTCTTCAAATCTGATAGGTTTCTTTCTCTGGTAGACTTCAGTGGACATATGGGGAATAGGGCCACCTCTCTTCTGTATGAGCTGAACAGATAGAGAACAGATTGTGCTGATAGTAGCTTCATAATCTCACACACGAGCTGTGACCAGTCAATCACCAGCACCATGTTCCAACAACCAAACAAGAAAAAGGTGGATTGGGAAGGCCCGTATTAACTGCTTTATTATCACCTACTCAGGTGACTTTTATATCATTGCCGTCATTTCAGCTGACTGCAACACAGATCACTCAATTTGCTCAAAACTCATCACAACAGTTATATAACAGCTGCAATTTGGCAATATGGCAGTAAGTAAAGAAAAATATAAAGCAGAGAAAATTATAAGGAACTGTGTGCTCAAACCCGTTCCATGTTTTGTCTGAAGCTGTCTTTCATGACATCAGCAATGAGGAAAATGGCAAGTTTCATGTGATTATTTATGCAAATTATTGACTTTTATCTAGGGGACCGCAAAACTGATTTGACATCAATGATGTTGCCATGCAACTTCTGCGGAAAAAGAAGCAGAGTGTTTTGCAGGAATGAAGTCTTCCTTGGCTGGACTCTATTACCAGCAAGCTGAATTACAGGAAGCTTTGACATACAGTCTAATCAGATTAACTGAGAGAAAAGATTAGTCATGAAATGCTAACTCCGACAAATTGCAGTTATGTGCTGATGAAAGCCATGCACACTTGCTCTTTGCTGATCTTCTTGCTCAATATGGTACATGACAATGAAGATCAAGAACAGAGACAAAACCACACAAATCACAGATTGTGGAAGTATAAAAAGGTATTGTACCTTTCAGCATCTCCTCATTGTCAACACATCCATCTCCTGAGGTGTGTGAGATCTTGAGATACCTATTTTCACCTTAGGTAAGCTGCCAAGTGTATGTGAAATGAGCAGTGCAGTCATGTCCATCTGGATGGCAAGGCACCCAGTTTAGAAGGCATCTCTTTTTTTAAAAAAACCAAACAAACAACAAAGTGCAAGAACTCCATCAAGTGATTGCCCCATCTTTTTTTGCAGGTTTTCTCCTATTGTGTGCTAGAATTAAATCTGCTCAATGGATTAGGTAGGTGCTCTGTATACTGATGGAAGTGAACTAGTAGCGAATACCTAAAAAGATCATGTTTTAATTGGCAGGTTGCATTGCTTGGGATATAGACAAAGCATGAGCTCTGCTGTACGTGTCTTTCAGCAAACCACTACTGGAGGCTATGTCTGTACCGGTAGCTAACATGACCCGTTGCTGCCCCTGAGGGTGAGTGACATGACACAGCCTGCATCCCTATAGCTCTATTCCCTCCTAAAATAGGGTGGTCTTATCAATACTGCCTATCAAGACCCTGAATACACCCCTAGGGCTTAGCTGCCTGTGCTTACGGTCTGTGCTGGTATGCAGCTGTACAAGCTTGGTTCGGAGTATTGTGAGAAAGAGCTGTGGCCCCCCTTCCCTTGGGGGCTGCACTGAAGTTCAGGCCCTCCACCTTGGTCTCTGCCTGAGCTACACTGCAGCCCCGCCTGCGCCTGGCCACGCACCTGGCAGAGCCGGCCCCCACCTCTGCCCCACTGGCTCGACTTCTCATCTTGACCTGGGACCTTCCTCATCACCGTGGTCTTGCCTGACGAGCACTGAGCTGTTGGCTGACCCTGGGTACTGGCGCCAGACCTGCTCTGCTCCTCTTGCTCGGGGACTGCCAGATTGCACCCTTGCTGGTCAGATCCCTGTCCTGTGCCTGCCTTGCTGTCATGCTAGCCTCCTGGCTCACCTTCCTCTGTGGAGCAGCCGGTATGGCACGTACAGTGAAATTATAGCCCTTAGTTACACATTCAAAAAACATGGTTTTCTTAGTTTTACATTGCAATTTACACAAAATATCTAACTATAATTTATTTTCCATAATATCTCATAAAAATAATGCCAGCAGGTAATTTTCTTAGCAACATGCTATTAAAATAAAGATCAGATTTCAGTATAGATTTTATGTTTTTCCTGTTTGAAAGTAATCTGAAAAATGTCCTCCTTTTATTCTGCATATGGAAATTAGGTTGAATGCAAGCTTGAACTTTCTCTTTCCTAACTGTAAAATTCTTCACAGAGTGCCTTCTAGCTGATATCAATGCTGTCGCTTCAAGATGTAGAAATCAAAGATGGAGAGGCTTTACATATAATTTTAAAACTTTTCTGTCTTCAACAAATAATTTCTGACACAAGGAGATAATCAGTTCTTTCCAAGGTCTATGTGGTATCTAGAAGAGCTCAGTTTTTCTAATTTTTTTTTAATTTATCAGGATGTTTCTACCCAAGACCTAGAAGGGTTTGTTCATTGCTTTACACTATTTAATATTTTAACAACTAATTAAAAGAAAATGTCATTATTTATAACATCTGTGGATGGCATAAGGATTAGAGAACTAGCATGCAGTAAAAGAGTAAGTGTTTTATTGTAAGTAAAATGGCTGAAAATAAACAATATGCTTTTTAGTATGACCGAGTGTAAAACCATATCTTTAAGAATAAAAAATGCAGCCATACTTGAAGAATGCAAACTCTACAAAAGATTTGGATAAATAATCATTTGAACTCAAGTTCCCAGTGCAACGCCGTTATTTAGATGTCTCTCTGAAAGAGAGACTAAGTTGCATTAATGCCATCTTGACTTTGGTGGTTTTTAGGTTTGTTTTTTTTTTTTTTGGCACTGAAGTAATTGCTTCAGGAATACTATGTTAATTTCTCATTGATTCCAGCTGGAAAAAAAAAAAAAATCAGTAGCCTGGAGAAATTTCAAGGAAGAACTAAGACAATGAGTAAAGAAATAGAAAATATATCTTATAATGAAAGAACTAAGGATCGTGATTTATATATTTTATGAAACAGAAGTTAAATGGCAATTTATTTTCAATTAATTTCAATTTATTAATTGAAAATGCAGGGCATTTCAGATTCACAGAACACTAGGGGAATGTGTCCCATTGGAACTGAGATGTCTGCTTTATTTATTCAGACATGGTCATATATAATGTACCTTCTTCGTTCTTTTCTAGGCTTTAAGAAAAACGCTTGCCATAAATATATATGATTATACAAGCAAATTAAAAAGTGCCAGAGAACCTTCTCGACTGCTGGCATCTCAGCTGACTATGGTATTTGTAACATGCCCCTAGCATGGTTTTGGTCCATTTCATCTAGCATCTTCCTGAGCAACCCCAGGCACAGTTCAGGCATCAGCCTGGGCCAGGGAACATTCTCAAATGACCCTTTGGATGTAGCCAGACTGTTGTGGAGAGTAAGAGTCTTTAAAAAGTGCAGCTGGGACGACTCTATTCCAGTTGGCCTTAATGCCAAAGAACAGTTTCAAAGATATTTAAATTCCTAATAGATGAGTTTGCCTTGTTGAGGCCTCAGGCCTGAAATGTCTTCAGACCAGCTATCCATGTTTGATACTCTTCTGTTTTTACCATCATTATACAGGTAGACATACTTACTGATTAATTAAAAACTGACATCAGCTAGTAAATTGTTTAAGTACTAGAGCTGGTAACCAGAATTAGTCTTCATTTTACACCATAAATATTTTACATAGTCTCTCAAAACTGAAGGTGAGACATTTCATACCCAAGGCATTTTAGAGACACAGACAATTTAGAATCTCAGAAAGTGTTTGATTTATATTTTATCAGACCGGGGGGGGGGGGGGGGGGGGGGCGGGGGGAAGAAATCTTTTAGGTGTAGCTCTTACCGTGGTCCAAAGATGCACCACATTTATCTCTGGATCAGAGTTGAAGAGCCAGCAGTCACAGAATACAGATGTGCCCTCTCTTTTCAGATCTTTGAAAAATACTCAAAAATAAGCATATTTTACAAGTTGTTCAGACATTGAATACAATGTAGGATATGCATATTCTGAATTCTTGGTCCAACAAAATGAGACTGACCTAAGTCTGCTATAATTTTTGTCTGTGCAAAGCAAATACTTCCGTTCCCCTAACATGAATCTGATACTGTTAGGATACTGCTGATACTTAGTCATACTTGCATTTTGCCTGAATAGACAAATAAGATGAATACTGCATTCCTAGCTTGTCTATGAGACACACTGCTCAGCATCACAACCAACAACATTGTATCTCAGGTCTGGATTAATTAAACACGCACCTACCACTAGGAAGGCTGACTCCATTTAACTCCAGCGTACTTTGCATAACAGAATGACAGAGTTGCAGCTGCCAGGAAAATGCCATAAGGAAAAAATATGTTAACATTCAGTACTGTCTACTAAAAGTACTATATACTTTTTATACAATATAGCTTTTGACTTATAAAAACAATGGTTTAAAGGTATTGAACAGAGAGCAACAGTGTTTGGATAGGAACTCTTATTTTCCCAAACATAATGAAATGTGCTGGGATACTTGTCCCTTGATTTGTGACAGCTTAAGACAAGAGTGGTAAGGTAACAATTATTTAATTGTATAAAAATAAATTCTTCAGCTACAATGCTTAAACAGGCCATGTTTAAACTGCAATATTGAAATTGTTGTGTAAAAGCTGTGGAATCTGGTAAAAGAACAGAAGCGCACTGATGCTAACTGCTCCTGACCTGCTCTCTGCTTGCCAGGCAGACCAAGCTGACACCATGCTGGATTGCTAGGAAAAAATGAGTGTCTTGAAGAATGATTGTAACAGACTATTTCAGTAGTAGCAACATTTCTCTAGAATCAGACTGATTAGATATCATTATTTATTCTAATTTAACAGAAAAAGTGATGGTATCTGCTCATTACTTTGCCAGAATTGATTTATCTAGGCTTTTATCTCTCATGGGATTATTATGATGGATAATATTAATATATAATAAATTATGTATAGTTACACCACACAAGTGGATTTGATAATCAAAATACATCTTGATATTTCACCAACACTTAAAAATATTTGTTCATTACTTTGCCAGAATTGATTTATCTAGGCTTTTATCTCTCATGGGATTATTATGATTGTTAATATTAATATATAATAAATTATGTATAGTTACACCACACAAGTGGATTTGATAATCAAAATACATCTTGATATTTTACTTAAAAGTGTCATGTTTTTGAAATTTGTGAGATTTGAAATAAAATGTTTCATTACTTGTTGAAATGTCAAAATTTGCTCTTTTCCCAGGAGTTCCTGCTTGGCTTTAATAAACATTTAATAGCAACTTGTATTTCTAACAGAAAGCTTTACATGAAAAAAATGCTTAATTACTTGTTTAAAATACTTGGATTGGTTTTTTCCATTTATATCTCGGTAGTCAGTCAGGCACCCTTTGATATTGTTATTGTGCACTTTTGACCAAGATATTGTATCCAATCTGTTTAAAATGTTGAAGCAAGAAACAAACAAAAAGCAAATATTGGTAAAATGCATATCATAACATACATGTTCACAGTATCATTGTCAAAGGTGCAAAAAAATTTTTTTTTCTCCGAATGAAGGCAATAGAATAGGTTAAAAAAGGACAACAGTGACTGTCCCTTAGGGGGTAAATTACAGCTGTGACGATGTAGACCCTACTCATTTGTCTACAAAAAACTCCTCTTGTTTCCTTATACTACAGGGGAGCAAGCAGATTTTGTGAGGCTGTACGCCTGCCCGATGAAGCTGTGTGTGTATTAGGAGGAGCTGCCCCATTGTTAGGGCAGTAAAGTGCCGAGATGAGTAAAAGGCTGACACCCTCAAACTCTCCTTGCGCGGTGGCCCAGGAAGGACGGACCAGGAGGAGGTGGCCGCCATTAGGAAAGCACAGATCGGGCAGAGGCCCTGCCCTCCCTCCCGGACCAGCTCCATCCCACAGCCCCCAGCGAGGCGAGCCGGGCTGGGCCGGGCCGAGGACGGTGACCAGGGTCAGCCATAGCCCAGCCATCCCCAGGCGCTGCTGGGTTAAGTGTCAACAAATACCAAATTCAAAGGTAATTTTCATTTCATTCGTGCAGAACTTCTTAGTGTTTTGGCAAATAAATGACGGCTGATACTGCAGTAGTTACTGCTGTGGTGTCTGTTATTGTGTTGGGTTTAGGAAGATGTCTCCCCCTGACATTTATTTGCTCTGCATTTAACTTCTGTCTCCGTGATAAAATGGCGGAGGGAAGGCCTTTGCCCCGCCACACCAGCACCTCCACACCTGCCACCCCAGCTTACGCTGGAGCAGACTGGCCAGGGCTGGGCCTCGCACTCCACCAGCAGAAGAAAGTGCACTTTCTCATTTTCCAGCTTTGCCCGGGGGAGGAGGTTCATGGTCTTTAATCACTGAAATTTTTAGGCTGAGTGACCCTGAGCGAAGGCCTTAGGCCCAGACAACCGCATGCCTCATCCTCTTCGGAAACTGACGTGTGCAAAAGCGTCTGGGCGTCTAAGATATTGGAAGTGACTTGCCAAGGAACCAAAGGAAAGTCCAAGAAGGTGCCCATTAAACAAGCTCTGAAGTAAACTCATAGATTTATATTTTGCTTGCTTTGTTCCTATCATTTCGTCCATCAGCATGTGAATTACATCAATTCAGGCTCCTGAGGCCTCATTCTCATTTATAAGAAGGGCACTTCACATTACTCTGGTGATATAAAGAGGCATTAAAATGGGAGTAATTTATATTTACATTATTTTTATGGCTCTGTTGCTATTAGAATACTGTAAAGTGGCATTAAGAGAAATGACTATCAGGCTCCTCAGGGTCTTTACTTCCAGACTTCCTGGGATTACAACTCAGAGCCTAAATGACTGAGGGAGCATAAGTGAGCACATCTAAGAAAGGCATCTATGGCATAAGGTACATACTAGAAAGGCCAGGAAAAAGTACTAGTTTAAATTTACTAAACTCACTCATAAACACCCGGGACGTAAGATCTGCTGGAGTAATGCCGTTGAAATATCTGGAAGCTGTTAATCTCTTTCACAAGTCCAATACTGAAAAAAAGGCTGTTCACCAGCCTACATGAAGTAAATATATTTGGGATAAACATATTTACTACTGGAAGTATATTTATTTTATCGTAACACCACAGAAATCTCAGAAAAGTTGTAAAAGTTTTATAATAGTGTGCTGGTTTTGTCTGGGATAGAGTTAGTTTTCTTCATAGCAGCTAGTATGGGGCTCTGTTTTGGATTTGTGCTGAAAACAGTGTTGATAACACAGGGATGTTTTTGTTACTGCTGAGCAGTGCTTGCACAGAGTCAAGGCCTTTTCTGCTCCTCTCACCACCCCACCAGCGAGCAGGCTGGGGATGCACAAGAAGCTGGGAGGGGACACAGCAGGGACAGCTAACCCCAACTGACCAAAGGGATATCCCACACCATATGACGTCATGCTCAGCATATAAAGCTGGGCGAAGAAGAAGGAAGGAAGGACGTTTGGAGTGATGGCGCTTGTCTTCCCAAGTAACCGTTACGCGTGATGGAGGCCTGCTTTCCCGGAGGAGGCTGACCACCTGCCTGCCGATAGGAAGTAGTGAATGAATCCCTTGTTTTGCTTTGCTTGCGTGCGCAGCTTTTTCTTTACTTATTAAACTGTCTTTATCTCAACCCACGAGTTTTCTTACTTTTACTCTTTCAATTCTCTCCCCCATCCCACCAGGGGAGGAGTGAGCGAGCGGCTGGGTGGGGCTTAGTTGTCAGCTGGGGTTAAACCATGACACAAAATTAATGAACTTGGGGACTGAACTCTTCCTGCTGACCTGGGATGTACAGATGGAATAATGTTGGAAATGCCTATCCTCCTTTTATGTGTATCTTCTGAATGTCTGTATAAATCCCGTATCTTCATGAATGCTATGTATATTTCAAGAAATAACACATTGATAAAAGTGGCCTAACTGTGCACTTTTTTTTTCTTACGAGTAATATCTCAGCATTAAGAACTGATTTCCAGATCTCAACCACTACTAAAATCTATGAAGTCTTCAGTTATTGTTGGCAACTTGTTACAGAAAATAAAGAACAAAAATTCTTATGAACACCAACCACTTTTACCTCTAACTTGTAGTGTTTGGTGACATGAAAAAGCATTACTAAAACAGAATTAAGAAAATAAAGTCAAAGAAAATCCACTTGGTCCTGCAGCTTGTTCATATCCTCTCATTCAGTATCTCTGCTATTTATTTCCTCTCAGTATGTTTTACACTTATTAGGGCCAAATTTTTCATTGCTTGCAGATGCTCTTTCTCCAATCTGTTTAGGTCACACTGCAATTTACTGTGTCTTCATGTGTGTCTTCTGTCCCTCCAGCTTCAACGTCACCCATGTGATTAAGGAAGAAATAAATGGGAAGGGGAGGGAAGGGGGAGGGTAAAACAAGCAGGATGCACAGAAGAGCTCAGTGTTCAGAGTTTGGTTGAATAAAAATCCCCAAACCAACACTCAAAAAACCCCTTTTTGAAATCTTAAAAATAATTGGACTTTGATATAGCTACATAAACAGTCACCAAGCACTAATAAATCTCCTCTTTCATCAAAAGGCATCCTCACCTTCTGACTATATTGGTCCATGGATCATACCTATAATTCATCAACAATAATTAAGCAATGTAAAAAAAAACCCCACCAGTCTGTATGTGATAATTAAAGCTTAACGCAGTCCGAGACAGGCAGACTTTCTATAGGGGAAAATGTTGAAACCAAATCATATAATTATCAGTTGCTCACTCACATTTCACAGACATCAGAAACACACCGATGCACCTATGAAACAGGAGCTGAATGTTTTGACATTTTTTTGAATGTTTCTAATGACGTATGTCCAGTTTTCAGTCATATGGAGGTTAATAAATTACTGCATTCAAATCACTTTCACTAATAATTCCTATAATAAATGAAGACTGGTGGGAGAATATAAAATGGAAAAGCCAGCCTCTGCTGGTGCTAGAACTGTGAAGACCTTGCCTCCTCATGGCTACCTTCCAGAGAGGTAGCCTGGGTGGTTTCTGTGTGTTTAGGTGTTTTGCAACATGGATTATGTTCTGCAGCCTGATGAGTACTGTCTGTGGGACTATTGTTAGTGGCTCACCTGCGGGAGCCTAAGAGAGCTATTCTTTCCTCAGAAAGAAGATAAGGATGCTGTGGTCCTAAATGCAATTAGGATTTGGACTTTCTTAGGTTCTCTAATGCTGCTGAAAGGAACAAACTCCCTTGAGACTTGGGCAGCGGGCTAATCCTCCAGCCCTTAAACCTCTAGCTGCCAGGATTATGAGCAGTAAGTAGGCACATAGAGCATGCTGCTATACTTCAAGGGGGAACAACTTCATGATGAATTCTTTCATTTTAAACTATTGCAAGAAGTCCAGCTCCTGTAAACATTTGTCACTTTTCTACTCATTGGAAACTCTTGATGTAAGAAAACAGTTACAGCAAAAACTATTCCAGCTCAGCTGAACAATTAATAAACTTGCTCTACTTTTTTCATTTTCAATCACTGTTCTCCAAGGGATTCTTGGACTATTCCACTATTCTCAGATTAAAAATTTAGGACAATGAAGAACTGCAAGTAAAGTTTATGTGCCTCTTGGGAGCAAGTAGCCAGAGATTGTTGTGTCCATCAAATCTCTGCTCACATCAATAGACAGTTGAATGATCTTAAAGTAGCAGAAATTGCATTAGCTTTGTTCATGTCAGTGTTTCGTGCAGCTTCACAATCCAAGGCCAACAGCAAGTGGTCACTTAAGAATCCATCATCCATAGTGGTTCTTACAGTATGTAATCTCTATTTCAGCACAAAGATCTTTCATTTGAGACTGCAGAGACTGGTAAATTCATAACACAATGCCTGCTATTGTTGGTTCAGGCCGATAAACATGTGATTGTTTGGATCCAGTTTCGGGCCTGATATTCATGTCAAATTCAAGTTCTTCAGATTCACCACTACAAATAAAGCCTCTGAAATTAAGTCCTACTGAAGTAAAAGGGCCTGCCACACATCAGTTTGTGAAAATTCCGTAACAGGAATTTAAGAAATATAAGCATTTTTTTAGGAGCTATAATTTAGAATGTGTAATTTGTATGTTTTAGGTAGATATGAAAGTATTTTCCGGCAAAGTATGGAAATAAGTACTTACTTCATGTTTTCCTAAATACTTTTAGGAAACCTTTTTTTTTAGCAAAACATAACTCTATTTTTACTTGGAATTTTGTAATTTATCATATAAATTTACCTATCTACAAGTGAATGCATAAAATTGAATTAGCTCAGAAAAAATGATAAGAAAGTAAACTCGCATGCTCAGCAGTTGTGATGGTGTATTTTACATACGTTGTTCAGCTGCTTGTCATAGCAGCTATCTGTATCAAGCAGCTAGGAGCTGGATTAGTCCAGTGTGTTTTTTCCAAAGTAGCATTTTGCCTTAGTATTTTTATTATAAGAATACAATTTCACATACATTTGTACCAGAATAATAGTTCACTGTTACCCAAAGGAGAAGCTGACATTCTCCTTTTTCCTTCCTTGTGCTGGCTCCAGCATGCTTGTCCCTTTCCCTCAGCTGATTTGACCTACTAAATGAGTAGAAAACCACCTTTTTTCCCCCCTGTGTTTGTTTTGTGCCATTTAGAATGGACTAGTGGAGCAATCTGGCAAACTCCAGAGCCAGCATAAGGTAAACAATGAGAATGTGTGTGCTTAGAAACAGGGAAAGGATCTCAACTTTTCAGCAGTTTTGAGACATGGTATTTTACTGCGTCTGATGAAATTATGTACCAAGGCTCTTACCCTAGGCATTAGTACAGGTGTCAGAAAAGTGGATCGTGAGCTGGGTTGCTAATCTGAATAATGAAGAAAAAAACAGTAGAGACTGAATTGAAGCTTTTTTCCTTTTAAATTAAAAATTTGGGTTTTGTTTGAACTGATCTTTAATTTAACTAAGAATGAAATACTTTGTTACATTTTGGTATTATTTAATATTCTTCAACTTATTTTTAAAGTTTGAGGTCAAATATAAACCAAATTTTCAAAATTTTCAAAATGAAATTAGAAATCTACTACTTAAAAGGGAAAAGGAAATATTCCAAAATTACTGAAATTTCATTTTTCCCTCCCACTTTTCTTTTTCTGCAAATCTGAACACAAAATTGCAAATATTTTGGCTCCTTAACACTTTCCATTTTCAGTGAATTCATTAATTGATGTAAAAATATGTGCCCACCTTTTGTCGTTATAGTTTACAATTGTACTATGAACCAAGAAGCTGTGTGTATTTCTGCGATACCTTTTATGTGTGTTTTTGTTTGTCTTAAAGCCATTTGTTTGTTTCCTCATTTGCAGAACAGAACACATTAGCTATGTATTAAAAAAAAAAAAAGAAGCTTAAGCCATCCAGACCATTTTGCCAGTATCAGATTTTTGTAGTCATTTCTTTGAAGTGTGGTTCTTTGGTTTTGCAGTAGGAACCCAAAATTTGGCAGGAGAATAGTCATTGGGTCAAAGAGACTTTTGCTGTTTCTAAGAAAATTCCCCTCTATTTGGCTGGGGCGTAAACCTCAGTAGAGCACAGTCAGGGGCCTGATAAGATCTTTTTGAGCATTGTATCACCACTGAAGCTGCTCCAGTACCAAAGGCTTTTGCACATGCCAGATTCAGAGAAAACGCTGCCAATCTCCACTAGGCTTCCTATATACGTCTGTGCATAGCTAAATATTCAGAAAGGGCATACTGTCATCCCTCCAGCCGTTATCCAAATATCCTCTTGGTTAAGAAAATGGACTGTGCTAGTCTCATACCTACAATTCAGGAATTAGGTAGATACAGCCTCCTGCTGCCCTATTTTACCAATAATTAAAGTGAAAACTTGATGAAGTTATCCATGACAAAGCCAGGAAAAGAAGCAGGATTCTGGTGTGGCAGGATTCCTCCAAATAATTCCACTGCCTTTCAGCATAAAAATGCTAAATCTTTGTCCTTGTCTGTGTTGACTATAACTCCTGAATGTGACTCACTTACCTATAGTGTTATGTATTTATGAAGCAGGGCAAATGAAGGCTGCATCACTGTACTTAATTCTAATATTTATTAGACCATCTGTCTTAGACTCTTATGTTTTGTTATTCAAATAATTTGTAAAATAGCATTTTTTTATCTGCATTTTTTGCGAAAGTGGTGAGGTAACGTATATCCACTTCTAATCATAATGCAAATTTCGGCCCGGCAGTGTTAATCATCTAGAATATGTTCAATTCAGAGAGGAATATCAATTTTATATGCTTCTCTGTTAAGGGTAATAGAGTTGGGTGGCTCTATATTTAATTTTCTTTTCCCTGAAAATAGAACAATGGTATTAAAACAAACAAACAAAAAACAGACCAAAAAACACATTAGGGCTAGACTTTCTAGCACTTTAATTTCCTACAAACAGCATTTTTTTCCCCAACTAAATAGTTCTGTTTGAAATGACATCTATTCTAAAATGACATATATTTCAGCTCTTCTGAAGGGTTTCTCAGTCAGAGACTTGCCAAGTTTATCAGCACTGGCATTTAAGACAAGCTTCTTGTTCTGGATAATAGACCTCCTTTGCAGGAATTCAAACACCTGGCTCACTTTTCTTTCCAGGCTATGATTTGCCCTTCTGTCCTGTGCAAATTTATTCTTCTTTTTGTAACATTTAAATTAGCTTCGATGTCTTATTCGTGGGGATGGATCCTCACGTGGTGAAAAGAAGCCTCGTTCAATGGATTGCTGGGAGCTACTTCAGTTTTCACCAGAATGAATCTGATTCAAAATGTTCTTTTTTCCATTCTCTCGCTTAACTCACATTCATAGAGAAACTGAGAGTGTGTTTTGTATGCTGGCTGCTCATCTGAAGCCAAATCAACATCTTGAAATTTTTACTAATTCATTTACAGTGTGATCCTCATTTAAAGCCTACTAATGTATTAGAGCATTGATGATGACAGTGTTGTTGCTGATAGATACTGTGGGTCTAAGCATGTTACCTTGTCATTGCCTGGGACTGGATTTAAAAGAGGGTACCAAATATATGTTTGTGAGAAGGAAAAGCTCAGTCAGAAGGTGAGGAGACAGGGCACTTCGAAAGACAGGAGGAGGTTCTGCTGACTGTGCTTAAGATGAATAGTATAATGTACTCTAATGACTGAATGTCAAAAAGTAAAGTTACCTTAGATTCATGCTCAATTTAAAATATTCCTGTTAAATAATTGTTTTAACGAAAGACATGTTAAGAACCGTGTTCTTTCTCTGACAGTGACTGCAAAAGAAAGCCTCCAGGAAGAAGGCTGAGAATAGGTGAATGCTTGTTCTTCATTGTAGGTTATTTGGACACTTACTCCAGGGATTTGTGGATTGGGTACTGTATCTGGAATACAGCAATATTCCCTACATTTCCTGTTCTGGTAACTTGATAGTACATCTGGGATTTCAGCATTATTTCCAAGATGTGCCTTTTCAACATTTATTTGTTTATTTTAAAATTTATTTTACAAGGAAATGCTCCTGAACTGCTTTTCAGAATTCTGCATTTGAAAACTATCTGTTAGAGTTAGAAATTACATTTAGCTTAGGACACGGGCTTGTTTTTACTCTTACTTCCCCTACACACTCTCCCCCCGGCCCAAACCAACAGTCAAGATGTCAATAGATACCTTCTAATGTTTATTCAAATAATAAACTGATTCATAGCTTTTATATGACTGTGAACTAGTTACAAATTAGTATGGCAACACCACTGTGTTAGTGAAAACAGTAAAATTCTGTTACCTCTTGCTCAAATCTCATATGTCCTTCTTAAAGATATTTTGAATTGCTGGTAAGAAGAGAGGTAAATACCTTGAAAAAAGAAAAAAAGTTCCTGCCTTCTGTACAGATGTTCTTGTACCTGCTATTAAAAAAAAAAGTCTACAAGGTTTAAAATGAGCATATAGTAAATGACTGGTTCTTTTTTCTCTTTTCTTTATCTGAGCCTGTTGTTTGAATCAAGGTCCACTTAAGGCAGAAAATACCATTATCACACTGTGCAACAATACACCTTAGTACTATAATTGAGATTAGCTTTCAATCACTTCAATTTGTGAATCAGTAATTTTAAAAGGCTTCACTAGTTTTTCCATGTGGAAGCAATCTACCCCCTGCTCACAAAATGATGCTTTTCTTTGGGAACATGGAAGACAGTGTAGCAGTTCTTTAAAAAGTTTTAACCATTGAGACAGAACACATCAGGCCAAATCTATTTATGAATGAATTTACACCTGAGATGAATTTGATCCTTATTCTTGAGGCTTCGTAAGTAATGTCTTTCTTTAGACTTCAGAATATAAGATAAAATATGTATCTAAATAGACTTTATACTTAGATAAAAGAATATTTTTAATAATGTGGGACTTCTTGATAATATAGGATCAGGAAATCAGGTGTAAATTGCTATGTCTCCTATTGGCCTAGTCCAATTTAAACAAGTTAATAGTACAACCTATATATTTCAGGACTGATTTCAAAGCAAGTAAAGCCACAGCCGAATTTGAAGACACAGATTAAAAATGGGGAGATAAAAGAGCCAGATATATAATCAATTTATTTACCTAAAATGGGATTTAGGCAGAGTTTAATTTCAGCCCTAGAACTGATTCAGTCTTTTCAGTGATGAGCTAGATAGCAGTTAAATCTGCTCCTGAAAAGAGATGTTTGCCTCCCTGTGTCCTGTAAGAGATCTCACCTAATGGATATACCCAGAATAAACATCACCTGTGTGTAAAAGATTAGTCTCGATAGAAGATGTAGTGTCCAAAAATGTGTCCAAACTCACATTTTCCCCTTCCAGGCAGTGGTCTAATTACCAGTTTACATATTGTTCTGTGTGTGCATGTGAGAGAGGAAGAGGATGCTTTCTATTCTCACCTGCTAAGATGGTTTGGTTAGCAGAAAAACAGGAAAGATTTACTAGATCAGAAGACATGGAACAAAAAGTTATAACGACCTTGGTGAAGTGGTGAAGGGTGAAGACCTGGACTAAAATTTATTCTGTTATTTCACAGTGTCTTCCTTATCTTGAAGGTATTCTAAATATTTGCAGTATAAAATGGGCAGGGAATGCTACCACTTCCTCCTCCCATGTAATGCTGTATGAAAGCGTAAATCCTTAATTTTTATAGAAATTTTTTATAAACCCATATTGCAGCAATTGAGTTATAGACCTATAGGGGAGGCTGGCTTCTCCTTGCAGCCTGGAATTAGGTGCTTGAATCTCAGATGGGGTTGCTGAGGAGAGGAGGTGGTAGCATAAAACCTCATTTTAATTTTCCCTTTTGTTTATTATAGGACATACTCTGTTAGCATTCAAGTTATTGTTAATCTCATTCTGAATCATCTTACCCTCTCCATCTATTGTGTAAAAGGTTTGGATGCCTAATTGGGAATGATGCGTTCATTCTCCTTTCAGGCCCATGCAAACACAGTCTGACTGGAGTGCTCAGGCTCAAACCTTTGGGTGTGTGTACAAAGCACAGTGCAATGCTGCTCAGACATGCTGGCAGGGCTCCTGAAAGCTGAATGGCCATATTCCTAGTCCAGATTTAATTTGCCAGAGGTTTGGTAGCCCTAGAAATGCTGCAAGCCACTAATGGAGGCTCGACTCCCTGCACTGGAAAGGAATTTTCAAAACGAATGTTGTGCCACCTCCAAAACCTTGAGGATATTTTCAGCTGTCCCCAGAAATGAAGCTTTCTGCTTCTATTTCAGTTTAGGAAAACAGAACAAAAATCATTTGAAGGGAAACTTTTTTTTTTTTAAATTTAACTCTTGAATCAATCAAAAACTTTTCCTGATAACTGTTTAGATTTGAACAAAAACTTTAAAATTCCAAATAAATGGGCTCACATAAGTTTCACTTAGAGAACCACCTGTGGAATAATCTGAATCAATAGCTTCTTAAATTACTTTTGAAAAGAGAAATTCTTAAGTACTCTTAGAGTACTTAAAGAGAACGTAGACAACCAAGAAAGATTAGCCTGACAGATAAAATAATGGAAAGGTAATTTATGGGGTCTGTAAACAAAATAAATAGTGCCTAGATTATAATTAATGTTAGCCAGAACGGTTTGATGTGTTTTCGACCAAGATTAAAGGTCTGACTGATAAAAGCAAATGTGTTGATTTTCTCCAGACATTCGACTTGATACTACATGACATCAAGGTTGAGAAGTTTGCATATACGTATAAGGAATTGATTAGATAGATTAAAGACTTGACAGATCTTATGATGTAGCTATTGAGAAGGATGTATAGGACCATATCTAGTAGGGTTCATAGAGCTCAGAGCTTGTTTGCTGTGTAATTTTTGTATCAGTGATCCAGATGAGGCTATACAACCCTGCTGGTGAAGCTTAGAGATAATAACGATCTGTGGGATAAGATACAGTACAAAGCCATGGAAACGTGAATCACTTGGATAGAGGATCAAATCCAAGAAAAAGCTCTTTAATTTAGCCAAATGCCAGGTAATGCATCTGGGAAAGTTTTCTAAGAGGATGGGAGAGTCTGTCTTGGGAACTCCAATAAATCACTGATGGATATATGGGTAATTCTGGATAATCACCTCAATATGAGCTCCCAAGAAGTCTTAATAGTATACAGTTGAGTACTTGAATGGCATTGCTGTAGAAGACAATGACTCACAATTGCTCGATACCTAGAGAGTGAAAATGTGTAAAACTATTATCTGATTCACCTTTTGGAAGAAACTGTTTCCCATACATTTATAGTTAAGCCTTACTCCCATATTTGGGATGGAGGGATGGTTTCTTAAAATAATTTACCTGAACTGAGGATTTGCATGGAGCCCAGTTATAAATTTGGACTTTTAATGTACGTGTTTAACTGGACAAGACTCATTAAAGCACCAGTAAAATTAATGTCATTATAACAAAACAAAAAAATTATGTCGCACTCATTCTGATCAAAACAAGGTGTGGACCACATCATTATCCAAGAGTAAGTGCTAACGTTTTAAGCAGGATGGACAGTACCTTGTACCATAATTACTGTGTTCAAGGAGAAAAAATCTGGGATGGTGCAAGGAGGTGAGGAAGTAACAGAGAATGGGAGTCACAGTAAGGAATTTGTTTTGTTTGTTTTTTTATTTTTCCAGTAAACCTGGATTTTGGTTTTTTGGGAGGATCTCAGACTCTAGTCTGATTCACTCTGTTATCTCTGTGTCTGAAAAAACAGGGAGAAAAATAATGAATCGAAGGCCATGTATTACATTCGGCAATGTTCAAAGATATTGCCAGGACTTTGTTTTTACATGTACTCTTTCCTGTGTGTACACTTATACAACTGCAATTTTTAGGTTTCAGAATTTGACAAAATTTGGACTGATCTTCAAGGAAATGGCAAAATTCATCCCTCTGACTTATATTGTCAAATCTTTGTTCCAGTGCATGATATTTGCGGATTTCCTGAATATGAGGGGCTTTGGAAGGGGTCAGGGGGGAGAAGGACGAGGAAGGTTATTATGTCTGAACAATCATACAAATTTCATCAGGTTTCAAGTTCTGAATCCTTCTACCTTTAAGTGGGAAATGTGAGGTATTTTTAATATGAAGTTTGACTGTAATTAGCTTCTCAGAATGTGTAAATAAAGGACAGTCAGTGAAACTTGATCTCCCGCAGTTCTCCAAATGGTTACAGTTATATCAATGGGATTGTATTAAACAAACAATCAAAATAGACACAATAGAGGCATAGATTCTACGATATTTTACAGAGGAATTTATGACAGAAAGAAATCTTTTGCATTATCAAGTCCGAGTCCCTGGATAATACAGGCAGCCTTAATATGCCAATTATTTCAGACACCTTACTTAAAAAAACACAGTTAAATTCCTGTATTTGCAAGAAAGACCACACATCACAAATAAACAAATACTCCTTCATTGTAAGATTTGTTTAGCCGTGATCCATGTTTCATCTGCATAGCTAAAAAATGTTTACACTGGGGTTTCCAGTTCGTAAATCCTTAGTTTTATGCAAGCTTAATGACAGCCAGTCTTGCCAAAGCTTGCATTTATTATCCATTTTGAAAAATTGGTCATGACAAATGCTAGTTTGTTCTGAGGCACCAAGTTCCCCTTCTTTCATTGTCTATTCTCCTGATTGTAGAAATGGTAGACTTCAACACAAAATAAAGCTTTAATAATTCAATGTTGATTAATTAAGGGTTGTTTTTTGACAGCCATACTCTTACTAAGAGAGACCTTCTGCCTGAGCGGTCCTATGATTTCAAGGTGTTACTCCCAGAATAAAGTGCTAATCAATAAGATAAAGGGTATCAGACCTAAATAATTAACTGTGCTAAGTAGGGAAAATAACTGTATAATGTCCTTAGTACTTTTCTGTCTTTAAACAATAGTAAAGACACAGGAGAACATGCAAGGCATGCAAATCTTGAGTGACTTTTTAAAATTCCCTTCTCTAGCTTTTCTGGTCATCATCTCCTGAAGTTTACTTAACTTATTTAAGATGCTGCTTTCTTCTTATTTGTACCCTTCTTTCTACTCACTCTTTTTGGTACAGCTCACATTTTCTGCAGAATTTCTTTCATATGCTTAAACAGGCCCTCCTGTGCATGTAGGAGCTTTCAGCATTAGGCCTTTACACCTCTGTGTGGCAAAGCAGAAACACCTGTACTTGTACAGACTCAGCTGGTGTCAACAAGCTCCATGGTTAGTTGGAAATTAGGAATTAATTTGATCAGTGTTTAAGAGAGTGTCATTACATAAAAGTAATTTCTGTATTTGTGATCCTCCAATTTTTGTGCCCATATAATTACATTCTTTGGGTTATTTTGTTAACTTCCTTCTTTCCCTGGTTTTACTCTGGCTGGCTTTTTTCGTCATAATGCTCTTCAAACATCCCTCTGTAATGACTCTGTACATCTAACTACAATCAATCTTCCATTAATCATTCACCAGACTGAGGATCCCTGATGCTATAGGCTGACAAATAAATCCCCTTTTCCTGTGAATGTACAACACTTGAAGGAAACAAACAGAACGGTAAGAACACTTAATTCCTACCGATTTCTAAGACCTCGAATTCCCATTAATTTGTTTTAGACAAACGATTACTTCATCATGTATCTTAAAAGGACTGTTCTATCAGGTAGTATTGACTGGAGAAGTTGAGCACCTAACTAGATGGTTTACAGAAAGTGCTCTTTAACATGATTATTGTTAAGAAGCAAATTTAGATTAGGATTTGTGTATGTGTGATCAGTCTCTTATGTTCTGGAAGCTTAGTATGGTCTATGTGGTTTCCCAGGCAGATCAACTTGCTAAGATATCCCTCTTGACTGGAAGAGATGTCTTCTTATTACTTTCACCATGGAGCAGATTTAGTATAATTTACCCACTTGTAGCAATGATAATTTGTAGGTGCTGTACCTCAACAACATCTCTAGATGTAGACTAAATCCTGTCCCATCTATCTGTCATACTGCTCATATTTAGGGTGGGAAGAGGAGGGAGGAGAACCAGAACTTTTCTGTAGGAAAATAAATATAGTTGGAAAAAGGTCCCATTGAATTAAAGAAAATGAGGAAAGAAATGCAGCTGTTCCAACACTGGTGAGTGTTTACATTCTGGAAAAAAAAAGCCTTGACAGACAGGGCCGAGTAAGATTTTAGCTGATTGCATTTAATATGTATCCTTGATGTGGGGTACTGAGTTGATCACATGATTCTATGATTTATTATGTAAATACTCTTGCAATGAAGAGAAGATGGAAAACATGGAAAAGCGCTAATGTAGGACTTCTTCAAAAACAGACCTGTGCTTGTTTAAACAATATTTCATCTTCTGCATTGTAGAGAACACAGCAGTTAGATATCACAGGGACATCTATAAGTACTTAAGATTGATAGGGATAATATTCAAGTTGTAATATATATCAAATTACTGAGGAGCTACTTTAATGAAGGATGAGCAATCTGAGAAAGACAGTGTTAGCTACATTCATATATAATGCTGTAATAGGTTACTGCAGAAATTCTTGTATGCTGTCCCTCACCTCTATTACAATGCTCATTAGAGCTGTTGTACTGTGTATTTCACTTTTTAATAGGTCTTGCTAATTATATATATTATACTCCTGCTTTGGAGTCATAATTATATGACTTTGGAGTCATATATGACTTTATATGACTCCAAAGCAGGATATTCCTTGCCATCTCACCCTCCTTTCTGCTGTAATTACATCCCCCTCCTAGCCCTAGGTGGCAGATTGTTTACGCGGGAGCTAGCCTGGCACAGGTGGCAGCTTGGTCTTTTCATAGAGTGTTCATCAAAAAGGGAAGAAGAACCATTGATCTCTTCATATTCCTTAGATGACTTTTTTAGCAAAGTTGGTAAATTCATGCCCACTTGTGTGGACCTTTGCCAAAACAGGCTTACACTGTTATAAAGTTGGCAAATTCCCCCTTCCTTAAACACGGTTGACATTCTTCAAACTGTTATACCACAAACTGATAGTGAGAGAGAATGCAGTTCTGCTGAGATACCAAATATGCACATATAAAAACGTGTAAGGAATTTGAATTTAAAACAGAGAAAGTGAAAGTAGAATTTCCAATACCAGAAGGAAATACAATTGTCTTGTTAATTTGTTTAGTATCAATTGTGTTCTGATACTGTTCTAATCATTCTGATTCTCTCTTCTGCCCTATAACTCCATTAACAATTTTTGTAGAGACATTATTTGAGCAATTGGTGTCTATAACTCTATGAAAACATTCTGCCAAACCAAGCATGCTCATAAGTATTTCCTTGATTTAATTCCAAAACCTTGGCCCATCCTAAGTTCAGAAGGTAGCACAGAATTATTTTTGGATAGAAAACATATATTCAAAATACAAATTTTCTGTAGAGAATTTTAAATAGAATCTTGGGTTATAAAACTTTGCTTTGATACAATGTTGATAGGATTTCTTGCATTTCATTGTAGAAATTTCAGTGCAGAACTCTATGGTATTCAGAAAACTATATTCCAGAGTATAAGGCAGATTAGATTTCCTTCACCCACCTTTAAAATAAAGATGAGATTAATCTCAATGTGGTGCTCAGGTCTGTCTTCCACTCTTTTCAAAAACAGAGCTATATCAGATAAGCTAGATCTTACTATAGAGGACTGTTGCATATTGCGCGTGACAAATCACTTGTTGGTTTCTCAAAAGTCAAGATGTTTTCGAACGTGCAATTCCTGAGCAATCAGTAGACTCAAAGCGAGACTGCCTGGAAGAGGAAGCACACTGATGTTGATGTAGTTGCCCAATGATTGCTTTAGTAAAAATCTGCCCTAGGCTTTCTGAGAGGTAACTTAGGAAGGAGCCTAGAAAGAACAGGGTTGAAAACACTAAGAAAATTTAAGGGAAGAAGAGAGAAGATAGATTGAGAATATGACCATACAATAAAATAGTGATAAGATCTTTGTGAACTTGAATGAAGGCTATAGAAGTTAGCTGAGAAGACAGGCCTTCAGTGATTAGCCTTCCCAGAGCTCCAGATCATAGCTTCACTGCTATGAGAACACAGGCTAGAAGAATAAACCATAGTTTAGACATAATGTAGTATGAAGGAAAGCTAGGGAAAATACTGAATAATTCAGAAGGAAAAGTAAGACATCAGCTGTGCTGAAGTAAATTCCCACTTTCTCAGAAGGGAGGGCACCACTTTCTCAGAAAGGAAGGCAAAAAATTTGTGTCTTTAACTGCCTTCCCAGCTCAGCAATGATACCAGGAAAGAACAGTGGGATATCTCTAGAAACTGAGGGTCAAGGTTTTCTTTTCACCAAAGTGTGAAACTGGGATTCATAAACAATCAAAAAACATCTCAGAAAGGGATAGCTTCTTGTTTTGGTTGGTGGGCTAAGCTAAGGATAAGAAAGGGGAATTAAAACATGAGGTACTGACAGCAGAAGGAAAAGCGGTGATCAACAAGAAACAAATGTAACAAATTTATTTCATTTTGGATGGCCAAAACCCCTCACAATCTCTTAAGGTGCCTGATTATGATGATAATGCAAGAGCACAAGCTTATATTTTTAAACTGTATGCATCTGTTTTTATTGGACACACAAGAATAAGGTTCCCTTTGAAGCTCTCTCTGAAGTTCTGTGGTTTAATTCCTCTTATGGTTCAAAACTTGTATCATTATAGGAACATCATACTAATAATCAAATGGGGTTTTTTACTTCCTCTCCTCCCTCTTGATCAAGGACCCGTATAGACATGCCTATATTAAGTTGCTAAAGAATAGTTTGTGATATTTATCATATCCTTACTTCACTGACTCAGACAAGTGTGTATATTTTTCATCTGTCAGTTTGCTGCCATAAGTCAGTGCTATAGTGACAACGATATGTTAAAAAATCATTTGGCTTTCACACTCTACAATTTAAAGCTCTGGATGAATAGAGTAAATCATGTATATCTCCTTTAAAATACTCATAGTAATCTGTTCTTAAAATCGAAACCAAACTCTTACTTTACCAGAGAGGTGCATGGACACCTAATATTTTGCCTGC
The DNA here is from genome assembly GCF_964195595.1 of Calonectris borealis. Lineage (NCBI taxonomy): Eukaryota > Metazoa > Chordata > Aves > Procellariiformes > Procellariidae > Calonectris > Calonectris borealis. The sequence continues at coordinate 104,778,991 of NC_134312.1, forward strand.
ATCAGCAAATTTAGACATGCATTTTGTAACTTTTGTCCTCTAAAAGTATCCTTTCTCACTTTGCAGCGTGCATTTACCTGTCTGTGTAAAATAGGGGAAAAAAGGAGAAAAAAATGCATGTCATAATTTAAGTTGAGTAATCAGTTGACCTTGTATCCTTAACTTGTGTTACTGCATCTTTTTCCTCCTTTTTATAACAGTGTCGAGACTTTGCAACAAGCTTAAATTTTCATTGCCCACTTTTGCCCAGTTATGGCAGAACTTTCATTTGCTTATTATAAGTATTTTATTATTATTTTTTACTTCTTTACAAATAGCCTCTCCTGTTGTTTAGGCATACTGCATTGTTTTGCCATTATTTTCAGAAGTCTCTGTGGTCTATAAACTTGGAGGAAACTATTCCATGGCTTTCAAAAAGCATCTGTTATTTATAATTTGTTTACTGAATACGCCAGGTGGGGTAGCTACCAGATTCTAGAAGATAATCCAGCAGTGTAACATTTCTGTATTTGGGGATTTTGATCCATTAGTATTGCTGTTCTTTCCAAGTTGTGGTAGAAAATTTTCAAAAATTGAGAAGTGCATAGTGTATATCAACTGCATGGTAACCATGACACTAATTTGTTCACAATAGAAATCACAAATAATTAAATAAGCTAAGCAGTTCTTAAATTAACAATTAAATAGCTAATGAGTGAGTGTAAATGAGTCAGGTATTCAGTCTTTGTTTCTGGGCTCTCTACATCTTTCGGTGGGTTGCATTTGCACAGTGCATGAATCTGAGGCTTCTGGAAAGAGGGGAGTGGGATTGTAGGAAGGAAGAAGTTGGAAGAGGAGCAAAAGAGGGAGATCGTTGTCTTGTGAGTCATCTTCCCTAACAATGAAAACCATCGGAGTCAAGAATGATACAATACTACAATTTAGCGCTTATGTGAAATCAGTGACAAGTGCTGGACAGGGTAATTGATAACACTGTTCCATGTGAACTCTGTTAATAATTTAATGGCTAGATTTTCTGCAAAATTTTTATAATGCCTGCTCCATTCCACTGGGAGATCATTAAAATAGGTATTTTGCATTGATGAAGGCTAAAATAGAGTTCTAAAAAACTTGTCCTCTGGCAGAGTAGAAACGGACAGGATCTAACCCCATCAAATTAACGAGGACTGAAAGTCAAGGCTATTTATGACCAGGAGGTGTCAGACTAGTAGATAAAAGTCTCTACTTCCTAAGTACTACTGAATTATTTCTATTTAGTGTCACAAAGATATCAGATTTTATCTTGGATCCCAGGGACAAAAGGACCCTGAGCTGTTCTTGTGTCCTTTGACAACACATTATGAGGAGCTGAACTGATGAAGTTCACTGAGCAGTTGCACGTAATGTAACTCCTCTGTAGCTTAGAGGGGGTTTTAAATTTTAAGTTTGTTGAGCTTCACTAACGCCAAAGTTCACTTTAAAATATGCTATAACCTGGTAGAAATTCAGTGAGCTGGAATTTAGAAGGGCCTTTAGTAACACATGGCAAGGCGGTAACGAAAGATGGGTTGTTGAATCAGAGTCATCAGGGCTCCTAATTTTCTTAGATGTTTAGCTTCCCCTGCATCCCCCCTCCAATTTTATGGGTCTTCTTTTAGTCCTCTCCAGTTCCTCAGAGATGTTAGAAGTCACTGAAGTGTGGTTTTTGTGTGATTGTATAAAACTGCTCATACCAGAGTCCTTATTCTGTTCGTTCGCCAGGACACTAGAATGTAAACAGTTTCCTTTCTGACAGGCGAGTCAATATTCTCCATTTCTTGAAACCATAATCTTTTCTTCCTGCCTTCCTTATTTATCCTCACACTCCTTCTGTTCCATAGTGCTTTTGTCTTTCCCATGTTTCATCTTTTTTTTTAAATGTCTTGTTATAAAGCATATGTAGTCAGTGGTTATGGTCTAATGTGAAGAAGTATCTTATTGAACCCTTCCATCCTAGCCTTCAACCCCCACTCCTTCATCTGTCCTTACCCAATCTTCTCTTAGTTGCAAGAAATGACAGTTTTGTTGAGTCTTTGAGAACGAATAGTTCCTCTTCATGTGGCTTGCATTTCAATTAATAAGATTGTTACACAGTTACTTTAGGTTATGACCAATGAATTGCAAACAAAAAAATCCCGGTAGTCTGTATAATATAAAATCACGAATCAGCCAGATTTTCTAAGGGTGAAAATGCAATTCCACGAAATGCTGGTGTTGATGAATGTGAAGCTTTGGGAATACAATACATGTAGATGAACTTTACACATTTTATCCTGTTTGTGAAGCCTACCACTACTGCATATGCAAGAAAATGCACGCTCAAGTAAGGATATTCAGTGCATGTTATATTTCTATTTTTTTAAAGTACTCCTGTTTTATATTTTTTTTTCACATGGACCTTCATGCTGCTCCTCAGATACAGTATGAATGCTAATGACATGTATATTTCACTTACAAGACTTAAGAGGAAAAAAGTGTAAACCTTTATGAATATTTGTCATATACCATATAGAAAAACTGTTGCATGTTATATGAAAAAGTAACTAAGGTGAAGGGATAAACATTGATTCTATTATACTGTCCTAGAAATATAATAAAAATTGAAGAGGGCTTTTTGTTTTATTTTTTTTTAAAAGAGGTTGCCGTTGAACTCTTGAAATATGTGGTTTTGAAGATGAAACACATCTACTCACCTGTTTTTAGATGCAGGATTAATTGAAAAATCTACAAAGCACATTCTGGTCATCATTAGGTATTTCCTTGACTTTTGCACTGTTAAGATGTTTAAAAGAAATTAATTCCAGTATTATAGTCTTCCAAGACACGTATTTTCAATAAATATCAATACAACAATCTGTATATTGTCTGTTAAGTGGGTTTAGATTCATTCTTTCCTCTCACTGATTTGTGAAAAGCCTAGGCACTGTGAAAGTAGATACTGAATTTCTGGAAATAAGGAGCAGGGCTTCAGAGTCTGTATCAGTCCTTCGCCAGGTGGTAGAGCAGCTTGTTGCAGCAGTTAAAAGTCAGAGCCATATGGCTCTGGTCCAGTGCAACTGCTACAATGGAAAGAAAAGTTTGGAAAACAGGGAAAAAAAAAAAAAAGATGAATGAATGAGTGAAGAAGTAGTCCGTTACTTTGACGAATGTGACAAGGACTGCTCTGAAAAACAAAATAGTCTCAATCTGTAGTTTGATAAGCATCGACTTTGAAAAGAAGAAACAAACAGTATCTTCGAGCTCCAGAAAGACTTTGAGGCAGATGGACCCTTATGCCTGTGTGACTTCTCATCAAAATTGATGGATATGTAAGGATAGAGGTTCACATAGCCAGATACTCCAGTCTATCATAGGGAATAACCCAGCATGGAACGTGTGGAGGCTATGGTCAGATTCTGTCCTTGGCAGAGGTAATGATGAATAGGAGAACTGATCAGCTAATCGACTGGTACCTGCTGGCTGGATTCGAGGGAATTCAAAAGAATTATGCTGATTACACCAAATAAAGGTCTAGCCCAAATTCAGCATTTGTGTTTGAATTTCATAGATGGATACAGTTTAATATTAGTACCTTCCCTCTTCCCACACCTCCCAAAGCTTTTACAGTTAATAATTTAACAGAAGAGTGTCTCTATGCCATCTTGCACCATTATAACAGTTTTCTGAAAGTCTTGGCAAATAGCTTAAGAGTATTTTGCTTCTTGCATTTATATTATGAAGGATATAGTCTCCTTGACAAAGATGGAAAGTAAGGCTAAAACATTATATAAAGAAAACAACAAAAATTGTCAAAAATACTGCCTGACAAGATGGTAAATTTGCCCCTGTTTTGAGATGAACATAACTAGACACCCTAGATCCCCAAAGAAGACTGAAAAGCTTTTAAAATCAGTAAGTCAGGTGCTCTTAGAATAAAGAAGCAGGATGCCTATCCTTTAAATCTTAAACTGGCCAGATCGGAGTAAAATGGGCTCATACACACCTCTCCTCCTACCCACTGTGGGTCTGCTCGTGGGTCCTGGCCCTGGTGTTAGTCCTTCGGTGCTGCTGCTTTCTGCATTGTAGCAAATTCTGCCCAGCCTTCCTGAGTCTTCTTGAAGGTCAGTTCTTCCTGGGTCCCGACTGCTGGCATTGGGCTCCTCACTGCAGTCTCCGCATCAGGTGCCGTCTTTCTCCTCTGACTCTCTTGAGTCCTGCACACTGTAACCTCCTAAAATTTCTCTCAGATCAGGCTCAATTGCTCACCAAGGATCCTCTAAAGGGTTTCACCCTGTCAGTTACTTCTTCAAAAGGCATAACAGATAAATAAGAACACACTGAGAAGATGAATATAGTCCATATCCACAGTAGCTGTCCCTGTACAGGGCAGAATTCTTGTTCCAGAGTTTAAATCTGCTAAACCTCTGATGCATTTCTTCTCAGAAAAGTTTATTTCTGATTTTACATAAGAATTTCACCCTAGAAAGACCTGTGCGCTTAATTTTAGACATTGAACACTGTGTTATTGTCTCCACACCCTAGTTTCAAAAAACCTCAGTCTCACCAAAACTTGCATGCTCAAATAAAGTTGAGTATAGATTTTCAGATTAAATGCTGGTAAGATTTTAAAAACCCCAAACAAACACAGATTACTCCATTATTTTGTAAGTCGTGTTGAAGTTTCCGTATTTTTAAAATTATGAGTTACTGAACTTAATATCACATTATATATATTGGGTAGAAAACCAGAAAAGAAAGTGTTATATCTGTGCTTTGTGCTGGGGTTACATTTCATGAAAGCAGCTTTAAACTGGTACCTTCATGTGTTCAGAGTTGAGATGCAGGACTTAACAAAGAATTTTAGAAACTTTTAAGTGAGTTAATTTTTTCAGCCTGTGTCTTATGCCCCTCCTCGCCCAACTAGTGATGTAAATACAATGAAGCATGAGTCTCAGAAAGACTTTCAATTTCTTAAAAAAAACCCCAATGTACAACTAAACTTTTCTCCTGCTAATCATATTAATCAGATTTTTAGATCAACTACTTAATAAAAATATTATATTACTTGTGTTAAATGCTAGTGCTGATCTTCAGAACAAACAGGTGGTAGGTATCCACATGGTTCTAAGTCTGTTGCACCTGCCTGTTATTCCTGCATTACCAATCCACAAAGATAAGAGAGAGAGAGAGGGAGGGAAAGAAGGTTTGAGAAAATTTACTTTTTAGGACAGTTGAGCACTTTAGTTAGAAATGTTCAATATGATTACATGCAACATTTAGCAATGATCATACTTGCAAATATCTTAACAGTCCTTTGTAGAAGTCCAGTGAGGATGTGTCTATGTAGGTCTGATTCAGTTTTGCTTTGCCCAGCCTGTTTTTTTCTGCAATTTTACTACGAACCTCACTTTCAGATTAGGAAAGTATTAGCATATGCTTTCTCTGATAGATGTTACTTTAAATTGGTGAGTTGGAGACTGAATCCAGTCTTTAAAACACTTTACTTTAAAACACCTTAGAGAACTTTGTGAACCAAAACTGTATTTTGTTGTTACAGTGTCCCTCTTACCCTCATTCACTTTCTTACCTCTTTTTGATGACAAAACCAAAAGGTGCATACATTTTAAAAAACACGAGAAGGTAGCATGTTTCTCAAGACCTAGGAGTGGGATTTGAGTCATACATGTATTAATTTTTCTTTTAGAGATTGAACGTGTAAGTTATTTACACCAACCTAAGGTCCATGAAAGAGCTTAGAGAGGAGTTTGGTGTCCCCCTCAGGTTTCCCCAGTCTATCAGAGAAGGACTTGGATATTTGAATATTGAAATTGAATTAGTGTCTGAAGTCTAGATCATAACTGTTTGGTTTTTTTTTTTTCCTGTCTTTCATTTTCCCTCCTGACATGTCTTCCATTACAAAGATAGTACAACAAAGAAATGTGGTGGTTTGTGCCTGGCTGACTAATTCTCTTAAGTGAGTGCAGAATGCTTTAAAATATTTGTATCAGAGAGCGTTCAGATTGTTTGCCTTTCCACACTGACTTTCACTCATGCAGTGAAGTATGCTTATGCATCTTAAAATTAATAAATGAAAAGACTAGGATATCAAATAATGAAAAGAAGTGACACAAGAGAGAAAATATACCTATTTAAGATATCAAAAGGACCCTTATTAGTTTGGGTCTATAGCTGCAACTAAGGAGCTAGACAATTCATGCACAATACTTAATGGTTACAAGTGTTTTTACCACTAGCAGAGCAGTCATAGGCAACATAGCATGTTTACTGGTATTCTGACTTCTTTCTCTGGAAATGATCAAACACAGGGCTATGAAATATCAGTCTCTCTTTAAATGACTTGCTAACCTTGAAGATAAAAATCATACTACATATTCTTCATTTTTATGCCTTTGTCCATGGCTCATTTAACCCTGCAGTACCCTTTCCAATGCCTTTGGGGAAATCCAGAATAAGATGGTGCTGGTTACAGATACTGTTGCCTGGTGAGCATGATTTGGTCATCTTTAGGCTATCATAAGTTTTTCTTCTACACTGACATACCTGGAAATATATTCGAGGACTATCGAGACTACTGACCATGGAAGTTTGTAGTATTGCAAAAGTAGTAAAAGCAAAGAGCTTATGGCTACATTTGAAGCAGCTGACAAATCTTTTAAGTGAAGATATTCGGCATTGTTGTCTTATAAATTTACAGGAAGAGGGATTTTATATTTTATAGAAATATATTTTGTGAAGACCTAACAACATCATCAGACATTCAAATTTCCTAGCTAACAAAAGTATTGGACTGTACCGGATTTTATTATAGTCCCACAGTCATACCAAACTGGTAATTTTACATCCAAGAAGTCCAGCAACTCTTGAAGAATTCTCCCTCTTCATAGGGAAGAAAAAAAAAAAAAATCAAGATGAAGTAGTGTGTAAAATAAAATGGTTAACATGTAGAAAAGATCAGCATTTCCATATGTGCTATTTCTCCTCTGCCGTGATCCACAAGTGGCAGATTTTTAAAGTTTTAACCCCGGATTTTGAATACGGGTAACGAAAAAAAAAAATCGAGAGTTACACATATTGTGATTTTTACAAGGTTGTCATCTTGCTAATACTACCTCATTAATATTATGTTCTTTTGACAATTGTAGCTCTTAAATTTGTGTTCTGTGTTTTGGTTCAAAGCTCGTACTGCACTAAGTAGGCTAAGATCCCAGTAATTTTACTTAGAGAAAATTTTAATCGAATCTCTTCTATCCAACTGTAAAAATGCTGATTCAACAGGTTCCTAACTGTTGGTTTTGTGCTTGTGTAATGTGATTGCAAGAAAAAAAGTGGTTTTTTCTCTATCACAAAAATACCTCAATCAACTTTGTCAACAATGCTTCATGTAGCTATTGGGCCAACATAAGAAAATTTTGATTTTTGGGTACAAAGGTGTTGGAAAGGATTATACTATGCTGATAGTATAATCACTATATTGACCCTATTGAAAATCTCAGACACAGGAATAGTTTTGCTCAGATAAGTACTTAATTAAAATACAAAGGCCTGTTCTTTTGAGAAAGTATAGCCACTGGAAAGTGTTTGTGAAACAGGTTCTTTAGGGTCTAAAAATTTGGGAATATCTAAGCCACTGATCTTGCTAATGCTTATTTAGGGACTGATCATGGATCAAAAAATTTGCACTGAACACTCCAGGTGCTATCAGATGTTCAAATCAAACAAGATAAAATAATTGGGGTTTTTTAATATTTCTTTTTTCAAATACTTGCTATCAGTTTTAGGCTGCTTGCATATCCAGCATTAATATATAATAATGCTAATGGTACACTTATATTTTCTATTAAGTGTACCAAAAACTTACCCGGTTTCGTCTGTGTTCTTAAAGGAGCTGAGAATCTGATTCTCCATACAAAGATTAAATGAGAAAGTATGCCTTGAAATAGCTTTAATGTACTTTACCTTAGTAATATTTATCTTGGTATTACGATTATTATGCAATGCTTAATCCTTTCAGTGCTGTGCAACCATTCAATAGTCAAAAGAAAGGCAAGTGGGATGTGTTATCCTGTTGCTATTGCTAGAGAAATAACATTCTCTTCAACTGATACACAGATGAGGATTGTTGGGATAAAAGACCTATACCTAATGTTTTAATATTCAACATAAGATAAACTGATGTAATGTGAAGGGCACCACAATGACATTAGTGTGTTATCCAAAATTTAATTTGATAATAAGTTCATCCACTAAATGTTTTGTTAAAAATGTTTATGGAATATAAGAGAAGGAATATTTGCTTCTTTCTAAGATTTATACAAGCCTTTTCTCTTTCTCCTGAGGTCAGCTGCCTGACTAAATAAATGTACTTTTATAAAGCAAGGTGGCAGCAAGAATCTTCTGACAGAAAAAAATGGTCTACTATGCTCATTTTTCATGAGTACAGCAAAAAGATGCGATGCTAGCCATGCCCACATTCTGCCTCGGTTCCTTCTTTCTACATATTGTACCCACCTTCACCCAGTAGTACTTATTGTCTGAGTTTTATTAAAATTATCAAATTTTGTGAAACCCATCAGTGTTTTGTACTGAAGCATTTTAGCTCACGTGCTAAAGAAAACCTCATGGTTAATATAGTTTTCAATAACCCTTTCACCATGTGTAAGACTGAAATCATATATGCCTGGGGATGTATTTGTAGAGGGTAGACTGGATCATCTTTTATTTCCATCTAATGTTGTTCAGTGCATATTCTCTTTTTAAATAAAGTAATTTTTATCTCTGCTGGTCTTGCCAGAAACAGAGATATCTGATGGAGTCATTTACTTTAACAAGAATGTAGACTTTCTTTTAACTGTGGATACCAGCCTACAGGAATTACTTTCTGTGCTGGTTTTCACTGGGATAGAGTTAATTTTCTTCACAGTAGCTAGTATGGGGCTATGTTTTGGATTTGTGCTGGAAACAGTGTTGATAACACAGGGATGTTTTTGTTACTGCTGAGCAGTGCTTAAACAGAGTCAAGGCCTTTTCTGCTTCCCACACCACCCCACCAGCGAGCAGGCTGGGGGTGCACAACAAGTTAGGAGGGGACATAGCCGGGACAGCTGACCGCAACTGACCAAAGGGATATCCCATACCATATGGCGTCATGCTCAGCATATAAGGCTGGGCGAAGAAGAAGGAAGGGGGGATGTCTGGAGCGATGGCGTTTGTCTTCCCAAGTAACCGTTACGCGTGATGGAGCCCTGCTTTCCTGGAGGTGGCTGACCACCTGCCTGCCGATAGGAAGTAGTGAATGAATCCCTTGTTTTGCTTTGCTTGCGTGTGCAGCTTTTGCTTTACCTGTTAAACTGTCTTTATCTCAACCCACGAGTTTTCTTACTTTTACTCTTCTGATTCTCTCCCCCATCCCACCAGGGGGGGAGTGAGCGAGCGGCTGGGTGGTGCTTAGTTGCCAGCTGGGGTTAAACCATGACAGTCCTTTTTGGTGCCCAGTGTGGGACTCAAAGAGTTCAAGATAATGACAGATTTGATTGGAATGTGATAGATTGAATTTATAGCTGTTATTGCTGTTTATCTATCAATGGGCAGGCTTCTGTGCTTGCCACGGGGCTTGCTTGCCTTACTGTATATTAGAGTGTAGTGCTCGTTAGTGGCTGCTTTTTGCTGTCACTGCTTGCTGTATTGCTGTGCTGCTGATCATCTTACTGTGCTGTGCCTGGGAACATTTTAATAACAGCAATGGTGATGTGCCTGGGCTGGCAGATGGCCAGGGCATCGCTGCTGGTTCTGTACTGGACAGGCTGGAACTCCCGTGTGAACTCGAGTCGAAGGGACTGTGACCTGTGGATGAGTCCACATGGGAGCAGGATACCCTGAAGCATCTGTGGCCGTGGATAAGTCCACGCCGGAGCAGGTACATCTCGAAGTGTCTGTGACCGTGGTTCTGTCTGTGCCACAGCAGGTATACCTCTGAAGGGATTGCGGGCCCAAGAATAAGTCCACACTGGAGAAGGTACACCTTGAAGCGTCAGTGGCTGTGCATGAGGTCATGCTGGAGCACCTCAAAGTGTGGGGCCATGGATAAGCCCACGACAGAGCAGGTACACCCCTGGAGGGACTGCAGCCATGGGTAAGGCCATGTTGGAGCAGGTTCACTTCTGGAGGGACTGTGGCTGTGGGTAAGGTCACGCTGGAGCAGGTCTATCTCTGAAGGCATTGTGGCCCATGGAGAAGGCCACGCTGGAACAGGCGCACCTCAAAGCGACTGTGGCTGTGGGTAAGTCTATGCTGCAGCAGGTATACCCCTGGAGAGACTGTGGCTCGTGGATAAGGCTCCACTTGGAGCAGGTACACGCCTAAGGGACTGCAGTCTGTGGGTAAGTCCAAGCCAGAGCAGGGGCAAGGGGAGGAGTTCATTGCAATGTTAAACCCTACGGTTTAGTCCAAAGGGACCAGGGGTGGAGATTGTAATGGAAATACCTTCAAATTGTTGTAACCCAGAATTTGAGTTGCATGTTATGGGAATTACTGTAGCAGGAATCCCTTGTTGCTAGCCAGACTAGGAGCAAGGGGAGGGCTTAATTGCAATGTTAAACCCTATAACCTGGCCCAGAGGGACTAGGGGTGGAGATTGTAATGGAAATTAACTGAGAATCCTACTATTAGTAATACTGAAAATGTGTATTTCAAGGATACAAAAATAATTTTGATGTCGTGATAAGAATATGCCATATGTTCAAAATTCTGACTGAGGACTTAGATTCCTAAAGAATTATCCAACTCCAGTTCAACTTGAGAAAGGAAGACAGAAAGAAAGGAAGACAGAAAGAAGAGAGAATTGATGAATTTCTGGACAGAACTCTGTGTACCTTAACACATACACTCAAAATGGTGGTTGGTGGATGAAAAACCGTACATGAGCTGACAAAGTGCGCTCGCAGCCCAGAAGGCCAACCGTATCCTGGGCTGCATCAAAAGAAGTGTGGCCAGCAGGTCGAGGGAGGTGATTCTGCCCCTCTACTCTGCTCTGGTGAGACCCCACCTGGAGTACTGCATCCAGCTCTGGAGTCCTCAGCACCAGAAAGACATGGACCTGTTGGATCGGGTCCAGAGGAGGGCCACAAAAATGATCAGGGGGATGGAACACCTCTCCTACGAAGAAAGGTTGAGAGAGTGGGGGTTATTCAACCTGGAGAAGAGAAGGCTTTGGGGAGACCTTATTGCAGCCTTTCAGTGCTTAAATGGGGCTTATAAGAAAGATGGGGACAAACTTTTTAGCAGGGCCTGTTGCGACAGGACAAGGGGGAATGGTTTTAAACTAAAAGAGGGTAGATTTAGAGTAGATATAAGGAAGAAATGTTTTACAGTGAGGGTGGTGAAACACTGGAACAGGTTGCCCAGAGAGGTGGTAGATGCCCCATCCCTGGAAACATTCAAGGTCAGGCTGGATGGGGCTAGGAACAACCTGATCTAGGCGAAGATGACCCTGCCTACAACAGGGGGTTTGGACTAGATGACCTTTACAGGTCCCTTCCAACCCAAATTATTCTAGGATTCTATGATTCTAAAATTAGATAGCACTGTAAAAGCATTTTATGCTACACTTTTAAAAATAAACCTAAAAATGTTTGAACTATCTTTTTATTTGGAATACATATATTTTCCCTTATACCAGAATATATGAACACTAAAATATGTGACACTAGCAATCGAAACATGTCTTGAGGAGGAAAGCTGGATGGGAGGGAAAGAAGTGAGGAGGGCTTACTGAAAAGTAAAATAACTCCTCTTTGTATCTCCTATACATGGCAGAGAAGACTGGGAACTGTGTTATAAGACAACTTCTTGTCTGGGAAGGGCCAGTGGGTATGCAGGGAGCTGTCTGTAACACCTCGATATCTATCGAATTTTCATATAGGTTATAGCTACTATTATTGATGCTCCTAGGCCACTCTTATCCTTAGTGGATAGTGTTAGTAATCTAACAAAGCTGACTTGACAGAACAGAGCTATATACTGTCCTGGTTATACTGCCCCAAAATGCACAGTCCAAGGCAGTGAGCCATCCAGTGTGTGCCAGTCCTGTCAGCTTTGTGCCACTAGAGGAAATATCAAACTGGTAGTACAAAAGGTTTGGCACGAGGCAGGGAATTTCCCTCTAGGGGACTTCAGACTCTATTCATTATTACCTGTAACTTTAATAAAACAACTTTTCTACAGATCTTGTGAAAATGAATGAATACACTGTTTTGTTTATGCTGCCTAAGGAGTACACCTACTGATGATGTGCAAAGGTGGAAAGCAGATTAATACCACAAAAAAAAATTAATTTGCAAGTGAATTTGAAATTTGAAAGTAGAAAGGCTTTCACTGCACTTTCTTTTCTTTATTTATTTTGTAGTCAAAGAGAAGTTGCCAGGGAACACACTCTGCCAGGACCCTACATGAATCCACTCTGACTCCTTTGGGGAGCAAACATAAAACCTTCTTCTAAAGGGCCTTGCTACTGCAAGCACTGTCAATCACTTACTTCAACCTGCAAATTTCAAGCCATCTTTCTCCCCTTTCTCCACCAAATAAATTAACTAAATTAAAAAAAAAATCTCAAACAAAAGCCTGTTTGAAGTAGAGCTCTTACGTTCACATTGGGAAAAGACAGACTGTGAAGTCCAGTATGTGTTTCAGCTGTTCCTTTTATATGAAAGGTGGTTGGCTACTGCTGGGATAGCGATACTGAGAATTTTTGATTGACGTTTGCGGTTTTTTTGGTGCCATTCTTTTCTACTGACTAAATTTGTATATGCAGAAACTGTTAGAATATGAATTCTGAAATTACCCACTGCAGTTACTTGCAAAAAGCTAATTTTCAGAAGTCTGATATAAGAGTCAAATATCTGTGCTTTCTTTGATATAATCATAATTAATTTGTGTAAGTGCTGGATGATAACGTAATGAAGACATTGACATTGGGCATAGTACTCCAGTGGCTAAATTACTTTCACAATTTTGTCTTTGTCAAACTGCTTGAATTCTGGTCCTTGGAGGTAGGATGCTCTTACAAAGAAAAAGCACATATTTTTGCATGTGTCTAGCAATACTAACCTGACCGCATGTCAGAACTGTTTTTCAGTGCTCTATAAACAGGCAGAGTTGACAAAGGAAGAAGTGAAGTTAGGTCATCCAGGAAATGGGCTAATTCAGTATTGCTTTTTATCAGTTTATTTTGACAGAGATCCTTTAAAAGGTATTTGAACTCCTCTCTGTTGGGTATCTGTCAGAAAAGAAAGGAAGTTATTGTAAAACAAATCCTCAAGCTGAGATGAATCCTTCCTGCTTTTTGATACATCTGTAATCCTATAATTCTGCACAAACTGGTATTATGATAGTAATAATACAAAATACTGAAAATATATCACATTTGATTTCTTGGAATTTGATAAAGAATGATGGTTTCAGATGAATGATTCTATCATAAGGAACATCTAGGTGTGCGGCAAGATTAACCCAGGAAGCAGTGACAAGTACTACCCAACTGACATTGGCTTCCACATCACAGAATGTACTCATCATTTTTTGCATGTACCCAAGGCCAAAGACAATGAGTAGAGCTCCATGCAGTGGCCACTGATGGTCTTCAGTGGGTATTGAGTCAAATGAGTTCAGTAGGTATAGGGTCCATTCCTCTTGTGCAGGTCATAGCACAAGATGATTCAATTTGTGAACTGCTTCACTGAGATTTATTTAGTAATAATGTTCTCTTCTTTGAATGAGTATACCGTCTCTTCCAGAAGAGCTTGGAGCTGCAACCTAACTCAAAGTATTTTATCAAGAAATCTCCCTACCCTGCCTAAGGCTGAATTCTTTAATAAGGAAGAGAAAGTTGAGAACTGGACATAAGTATGCATACTGTGTGAAAAGAATCTGATGGGACCCAGACGGATTTCATTGGCAAACTCTTAAAGCATGTCTTTACGGCAGTGATAGCTGCTTATAGAATAAAAATGAATGAAGTTCTGAGTGTTGCCACCACAGTTAATTCTCTAAGTACCTGGGATTATCTGAGAAGTTTTGGAGCAGAGGGGGAACAGCTATTGCTCTGCAGATATACCCTGAAATTGGAAGCTGTAACTGGCCACCTGTGTGACAAGAGTTAGGTGCACACCATTTCATCTACCCTTTTTCCCCACTCTCTTCCCACCTTCTCACAGCCAGGTATCTATTGGAATGAAACCCTGGGGTGCAAGCACAAATCATCCGGATCAAGGTGGGAAGATGGTAACACTCAGTCCACTTCTCGCCAAATCTGTAGTTTAGGAGCAGTTGACAGACTGTCTGGAAGATACTATGAACCTTAGTCATGCCTGTGTTTTGATGGAACACTAATAAAGGGTATCTATTGGCTTTTCCTACTTGAATATTTCACGTACCTAAAAATGGTACAAAGAAGCAAAAATCTTGATGAAAAAGGGCAAGTATTGTAGCAATGACCATAAACAGATTGCATTCCTGCGTTGTTTGTTTAAATACGCTATATCCTCTCACAGGTGTCACAATCAATTTTCATTTGTTTATTTAAACACTCATTACTTTTTCATATAGATTTATTTTTCATTTAATATTCAAACTTCCTTAGTATTTGCATAGGCTGAAATGACTGTCTTTGTGCAAGTATGTAGTTGAAAATTGGAGCATTGCTGCATTTTTATATCTAATTGAAGATAAATACATAAAGCTGCCAGTTGTGCTATGTCTTTTGCCTGACGAAAGGTCATTCATAATTTTTTTTATAGTTAATGGAATGTACCATTGTGATTACACTGAAATCCGGATGCCTTCAGAAAGTTTGAAAACTAAACAATTGTATGTGAGATAACAGAGAAAAATAATTTCCTTTGGAGAATGACCTTTCAAAAGTGACTAGCCCACATCTTTTTAGTGATGCCAACATGTCAGCTTCGCATTGTGTACAAACCTCCCTGTCTTTGCCATATGCAAATATCCTCACTAAAATGGTAATATAACGCTACACATTGTAATTTTTTTTTTTTCACAAATGTTCATCAGATAATAGCTTTTAAGGGTCTTTGAATACAGAACACTGTATGTGCTGTCAGCTTAGCCAGTTGATTTTGTTTACAAAATGTCAGCATTTCCTTTTTTCTGAAAAGGACAGATGATAGTGTCTTCTGAAGAAGGGAACTTCAGGCCAGCTCTCAACTTACACCATCAGCAGTGACCTCTATTGTCTTATTCACAGTAGCATCAATAACAAAAGCTAATTGTTACATACATGGGAAAAGAAAAAAGGTACAAGAATGTCAAGATAAATGAGATAATTTATACTAGATCTATTATAATTTTCTAATAAAAGATTGTGCTATATTTATCAGTGCAATTTCTTCCAAAATCCTCAAATTCAATTATGATCAAATTATAAGTCAGAAGAAAACTGGGGATATGCAACCTTGAAGACTTTCTTTTAGACGAATGATTTATGGTCACCAAAGCTTACATTAGCAGGCATAAAATACGAAAGAAAAATAGTTAAGAAAGTATTTATAAATACTCTTAAAGACTAATCAATGCAGACTCTTCCTTCCCATTTTATAAATAATTTTTACAGTGTACTAACTAAATAAATGTTATTTTCAGAACACAGACTGCTTCTCAGAAGTCTTCACATATGACAAAAAGATGGCTGGAAAAAGTTGCATAGATTCCTATGCAGAAAAGCATTTATGTGCCTATTGAGCAAAACAGTTAAAAACACATGCTGCTGCTGAACCTTTTACATGGGATTTATGTCATTGGAATGTATGACCAAATCGATGATAGAGGAATTACATGGCTAGGTCCAATAAACTTATGCCAATTCTGGCTATCTTTACATCTTTCTAGCTTTCATTTTCTATTTCACTCTAGAGAGACTATTTTTTGTCCATCATAGACTCATGGATAGAAGTCTCTGCTTTTTGGACTTATGTACCCGTAAAATGTCATCTAGATAGAGGTAAAGCAGCCACAAAGGAAGAAAAATGCATATTGAGCCATTGAAACAGAAGCATTGGCAAGCTCTATGAAATTAAAAACCACATAAATACACACATTGCATGAAAATTACACTGTCCTTTAAATAATGCTTTGTATATTGCCTGTTGCAACATACCAGGCATTAGGTGATCATGGTGTTGCGTAGCATTGACCTATGCTGGAGTGTGTCCAGAGAAGAGCAATGAAGCTGGTGATGGGCCTGGAGCACAAGCCTTATGAGGAGCAACTGAGGGAACTGGGACTGTTTAGCCTGGAGAAGAGGAGGCTGAGGGGAGACCTCATCGTGCTCTACAACTACCTGGAAGGAGGTTGCAGTGAGGTGGGTGTGTTGGTCTCTTCTCCCAAGTAACAAGCGATAGGACGAGACGAAATGGCCTCAAGTTGCGCCAAGGGAGGTTTAGATTGGACATTAGGAGAAATTTCTTTACTGAAAGAGTGGTCAGGCCTTGGAACAGGCTGCCCAGGGAAGTGGTTGGGTGACCATCCCTGGAAGTATTTAAAAGACGTGTAGATGTGGTGCTTAGGGACATGGTTTAGTGGGCATGGTGGTGATGGGTTACGGTTGGACTCGATGATCTTAAAGGTCTTTTCCAACCTTAATGATTCTATGATTCTATGATTCTAGACTGAATGTGCTTTCTGGAACCACGCTGTTTTGTGGTTCCACACAGTTAAGTTTTTTATGCAGAGAAATCTGTTTATATTATCCAAATTTTAATCAATTGTTAAGTGCCAGGTGATCTGTAGGACTGTTTTTGGTTTTAATTATGACATATAATCATCTAGAACTTTTAAAACTGATACATTATGATCATCTAGAACATGGTCTTCTTTCATCTCAGCGATATTTCTTCATTATTTGAAATCCTTTCTAAGATTTTGAAATAGAAACCAAAGTATTCTATATCGCACTTCGCATCCCTATTATGTTACTTTATAGTCATATTCTGATATGGGAATCCAGCTGCATGCTTTCTTGTTTGAGAAGATTATCTATTTATTTGGGTTCTTTTTGTATACCAACTCTTTTTGTCAGCTGTTCCTTCTAACAGCAGCAGTTCTTTTCCTTTGTTAGTAACATGGAAGTATGAGTCACATTTTAGGAACTCCTGCATTATTTTAATGCTCTTAATTATATTATATGTGTGTCTACTCATTCATTAATATAATATATGTGTTTCTACCCATTCATATTTTATTTCAATAACTTTCAAGCTCTTTATCCAAGCCCAAAAGAATAGTTGTCATAATATTTGACTTCCTGTGATTCTAGTCTCAACATCTACAGGGACAAAGTTACATCCTAATAATATATTGTAATTGGTCCCTTTGCACAATTAATAAGTCAAGCCTTATCAATTAGTGACTTTCTGTTTGTATAACAAGTGCTGCAGATACTATGCAGAGAAAAACCTTCACTGCGTGAGAAACTCTAAAGCCAAGTAAGAAGAATGGCTTATGATTTGGGATTTTTCCTCATGACTTTGAGGAAAGATCCCATTCACAGAACTGTATTTGACTACGGGGAATTGATCAGGTGAGCCATCAGCTGCTGTACAGAAAGCAAACAATTATTAGGGCTGACAAGAAGCAAAAGAGTAGTTTTGGAAGCCTATGCTACCCAGTTGCTTTGCATGGTAAGTAGTCAGTGAAAGTAGCAGTCATGAATATCTTGGAAAACCTCTCACTACTGCAGATCCAGGATGACTGCTTCCAAGCTAAGAGTGCAGCAGTGGCTCCAGCGTTTCTTGATAAAATATGTTCTGAGGAAGGCCACTGCAATGGGATGTACACAGCCATCTTGAGGTACTTGAGATGGTCCAGGTTTAAGTAAAATAGCAGCTGTGTGATGGAGAGGTGGGCAGCTTTATTATTCTCCTTGCCACCTGCAATGCAGCACTAGAAGAGCTGAGGTGCTCCTCAGCTGGGCAAAGAGAGTGGGGGACTGTTGGTGCTGCCCTGCAGGGGGGACAGCAGAGGCTCATTCAAGAGAAGTTTCCCTCCCTCCTTTTCCACCACTCAGGACGGATGGAGAGAGGCAGTTTATCCACACCAAATATAGACATGATTCTTCCCTTCTAGCCTGCTTCCAGGATAATGCATTCAAGAGCCAGTTAACACCATCTCATTTGTTCTCCGTTGCTGAACAGCTGGTTGTCAGATGCAGAAACTGACCTTTCTTAGGCACCCTCTGAGAAAAACTCCATAAAGGTAATAACTAAATAAGTCAAGTGAGGTTTGGAATGACTGTATAAAATAGGTGAGCAGAATCTTCCACGATGGTTGAGGAAATGGTAGCAATGCAACTGCCTCTTTTACTTCTGCCCTTGAGGTTTCATCTGAAGATGATGTATTTCTGAAAGTTGTCACTGCTGAA
The DNA here is from genome assembly GCF_964195595.1 of Calonectris borealis. NCBI lineage: Eukaryota > Metazoa > Chordata > Aves > Procellariiformes > Procellariidae > Calonectris > Calonectris borealis. Next base: position 104,797,436 of record NC_134312.1, read on the forward strand.
GGTTTTCAAGTTCTGAACAGACATTGTGTTATGGTATTCAGCAGGTAGGCTGGAACTGGATTACAGCATTTCTAAGGGTTAAATAGTTGATGATAGGGTTTGGGGAGGAGGGGGGAACACAATGCCAAAACCAATAAATCACATACCCAAATTTTCTATTTTGTTTTCTGTCCTTTGTATTGCCAAGGAGATTAAGCAGGACAGACACAAAAGTTCTTATCCTGCAGTTTTGTTCTGGAATTCATGATCTTTCTTTGGAGCATCCTAATAATTATCAGAGCAACTATTTGTTCATATGTCAGATCAGTAAATGAATAAAACATCCCTTTCAGTAGACTGAACTTAGTGAAAGAAAGAAGCAGGTCTTCTAAATGGTGGTACATAAAATTAAGCTAAAAAAAGGGTAACGAATGCTTCGCTTAGAAGAACACACTGGTTTGTATATCCTTTAAATTACTGCTTTCCTTTTGGGTTATGGAAGAAAGATAAGCATGACAGTGTCAAATAAAATGTCATTTCTGAACACATATCACACTTTGATTTAGATTTGCAATATCTTTATTTGGAATGTTTTGGGGTTTTTTTCATATCTGAGATGGTTGTGTAACGCCCAAGTATGGAATCCATCTTGGAATCAAAAACAATAAATGACATGTTTCCTTCCTGATGAGATAGCACAAACCTCATCCTGTAAGTATAGAGGAAAAGTTAGACAAACAACATGCAAAAACATGAATTCATCTTAAGTGGCATAGAATCAGGCAGAACTTGAATCTCTCGACTCCCAGTCTAATACATTAGAAATTTACCATCTGAATGTTTAATAGTCATTTCTCAAAATTTAGAACAACTTGTGAGCTAAACATCTGGAGCAATTTATGTTTCAAACTTAGATTACTGACATAGCAAAGAAACTGCATATCAGCAATAAATTCTTACCTTTTTTTTTAAGGGACAAACAAAGCAAGGTGATTTTAATTCCGTAATATACACTATATCATTAAGCAGGACTGATCATTCAATTAAGAAGGATACAGATTTTTCCAGTGCATTAGAAAGTTAATTTGATCACACAAATAGATAAGCTACATACTTACAGGAGCTAATAATGTGTTTGCTAAAATATTTATGGAGCTAAATTATTCCATAAATTGTGCTGTAGTTCACTGAGATTGTTTCATTTTAATATTAATATGGACAAACTATGCCAGAGATGCTAAAAATATTGAACTTCAAACACATTTCTTGATCATTCTGATTTATAGAAGTGCTTTTTGGTTTAGGGCATGTTCAGTGAAAGATAAAAGGAAAAACTTTTTGATGTAACTTAAGGTGATAGGTGAACAAAGTGAAGACCTCTATAGAAATAGGTCACAAACTATCACTTGCATATAATAAATATTTTAATTTAGGTTGCTGTAAAATGATGTTTGCAGTAACTTTGCAGAGAAGTAGTTCAGTGTAAATTGCTTTAGAACAGGAAAACTAAAATGATGTATTTTCTGGCACAGTTTTCTTTGAAAGAAGTGTTTATCACTTTAAATCAAAATGAATTAATTTCTTACAAATCATATAGTGGATGTAAAGCCATTCTTCTAACGTGATCATCCCACATTCTTCCCTTTCTTTTTGCAAGTGTTGTTAAAAAAAATGCAAAAGCTTCCACTTACAAGATGTGTGTGTACTTAGCTATTTACAGCTTTAAATGAGAAAATAAGCCTTCTTAGAATTCTGAAAATGTTGAATTTTTTTTTCCCAACTGAGAAGTTGGGAGAGTGGGGTTTGCTTTATTCTCACAAATATATCTATGTCGGAAAGTTCGTCAGCTTTCTGCCAGGAAACTGTGCTGCATTTTATGGAGTTCAATGTAAGGAAAGGGGACTGACTCTTGCCTTTGGCAATTGCAACATCCACTTGACGATTGAAATAGATGTGGTGATTTTCAAATATGTTTATTCCTGTGGAGCAAAAATGTTGATTAAGCAGTGAATCCTCAAATTTGTCCATGCCTTTGTTTTGTGTATCCCCAACTGTTGCCCATGAAAGGTTACCTTCCCTCTGAAATATTTCTGCACTATACTCCTGGGGTTGCTATTTGGATTCATATGATTTCAAGACCATCATGCATAAAGAAAATGAGAATTTGTTCTATAATTTGAGTGTTTGGGCTGTTGTTTTTTTTTTTTAGAATGTCCCATGTGTGTGTCCCCTCCAATAAAAATGAGATTTAGAAAACCAGGATATATTAAAGAAGCTGACTCTCTTTCAAAGTGTCCACCTTTATTCCTATTGCTTTCCTTTAGGTATGCAAACATCTTAATAGGGAGTCATGACAAAAGCCAAAAAATGTGTAATTACAGTTACTTTTCCCATCATCAGTTACTGGCCTTCTTTATCCCACTCTGTGCCGACACATATTCGCATTACTTTATTTTGCATTTTTGAAAAGATTATTTTGCATCAATCCTCTGGTCTATGAGATAGGCTTTATTCTTGAGATATGCATGATCTAACATAATCTAAAGCGATATACCCTTACCCCTTACCTTTGCTGATACGAGAAAAATAAATTCATACAGGAAGCTGTGATTTAATCTCTTCAGTTAAAGCCATTTTGGTATAATCTTCTATGTTGGCTTGTTGCAGCTTTTCTATACTATAAGAACTTTTTAAAATTCTGAAGTTAAACTCCTGTGTAATACATCATGTATCTTTTAAGAGTTTTTAAATAATGACATATGAACTTAGTGGGCTCACCTTTTCTGTACCAATAGAATTTTAATAATACAGTGACTTCACTAATAATAAACACAGTATTTCAATAACATTTTATAAAATTATTCTCCTTTTCACTTACAAAAAAATCTAGATCATCTTAAAAAATAATGTTGGCAATTTAACAATTAAAAACATATCTAGAAATAATTACATACAGATAGTAACTCCTTTCATCAAATTTTTTTTCCTTCTACTAGCGCATTTTTTCCTTTAATTTCTCCTGTGATTCTGTCTCCACTGAGTCTCCGTATATAACTGTAAGAACTGAGACAACAGAAGTTGTATGTTGTGATATTGCAAGAATACTGTTTGACCTACTGTTTGTGTACCTAAGACAAAGTCTGATGTCTACAAAATGGAGGAGGCTCTTGCTATTGAAGAGCTGCAATTGGAACAGGCAGCACACATTCTTCCACACTCATAACAAGTAACTTTTTGTACTTCTGAGATCATAGACAAGCCATGATTTATCAGCAGTGTCATATTACGTCTAACCAACAGCAGTCTTCAGGTGTTCCCGAAATTTTGACAACCAAACCTGACATCGGATGGTCTTTACACTATGATCAACTAGTAAAATGATATATCTTACATGTATTTAGTCATCAGAATGAACATTAATCTCTTTAAGTCTCTCTCAAGCTTGTTAAATCCTAAGCACTAAAGTTGTCAAATTGATTATCACCTGATCTCTCTCCGGGTGGAATTATGTGAGACCCTGAGTCAGTCCCACTATTGACTGATGCCAAATAGGGAGGTTTCCTCTTATGCATTTCCTCTTATGCAGCTGCTCCTCCTCCTCTTCCCTCTTTCACATGGTATGTTTCTGCCCCTTTTTAGGCTCTATTCAAGATCACCACTGAAAAAATTGATTCCACTAACCCAGCAGAAAACCATTTGAAATTGTCTCATGGAGAGACCTGATGTATGTTACAGCTAAAGCAAGGTAAACAGAGACAGCATGCAGTGACAAGGTGTTAGATTGGCTCAAGCTGTCTTGTGTAATTTTGTTTTTGAAAGTGAAGTGACACAGCTTTTGTAGCTTGGGTATGAAAAGTAGTGTTTGTTCTGGTTGGTGGGTTTTTTTGTTTGGTTGGTTTTGGATTTTTTTGTTTTGTTTTTTTTTTTTTTAAACTGCGTGTTAATGCTAGTACTTCTCGTCCATTCAGAAAGCACAGTTTGGGTTTGAAACCATTCAGGGATCCTGGAATTTGGTTGAAAAGAGCTACTAAAATGTTAATGAGTTTTTTTAATGTGATTTTACAACTCCTGTTATCACTTAACCTAAGTTGACCAAAGCTTTGAGAAAGATATGTCTAGTTGTGTCTCCATTACACTATAAAATGAATTACTGAAGATCAAAGGCTTGCTAAACATTTTTAAAATTTTTTAATAGAAAATTAAGTAGACTATTTAATGTTTTTTAACGGGGAACACTGATCTACTAGGGAAGACAAAACTGGAGTAATAATAGGTTATGAACAGATTTCCCTTGCCCAATGTATCCTTGCTTTCAGGAAATCTATGATTTTCAAGCTCCAACAAACTGTTCCCGGTTCCCTTAGATTCCTGAGAAGTTCTTCATGTCCCTTTCAAGGCCTTGTTGGTACAAGCATCCTGATGTGACCCTGCTCTACCATTTGGTCTCTGAAATCTTCTCCCCCTGAGCATCTCTCTCCAGGTTGTCTTGCTGCCAATTTAGAAATATATAGGAATAGATGAGGAGTAGCTGTGAACAAAAGCTACTAAACATAATATCCATCACATGCACATCGAAATAGTTTGAGCTGTACACATAATTGGCATTTGTTACTGATGGTCGTCACTACGTGCACTTAAAAGCTGTATGTATAAAAATTAATTTCTATGTCTATTTTTATGTTCCCGCTGAACTGAAAACATGACAAAATTATTTTGGGGCCAAAAAAAAAAAATTAACTTCAAAATAAAGTGAAAAAAATATCTTCCATATGTAGAAATTTCCTTCTTTTCTTCTTCCTTCTTTCCTTTTTTTACCCTAAAATAACTATATTATATTTTAAATACCTTTGAAACTTACTGTGAATGATTCTTAATGCCCTTTTTGGTGAAACAAATTAAAATTTCACTGGAAAAATCATGCCTTATTTTAGTAATGAATATGACAAACACTTTCATTAAAAAGAACATACAGATCTAGACTTAGACTAAATATTAACCTATTGTAATATAAGCCGGTGTACATTCATAAAGCAGTTAAGTCCAGACACACACATGGGTATTACAGCAAGCATCTATTTACCTCAGAATCAAAAGTTGCTGTACAACAATTAAAAAAATATAAAGGAAACACATCTAATTCAAATAAAACTGTAACAAAAAAGTGGCAATTAAAAACAAAACTACAGCAAAATAAAATAGTAAATATAAAATATTGACAGAAAAGGTGAGTGCATACTTTTTTTAAAAAATTGAGAAAAGGAGATTTAATTTTTTTTATGATCCTACAAATATTTATTTTATCAGCAGGGAAAAAACCCACAACAAAGCAAAAAGAAACAGTCTACCTTCCTCCTCATTTTATCTGTGATGACAGCAGTTACTTGGTCTTTTAGAAGAAAAGATCTCTACAAGACTTATTGCTAAGAATTTAGGGCTTAGTTATCTTAATTTTATCTAAGATCATTGATTTTAATCAAGTCAGTTTCAGGAAAGAGTGCATAATTTCTCTGCTTCCTGCTGGTCTGCTGAATCTTCATCATTTTTTTAATGTTAAGAATCAGCTGGAATCCCTTTCTGTGGCCATACTACTTGATGCTGGGAAGGATTTTGAGAAAATAGGATAATGTTATTCACATAGAGTCTTTGAACTATTTTTTGTAGGGAACAGACTATCGATTGTGTCATCATCCCTCACACTACATGCAAAGATTCAGCACAGAACAACTCATTCTACAATGAAACACAAGACATGATTGCTCTGAATCAATCTTATTAGCCCAAAAAGCACTACAGTACTTTCCTCAACTGATTTGACATAGAATGCACCCTAATTGATTTCTAACAATATAAATATATGTTGCTGCCGTTTTATTTTATCCTGTTCCAGATACAAACTTCTTTTAACATATTGAGCTTTGCAACCAAATACATACATAAAAGGTTAATTGGAAGAAAACCAAAATGCCTATGCTTTTTTTCAAAAACCCACCTTACTGTAACTTATAGAGCATGTTTTTTAAATAGTATATTAGCACTGAAACACCTTCTGTATGGAGAACTAGCACATCAAATCTGCCCACAATTTCTTCCTATGTATTAAATTGAAAACCTATTTAAAGCTAAGTGTTTAAGCTTTAAAATATGAGCTTGTGGATACTTGTTTTTTTTTTTTTTAATTTTATCTGCTATAATGAATTGTTGCATTAAATTGTTGGAAACAAATGTTGCAGTACAATGGCTACTGGTGTTGCTTGCATATAAGGCTCATTATCTATTAAAGTTACAGATTAAATTCTTCTTTCAGCTAAATTGTTGTAGGACCAGCATAGCTCATTAGTTTGGGAGTTATAAACAATGTCTTTCAGCAAATGCATGTCTTCCTTTGAATAAGTTCTTAAATCTGATAGTCAAATTCAACCTTAATGCAAGTTGAATGTCTTCTAATTTACACCACAATGAATTCAACCATTTCAGCCCATTTTTGAAGACAATCCTTGGGAACTGGCTACAATAACTATATTTGTTGCCATTTCTATTAAATCCTACAGGCTAGGTATGCCTTACTCCACTGTGATTCTGGAGGAAATGTATTGAAGCCAAAGGACATACATGAGTTTAAATGATTGTACAAGGAGAAATGCATCCTGTGAGTTAGAGTAGACAAGGATGAATCCACTGTCCTCATTTAAATTGCAGCTTAAGCCTGTGCCATTCCCTGAAGTTTCTGGTGGTGGAAGAATGGTGCACTAACTCACTATTATCCTGTCAAGTACATCTGTGTGGCTTTTATTAGGTCTGCAATTTAGTCTTAGTATAAAAAGGGCCAGTACCCTGATTTATCACAGTTTTATGACATTGGTGTTCTCTCTGTGCTGAAGAAAGTAGAAAAATGGTTTCCTGGGAGTCCAGCTGCTGAATGAGGCAGATATGTATCTATTGGGATTTCAGGAACAATTCTTTGAGGACATTAGATCTTACCTCATCCTAAGGAATACATCTGAAATCTTTTCAAGAATCTTATTTTCAATTTGCACAGTGTAATTTAGGTGCAGTTTCAGACTAATGACATGATAGAAGATGAGTGTAATGCCCCATTCCATAATTGCATTAGGCTTGAAAAAGCACAGAGAGAAGGGAAGATTGTATTTGTTATATATAATCCCAAACACATAACAGTATCTGTACATAATCAGAAGGTCAACTCAGTGACTCCATGAGGGCATCCTTCCTGAAGAGGGCCAGTCCTGCAGAGGAGGCTATTAGTGTGCAAATGGGAGGGATGGAAGAGGACAAGGGAAATGTATAGCATGCTGGACGGTGGAATATGTGATCTGTTTGCCTTGACAGAAAATTAGGAAGTACTGCAGTAACTATCTATTGCTTTGGAGACTCCAACAATGATCCGTTTGATCCTCTGTGCCAGGGTGTGTAGTAGTGGGCTGCTGTGCAAAGACTGGGGACCCAGGGCTGTCAGGGCAATGGGGCGCCCTTCCTCCCCCACTGGCCCTGTTCTGCAGCCCCCAGCGAGGTGAGCTGTGTTCGGCCAGGGGTGGTGATGGGGTTGGCCACAGCCTGGCCATCCCCAGGCACCGCTGCAGGCCCTGACCCCAGCCAGGAAAGGAGCCCCTGGGCTGGGACAGCTTCAGGCTAGTAAACAGACTCAGAGCTTGGTTGGCAAGATCAGAGTGATAAGGCAGATCTAAGGGCAAGCTAATCTGTGGGTCAGGAGCAGAGTCTGAATCAATGGGAAAATGGTGGGGCGTGGCAAATCTACAATGCAGCTGCAGTGAATCACAGCTGGAGCTAATCTTGAGAGCCTCAGTTTAAAAGCAGCCCTCAGGGAAGAAGTGTGGATGTTATTGAGGTTCAGTGGCTTTCCTTCTCTGGATATAGTTGTGCTTTTTCCCCAGTTAGTCCTGAGCCCAGGTAGTCAAAACTTCAGGAAAGGGAAGGAATGCAGTAAAGGCCTTTACACTGTGCATCTAGATGTTATATCTGCATACAATAAGATAGAAAAGATTACAGGCAAATGGCTAGAGCGGATTGCTCTGTTGTTTTGAGCAACTGCAGCTAGAGTTGTAGAGCCTTTCGTGGTTAAAGGTTTGCACAAATACCTTGGACTGCTTCTAGAGATTCTCTCTGATGAAAACTGCTGTGGACTCTCCATCGAGCAGTAAGACAAATCTGTAATAATAGAACTAAAAACTCTCATAAAGCATGTATTCTTATTCACAGAAACACTTGCTTGCTTGTGGTTTTATTGATTCTTAAAATCTTTGAATTCTGGGGGGTATAGGATTATTGTTTTAATATTTTTCCTCTATTAGAAGTAATACATTTGTTTAGGAGTCAACTTTTGCATTTTACTCAGTAATTTTCAAGGTATGACAACTTACTGTTTCTTCTTTTTTCTTCCTATTTATCTATGTACTGCATGATACTTGAAATGAGGTTGGTATTTCTACTGGCAGTTCCTTCAGAACTGGCTGCAAGTTTCAAGTCTGAGCTTTTCAAAATGACCATAGTAGCTCTAACAATAGATTTCCTCCTTGCAAATGAGACTGATTTCGCAGCATTAATCTGTGAATATCTATCTGGGAAGACCTTACTTTCTTTGGCACTAGCTGAGAGGTACAAAATACTCTTCCCCCTGCAGCATTTCAGTGTGTTTGATGAGCTCCAGCTGACACTAACACCTTAGAACTTGAATTTCTTCCAAATGTGAAATTAACAATATAGGTTGTTAATTTACAGTACTTCAGCTGTGCCTGGTGATGGTGACTTTTGCCTAAATTACTCTCCCTTGCTAGTTTGACATTATTCTATGAAAACCAGCAGAGTTTTGTGCCATATTCTGATGACCTTACTTGGGTTGTTTGGTGTCTTAAATATTTACCAAGCATCTACCTTAAACCTTATTCTTCCCTCTTACATTTAATGAAAAAAACAAATGCCCTCCAGTTGTTAACTTGGCACTGCAGAAATGTTTTGGGACTGGATCCCAGTGGAGCCTTCAGGATATGTATTATGAAATCTAATATTGCATTTTACTTCAATTGTTCTGTGTGTATTTTTTTTTCCTTTTTTTGTCACCATGTTCAGCCTCCTCTGTCCCAATGCATCTACCATCCTACATGGCAAAAAAGCTCAGCTTGTTACTGAAAACCTCCTTTTAAATGCTGAGTACACAGAGTTTAGCATAATATAATAGTAATCATTTACATATGAAGATTATACCAGTAGGAGTTGAACTGTGCTGTCCTTGTCTGCTCAAGGCACTACCAAAGCAGGTTCTGGGAACTCATACTAAACCTGAGTGCTGTACCTTGTAAAGAACTAGTTTTGCATGTCAGCATCTACTCTTACTTGTAGCAGTCTGGAAAAGTGTTTGTGATCCACAGCTCCTTTATTCCTGATCCTGTGAAAGAGCAGAATAGGTGTGTAAAGTCTATCTATCCACTTGCACAGGTATTCATAACACAGAATTCTTATTTGTGAACACAGCTTACTGGCTTTTACTATCAAATGAAAGCTTCAGATTCTCTTTAAAAAAAACAAGTTGAAGGTGAATAGTCAAGTCTCTGGGACTGTTACTGTCTGACAAATGATACAGACAGCCTGGTAACTTATTAAAACTTCTTTATAAGCTATGAAATGTTAAAGCCCAGAATTTAATCTGTGGTGAAGTACAAGGATGGTAGCTTGAGGACCCCACCTGTACACTGATATCAAGGTAAAATAAGAACTAGCAGTTGAGCATGTCTCCCTGTTCTGCAGAGCAAGAACTGCTCCCCTTTGTCACATGGGCCAAAAACTCAAAAATAACCAAAAAAAAAAAAAAAAAGAAAAAAATCCACGTTACCTTTTGGTGTAGTCAAGCTGCCCGTGGTATTTCTAGCTTTGTGTGCTTGCCTGTCATGATGATCAAATGAGCTGTCATAGTGGAGCAAGTTTGAGTGAGAACGTTTATAGTAAATGTCCTTGGTTAGTAACATCTATGTTCTGTTCACTACTGTTGAAGATTTGTGCTTTATCCAGCAGCAAAACTCACAGCCTATCCTCACAGCTTATTTTCTGCTTGATCCCTTGGTTAAGTCGTAATCCTAAATGTGCTATTGCAGTCATGAAAATTATGTCACAAATCCAGCATAATGTTTTTGCTGTAGCATGAAGCAGTAAAAGGAAAGGAGTTGAGCAAGGGCCAAACATGGTTGATCATAGAAAACCTTGATAAATAGGAAGATATTTCTTTATTTCTTTGAATTTATGGAATCTTCAGTATGCAGTGTACAGACTCTAGGACTGCTACAGCAAAAAAAAGCTTTAGTTTGCTACAGTCTATATTTTCTTCTTTCCCCTTTTTTTTCCTCAATATCAATCACATTTCCTTTTGTTTGGGAAGAGAGCATATTTGAGAGTTACAACTTCATAATTACAATAGTCTGGAAAAAATATAAATGATTGGTTGGAGGACTGAACTGGGACTTTGGGAACTCCGGATCAGTGGATAATATCTTTTCAGCTTTGTCTATTAATATATGATATTATTTTGGAGTGTGTGCTGTCTCTTCATATGTGTGTTTACGGCACATTGTACAACAGGCTCTCCTTTGTCAGAAACTGACAGTAAGTGCTACTATAATATAATACTACTGTATAATAACTATGACACTCTTAATAAGAAGCAGGGCTGAACACTACCGTGTGCTCAGACCTGCAGTTCATGAGGATAGTAATACTGTTCTATGATTAAATGTTCCTTTTATTTACTGCTTTCTTTATAGACACTTGTAAGATGTTTATCATTAAGTTGTCTTTTTAGTATGTAAATATTACATACTTTATAGATGTCCTCAGAGAAGGACAAGAATTAAATTAAAAGGCCCCATTCTGCAATTTTTTAGCACAAAGATTTTACATGTTAAATTAATTATGTAAGTATTTTAAAAGTATTTTAAAATTGCATTAACTTTAAATCAAAGCAGAGTCTGGCCCACACTGGTTCTGCATGGAATTGCCTGTTAACAATGTAACAAATTATGTCAGCTGACACCTGTAGAATGACCACTAGCAGGTCTTGTAGGTATTCAGCTTTCAATTAAACAAACAAAAAAAAAGGCAACCCAACTTAGTTTATAGTTTAAATTTCCAAGGAATGTCCAAGGATTTAGATGCAGTATGGAACTGAGAGGATACAATTTTTCCTTAAAGAATGTCCTCTTTTCTCCTTTGGTAATTTGGATTATCACTAGCTGTAATAAAAAAGTGATTTCCAAATGGAGTGTGTCTATGTACTGTGTTTTGATGTAGTGTAGGCATTATCTCTTATGATATTCAGTTTTGATTTCAACTGCATATTATCATAATTTGAGACAGGCACATGTAGCTCTGTTGTAATTAAATGAAAATCCAAAGTCTCCTACTAAGCAAATTTCCCTTCAAATATTTAAATGTTTCTCCTTCAAAATGCTGCCCTCAAGACCTTGTATATTTAGGGATTTATATAGTGGCAGAAGCAATTTATTTTTTATTTTTAATAAATGGCCCTTAAGGCCTTTGGACTACTAGAATTAGCAGTTTTGTCACATTTAAAGTGTTCCCTTTGAGCAGCAATAACACAACCTTGTTATTTCATTATGAAATAGTATCTAAGCTTCATGTATGTCTCGTTAGGCTGCAGTGCAAAAACCATAATAATCTCATGGGGCTGATCTTTGTTAATGTACTGTCGCCCCTGCTATTTTCAAATTGGCTCTGAAGCACTCCCTTAATGCAGCCATAGCAAAATAGTCCAAAGAACTTCCTTTTGTAATGAAAACAAAATTCTGTGATACTTACAGATGTTTTTGTGGGAAAAATTCTACGGTGTAAGTGTGTAGGTACTTGTGTGTATATATTTTGTTGGATGATCTCAGAGATCCATCAGGGTTTAGTATTATATGTGTGAAACTGTGGTCATTCTTGTCAAGGTCTAAGTATAAGGTGGCCTACATTGCTCTTCACATACTAATAACAAATCTCATTTGACCATATTATGTAATTGGTCAAAATAGTCATTTTTTCCTCTTTCTGGGCCTAAGGTAATTGTAAACAAAGGTAGGCTTCCACCACTTTAGCCAATGCACAAGGGGTGTAAACAAAACTAGGTGTTTCAAGTTTTGTTTTTACCACTGTAGTCTGAAACATGCATGACTTAAAGTCTTGGGTCTAGAGCACTGTGTGTCAAATCTTCTCTCAAATATTTCTCTTGGTGTGCTGCATATCATGTAGTTTCCAAAGCATTCAGAGCACGGAGGATCCTGTCTGGGTGTCTGCTTGCTCCATATTGCTTGCACAGAACGCTGAATTTTGTTCTAGGAAATCTGGGGAGGAAGCTGACCAAAGACAGTTTTCCTTTTCACGTAGAGCGTGAGAATGGTTTGCCTCCTAGAATAATCTTATCTGTTGTTTCCAGAGACCCAGACAATATAGGATCTTGTTTTCTTGATCATAGAATCATAGAATGGTTTGAGTTGGAAGGGACCTTTGAAGATCATCTAGTCCAATCTCCCTGCTATGGGCAGGCACATCTTTCACTAGATCAGGTTTCTCAAAGCTCTATCCAACCTAACCTTGAACACCTCCACTGATGGGGCATCCACAGCTTCTCTGGGTAACCCATTCAGTGTCTCACCACCCTGATAGTAAAAAACTTCTTCCCTATATTCAATCTAAACCTACCCTCCTTCAGTTTAAAACTGTTGCCCCTTGATCCCATGGAACAGAGTAGAAAAAGTAAGAGGAGGAGCGGCATAATAAACTTTAAACTTGTGTAGAAATCCTGTACTGGAGATCACTTGAGCTATTGGATTTGCAGGCTGATATGGAAAGGGAACTTGCAAAAGCATTAAAAAATACTTCTAATGTAACTTTGTTATTGTTCATAGGAAGCTCAGATTAAAGGAAAATTGTCCACTCTTTTCTTATCAAGTGATGTAGGAGAAAACAACCACCTAAGTTATACAATATTGTATAGAAATACTCATGAAAGTTCCAACACCACTAGCCTGTAGCAGATGAGGCTGCCACAATATAATTAAGTTTAACATCCTGGGGGATAAACTGTGTGTGTATAAAAACAACCTAGCAATATGACACTGGATGTTCAAGAAGAAAAATGAGTAAATATATCTAACCTTAACATGTTATATCTAACCTAATATATCTAACCTCCAGCAGACCCTTAATAAATAGGCCTCAAAGTGAAAAGTGTAAAACTAAAATCCTTAGATTTGGGAAGGTTAAGCTTGTAACATCTGTCAGAGAAGGCATACAGATTGGATCAAAACTGGAGAAAGAATAAAAAAATATATAATGTGGTTAAATAGCAAGTTGCAAAAGATAACTTCCTTCAGTAATGTATAAATAGTATCTAGCAAAGAGTTGGCAAAAATTGTATTTCCATTATGAGAAAACTTGAGTAGGAAATACTGAGACATATAAAATAAACTTTGGCATGCTATAGCATACAAGATGAAGAAAAATTCAAGAAAACTGAGACTGAGTAGAAGAAAGTAAATGAAACTGTTAAGAAGGGTAAAAGTGTTACAGAAGACTTAGCTGATGTGTTGAAATTGGTATACTCAACCGAATGAGATAAGAAGAGACGCTTTTTAGGTGGTAAGATGAGACAGCAGCCTGAGAGATGGGAAATTACATATATAACAAAAGGGGGCAGTAGCTTGACAGAATTGCTGACTAAGATATAAATCAATGAGGCAACCATCTTGCAAATACCAAGTGAGTGAGTAAAATCAGCTAAGGGGAAAAGACTGCGGGGGGTGTGTGTGTGTGGTACACAGGAAGGACTTGGAAGGGGAAAAAGGGAATAAAAGGGTAGCAAATCATGTAGTAAAGAGTGAGTTGAGGGGTGCCTGTCAAGAAGCCCACTCGCTACAGTGCAACAGGAAAGGGATCCTGCTGCTTTGACCATTCCCATGTCTGTCTGACTGATGCCTGCAGCCAGGAGGACTTGGGGTGCTTTTCCAGTGTTGGCCATGGAACACCTGGAGGAAATGAACTGAACACCCTGTCTCCTTAATGCATCTATCTCATCCTGAAAGACCTCTACTTCAAGTAAACTTTCTCATTCAAGTTTTTGAACAAAAAACATTTTAATTTTGAACTGGCTCAGGATCTTCTGATATAAGGCCCTTTCATTTGGTTCCTCATGACAGCAAGAGTCTTCAGATAAATCTTTACATTAGTCATAATTAATCTAAAGGAAGAGTTTGATTGGCTTCCTTGCCGAAGAAGGTGATTGAATGGTATGGTGGTTATTGAACTTCTGAGGGTGGTTACTAAATGTCTGGGTCTACAGGTGAATATTCAGATATCTCACCTGACTCAGATGGAACGTTTAATGCTTGCTTTAAATTTTGTGACTTGTCTAAAAGTATCTTTTGCAGGATAAATCTCAGTTGCTACTGAAGTTCATTAATCAGCCTGAGTTGTATCTTTTCCCTTGGGTGAAAGTAACACCAGCCATTTTGAGACGTATATTTATGATACCTGGTGGAAGAGATCATATGTGGCAGGTGCAGATGTTGCTTCAGACTAACTGGTTAATGTTCATGTTGTCATTTTACATCTGCAAACCAGTCACAAATTCATAATTTGAGAATAACCATCAAGGACTAGCATGCTCTAGTGCTGATCACTCTTTGAATGCCAACAGTAACTTCTGCTTCAGATCTGGAACTCCCTTTAGTCAAATGCATCCATTATATTACAATTAGTGAAACAGATGCAAACTTCCTCCTGACTCCTCTACTATTAGGAATTATCTGCAAAAAAAGGTAACAGTTGGTTTGTGAATATAGTCTGGTAAATATGGCATTTGCTGTCAGTAGTACCAGGCTGTAGGCTTTGTACTGACCTGACAGTCCAGGATCTCGGGCCTTGTGCAGATTTGCTATGGCCTCCACTGGTTTTATAATGGTTTAATAACTGTTAGGAGCTGAGTGACTGTTGCCCAGCCTGTGTGAGTGCCACTATGGGGAAGGGTCTGACAACCCCAGGCAGATCCTTCATGACAAACATCTGCCTGTGAACTCAGGAGGTTGCAGAACAGCTTTCAGCTGTGACTGGGAGCAGTGAGGAGGGAGCAGCCTGGGGTGAGAAAGCACAGAGAAATAGTCTTAAGCATATCAAAGGCTGACAAGGAAGAATCGGCCACTGTGCACACCTTTCTCCTCCTGGCAAAGTGCTCTGGTAGCTGCTGTCTTGCGCTAACAATCCCCAGTCTTTTTGAGAAACATGGAAGCTATCAAAGCTGTTGACCTTAGGCGCTAGAGGCGCATGAGAAGGGCAAGCCTAACACCAGAGAAAAGGGGTGAATACTAGGAAGTTTCCATACAGCAGTTTTGCCTGTCCTGTCAATGAGACTCTTCTGTATTAATTAGACTGTTAAAGACTGTTTAAAACTGTTAAAGCATTAACTGGACTATCAGTAAATTTGCAACTACATGTATACACTGTGTTCCCTTTCGCCCAGAAGCCAATTTTGAGAGAACCGGGAGAGGCCTCTTACTCTTTCCTGGTCAATGTAATTCTGAGCTTTTGATGAAGATACGGACATTATCATCCATACTTTGTGTCTCACTCTACTGTATGTATATAACAGTTAAAACTATCTTGTTTATTGCTGGTCAGGCATATTTTAAACCATATCAATATGGATAAGTAGAACATGACTTTAGTTTGCAGACAGTCAAAGGTTCCCATCGAGTAGTGCTTATGACTTTGGTTATCTTAAAAAAAAAAAAAAAAAGTTGGGGAGAGGATGGGACTTGCATGCTTCATGTCACAAGCACAAAAATACTGTGTGATTTTGAGATCTGAAGTATATAGAGCTGGATTTTTGTGTATATGTATACACATGTACTTGCACACATACATGAAAGAATAGGCAGCGGCTTCTGAAGAGGAAGACATAAAGGTACCTCTCTTTAAAGCATAACAAATGTGGCTTGTATTTGTGCTTTAGATATACTCTTTAAATGATTATTGGTATAATATCATTGTTTGTCTTAGAAAAAGAAAATAAATTATTTTTTAACTGTTTCAGAGTTAATTCTCTATATGAGACTATTCGGGAAAGATTGTCAAAGAGTGAGAAGTAAATTAATGGTAATGATTAAAAATTAGGAATGAAAAGCAGAAACCAGACAATGTGAATGTAAATCAAATCTTTCGTTTGTCCAAAGGCTAACAGTTGTTATGATATTTTCCGTGTCAAATTTTCTACAGATAATTACATGGTATGTAAAAAAAGAATAAAGGACTTCAGAGAAGCAAAATTTATAGTTGACACTAAATTATTGAGGCTAGTCAAGTATAATGAAGCCTGAAAACATTCTGAAGTAAATAATAAGGTTAGATGAACAGGCAGTAGGATGGGTAATGTGATTCGTTGCTAACATATGTAAGGAAATGCTAACTGGAACGAGTGATTGGCGTTGTTCCTACCTGTGGCATTAAAGAGTAATTGTAACCACTGAGGCAATAAATCCTACTGACATTTAAAAACTGAATAAAAACAAAAATACACAAACAAATTCTGTTCTTATCAAGTATCTGTAGTCCGAAATGTGTGGTATAAGCCAGAGTGGAAGATATGGCAGTAAACAGAAGGATGTGCCGGGGTGCAGCAGGGCCAGGGGCAGCCCAGCGAGGCCTGGGGCCCTGCCCTCTACCCCCAACCAGCCCCGTCCCACAGCCACCAGTGAGCCAGGCCAGGGGCAGTAACAGTGCTGGCCACAGCCCAGCCATCAGCAGGTGCCGCTGCAGGCCCTGGGCCCAGCAGGGAAGGCAGCCCCTGGGCCAGGCTGGCGTTGGGGTTAGGCCTGGCTCATCAGGGCCCGGGGCTGGGCAGGCAATATCTGGGGCTGAAAGGCAGTTCCCAGGGCAGGGGGATAAGTCCTGGCTTTTCACAGCCCTTTCCACAAGACTCTGCCCCCACCCCGTGACACGCGGTTTCCCTGCTCTGCTCTGGGCGCTGAGCCAAGGTTGAGCCCCCTGCCCCAGCCACCAAACCTTGGCCGGGGGCAGCAGGGAAGTCCTGGCCCAGAGGTCTGGCCTGATACAGGGTTTTCCAGGTGCTTTTACAGGCAACAGGGAACTGGAAAATCTTTCTTGTTGGTTTTTATTAGTCACCTTAGCTTGACTAAGGTACTTCTCTCTGCTATAGAAACCCCATCCTTCATCCTACATTTGGTTATAAGCAGCTTTGGAGCTAAAATGAAACAATTTGAGTAGGACTCAAGTATTTTCAAATGCTGTGTAGATTGTCTTCTGAAATGTCAAGAGGAGTTTTTGTCCAGAGGAGCTCAGGAGCACGCATCACCTTCATACTCAAATCCCAATTCCTCAATTGCCTAATTTAAATAAAACTTTTGCCATTGATTTTTAAGGACCAGAAATTCATTTTTAACAGGAGATGAAAAGTTGACAGTCTCTGCTTTAAATGAGAGACACTTTTTTACAACCCAATTATGTAAATCTCTAGTATGTTCCTATGGCAATGATAGCTTCCATTAACTTACAAAATCTTGGGACAGAGCTTCAACTCTTTTGAATTAGCATATAAAAATTGAAACCATTGCATCGGTACTGATTTACTGGGAATCTAGCTAGAATGTGGCTCCTTAATCATTGAGTTCATAGCTGTTTTTCAAGCTAAATTAACTTAGTTAAACTTCACAGTTTCAGTTTTTAAGAGTTAGTGAAATTGTCCTGCAATGGATTTACCCTACAGCTTTGATAGAAAACATTCATTCTTATATCTTTGCATGGGAAACATGCAAATTCATGACATCAAACCATAAGGAGATTCAGAAAGAAAATAAAACTTTGAGTGCTTCACTTCAGGTTGGAATTTGTGCTCCAAAATAGGCAAAGATGTTAGAAAATCAGATAACTAACAGTCTGATGATATGCATTTACTTGGGATGCATCAAACAGATTTCAATGTCTGGACAGATAATTCATGCCAGTGACTTGAAACCTTGTCCTTCATTCTCGTGGATATGTGCAGGTCGCTCTCTTCCTCAGTCCTTGCTGCTAGAGCTATTTTTCTTTCATATAAATACAGCTGTATTGATTTGCTCATGGACTAGAATATGCTACATTTTTAAATGACCAGGGTTTCAGTTGTGTTGCTGCATGTTCAATATTCATCCTGGAAACACAGAAAACTGTGAAAACCATTTTGCATGTTTTAAAGATGAAAAAATTAAGTTATGTCAAATAGTAGTGCATAATAAATGTTTATTATCTTGGGCCAGACAACTAATTCCATATTCATCAGAATTAATATTTATTTATCTGAACAATATTTTGTTAATAGGAATAAGATTTGGACAATTAATCTTGTAGGGGAAAGGACTGTAGCCTCAAAGATATTTTATATTGAAGAATGACAGACTGTTTATAGAGCTATTTTTTAGCTCTTTGAACTCATGCTAGCAAATAGTTTAAATCAGTGGGATTTTTTTTTTTTTTTAAGAACTATTAATCTCCCCAAACAATGCTTTAAAATTTATTTCAGGAGAGTAGGTGCTTGTTTTGTTGACTTCAACTTTCTGTTACAAATATTTTGAGTATAGATTTTTGATCAATCCAAGGTACAAATTGTACAAATACAAAAGTGACCAAGAACTTAAGAATTCAATATTGTGTTGTTTTCTTTTTTTTATTGTTCTACTCTATTTCCACAGAACAGTGACTACTTTCCCAAGAGGGATTTCTTTTCCAGATAGACTTGACTAGTTCATCTTACATCTAGTAACAGAAATAAAATTACTATAGCTGCATAGTATTTCTCAAAGTACTATATAATTTCAGAATATAATTAAAAAATACATAAAGTAATGTTATGAAAAAAACATTTTAATTGTAAAACTGCAAAAGTTTTGGTAGTCTGGAAGTAATATTTTTATAACATGCAACAAGTTTTGTCTTATTTTAATAAGAAAAGTATGACAGAATACATATTTATATATTCACATAATATACATATAATTTTATTACATAGTAGAATTATACATATTTTTACTCTAGACGTTGCATATGCCACTCTTCACCTGGAAACCTGCATTATCATTGTATCATTGGATTTTATCGGTCCAGTTGTATTTTAGAGCTTGACTAAAGTGGAAAATAGGACTAGTCCAATGGTTACTTTTATTATTTCTAATCTTTTTCACCAATATAGATATATTCTTTATTTTGTCAGATCAAAATAGAAATGTTAAATCAAGACTTTAAGCTTTTCTCCAACAGTTTGTGAAATTTTTCAGGAATTTCTAACAAATACCAAATTTTCATTCCATACAGCTCAATGAATTTCAGACATTTGGTGGGAATGTCTTTGTCTCTACAGTTCTAATCACCTTACATTGCTTTTATAGTTGATGAGGAGAAATATGTACTTTTAGTATCTGATCTGTCTTAAACATCTAATTTTAGATGATATGATCTGTGCCTTAGACACCACTGGCTAAAGTGATCAGGTTCCAATGACTGTAAAGGAAACCTAGGAAGACTAACTCAAATTCAGACACCCATGTTAAATCAGATGATTCCACCTTTAGTGACAAAGTTTGTATCTCACTTGACCGCCTCACTTTGCAGAAACATATATTCCGTGTTAGCTGCATTTTCTATTGATAATAATAGAAATACAGTAATGTAAATAGGGACAAAAATGGCTCTTATGATTTATATTGCAGAAAAATACCCTGAAATAATGTGTTAAATCAAACTCCTTCCGTCTCAAGTGGGTCGTCAGCTATTTTCTAATCTCAGTTTTGCTAAGATTACCCTATAAATTACAAAAAAAAAAAGGAAAATTACAACTCTTAATAACAGTAATCTATAGCAAATTTCCTAAAAATGTGGCCAAACTACTGAAGGTGAACATCATCTATTCTAAATCCTAAATCTACAGAATTTGCAACTCTAAATGGCATATGTGTTTTTAATCTAACTTGTTAAAGCAATGAATTGCATGTGAGCTGGTTATATCATGAGTGTGATGCTAGTGTGAATCCCTGAGATGAGGACGCCCATGTCATACATGCATACATTTAGATGAAATCCACACCAGGTTCCATTGGTTCTGTTAATTGTGAAACAATTTATTGTGCTCGAAGCTACTTGCTTATTGTAATCAATGACAAGTTTGATTTATTGAACTTTTTTGCAGTAAAATCTGAGACATCAGAATTCATTGCATAATAGAGTGAAAAAGGTGGCAGAAGCAGGGGGGGAGGGAAATCCAACTCTTGTATCTTGCACGAAATCTGGAGATAACTGGATGTTAATTTATGTTTTTCCTTACCTGGTAGCCCATTGCATTGGAGGAATTGTCTGTTTAGTCTCAAAGGATTTAATAAAACATTTAAGCTGAAATGCGCTGATATTAATTTGGTTCCAATGAGATTAATGGTGTGCTTAAAATTAAGTGCTTAGGTAAGGTGCTGCTATTAAAGTTGTATCACTCAGCAAAGAGCAAACCAACCAAAAATAAACATTCATGCACATGCATGAAGGAAAAAGGGAAAAACAAAGCAGTATAGTTTGTGGACTGTATTCAGAAAGTAAAGAATGAATATATATCCATTTGTTCTTTGTCTTGAGATCCCAAACTTTGCTTGGTGTTTTATCAAGTTTTGTTAGATCAAAATTCGCATTCAGAGACCATGTGGATAGTCATCTCAATATATATTCTCTGGACAAGCTATATGGAACAAATATCAAGGTCAACCCCTGTAAGATCAGACTCTGAACCTCCTCCTGTTCATACCACTGAACACATATTAGTGGAAGTCATTCCCTTGATTCTGTTGGCACCGTTTGTATGTTTTCCACTAGTGTCCAAGAGTTTGTAATTTGGTCTCAAGTGTTGAGTAATAGATCTGTCCATGTAAAATAACTTGGTATATGCCCCGTCTACCATCATTTGTTTAGATATAATTTGTCAATTTTTCCTTGATAGGAATTTTTTTCCCTAATAGATTCTTCTTGCCCACAGAAAACATCCAAAAGTGAGCGTAAATGCAGGTTAAATATATGTAAATGTTTCTATTTCTCTTGTGGTTTTTTTTGTAATTGAGTAAATACAGTTAGCTTAGCCCACTTACCATTTTAACAGTTTGTCATCCAGTCTGAAGATAATTATTAAGCCAAAGATAAACATTTAAAGTTGTTTTCTTTATGCTAAATTTTGCTTTCTGTATTTCTAGCTGACAACTGAATCCTGATAAATGAGAGTAAATGCAATCCTAATGACTTTGAGAAATTTGTAATGATTAATTTATTCAGTTTTGTTGTCAAAGTTTTCCAGTAAAAGTGAGAATATATTTTAAGTAGGGTTAAACTGTGTTGCTATAATAGTGTTATAGTGGCTGAGGAAAGCAATTTGCAAAGAACAATAAATGCCAAAGATAGAAAACAAGTGCTCTGGCTATCAACAAAACAAAACACTAACCTAGTGAAGAGTTCATTTAGCACCATTCCAGATGGCTAGAATTTTCCACAAGAGCACATCTTTTGCAATCAGTATTGCAAACATATGTATTTTTTCTCTAATAAAGTTATGTCTCAAATTATTCCTATACAATTTGCAGATCTAAACCTTGATTCTACATATTTCTAGCAACAAAAATAATATTTCTTCTTGTACGTAGCTAGACAGAAATCAAAATGCGATATAAAAGGAATTGTAGTATATCATGATTTATCACCAAATTGATAATGAATTGTTGAATGGAACTTGATCCTCTAGTGTTTTGTGCAATCATTCTGGAAAGTGGCTAATTTGTTAGTATGCTAATTTTCTATCCTTGTATTGGATACTCTGCATGAAAGTGAAACCCAAATTTTTGTACAATAGGGATTCTGTTTCAACGCTTCTAAAATAAAATGGAAAAGTTATTGAAGCGATCACAGCATTTTATGAAGCACAATGTAACTCAATTATGGTAGCAAGTGAATATGAACATCTTTTTGTGTAGGAAAGCACAGGTATATTAAAATTTTTAGGTACTGGATTTCAGAGATATTTAAGTTTTTTCTTTAATTATTATTTCAATGGATATTTAAAAAAAAAAAAAATCTAAAAGTTAGAGAAATCCACCCAAGGAAAGTCAGTATTCAGTGAAAACTGTATACTTTCTCTTTATTTCTAAGGAATGTTTTCCATTTTACTGTATCTTTTTAATAAATAAATTGCATGAAGTTTGATGTTCAGTTTAAACTGTATTGAAATGTTCATTAAATTCTTTGTTTTGATAGTTTCCCCTCAGCAGTTGTGATCATTATTCCATGACGTTTGACAGTGTTGTACGTTGTCTGTAATTTAATAATTTGCATTTTTTTGTCATTGGAGCAGTAACCTTTTCAGTATTCAATGGTAAAAATGGCCCCCGGGAACTTTCTGATTAACATGCAAGAACAAAGTGTCAAGGAAAGCATGTGCTAAGAGCATTGCATTCTGTGATTTGCAGTTTAAAAATGTGTACCAACTTCAACATATCTGTGCATCACATAGGGAACTGCCATAACTCTGTAGGGAAGAAATGAAAGCTTAATATCAAATGAAAAAGTATGTTAAAGCTTTCAATAGTTAAATTAAAAAAAAAAGGTGAAAGAAGGAATATATTCAGACTAAATTAGTCAAATTAATTTTTAATGGTACCACTTGTTTTATGTGAATTGGGCATATAAGGTGGAACAGGGTGGCAGAAAGAAAGAGTATCTTTATGTCCTCAGATGGATGAATTTAATGGAAAGAATTCTGGTTTTTGGTCTGTTCTACTTTTAGACATTTTGCTCTTTGTGCCGGTTTCCTTCATTCTGATTAGCCAAATTCAGACATCTGTCCCTCAACACCTCTAGCCAGGGAATTGCTCTGAACTGCATTGTCTGTTTATATTGAGTTCCAGCCACATTTTGATTTTTCTCCTCTGTTTTCATACTACCATTTTCCCTACTTCTTTCTCTTTTGATACCAAAACCAGTTTAAGGCAATCTCTGTCAGTGAGATTCAATTACACAAAACCAGAAAAATTCAGTTATTTTCTAGTCTAGACAATGAAGCTAGATTTCTGCTGTCTTTGTATCCTTATGACATTACCCTTTGCCATGAGGATTCTTACTAATCTATAACAGTGAAATTACAGACAGTGAAAGGGAGTCAGAAAAGCAGATGTTTCCTGAGTTTTGATGATAGATAGGAGTGAAATTTTGATCCCCCCAAAGTAATTTGGTCATCCAAAAGTTCATCCAGATTTTAGGATAGAAGAAATGTTTTTAATAACTTGTTGTGTGAATGGGATAATGAAGGGACAGACACTGAAAATATTATGGGGAAAAAAGCCATGGATATCATAAGGAGGAGAAACAAAATAGCTGAGAGTTTTTAGGAATATGTTGCAGTCACTTTAGCATTGAAGAATTTTCTAGTAGTGGAGAAGTTAGAGCATTTAAACATTTCCACCCCCTGCCCTGGGAAAATAAGTACTTTTGTGATGCAGCATTCTTCCCCCTGAGCTGACACCAAACACCTGTGTATGTTATCAAACAGCTTTGGTGACACTTTCTATAGGAATGAGACAGTTGCAAATGCTGAATCAAAGTAGCCAACAGAGATTGCAACTTGTTAAAGAGCTTTCAGAGGACGCTAGAGAGGGATTATAAATTGCTTCTGATGTCACTTTGATTTAATCATCTTGAGGTCTGAATTTCATTATTAAAAGTGTGAAGTGCCATTGGTCTTTAGTGTCAAAACCATCCTAACCTTCAAAACCAAAATCTTGGTCGTGGTATATAGTTTCTTTGATTCAGATATTCTTAAAGAAAAGGAAAATACAACTTTATTACTAGTATTTAATTTTTTTCAGCAAATGTTTTCCGTGTGAACATGTGCATTTACTCCCAGAATACATTTTAATGCAGTTTTTTATTTATAAGTGAACTCACAAATCAGTGACATATAAAAGTCATGGTAGATCTGTATCAAGATGTTAGTAGAGGTGAGTGAGTTACCAATTGAACGTTCTAGATGACACACCCATATCTTTCAGTGAAGTAGAAACCAAAGGTTGTTTTTATTCCCCCATCCACTATTTCCTGCTTCCAGTTCTAACTTGTACAAGAGAGGAGCCTGCAGTCCAGCAGCTGCCTACCATGATTCTGCAGTGATCACATTCTGCTGAGAGTGTGTCCTAGGAACTCCTTCTTTTGTACTGTGAATCGGTGGGACACGTAAGTTCAGCTTTCCAGTCTGTACCTTCCTATTTTATTATAAAAAATGGAAAGGTAAATGAAATTTCTGAAAGAATATGTTTATAAAAATGGTAGTAGAAGTCTGTAGTAATATGTAATATTCTATTTTGGGTATCTTGGTCCTCTTTTGTAATTTGTTTCTAACAATTAATCAAGACAGAGGTTCTGGAACAAACTTTGAAGAGAAAGTTGCAGGGGGGGAGGCAAACCTAATTATTTTGAATATGAAATGTAATTTGTGTGTGAATTACATGATGGTGAACATGAACTGAGAGGTCCTATGTTTTGGGGGTAATAAGGCAAATGATTCCACATAAGAAAATAAGTGCATGAAAGGAAAGCCTGTTTTATAGAATTTATGTATGTCCATATATGTCCACCTATCATTTTCATATATATGTATATAAGGATGGGATATTTTATTTATTCAATCAATAATATAATCTAGAAATATGTTCACCACATCAAGTCTCTAAGGCACAACATTCTTATAGAATCATGCATCTTTTTACAACTATGTTTTTCTCTGGATTTTAAGGTTTATTACTTTCTTCCACTTTCGAAAATGTTTGGTGAATGTTTGGCAAATACCAAATCATTAAACTAAAGTTAAAGTCTATTGACATCAACCTTTGCAAAAAAAGAATCCGTCTCCCTCCAATCCAGGAAGAAATCGTGTTGTGTACATAACATTGTAACTGCATTCTAAAATTTGACTTATAAATATGCTTTCAATTCAAAAGAAGCATTTAATAAGAGGGTGTAAATAGTACATCTGCAAGCAAGATTTTTCAGTGCAGGTAAAAATAAGATTATGTTGCTTTTTTGTAATCCACAGACTATGGAGTAGTATGATAACTGTTATATAAAAAATATTTTAGTATAGTCCACATGGAAAGTTTCTTTGGTATTAAATATTTGAGTTTAAAATGCAAATTAAACATACGATAGAATTTTTGATCTTTTTCAGACAGTTCATCAGAAGAACCTTTCAGTTGGGTGTATGTGTTAGTGAAAACATATTTCAACATGATTTAAGTTTTTGGAAAACTCTCCTAATGCCAGCCGTGATTCTGGTTGAATGAAGCAGCTTAGCATCATTGAGACATTTCAATTTCCCCCTTTCTTTTCATCCCCTAAAATGGGAGGATCTACAGTGCATGTCTTGGCTAGATGGATTGACACCAGAAATACTGAGCTTCAGTTAGTGAGGAAACTCTGTTGTGTCATGATTCAAATGTATACCCTCATTGAACAGAAATACCAACGTATGTCCTTCCTTTTTGATTAATATTGTCATTCCAAAATAGCATTATTGTGCATTTAGTGTACCTGCCTTAGACTGTTGTTCCAGTGTAAATGAGTATCTCTTCTAATGTCAGTGTCCTTGCATGAGAGGATTACTTTAGAAAAAATATTTAAGATGAGTACATTAAGTGTCTCATGATATTTGCTGTTTTCCTGGAGCTGTTTACAATATTATCTCCTTTTTTGTTTATAATCTGCAAATAAGAAAATATCTAAAACTTTTCAAGTTTTAGTCAAAAAAAAATCTATGTTTTAGTGTTTTGTGTGGACTTCTGTATTGCTGTAAGCTATATGTATTTTTTTCACAAAAGAAATCAGGGAGAAAGAAAAGCTTTTAAAACCAGCCTTCATACTCTAGTTTACATGGAATAACTTCCTGCTTCAAGTAGGGATTTCTGACAAAGTGCTAAGTAACATGAGAAAAGGTAGATGAATGCAGTCTCTTCATAATTATCATTACTTGTCAAAAAGACTTTCTTTAGGAGTGGAAATTGTTTGAAATTAACAGTTTTAACTTCATTTTTGAGACAGTTAAATGGAATTTGTTAGTGAGATATTGCAATGAGGAACAGGAAGGGTTTTTTTTTTCGTACTTCTCAAGTGATAAAGGTAGAAGTCGGAGATCTGAATATGTCCTTCTAGAGCATTTTGAAGCTTTTTGCCTTATGTTGTGACGTGCCCCTGAGAAGGGTATATAATTTAAGAATTGGGGAGTGCTTTTATTAAGAACTTCATGAAATTATGTCTTTGCTTAAATCTGGAATCTGATATTGCTCCAGATTTGTGTCGACTTGAGTTGCATTGGACTTGGAGTCCTCTAAGGGGAGAATTTGACTAGGTTAATGTATTTTATGAAGATTTTGGGTCAGAATCTGCGAGGGCCTTGCACGTCTGCATCACAGATGCAGAGTAAACCACAGATACCCCACACAAAATTCTGTTCTTGCAATTTAAGAATATGTATCACTCCTATTCCTTCAGAGAGAGACTGAGAGATATTGCAGTGAAGAAGAAAGGGAGAAGTCAGAGAAAACCATTGCTCTTGTCTACATATTGACTGGCCAGCAGTGCTATTTTATTCTAAGCAGATTAAGCAATGTGCCTGTGTCCTGGTTCCGGCTGGGACGGAGTTAACTTTCTTTCCAGTAGCTTGGAGACTGTCCTGTGTTTTGGGTTTGGTAGGAGGACTGTTGATGGCCCATTGATGCTTTGGTTGTTGCTGGGTGATGCTTGCACCGGGGAGACATTTGTTTTCTCTTTTTGGCCTCCCATACCCTGCCACATGCAGGGCAAGCTGGGGCTGGGGGGGAGCACAGCCGGGGTGGCTGACCCAGCTGGGCAATGGGGTATTCTATACCATGTGACATCATGCTCAGTATAAAAACCAGAGATGTAGGGGAGCTCACCCCCCGTTCATGACACGCGGTCGGCGGTCAGTGAGCAGTTGCATTGTGCTTCGCCTGCTTTATATATTCTGTTATTGTTGTTGTTCTCGTTGTTTTTATTACTGTTCTACTTTGTTTTATTTCAACTATTAACCTGTTCTTATCTCAACCCAGCAGTTTTCCTACTTGTGCCCTCCCGATTCTCTCCATCCCACCGGAAGGAGCGGTGAGCGAGCAGCTGTGAGGGGTTTATTTGCTGGTTGGGCTTAAACCATGACAGCCTGCTTGTTGTGGTTTAATCTGGCAGGCAGCTAAACACCACACAACTGTTCGCTCAATCTCCCCACCCCAGTGGGATGGGGGAGAGAATCGGGAGAAAAAAAAGTAAAATTCATGGGTTGAGATAAAGACAGTTTAATAGGACAGAAAAGGAAGGGAAAAAAAAATGATAAAAGAATATACAAAATAAGTGATGCATAATGCAATTGCTCACCACCCACCGACCAATGCCCAACCAGTCCCCAAGCAGTGATAGCTGCCCCCTGGCCAACTCCCCCCAGTGTTATACTGAGCATGACATCGTACGGAATATCCCTTTGGCCAGTTTGGGTCAGCTGTCCTGGCTGTATCCTCTCCCAGCTTCTCGCTGCCAGGGCATGAGAAGCTGAAAAGTCCTTGACTTAGTGTAAGCACTACTTAGCAACAACTAAAACATCAGTGTGTTATCAACATTATTCTCATACTAAATCCAAAACACAGCACTATACCAGCTACTAGGAAGAAAAATAACTCTATCCCAGCTGAAACCAGGACAGTATCCATCCCTTATTCTATACCATCTACGTCATGCCCAGGTGCCACACTTTCCAATACATTCCAATTAATCACCACCACTTTTTCTGTCTTTTGATATACACACACAGATATCATTCCCTTAGTCTATGGGTCATCCCTTTAAAATGTTCATTGAGTTCATTTAGTCCATGTCTTTGGGCTCTGTCCCTCATAACAGTCTTTCAGGGCAGGAGAGATGGTGTGTGGTGTTGGATTGTTGCACGCTGAAGCCAGTTCTCATTCCACTATCACTGCGTTTGTCTGGTTCTATCATTGTGGCACTTTGGTCAGTTTCATCAAAGTTTGTTCTTCATTGATCTAGGTGATTCTTACTGTAATACCGTTGATGCGTCCATCTTGCCATTTTATTCCTAAAAACTGGATCTCCTGTGCAGGTCCCTTGACCTTGCTTTGTTTTATGGCAAAATCAGCCTTCAGAAGGATTTGGACTATTCTCTTCCCTTTCTCAAATACTTCCTCTGCTGTGCTGTCACACATGATGATGTCATCAATGTATTGCAGGTGTTCTGGAGCCTCACCCTGTTCCAGTGCGTTATGGATCAGTCCATGGCAAATGGTAGGGTTGTGTTTCCACCCCTGGGGCAGTCGGTTCCAGGTGTACTGGACGCCCCACCAAGTGAAAGCAAACTGTGGCCTGCACTCTGCTGCAGATTGAGAAGGGGATTGAGAAGAAGCATTAGCGATGCCAATTGTGGCGTACCACTTGGCTGCCTTTGACTCCAGTTCGTATTGGAGTTCCAACATGTCCGGCACAGCAGCACTCAGTGGCAGCGTGACTTCGTTCAGGCCACGGTAGTCTACTGTTAGTCTCCAGTCTCCATTAGACTTTTGCACTGGCCACATGGGACTGTTAAAGGGTGAGCGAGTCTTGCTGATCACTCCTTGGCTCTCCAGTCGATGAATCAGCTTATGGATAAGAATCAGGGAATCTCGGTTGGTACGATATTGCCGCCGGTGCACCATTGTGGTAGCAATCGGCACCTGCTGTTCTTCAACCCTGTCGTCGTTTAACTTGGCAGGCAGCCAAATACCACGCAGCTGCTCGCTCACTTCCCCACCCCCAGTGGGACGGGGAGAGAATCAGAAGGGTAAGAGTGAGAAAAACTCGTGGGTTGAGATAAAGACAGTTTAATAGAACAGAAAAGGGAAAATAATAATGATAATGATAGAATATACAAAATGAGTGATGCAGAATGCAATTGCTCACCACCCGCATTGACCGATAACCAAGTAGCGATCGCTACTTCCTGGATCACGCCTACCATTCCTATACTGAGCATGACGTCACATGGTATGGAATACCCCGTTGGCCAGCTGGGCTAGCTGTCCTGGCTGTGCTCCCTCCCAGTCTAGCTTGGTATCACGGAAGTTGTCCTTGACAAGGTACTTAGCAACAACTGAAAACATCAGTGTGTTATCAATATTCTTCGCATACTAAATCCAAAACACAGCATTAGGAAGAAATTTAACCCTATCCCAGCTGAAATCAGGACAAACCCTCAGCAACCCCACAACAGAAGGGTCCTCCAAGAGACCAGGCAAGGTAGATAACTGTTTTATTTCCTCTGTCTCCAAGGCAGCTCTATCAAAAGCCCACCATACCCTTTTGGGTCCTTGAAATACCCTCTCCTGAGGTAGTCTATGCCAAGGATGCACGGAGCCTCTGGGCCAGTCACAATGGAGTGCTTCTGCCACTCGTTCCTTTTTAAGCTCACTTCAGCCTCCAATACAGTTAGCTCTTGGGATCTCCCTGTCATTCCAGAAGTACAGATGGGTTCTGCCCCTTCATAGCTTGATGGCATCAGGGTACACTGTGCACCGGTGTCTACATGAGCCTTATACTCCTGTGGGTCTGATGTGCCAGGCCATCGAATCCACATGGTCCAGTAAACCCAGTTGTCCCTTCCCTCCACCTGGCTGGAGGCAGGGCCCCTCTAGTCCTGGTCATAGTATTTGTTACTCACTTCTTGTAGATGCAAATCAAAAGTCCCTTTATTAAGATCGGAAGTCAGGTCTTCTACTCTGTCTGGGGAACTGCTCACTGGAAACCGGAGCAGCAGTTTTCCTGGGAGAACCCCCTTGTGTGATTGTTTTTCCTTGGAACTCACGTACCCGTGCCTCTAAGGTCAAGATAGGTTTTCCATCCCACTGCCTCATGTCCCCTCCGTGGTCACGCAGGTAAAACCACAGGTGCCCTGCGGTGCGTACCTTCTATATCCTCTCTCTTAAGCAAAGGGACACTAACTCATAATGGCTAAGATACTGGTCTGTACAGGTGGAGAATAGGACATATCCTCTTTGAGTGGCTGGACCTCCCGGGACAGTTTCTCCACAGCCGGGACAAGGGAGGAAGAGACAGTTTCTTCGAAATCCTGGAGCCTGCCAACCACGTCATCCACTGTTGGTGCTTCTTCCTCTTTCCAGGACAGTCACTGCCAACGAATTGGCATGCGACGCTGGTGCACTTCGTACCAAATTCCGCCACATGGGTTGCGTGTACTGGACTTCATCTGGATCTTTGGGCATTTGGTCGTTGTCCAGGTCACTATAAACCACCTCCAGCACGCCTAATTCTCTCAGGTACTGGATACCTCTCTCCACAGTGGTCCATTTGCCTGGGTGACAAATGACATCTTCCTTGAAGGGATACCTTTCCTTCACACCTGACAGAAGTTGCCTTCAGAGGCTGAGGGCTTGTGCCCTTTTACCAATCGCTTTGTCAATGCCCTTTCCCTAGAAAGAGATCCCAGCTGTTTGGCTTCCTTCCCCTCTAATTCTAGGCTATTGGCGCCATTACCACAGCAGCCAGGTGACAATGTGCTCGCCCGGATGATGACTAAAATCTTTTCGCATATCTCGCAGCTCACTCAGGGATAGGGATTGGGTGGTTACCATCTTATTTATGGCTTCTGCTTCTTACTCCTCCTGTTCTCATGATGGCCTTGGTTCATCTTCATCCCTTACTAAACGAGCTGATTTTCTTATGTATGTCTTTTTGTGTATAGGGACGACTGATACCGGCATGGGTTGGTTCCCTGATTCAGCTGCAGTGCCTGTCGTGAGGGTTGGAGTAGCTGCAGCACCTGTCGTGGGGGTAAATCTCTGGATGGTATTCTTAGATAGTTGTTTAACCCTAAACAAGACCTGAACCACATTCAGAAGACATAGCGATAGGAACATGCTGGTTTGAACATCCCAAGGACATTCAAAATTCTCAAGAGCTATTATAACTAGCCTGAAGGAGAAAGGGAAGGTGAAGGAGCAGGGGAAAGTGTCCCTGCCCTGTATCCCCCATAGATCGGTTCTCCGAGGAGAAAAGCTAAAGAGTGCAAGTATTAATAGTCTCCAAGAGGTGGCTCCCGAGGTACGGAGATGATGGCAATGCTGAGTATAAATACCAGATTAGTCTCACGACCAATAATTTTATCATATCATAAACCAGTGTTACACAGTGCAGCAAAATATAACCTTTATCCAGCCCCCAGAGATGATAAACAGCACAACAGGGAACATATGCAAGTAAGGTGTTACATAACACAACTTTGAGAGTAAGCACGACAACTTTGAGAGAAAATAAATCAACATTGTGACCAGCGGCTACTAAACTAATATAACGAATGCTTATACCAAATTTGTTTTAACATGCTCTGGTCAGATCTATTGTTATCTCAAAGCTTCATGCCCCACATTGGGCGCCAAAAAGGACTGTTGGGATTTAACTCAGCAGGCAGCCAAACACCACACAGCTGTTTGCTCACTCCCCCCTGCCCCCAGCTGGGGGAGAGAATCGGGGAAAAAAAAGTAAAATTCATGGGTTGAGATGAAGACAGCTTAACAGGATAGAAAAGGGGGGGAAAAAAAAAAAAAAAAATAGAATATACAAAATTACTGATGCACAATGAAATTGCTCACCACTTACTGGCCGATGCCCAGTGAATTCCTGAGCAGTGGACCCCCCACCAACTTTTCCCCTAGTTTATATATTGAGCCTGAAAATTTTGTGTAACTTTGTAGATTATCACGAGGTATTCAAAACCATCTAGACTTGGCTAGAAGCAGGTAGATAAGATTGGAATAAACTCTTACAAATGTATTGGTTAAACTGAATTTAAAAATTGTAGGCCCCCATGTCATGTTTTCCTCACTTCAAAGCCATTTTTTTCCTTAACATATTTTTAACTTTCCCTGATTTTGGATCCTAAATGACTTTTAAAAAATTATTGGCCTAATTCTGAAAAAACTTTGCTGATGTCTATATTAAGTGTTCTTTCTGAATGTCTCACTTAAAAGTTCTTCTGTGAAAACTCTGGACGCTTTAACCTTTATAATGCTCCTTTACTTCTCTTCTAAGTATTTTTTCAGTAGATAACTATCTGCTAGTCTGCTGTTGTGTTGCTCTGAATTCAGAGCTTTATTTTCACTTAAAAGTCCTAGAAAGCACACTGTCATTTTGTTCACTATCCCGTCACCTATTTACATGTCCAGCCAGGCAAGTAATGTATTTTACGCTACGTCCGCAATGACTGACCCCTCTTTGGAGGAGTAGATTCATAGAAATGATCTGTTTGAAGAGCCTGAAAATATAATATACAAAATCAGAACATTTTTTTCAGAACCCATGGAATACAGAACAATCTCTTGAACGCCACCCATAAAGATCATATAAGATCAAATGTGTATCATATTTTACAGAAACATATATTCTGACCCACCTACTCTGCAAGTAAACCTCTTGAAACCATTGGGATACTGTGCTAAAAATAGAAGTGTTTGTAGCAGCTGTTGAATTGAATGAGTTGGAGTGCCTGTTGGGAAAAGCATGCAACAGTTAGAGAGACAAAAATCAGAACAGCTGAGACGAACAACTAGAACAGTCTAAGAGTCCTGGGGTGTATGAAGAGGCAAAATTGCTGGATACATTACAAAGGACAGATTATGAGACACCAGTGAATAGAAATCTATCCTGTTAAAATTATTAGGACCAATTGCAGAGTAAAGTGCTGTTTAACATGCACCAGCTGCTACTGCTTCCCCTATTGCATGGCATGACACATTCTGGGATCATCAAATTTCCTCTCAGTCATGTATCCTTGTCAATATCTCCATTCTGCTGAACTGCTTTGAGATTTATCTTTTCTTTTCATAACCTTTCTGAGAACCACTCTTTTGATTTCTTTGGTTATGTCTTTTGCTCTAGCTCCTTCTTTGCTTCCATTCTTCGCAAAAGCCAACTTTACAGTCATTATTTACCTTATCAGCTACACTGGGTGATTTAGGGTGTATAATTAGTGTTAAGCAGTGAGCTAGGTCTTCCAAAAAAGCCTAAGTGTATTTATTTTATAATACATTTTAATCAATCAGTTAAAATTTAGAGGCCTTACATGTAGAAAAACTTGTGTGGTGGATTCAGCATTAGAAAACCAGATGGCAAAGAAGAAATTGGAAATACAACAGATGGACAATGAATGATATGCAAATTACATAAGGTTTGAAGTATCTTGGGGTCTAATTGTAATTTTAAAGAGGGGGATACATATTAAGTTCATTTTATACTTTTCATACCATATTACCTCATTTTATTTATTTCAACTTTGCTCTTTCAAATAAGATTTTCTTGGCTTGTAGTTTGGAATCTTCAAAAATTTTATTTTTAACTGAAACAGCATAAAAAAATAGAGATTTCTTGTGATGCAGTTACATGAAAGACAGGCTACAAGTTTAGATTCTTCTTGTGCATAAGGACTTACTGTTGTTCTGTTTAAGTAACAATATCAGGCATTATTCTCTTTTGACATTTATCAATGAATACAAGGCATTAGGAAGAAATTCCTCTCTTAGAAATTTGTTTATTTTAATGTCTGTACCTGTAATTTCTGTGGAGGAAAATAACTACTACCCAGCTTTTCACACATAGTTTACACTTACAGTACAGTGACCTGAATAATGCATTATAGCAGATGATAGATTTGTCATGGATCTTTGTTTACATTACATTTGAAGTTATTTAACTAAAACATCAGTTTAAGAAAGAATGAGGTTAATTTCTTTACATGATTTAGTTGGCTTTTCTTTTTCTAACAGCAAGATCCATATCACAGCAGATATTACCTTCTATTTCTAGAGAGAGAAATGGATTAGCCACCAAATGAAAATGGACAACTTTGAATTCTTAAAAAAAAACCAAAACCAAACACAAAAACCAACAACACCCCCCCCGCCTTGAATCTAAACTTCGAGACTGTTCTCCAAGAAACTGAACCATAGAAAGAGAAATGTATTTTGAAATGCATTTAAGTTAAGAAATAATAGTAATAATAAAAAAAACCTATGTCTATCCACACACCAGTGCTCATTTTCAAACTGTCCAAAAGTGGTGGCGAAAAAGTTTCTCTCCTAAACCAGTACCTCTATGGCCTATTCTTAAAAGTGACCAAAACTGGATTTTTTGGAGAAGTTTTGTAGAACTCCGATAATTTCAGACTTTTCTCCTGCCTCTCCTGACTTTGTGGCACCTCAGTAAAAGTTTCTTAAAGCAATAATTATCCTTAAACAAAAGTTGGAGAAGCACTGCAAAATGATTAATCAGTACATTGAAGGAGCATGCACCAAAGCATGATTTTATCATGAGTTGAAGGCACAAGCACATTTATGATAGTATTAGGACTTGGGGAAAGCTAAAAAAGAGCAAAACATGGCTAAGGATATCAATAATGAATAAACACGAAATGCACTATAAATAATAACCTTATTGAAGCAGAAAGGCTGATAAGAAAAACTTTGTAATGTACTTTCACTGTGAACTGGATGAGAAAGCTGATTGAGCTGATAGACTCATTTCTTGTTTCATGGTGGAGGCGGCCTTTACTTTCTGGGATTGGTATAAAACAACAACACATGTTAAATATGTCGAAAACTGGTGGAAGCACTAGAAAATTTCTTTCCAGGTGGCCTGAATGAATGCACCAGAAGAACCCCAAATCTAAAGCAACCTCCAAGGACATTAGCTGTTACCTTATGGTCACAATTTTTAACATCCTCCCAAGGCAGCATGTTGTAAATGTAGATATAGCCTTAGTTGGTAGTTATGGTCCACTGCAGCAAATAAACATAGGGGAAAAGCCAAGAGTTCCAATGATTCTTGTAACAAAGATTTCTAAATTCTTCAGGAACAGCAGTTTTTTAACTTTCAAACATAACTAGATCACATAACCATAAAAGTGGCAAGCTTTGAAAAATCTTAATTTATTAAAGGTATGGTGAGATTAAATCACCAAAACTTTGGATTTGAAAGTTGTTCATAGACATGATGACATTAGTATCTGTGAACCTTGTAACAGCAGTAACTTCATCATAAGCATCAACTCTGATGAGTAGCTAGCTTTGATTGTTTTTAATTTTTAATGAATTATTTGGTTCAAAGTATGGATTGGTTTTGTTGTCTTGCTGGATTACAGACTGCCTTTTCTAGATAAGTGTAGGCAGCTGGAATAATTCATTTGAAGCATTGACAGTTTAATTTCATTTAAAAAGATCCCTTTTCTCTCAAGATTCCAGAGGAATAAGTACATAATGTATTTTGTCTTTATCCATACTTTCTATGGGTGGTTTTTTAGAGTTCCAGTTCATGAGATCAGTACCTAAAAGGGCAAAATAAGTATTTCTAGAAGAGTGAGAGTCAGAAAAGAAATTGGAGTACACAGTCATGCAAAATTAAAACATGGGCTTAATGGAATATGTTTAAATAGACAGGTCTGCTTACTAACACCAGGTTTTCCTACCTTTACCTCAAGAATTTTATTATAAGTGGTCTTGCTTGCATCGGTGAGGGTACATAAAGGTAGGTGGGTAAAAAGTTAAACTCTAATAAAGTAGTGATACTCTAGGATTGGTTAAACTGTATGATAAGGAAAGGCATCAATAAATCTGTTAAATACTGCATGTGTATTATCAAGCTCAAAGATAAATGTCAAGCATTGATATCAATGGTTAAAGTAAAGATGAAAGTGACTTGCTTCTCTTTATGGTCCTTTCCAGATGTGGGATGGTGCCTTTCCTCAGAGATGCTGTTTCAATCTTCTCTTTTCCTTCAGGTGAAAGGAGGACTGACAAAGCAGGAGCATCTGCAGCAGGAACAGTAAGAGGTTTTTGCTTTTCACAGATTTCCACCCAGGAGGAAAAGCAGCTGAAGAACTCGGTGAGAAAAGACTTTGGGATGGGGGTTGCTGCTTGCCCTGGCAAGTAGCTGATACAGGGGCTGTAGGATGAAGAATTCAGAGCATCAGGATGCACACTGACCTTTCCCCACCTTCTTTCACCAACACCTGTAAAATGCTATCCCACCAAAACCTCATTTCAAGATGAAGAGCCTTGCCGTTTCGCTTTACAGAACTTGTCTGCAAGGATATGAAATATTGCTACAACCAATTTATGACGGTCTTGTAATTTTTTTAAAAGTATGCCAATATTCTACACAAAATGGCATTTATACTGACTTTGTCTTGTCAGAAAGTACTTCAAATAACGAGGACAGTTGTAGATGTGGGGTTTTTGGAAACTCTTTTCTCAAAAACTCCTAACTGTCAACCTGTTAATAATATTTTAATGTATTATCAATCTTCAGCCTGTTTATAATTTCTCATATTCTATAACCAATCCCATTAATGTTTATATATATATCAGTATATAATATGTAGCTATTGCAATCTCAGAGTTAAAATAATAATTATTTGCAAAATCAGATACATTGTTTACATAGATACATAAAAAGAAAAGGAAATCTTGAGGAAACTTAATTGTTGTAAGGCCAAAAAAACAACTATACATTTCAAAAACACAGTAATGAATATGTATAAGTATAGACAGGGCTAATTTTGCTGGAAAGGTGATACCAGAATCACAACCCAAAGAGCAATTAGAAGTAGTATGTTCGTATGTATTTGTAACTGAATGGTCTAGACAAGTTCTGGTAACGTAATTTTGAACTATTCCATTATATACTTCACTGTGGGCATAGACATTCTTACCTGAATCTAAGTCTTGAGAAAAGACAATTCTTTCCAGTTTGTCTCATTTTATTAAAACAGAATAGTAATACATTTTTGCATAATGTAAGATTAAATTACAGAACTCTGCTCCAGAATGTTATGTATGTCAAAGTGTACTTTAAAAATGATGAAATTAAGTAATGGAATAAAATACTTTTTAAAAATTCAAGCACATAGTGAAGATGCTCTTTTAGCTCAAAAAAATTCCTGTGCCTCAGGTAGTTGTGATGAGAGGCTACCAATCTAGGAAATACCACTCTATCTTGCTTTTATTCTCTGTTTAAATCATCTTTATTAGTCTAATCATCACTGTTAGTCATTTCCAGAGACAGTATCCTAGACTAAATGAACCTTTAATCTGACCAAGTTCAACCACAGATGTCCTTTCTTGGTAGCTCTATCTAGATGTCTCAACTTGGAATATGGAAAAGATTCACTTATCATCACCACATTAGGACAAGATACTTCACACTCCTTGGATATTTTATTAAAGAAGGTGTATCTCCTTATTTCAACTCTACAGATGCTAAATGACACTTTCTATTTTCAGTTTTAAAATAGTGGTTAGATTGGCTCTGAGCAGTAAAAGGAATTCCTACTGCTTTTCACCTCCTGAGTTGTCCAGCTGGAACCTTGTATTTGAAACACATCCCCAATATGCTTTGTGTCGTTATTAGCAAAGCTAAGACCACGAATGACTTTGTATGATGACGGTAATGTACTTCTACGTACTTTCCCAGCTTATTCCAACAGTGAATTTTGAATCTGTGTATTTCACTCCTAAATATTATGCTGTTGTTTGACTTCTAAGTAAATTTTCATAATTTTGTATCAGTCTCTAGACAAGAGAAAAAAATCAAGACTGTATCAAATAGGAGGAAATCCTACTGTAAGACCCTGGAACATTGACATTTGGATGACCATAGTGCCTAGGGAGAATGAGATTGTGTGTGCAAAGCCTACTAGTAAGGATTAGCCTTAGCTAGGAAGGACTAGCCTACTAATAAACCTGCTAGTCAGACTAGTAAGCTTGACTAGTTACTTGTTTAAAGGAATAACAAAAAAATCTTGAAATGTTTGTTTTAACTTCATTTTAAATAATTGTTGAACTGTAATGGTTCATATGATCTGAGATTTGGGAATATTTCATATATAATGAAAGCCAGTAAAACACATTTAAAAAAATAGTAGTTTGGAGAACTTCCCAGATACATCTGCTATTCTTATTTATTCCAGTTGGGGGAGAAAATACCAGGTAGGCTTTAACAATCACTCCATTTAGGTACAGCGGGTACATAACATTTCCTGTGATGTATCTGTGATATAGATCCTCCCACAATATGTGCGCGTGTGTGTATATATATAGTACATATATATTACAGTTCATTAACTAGCCCAGTAACAAACACAGAGAAGAGGTATTCTTGTGGCATTTCAAGAAAATGAATGGAATCTTTTTTGAAATACTGTCATTTATGATTTCTAGAAAATGATATGCATGAGTCATAAATGCCAGGAATTATGATCTGCTAACCAATTGGAAAAGTTTGATTATTTGATGACATTATCAAATACTATTAAAATCTTAGAGAAGAAAGACATTAGAGAAGGAGAACAACAGTGATATTTAAGGGGATTCAGGCCATAGGGATTTATACAAGAGACACTTCCTTTGTTGTAGTGATAGATATGAAACAGCTTGTATTCACACTGCTCAAGACAAATCCTGTGACAGGTTGGCCTCACCTCCACTGCTTAATCCTGGTTGGTTCAGCACCTACACCACAACCCTTTGCAGCTAACTATGGGCACTCCTCTGTAGGATAACCTGCACACCGTGTTGGACATTCTCCTCTTCCTCCCACTCTGTATCATCAGGATCTACAACAGAAGTCTGTACCCTTCCCAAATGTGTTTTGTTTAGAGTGCTGTGTCTGCATGTTACTCTCTGCATGTTTTTTCCTGCTGTTGCTGAAGTAGACAGGATATCATCTTGACCACATCACTGGGTGTGCTGCTTCCTCCTCTGTTCTGGACACTTTAGCAAATGAGAGAAAATCCTGCTTGCAAGACCCTGGAACATAAACATTTTGATGATGATAGCCTCTAGGGGGAAAAAGGTTGTGTGTGCACCTTTTAAATGCAGAGAATCATGTTTAAGGCCCTCTGCCAGGATCAGCATCACAAGCAAGATCGAGCGTATCTTTCCCTGGGCCCCAATACCAGCTGAAAAAGGGTCACTGCTGAATCTCTGAGACTTGTCGGCACAGCTTTTACTGGCTACTGTGAAATCATTCCTCCACAGGTCTGATCACAATTGAGGTGAAAGGCTTCACCAGATTGTTGGCCCATGAGAAATCTTCATCAACAATTTCTCCAGATGCCTTTTGGGGTTTTTGAGAGCTGTGGTCATCAATGGGATTCACATTCCCATGTGGCATCCCCTATAAACAGATCAAAAACCCCAGCTACAAGGTCTCCCATTATACCAAGCAAGATGTCAGAGACTGCTAGAAGAGTCATGGATGGAACAAACGGCTGCCCTGGTTCTGTGCTTGATCCCTGGCTCCTTCAAAATCCTATTTTTTACCATACTGGCAAATCAGAGATTCTTCTCCTGTGACTGTGTATCAATCATTCCCAAACTCTGAGGGAAAAAAATACAGCACGAGATAGCCACAGGAGTGTAGCTGCACCTCAGTTAGATGCTTCCTAGGCTGGTGGAACAGAGAAGAGGTGCCAGAAAGTGATACCTTGATAAGCCCGTATGGATGTGTCATCAGGGGGAAAAGTAGGGAGAGAATGAAGGACACGTGAGGCAGGTGACAGGGTTGTGATTGTTTCTTTACCAGAATGGAGCTCTGGGAAACCAGTAAGCACTGTCTCTGACAGCTGCAGTCCTTGTTTCAAAATTCAGGGAAAGTGAACGCTTGTTTTTTCCACCTGAGGAGCAGAGTGCCACTGTGAAAGTAGTACTTGTTCTCTGACCCATGCAGAGGGGATGCCTGGCAGCTTATGTTTGTGCACCATTTGTAGATGTTTGTCTGGTCTTGATGGTCATAAATGTGTACGGCTGTGGTTTATCAGTCTCACTGTGTTCTTGGCCAGCAAAAACCTGAGCTGTGATGTAGCTTTTTGTCATGCAGACCTGTTCTCTGGATGTACAGTCAGGTGAGCTGGTGATGGGAGGCTGCCAGGTACAGAAGCTGTTGTTCCCCTGTGTAGCCTGTGCCCTGCTTGTTTTAGCCTGCTCCCTGACATGCTTTGTCTGCTCCCAGACACAATCAGTATCCCCTGCCCCCTTTCCTCCTTGCTTTCTGTTCTCAGTCAGATGTAAGGAAAGCTGAGCATTTGCCACAACTGTTTTCTTGTGTTGGTCCCAAAGGTCCTGCTCCGGTCATGTATGCCAAGCTGCACTAGACCTCTAGCTGGCAATCATCATTAACAAGCTAGTCTTCAGGGAGATTTGATGTTTGAGTTGACATGGCTGGCAACGTGTTCCTACCCCACAGCATCAGCCGGTCCAGCCACTTCCTGTGAAGCAGAGGTTTGATCCTGACAAACGTGAGGCTCCCGGAGCCTCTGCTTTCCCCACACAAACGGACTCCGGTGTCCAGGTATCTTCTGGCTTCAGGGATCCCCTCTGTGATGGTAAGATATTTTTTGCTCCCTTTTTTAGTGAACCAGATGACCTGAAATAATGACTGCTGGTTGCAGTAGGATCGTGGTTTTGTAGCACAGTACAAAGAATGCAAGGTATGTCACCCAGGGAGTGATATGTGTGTCTGTGATCGAACTGAATTGTAGTGCTGCTTTTGAAGACTGTCCTAAAGTATAGGGTTCATTTCCTGTAATGGTTGTATACACATGGAACAAAACATGAGGTAACCTCGGTCTTGGTAAGGTTTCTTTTCAGAAGAAGTTAAAGGTTTTCTCTGAACAACAGCCCAGGAGCAAACTACCATGCATGCAGTGTGGAATATCAGAGAAGTGGGACCAATGACTAAAATGAGACATTAGCCAAATTGACAGTGTAGACATGGCTATAATTTAGAGAATTTTAAAAATAAATTAATATTTTGTATCTTCCAGCAGCAGCACTCATTGTTGCAATCTTGTGCCTTCTCACACAGTGCATCTCACATAACAATAATAGAGATAATTATGATAATTATAATAAAAATTAATAATACTTGCCCTTTTTTTCAGTGGATTTTAAAGTGCTTTTCAACATTGACTAATTAAGTCTAACAATATGCTGCGAAGTGGGTAGCAGGTGTTTGTTCATCTCTCTGGATCATGTCACCCACCATAGTAATACTGCTGCTTCTACTTAAGTCTCATTGACTTCTAAATTATCATCATGGTTTTCAGTAGATAATTTTCCTGCATTCTCTGCATAGTGTGTCGAAAAGTGGAAGCCCTTTCTTACATGACTTCTGTTTTGAGAATACCGGAAACATACATGGAGAGGATTCGCGGCTAGACCCGTCATGGCTACATCCTGCATGATAGGAATGGGCGGCTGTGCAACCATGTGAACCCGAACATGCTTGCCATGTAAAAAGGTGCAGAGTATTTTGGAAGGGAGGCATGAAGAGCCCCTAGACTATCCAAGAAAGTAACCTCTTAGATGACTCATCTAGATAATGTTTAGTCATATGATCAAGTATTTCCAGACTGGCTCCCTAGAAAAAAAAAATTAATCCAGATTCTGATGACGCTTATACATACACATGGAAAAAGTCATAAGCAGTCACAGAAAAAAGTTTTCCTTTTTTTATATCTTTCCCTTTTCTTCTTCTTTTCACCTGTCCCCTTAAACATATACGTGCACACATGGTACATTTATTTTATTTTCGGATGTTAACTGAGAGATTATTCATACTGAGACAAACTAATCTGGAATACAACCTGTTCCTACAAATAATCACAGCATAATCTGGACTCTCTGCAGCAAAATAAAGGGTTTTGAGAAGGATATGAAATGACAGATGCTTGATTAAATTTTTAAAGGGTAAAGTGGAGGATGTAGGGTAAATTTTCTGAACAGTGTAAGAAGACTCAACACAAATCCCATTATTAGTTTACAAGATATGTGGGTGTTAAGTAATAACAGGATTCCCACACAGACATTTCTAATATACTGCTGTACAAATTTACACCCATGCATCCA
The DNA here is from genome assembly GCF_964195595.1 of Calonectris borealis. Lineage (NCBI taxonomy): Eukaryota > Metazoa > Chordata > Aves > Procellariiformes > Procellariidae > Calonectris > Calonectris borealis. The sequence continues at coordinate 104,839,513 of NC_134312.1, forward strand.
ATCAGTTTAGACACTGAAAACTGGAATCAGACTTTCAGTTCTTATACGCTATCAAAATTAATGTTATTCTTCATTTTCTTAAGTAGCACAGCATGATTTTTAAGAATAGCACCATATAAAAGGCCTGGTTCTAACTCTGGCCCTCAGGAAATTAATGATGACAGATAATACATCATGAACTTCGAATATGGACAGCATATCGGGCCTGTATTACGCCAGATCAGCCAAGTGTCTTTGCCCAGGAGAGCACTTATGCATCTACGAAGTCAGAAAGCACTGAAATCAGATAGTATGTAAATGAACGCTGTCCTGAACAGGGTGAATTTGAGCATGTATGTCAGATTTCTTCTGAATTGAGTGTTTATACAGTCATATTTTTCTTCCTCATAAGTACTGCAAATTGTAGGAAGAGCAAAGCACAAATCCTCCCATGCAGACGATGAAAAGAACAAAGGTGCTACTAGAACATCTGGGTAATTTTGAATCACCATGTTTCCAGAGATTATAGAAGACCAGACAGATAACTGGCATCTAAAGTGGAGAAAAAATATTGTATGATAACTAATATAAAGAGTAAGAGAATAACAATTAATTAAGAAGTGAAAAACAAGTGTCTCTGGTTAGTATTAACAAAATTGTAAGGATTGGGGATTAATAAATGTGATGTAGATGAACTCCACAACTTTATAACAAATTTTTAAAATCTTTACAGGTTGTATACCTTTCCCTTAAACCCTGAAAAAGCTCAGAGTACCAAAGAATCTAGATCTTGATAATTATTTGAAAATACAGTTTTCAAGTACCTGGGATTGTAAACATATTATAAATTATTTAGCCTACTTAAAGCAATATTAAATTTAAAATAAGGTATATTTCTAAAACTCTATATATCTTCTTGCTATATGTACTATACTGTTAAAGCACAGTCCCTAATAGAATGACATAGTAAAGTTGAAATTCAGCCTGTTTTAGTAATCTTCTAATATGTATTGGAAGAAAAAGTGACAAGTGCTTTTCTGCTGATTGCAAAATAAACTACTGTATCTACAGTTTAATAACTGTAATACTGTCTATTACTTTGTAAGATGTCCACAGTAAACAGCTTCTGAAAATTGACTCCTTTCCTTCAGTGTGGGGTATTCTGATAGTCCACTCCCAGGAACTGTGAGCACAGAGAACTAGTATTTGGATTTGAAAAAAAGTAGTACAAGCAGAGTTGTAACTTGTGTCCTGGGCATTAAGAGAGTTTCTGACTTTAGCCTTAATTAGTTTTGCTGAAATTGACTTTGACTTTTGGCAGGACAGAAAAGTTAAGAGACAAGGGCCATGATGATGGATTTTGCTAGTCCTTGAGCTAGAAAAGTTCAATTATAACTCAAGGTATATAATTCAACTTAAAAAACCCTGTTTATCTGTTTATACACATTCAGAGAAATAATTTGGTAGCATAGGACCTTTCTGATAGCAATAGTAAAAAATATCTGATTTGGGATTCTTTACTCTTTAGAAGTTCTTTATCTTCTTTAGGGTGTTGGTTGCAGAACATTGGGAGGATTCTTTCCAGACATACTGTATTTTTAAGTCAATATGATATGTCTAAGGTTTTCCCTTGTATATAACACCCTTCCCTGTACAATAAATGGCCTAGGCACCGACACGTGAAAGTATCCCCATTCTGAACAACTCTTAAAGCATTTGCTTAATGTTCTGCGTAGGAGTGGATTAAGCATACGCTCATGAGCTTTCAGAATTCAGGCTCGGTACCTAGCCTAATACCTGAAAGAATAAAACTCCATGTGTCATTAACCTTTCTATCCTGCTCCCATAAAAAAGAAGATCTAACTGATCAATTTAAATTGTGGTGACTGGCAAAAATATAGGATTAGAAATGAAGCCAACGGCAAGTTTAATGTTAGAAACTCAATGTAAATCATACAGGGTTTTAGCAGAGTTATGATACATGCTGTCAGAGGAGATCGTAACAGTCATACTTCCAATAGAGGGCTGAAGTATACTTTTTTAGTTAGCTGTTATATCCCCTTTATTAAAAGAAGTAATATGAGCAATCTTTTCTTTAAAAAGTGTTAGAATGCAGAAAGAGAAATATTGATTTAGAAGGCAGAAGTTTTCACAAGAACATCAGTTATTTTAGTCTGTGGAAAATGCATAGCCTGCCTGAGACAACGACATAGAGCTGGATTAGACCTGTTTGAGCAAGTTACTAAAGAATATGATTTCAGATGTAATACAGAGATAGGGAGACAGTAGTTCTAGTTTTAATCTCTTTTTCTCACATTAGTTTGTACTACCATCTTGCCCAAATCAAATGAAGATAAGTTTAAACTAGGAAACGTAACTCAACAGTTGCACCTTTTGTTTTAAGATGAACAATGCAGGATGTAATATAAAAGAAGTCAAAAAAGTGACATGATTTTACCAGAATTCATAAAGTGGGATATTGTCTTTTACTAACTATATTGAAAGCAATTAAGTAAATGCCTTTATAGACTAATTAAAACATCTATCCATGAGGGTTTTTTCCCCTCTTGCTTTTCTTTTTGAACTAATTTCAGAAGGAACTTAATCCCTTTTAAAATTTTATTTCCTAATTTCCTATTAGAAATAATATATACAATGTATACTGTGTACTACCTTACATGGCATTTTAAACATTTATTTACTTTATTCCTTATACTGTTTATTTTCTTTGTTCTGATATCCGTATATTTATGAAATCATACTTGTCTCTGTCTTTGCCTAATGTAAAAGCCCTCTCCATCTCAGTCATGTTTTCTACTTTTCCTCAAATCTTTTTCCTTGTTCCAATGTATCTTGGTGTTGTTATTGCCACTGATGATAACTATGGCTATCATATGTGGCAGCACTAACTATTTTGCAGCACCCACAATTGAAGCAGGCTTATCAAAGGAGATACAAAAAGTACACGCCCAGTGTTACTTAAGCAAAGAATAAATGTAAGAGCAACAGGTGCTAAACTGTTTATAAGATAGCACATAATCATGTAATGTAACCACGTAAACATGCATGTACCTAATTCTTTCCTGTCCACTCGTGAAAAAATAGGAAGCTCAGAGTATATTAAATTATTGCTTTCACCAACTTTTACACCCCTTGAGTATACAAGACTTGCCCATAGCTGCTTTCTAGCTTCAGCTTGGGCCTATCCTGACCTTCTTTTCAGTTGTCTCCCTTTGTTCAGTGATTTGGTATATTCGTTTTCATTTTAGAAATCTCTATTTCTTTAGGAAATCTGACTACAAAAGAAAAAAAAAACAAAAAACAAAAAAACCATGATAAATTCAAGTACCACCTCCATGTTCTTTGTATTCAAGGCTGCTGTTTCTTTGCAACTGGACTTTTGCTTATTTTACTCTGATAGGGAAAGCAATTAGCCAAAGAAAGAATTTTAATAATAATGTAATGGAATAGCACTGCTTTCTGAGTGTCAATGACAGTATTCCCTGATACAGCATTGTTTGGTCCTTTTGTTCTTTTTGTTTTGAATTCATAAAAATGAAGGGTATATAGATTTATTAGATGATTTAATGTGACATTCTGCATGATAAAGCCATCTGTTTTTATGTAATTACCCCAATATTAGGTTCAATAACTTGTACACAGCAAAACCAGGTTTTCCAGAAGGGCTTTAAGACTTGATTGGAAATCATCATGACGAGGAAAATCCGTAATTTTTCATAGTAGCTTGTTCTGATGCATAACTATTTCACCATCAATTGTATGTGCCTAAATCCTTATTTAAATGTGCCTAACTCTAGCATCCAACCACAGCTTCTTGGCATGACTCTTCACTAGAGTAAAAAGCTCATTGTTATCTATCATTTTCCCTCAGGAAGTATTTATGACCAATCACCAGTCTTTCAATATTGTCATCACATAAATGTATGAGATAGCTTTCTAATATATGTAAGGCATTTTTTTTTCACTTGTCATTTGTGTGACATGCATCCCTTGTTTTCAATGTCCATTTTGAAATCTGGACAGGTGCAACGGGACATAATCTTTCATTGTCACCTTCACCACCATTATTTATGAAGATAAAATTGCCAGAATAATTCTACTCACTATTCAACTGTTTATTAAAAGGTTGTATTAGCTTTTTCTTTTTTACCTTCCGTTTTTTATTGTAATTTTTTAAATTGTAAAATTGTGTTGAACTAGTTATCCCTTTTAAAATGTAACCCATTTTCAAAGTACCTGGTTTGCAGAATATAGCATCCCACACTTTTTTTTTTTTTAAGATCTATAAAAATAATACACTTTCTCAACTGGGTTCATCATATAAACTAATTCTCAGTCCAAAATAATTGCTGCTAGGTACAATGTATCTGCCATAGAACGCTATAATCTGTAAGATTTTAGAAAATTATAATGTTCTTTCACACATTTCTCATATGGATGTTCTGGAAAATCATTTCCTCTAATGGTTATTATAAGAAGATAACTGAGGATTAACTCCATCCCTTCTCTAGTTCTTTTTTGGAGTTTAATTCTGTTCTCAGATGTGTCTGTGTCTTTAGACAATGTTATGAAAGTGGAAATGCATTTTGCATTTCAACGGTTATAGTAAAATTTGATCTAGTCACTACTACTGCTTCTATTCACTTCATGTAACAAACTTCTGAGCAATTGCATGTGGGAAAAACTATAGCAATATACCCAAAAAGAATCAGGGCATCTGGTCTGGAATGAACCACAGATGGGTATGTATGAACCTTGAGTGTTTTTTGTGTAATGCTGGAGGAGAAAAGTGTGTCATATCCAGCTTTCCCAGACTTGTATTTCAGCCTTGTTATGACAGATAACAGCTCAACTACTAGAGAGGCAAGTCTCTTTTGAGAAACATCCTTTATTATATGCTACATGGAACATGAAAATCAACAAACTTTGTACCAGTGTTTGAAAATATACTGAAAATAGCATCATGTTGCTTGGGTACTTTCCGAAAACAAGGGCTAAACGTGTCCTTAATGTAAATTTGTTAGACGATAGAGCTCTGTCTTGCAGATCTAAATGTCATCTGTTTGGTTTAAATGAGATTGGACTGATAGCATAGAATTGGTGGTTATGCCTGTGCATGGGTACATCACAGCAAGAGCAGCTCCTCTTTTGTAAAGTGGTGGCAGAAGGCAGCTATTACAGAATTTTCTAATAGCTTTCACATATCAGTATCAAACATCTCCTATAGCTTGAACTTTGTGCTTGTATGCAGCAGTTTTCTGTCTTTCTGTATGTCTAATTAGAGATACAATTCACATGTATAATTCCTGGCATTTCCATGCTTTTTGTTTCTAAGTGCCTAGGTTCCTCTCCATCACAAAATCTGTCATCTTTATGGTGGTAACTACATCCTATAGCACAGAATATTTGTATGGAACTAACAAACAAGACACTTGCAGAAGAAGAGACCCTGAAGTGAACATAGTATGGAATTTTGAGTTTTTATTACAGAACAATCCATTTTTAATCTATTTTTGATTCCAAATTACAATCAGAGCTGAGATAACAATGTATACAAGTTTTCTGTTTCACAACTTCCACATTTTATTTAATTTGCAAATTACAGATAACCAAAATAATGGATCTTTTTTTCAAATATATTTGCAAATCACAATGTTGCACTGAATAATATCTGTAGGGTTTTTTTTTTTCTTTCTTTTAAAATATTCATTTTTTTTTATCAGTGTCATTCAGCCACGTTGCCCGTACAATATTTTTTTTGGAATGGAATATAACACTTAGATGTGGACTTCTGATAAAAATTAGAAAAAAGCATTCTTTAATATATTCTGTACTATTTCCTTTTAATTTTCTATTGTAGTGCATATTTGTGCTATCTTAGTTTACAAAGATATCCAAATAAAGTAAATAAAATAAAATAAACAAGAACATAACAAAGCATATTCAAAGAAATTCTTTGGAAAAATATATTAGAGAGTCATAAGCTCAACAGTGTGTCCCAACTGAATTCTGATATTACCAAAGAAAGATGAATCTAAAGTTCTTTGGATGTAAATGTGGGACTCGACCAGTTATATGAGCTGCAGCAGTCAGTTGTCAGTGAATGAAGAAAAATTCAGTTTAGAGGAAACCAAATAATCATTTAATCAGAAAATGTCAACAGAAAAAAGAACTTAACATAATTTTTCTAAGCATTTAGTAGTTTAACACAAACATTTAGCTATTCCTTTCTATCATTTAATTCCTCAACTCTTTTTTTGGCTCATGTTTATTTCATTTCTCTGATATGGAATATAACTTTTGGAGGAAATATGACGCAAAAGAGTCTGCAATCAAATACAACAAATGAGGTCGCAATGTTAATGAAATATTTAGTGCAATAGTTCGTAATTTCAGTAAGAAAGCAATGTATGTCTCTTTTTCCTCCAAGGTAACATATCAAAACAATGGACATGTCTAGTCCAATGCCTTCAGTCTAAATAATCCTTACACAGCTGTCATCCATAATAATTGCAGCAAGGCAGTACTGAAGTAATAGTCAATATAAGAGTCAGATAATAGCCGAAAAAGTTGGGACTCCTGAATATGACAGTATGTTGCAGTAAATACTTAAGAAATGCTTGCACTTTTTAAAAAGAGCTTTATTTTAAAAGAGCTTTTCATATGAGTGAAAAAAATAAATTATCTTTGGCACATTTGAAATAATTTGATGTTTTGTAAAGATAAGCTGCAGACATGAATGCAAAATATGTTCTGTTCACATACATTTATGACTGAATTTAAATCTCCACTTCCTTGCATCCTGTATAGGTGTTTATTCCATCTCACAGTCAGTGTAACAGTACAAGTATGATTAAATTTGGTAGCATTTAACACCTGTTTTGCATAAAATAAAAAATTTTCCAGATGGAAGCGATAGAAAATCAATCTGAAAGGGAAAATGATTCATTATTTGAATTAATTTATGGTGCTGTTCGATGTCACAGCTAAGCTAGTGGCTAACAGCTGCCAGAAGGAGTGATCCTGCTCTTCACTCCTCACCTCTGGCCACGCAATTGTACCCCTCCCTGTGCTCCGACAGCATCAGATTTTGGAGCCTACTGTCAAGGTCGTAAACCAGGAGAAAATAATTCATGTGTTTTTTTTTCAAAATATCTTTCTGTAGATTTTTGGATGACATTTTCTTTCGGTGGCAGCTGGCTGCTAAATTGGCTAGCAAACTGTGTCCTTGGTCTGGATCAGTAATTGTCTGTCTGACCATATCAAAGTGAATGTGTGTTTGGAACAGGTGAAACACCTAAACAAAACCATAAAAGCAGGCAAAATGCTTGCTCTTATGTAAACATAAATGCAGACTGTAAAGCTCTTATTCAATACTATGAAAATTCCTTCTTTGCACCCAGATGTGTATGTTACCACTACCACAAGCCGCAGAGCTCACACAGCTAAGTCTTGTCCATGCAAAAAGACCACTCTTCCAACCAGACTTTTCAAAACTTTATATCAGAATAAAAGACTTCACTCAGATCTAAAGAAAATGGCTATATAATGAATATTTCCAATTAATTGCCGTGCTTGGCGCTTGGGTAACTTCAGGCTATTTATCCCTAAAAGAGGCATAGAATTATTTACTGGTAAAAGAAAATTGGTTGAAATTGATCTAGAACAATTTTATAAGAATGAATCAATATTCCCATCTAAAAGTGAAAAAGTACTCCCAACATACTACAGTATTGTGATTACATTAACAGAAAAGTTAATTGATATATACAAAAGGTATTAATAGTAATTCATATGGATGAAAAACTCTCTGACAAAGTTCTTCACAAAAGGCTATTATGGAAACTTAGCTTTTTATCCTTCAAAGGCTGTTTTAAATGTTCTGTATTGTGAATATTTCACTTTGAAATCAATAGGCATTAAATTATGTAGGTGCGAGATCAGGCCTGTATTTTTTACATAAGAGGCAATGTATTTTTAAGATCTAAGAAACTACTGTAATACACAAAATGAAGTAATAAAAAAATATGTGGTGTGTTTTTTTTTTTTTTTAATATGGCACAAGGATGGTGGAAGATGACCCAATATTTAAAATTTGATGTTATTCAATATATCTTACAAGATCTGGAATGTAATGAATAGAAAATATGATAAAATTTTAGATAAATGAAACAAAGAAATTTTGAGTAGTGTTAGAAGAATCACTGACAAACACAACTGAAATGTTAATTGAAAAAATAGTCATTCTGTTTTTGGTAAATGCATGAAAATACCCAACAGCAGGATTAATTTGGTCTTCTCGTACAAGTTTTTGTATTAAAAAAATAGCTTAGGGCCACTGAGGGAAAAAAACCCGTGACAAACAGATAAGGCAATCATTGCAATCAGTTCAGTAAAAAGCCCTCCTTGATGCATGATAATGATATAACATAAATCAAAATAAATATATGAGAACATTAGAATGCTTTAAAAAATAGCATAGAAATAACAATTAACGTTATAATTTTATCATGCACTCATGGCATGTAGACACGATGTTATATTCATTTCCATTTCTCTGCTTTAAAAATAAAGATGGTTTAGGGATAGATTATTAGAAATCTGGTAACACTTCTTTGCAAGCAGAGGGTGAAAAGATTACTTCAAAGGAATGATTAAGCCAAGAATTGGCATAAAAAATGAGTGACTGCAAAAAGATGTTGGGTTTTTTTTTAGATTGTGTTATTGTTTCAACATGAAATTAAAAACAAGCAGTTCAACACTTGTTACTTTAAAAGTATTGCTGATTTTGTCCATTACTTACTATATTTTCTAGTAGCTCTTTTGCTCCAAAATGTTTCCTAAAGATGATTTCTTTTCCTCTGTCCCTTTTTCCAACATAAGTTCTTCTATTTGTTGGTGGGTTTATTTTTTAATCTTTGCCGTAAAACTAAGCTGATTTTATGTATTTACCTTAGGTTTTATTTTTTATTTACCTTAGGTGTATTTGCTTTTAGCCATTTTCACTACAGTTTTGTTTTGCTTTTGAACCTTCAAGTCTTTAAACTGTGCTTTGTGAAAATGCTTTGCCATCTCCTGTTCGCTTGCAATTTTTATTTGCTTGTTTTTAAGTAATTGTTGTCAGTTGCAGTTTTAAGATCACACAAATACTTCAAGCAGTGATAAACTTCATTTTAATGTTAAAAGAATCAAATATGGTTTTGAAACTCATTTTAGTTTTCACACATAATGAATTTCTCATGTTTGTGCTGAGTTAAAATACAGTAGGATCAAATTTTAAGGTATTGTCACACGTTGTCACACGGTTTTAACTTGTCACACTGTAGTTATGATAACTCTGTTCTCTTTTATTTTGTTCATAATTCAGGTAAAATATTTGGGATATGGAGTTTCAAGCATGGAGACAGTTTAAAAAATGTGAAAAACTAATTCTGATATACATACTTTTTAAGAACTTGCTTACCACACCAGATACATGTAAGTATTAAGGGAACAACCAATGAAGAAAACTCTTGATCTGAAAATCGTCTCTATTTTAATTTTTTTCTTTTGCTTATCAGTGATATGTAAAGACTACAATTATGCACAGTTAGTTGCAGTAAACACAAGCATCGATTAATACCAGGGGATTTGAATTTTGGAGTTCGTTTGTTTTTGCACAGGAGAGATTACATGTAATAAACACTAAATTTAGTGACTTTTTAAAGACAGGAAATTAAACTTGTTTTTCAATAGGTTTATATTATCAGTATTAATATTTCCTGGTATTTTTCTACAGAGTGACAAAACAGACATTTAGGCACTGGGAACTGGGTTGTACATATCCGAAGACAGAATAGAAATAGAAAGTAAGGAATTCTCCCCAGTTGAGCAGTGGGCATGAGCCGCCTTCTTGGAACACTCACCCCCCAAAATAACAAACACTTTGGGTATGTACTCATACCCTGCTCTATGAATTCCACTTCCTTTGAAGGAAGGACTGATTATGAGCTTGTATCAACTAACAGCGAAATGCCCACTTCTTGTCTTTCTAAATCCATGGGTATTTTGTCATAAATTTTTATTAATTTCAAAGAAAGAAAAATCAAGGTTTGACAGTAATCAGGTTGAGCTAATATATAGTGCCGTGAAGCAGTTCTGATAACAAACCACTGATACTGCTGTGACAAGTAAGTATAGGTAGCAGTGGTCAGCAGAGCATTGTGTCTGGGTTAGGTCTTGGCTTGGTTGTTTTAGAGTATCTCTCCTGATATTTGGCTCAGGTAGGATTTTTTTTTAACTTTATGAAAGAGCATATTTTTTTATTTTTACCTTTTTTTTGGCTGGACTTTTTTGCAGTTTTCTTCTATAGGTAACAGTACAAAGATCCCATTTGGTTGATCAGGGTAAATATGTACGTTCATGATTTTAAGCTATTGTCCTTTTATTTTTGAGTTAATGTCATGTTTATCGCATTTTCTTCTAAGATGAGACGTAAATATAACTTTTGAAGATGGGATTCCTAAGTGGAGAATCTTATTGCGAGTTGAACACTAATTTTCTGACATCCCTCACATATTTTGCAGGGGAGTTCTTTAGGGATTATGTGGCACAAGAAATATCAGTACATTTTGCTGGGAAAATTCTGATATTTCCTATCTCAGTTTTTTTTTTGTAATATATACTTTGCAGTATAGCGAGTACAGTCTGACCTCTGTAGAAATTTAAGATGAAGAAAACTTGAAAACTGGAACAGATAGGAGAAAAAGGTTAACATAAATATTTTGGACAAGATCCACGTGATGAGGTGACCCAGACCCAGTGCAATGCACATTTACAAAGTTAATTTTACCATATATGAATTAGCAAACCTTGCTGTTTTACACTAATGGAAGAGCTGAAGGCCTCATTCTTTTCAGGGGACCAAGTCCTAGACCCTTGTTCAACATTAGCTATATTGGGACATAATTAATAAAATAAGTAAAAATAATATTCCAGCTGTGGACTTTACTGAGGTATTGAAAGTAAACTATACTCAGAAATACTAATTCAATTAACCACCACAATACGCAATTCGTTCAGCACAAGAGATTTTATGTATCCTCATCAGTGAAAGGTTAACAAAGGTACAGTGATAAGCTTTTATTACAAAAAATCAGCATCCTTGTGAAAAACTGCCTCCTATAGGATCCTGCTGTGTGAGCTGTGGCAATAGAGCACAATGTAATGCAGTTTCTCAGGGTATAGACTTGACTCTTCTGTTATCTAGAAAGAGCTCATAAAACTCTTCCTTATATGCTGTCCACAGCAGTTGCTAACACATTGGTCTTTTCCAATAGCGATACTACCTCCTACAAGTTATATGAAATTCACTGAACCTGTTTGAAGAATTCCTCTTTGAAATCTGAACAAAATATTGGAGTATTCATGTTTTATGCTGCTGCAGAAGGAAATAAGAACACTGAACAGTAAGTTGCAAAAAGGTAATGGATATTTTGTCAAATCCATTACAGGCAGGTTTTTTTTAAAGGATTTGCTCTGACATTACTAACATGCACGGTCGTAAAGAATCAGGAAATAGGCAGGGCAATAGTGTCCTTCAGTCACACAAAGGATGACTCTCAGTATTTTATTCACATTAGATTAATGTTCCCTGTCTTAGGGAACAATCTAATTGAAGACAAGCAAAATAGCTGTAATGACTTCCAATAAAAGAAGAAAAAATGAGAGCAATGGGGAACACAAGGAATAAATGCTGGTTTCTTCACCTAACTGCATGTTTCTTTATCAACATGGATATATCATCTTTAAAGGCAATAATACATTGAGTCAAGTATCTCCTTTGTAAGTAAATTAAATTTAAAGAATATTATCCTCCAAAATCAATGTATCTTGTCTTCTTATGCTTTAGACAATTTAGTGCAAATTATTCATGGGCAGAAGGACTGTGTTTAATGGTTGGAAAATTCTCTTCAGTTTATAATGAGTAACCTAGAAAATGTATAGGTGGACTAGTGAGCAATCTTATCAAGTCTGCTCTAACCAAATAAAGTATTTAGACCAGTTAATTAAAAGAAGTCATTAAAGGTGTATACTTGCAACAAGTAATTATTGAATAGAAAATAGTCTTAGAGTGTAATTAAGTTCAACCATTTCTCTCTGCTTACTAAGATTAATTTATGTCTCCTTGCTAACATAACGTAACTCAAAGATTTGTAATTTGACACTGTATTTTAAGGCACAATTATCATCTTAAATTTCTAATCATAACAGAATTTCAATTTTCCATTAAATTTATTATAAGAATAAATGAAATCCCATTTCTTTAGCTATGATTTAATAATTTTTGTTTCACCAGTGGATGCTGTAGACCGGGTGATTTTGTTACTGTTGGAAAGTGAAATTTGAAACTTAGTTTTTCAGAATGAAGGCGGCTAATGCTGAATCTATAAGATACTAATACTGAACATCAGAGGCATTTTAATTTTGAAAATATTGACCTCATGTAATGAATTATGCAAGTTATGTGCTTTCCTGCAGTATTTGTAGTTTGCTATTGTATAAATTTGTTATGATCCCTAATAAAATTCTTAGAAAGATTTGGAACAGATTTAGAGGTTACTGCTATTGAGCCCTTGAGATTCTATTATTGTGTATGGTGTTAGGGTTGTTAGGTGGGAAGGATATTGGTTTTGCATAAAATGGCACTGTTTTAGTTCAGAAAACCACCAATACTCCTCTCTCCTCACCAAACTCAACAAAGCAGACCAACAAAAATAAATAAATGACAACATAAACACTTGTTTAATACATACTTCCCAAGGGCGACTAAGAAATTGCCTCAGATTAATTTTGAAAGGAACAAACTATAAAAAAAAAAAAGGAAATGGAAAATGCAGTAAAGAAAGCGAAAGTGTGGGGTATGATCTAGAGAATTTGTTGTCTTGGGTGAAAGTACCTAAACACCCTTTTTGCACCTCCTCAGCAGCACTGATAAAGTCATAAACTGTTCTAATATCTGAAACATCTTTGCTTGTTTATAATATGTTGCAAACAATCAGTGTTCCTGAATAACAAATACCTGAGATTACCTCAGCCCTCTTGCTCACTCGTACCTTTGAAGAGAAGACTAGTGCAGAGCAATGCTGAGTGAAACATTGCTGGTGTCTTGCTGCCGCTTAGATGTGAGCCTGCAGTGGCTGAGCTGAAAGGAAGCGTGCGGACGCGCTGTGTGCTGGTGCTGTAGAGTCTTCTCCTGGCTGGTCAGTTTTGCAGAGGATTTTGGGGTTTTTTTTTCATTTTATAATCTTAGGCTCAAGTGTGAGCAGCTGTAATGCTTTCATTGGCTCAGTACTTCTGTGATATGGTATTACAAGCATACTTAGCTCATGAATAGGCAAACCATTAGTTTTCCTTTTGCTTTTGGGGATGGAACTGTAGAAACATCTTTAATATTCACGGTTTGATTTATTACCTTGTTAAGTGCATTTACTGAGGCAACACTCTGATTTTTGTCAGAATTCAAGAAAAGTTTTATAAATTTAAAAAGTTTACGTGGTCTGAAAATAGTCTTTTTGAACTTAATTTATAAAAAAGGCTATAAACTGTACATAGTCATTCAGGAAGGATTTTCTTTTCTTAATTTTTAGATCGTTGTCTTCTGTTCTTTTTGCTTTGGCACTGAACTACTTACACGTTTCTAAATACCTAATTAACTCCATTATTAAGATAAATTCTTTATACTCAAATGGCTTCTTTAAACTCATAATCAGTTGTAATGTGGCCACTATTCTACATATTGGAATATAAAATATTTTATTGTTTGCATAGCACTGATATTAAGATGTTATTATTAGTTATCTAAATTTACATACAAAATGTTTCTAAGTGTACCACTTGAGAGGTTTATGCTATCTGTGAATATTTAAGTATTTGTAATTTTTTCACCACTAAGAGAAAACATGAATTTGCAATAACCAAAATATCTTCTAAAGATAAAAAAATCCATTAATGTTAAATAAATGGATGCTCTACAGTGCCTTTAAAATGAGATATTCTCTGTAATATAATGATTCATATGGTTGTTTTAAAATAAAATCTTTTTTACTTGAAATTTAGGGGAAAACCCTCTGCTTTTAAAATAGTGTTTATGTCTTTTGGTAACATATTCACTAAATATTATTTTTCTCTGAATTATCCATGGTAAAACCTGCTTGAATTTTTACAAGTACTCTTACTTGAAATAGAACTACTGAATAAATACAATAATAGAAAAAATTTGAGCTTTTTTAGTTTTGTAAAAGATAAACTCAGCGGTCTCCCTCCCTTTTGATAAAAGGCTTTTAGTATTACATGCTATTATTTATACCATTTACCATTTTCTTTTAAAGATTGCTTGTCAAATATTCATAAAAAGTAACGTGATCAAATGTATTTCAAAACATGGCACGCAAAACGTTGTATGATGTTATAGTGCAATAGAGGCTAGAAAGTGTCTTTTATTTCCTTTGTAAACACATTTACATCAAAGCAAATACAGTTTAATGCCCAAAGGGAGTTTATTTCCCTTTAAAATAGTGGAAAACTCCCAGGTTATAAGAAAGTATGTCCCAAAAGTTACTGTAATTAGCTCAATGATTCCAAGTAATGAAATAAACCCCCCAAAAGATGAGACTGTATTTTTTCCTCAGTAGCCATCTTAGATACAAAATTGATTGCATTCACTTCTTAACACTTGGTAAAAATACAAACAAATTTGTAATAACTTGATGTTAAAATGCTGATTAAGGCTTATTCATGATAATTATTAAAATAATTTCTGGATAAACTTTGGAGCTTATAGTAAGAAAAATAATATTTTACATAACGATAATTGATATATTGATCATAAATCTAAGGATATGAAGATTACACTTAATTTTAAATGTTTTACCTGCTCGGTCATGTGTATGTAATGTGAGTTGGTAATGCATCTGCTATACTAGATCATGCTACTGAAGAGGTTATAATCCTTATCTTATTTGTCCTATCCAGTAAATTTACATTATTTTCTCACCCCAGGAATTGAATTTCTGTTTAATTAGGTATAAGTTAAACATGTGCTATGTAGTTTCTCCAATTAAAACTGAAATGTACCATTCTAGTTATTATATCAGCACTGCTTACATTCAAATGGTGGCTGCTTCTTGTGTAGCATACCAGGCACAACATCTTTGAAGCCAGGCTAAAAGGGGATATGACAGTACATGACTGCTCTTTCTCCATTTGGAGACATACCAATTCACTGGACACCAGAGCAAACGCCATGTAAGAGAGAGCAACTTACAGCACGACCACTGCTGAGGTGTGCATTTCCATTTTATCCAAACATAATAAGGGCATAAAATATGGCTTTTTTTTTTTTACTAAAAATCAGCTTCTTATGTCCCAGGACACTTAAAATAAAAATACAGTAGGCATTTAACAAAGCAATTTTGAAAATAATGCACAAAATTTCCATTTTGGATCATAGAAAGAATAAATGTCAATGCCTCTAAATTGAAACAATGCTTACAAATGGCAAGGTCACTTCCAGGATCTGGAAAGGAATAGTGGCTGAGTTCACAATGTCTCAACCTAAAGCCAATTCCATTTTCTGAATTTGTCAGTCTATACAGATCTATTTTGTATGAGATCTGACATTGGCAGGAAATTATATTCCAATGAAAATGCATTTCAGTTAAGATTTTTTACTAAACTGAAGCTGTTAAGCCATTTTCTTTTAGCATTGTAAGACAAAATTTAATGTACAAAAATGCGGAAAATAAGTACTTTTCTCTTCTAATGTATGTATTTTGTAGCCATCTCTTCCTACAGTCATTAAAGCAGTTTGAATTATCATATTAAAATACCTTATTAACTGGTATTTTTATAATGGTTCATTTAAGTGGTATACATTTTTCTTAATGGATAAGGCCTATCTGCTGAGCAGACAGACAAAAGTTACATCATCAGTAGAGTAATTTCTTGAATCTTGAAAATATATCTAGAAGACAAAAGAAAAAATTTCTGTCTTATATATCTAAAAAAAGACAGAGGCATATATCTATTATGTATAATTAATATATAATCTAGTATTTAATATATAGTATGTAATTAATGTATAATATATACACCTATAATAATAATGTATAACAATACACCTATATAATGATCAGATACGTCACGGAAATTCCTCAACGCAGGATCTAGGCAGTAAATCTACTATAAAATTGTTTTGAATACAGAGATGGTGATGCATGATTTTATTGTTGCATTTATTGATTTTATTGTGGTAGAGTACAAATCTGCCAGCAATAAAATAGAATATGATGATACCGAAATGTATGAAAAGATATTTCACTTCATGCATAATGAAGAAAGTTGTTGAACCGGTATGTTAGAAATGCATGATTTACAGAAAAATAATGACTTGTTATTTCTTGCTTATTTGGCCTGTATGGCTTAAGTTTAAGAAAAAACCCCGAGCATTTCAAGTATCATCATTCAGGTCAGCTTTAGCAGTAGGCATTACTATTCTTGTGTGAAATATTGTTTGTGGATAGTAAATAGAGAACCTCAGCATTTTATTTCCTGC
Organism: Calonectris borealis; assembly: GCF_964195595.1. Classification (NCBI taxonomy): domain Eukaryota; kingdom Metazoa; phylum Chordata; class Aves; order Procellariiformes; family Procellariidae; genus Calonectris; species Calonectris borealis. The sequence goes on from NC_134312.1 coordinate 104,856,107, forward strand.
ATTTTAAATATTCCAACTCAAATGATAAACCAAAAATGTACAGTCACTGAAACACTTAAAACTGTGATTACATTGCATGTTTGTAATACCTGTTCCTCAAAGAACTCATCTAGCCAGTATACAGTGCCTCCCCCCTGCAACAATTTTCCCTTTTCTCTTGCATCACATCTTTTACATTAGCTTATGCAGCAACATTTCATACAAACGCTTCTGACATTTTGTGCTGAGACATAAGAAAATTGATTAAGCTTCTCTAAGAATGCTACCTTGTTTAGCAGTGGTTCTGCTTTGTTTTGCCAACTGAGAAATGTGAACTCCCCATGCTTTATATGAGTAAAACGGGGAAAAGATTCATGCTGATGATCTGGGAACTGCTAAATCACCAGCCTGCTTCGCCAGCTGACCAGTGAGGAAGTAGAATATGATACAGCTAGGGAATGATTTCTTTTCATCTTCTTCAATGAGAGATGCAATATATAGATATCTATGACAATGACCAAACCAGGAGAAGATGTTTTGATTTTACTGTTTAGAAAACTCTACGATGAATTGGCCATTGTCAAGGGGATAGTTCTTTACTTTTTTGGTTTAATGTTGACTCTATAATGAGATTTCTAAAGTTTCGTAGTGTGTCCTAATGATGAATTCTTGGTGCAGTTAGCCCTGACAATAAAAACAAAGTTTTGCCTATGAAATGTTCTCTCCTCCAACATCTATAGCTTTTTAGTCTAATAAACAAACTTCAATTCCTACCTTTTCATGTGGATTGTTAAGCTCTGAGAAATGGCTGAGTATCTGACACGAAAGTCAATTTTTGCTGAAAGGTTTATATTCTAAAAGAGAAGGTGAAAAAAAAAAAAAGAGTCCAAAGGAAGAACTTTTTGTTCCAATTCCCAAAACACACAAGCTGTCTGTGGTTTCTATTTACAGGGCAGTTATTGCAAATAATTTTCTGTGTGTTGTATCATTTAAACACAGACTACTGAAATCCCCGGAGTTTCAAAAAGGACCTGCGATACATTTCTCCTTCAGGAAACGTTATGGCATGATGACAGCTGTGATACAAAGGTGGCACTACACAGCTGCGTTACCATGAAACAGGAAGCAAAGGGGAATAAATGGAGACAAGAAAAACATAAGTCTCCTTTATACCATTCCCCGTTCCTCCCCCACCTCCCAGAGGGTGCACCCATACCTTCCTGCGCACTCCCGGAGAAGCAGTCCCCTGACTTGCTTCTGGCATCCTCAACCTCTTCCATGTTGCCCTGGAGGAGTCAGCACAGAGCAGTGCTTTAAACAAACATCCCCTACACAGCTCCACAGTTCTTTTTGTCTTCCAAGCAAGCTGTCATTTAACTTCTGTCACACAGTCATTAGTTGTATTAAATCTGTATTCTTAGTTTCTGCATTTAAATTATCAAGGCACTTTTGTGTATCTGGATTTATATATGCTCAGAAGTGGAAGTTAAGTGTTTTGGGCTTTAACCTATAAGGTGGCGCAAGCTCCTACTCTTTTCTTTCTGCGCGAGATGTGAAGACAGTATTTCAGAAATATCTGAGTTTAGGGAATCAAATGCCCAGCTGAGACAGACTGCTGTCTTACACTCAAGCACCACGAGAATCAACAGTATTGCATTTCCTGCATGAGATTCCCCCGAGGGATTGAATCCTGTAGGTGTACTCGGAGCATGTAAAACATACCACGACAAGGGCACAGCTCTCACAAAACAGCATGGCAGCTGTCATGTTTGTTGAAAAACATGGCTAGAAGAGTACGTGATACTTGTTTCCGACCCTTTCCCTTCATCCTTAATACCAGTGGGATGCCTGGATGCTTTTCCATTTTTTTCCTGAATGTTTGCCTGCTTAAATCTCTTATCATAGACTGTGCTAATCACTAGGTTACTGACAAGCGTCACACGTGGGAATATGCTTTCACAGCCCTTCCTTGAAACTGCTTCACTTTCCAGAAAATAATTTAAAGATTTGGAGATAAATCAACAGAAAAAAGGAAAGAAAGAGTGGGTAAGGAGCACTGGGATGGGGGTGGGGAGAGAAGGGTTGTTCTTGGAGCAGGGACTGATTTTTGGGGCAGGCTCTGAGAACAACCGCTGGCTTAAGCATTGTGGGTGAGGAGAGCAGGAAAACACCATCCTGCTCTACACTCCAGAGCACTACAGAGCCAAAAGCACATTATTGTAGTTCTTGGGCAATTATAAAATTGAAACCATAAGAATCATTGGACATAATGTCTCTTTGGATACAGGCAGGAGTTAGTCAGTGATCTTGATAACTGATATAGAGATAGCAGCTGCAAATTGCGATTATATGTATTAATCCTCCTAAATCTTGTTACAAAACTAATCCCTAAATCTAAGCCCTAATTGTTTTCTATGTGGATAGACATGCAAGACTTGATTCACTAAAGTACTTTTACCAAAGATTTTGGTATAAAGTGGGTTTTTTTATTCGGTATAGAAAGGTGCCAAAAAAGACATTGTAGTATGACAGAATAGTTATATTTCATTTCTAGTGCGCACACATTATTTTACATTTCTAATGATTCCCCTAATATATGAAATGCATAATTTGCTACTACGTATCAAAAGTACTGAAGAATGAGTATTGTGAATTTTAGGTAAGCAAAAAGCACACAAATAACCATTGTTTCAAAAATCAGATCCACCTTACAACCACACTTCCTATTTTCTCAGACCCCTTAGAAGCATTCTACATACAGACTTGTTGATTTTTTTTCACAATGTTTTTTTCCTTTTATAGGAAAATACCATTTAATGAATGCAAAGCTTATTTTGTGGAAAAATATTGGTTCTGATGAAAAGGGAATTGTGAGGGTTTCTCACATTCAAGATGGAATTTCTACTTAGAACAGGAGAAAAGCAGAGGCAGACATATTGCAGAACTCAGCAAACTGAGTTTGGGATAGTGACTTAGTCCTTGAAAGTTCATGTGGACATTATACTGCCCAGGCTAAGAGGTTTTCTAGAACAGAACTAGCTGAATTCTTTTTCTATGGCCTGTACAACTTTGTAAGTAAATATTGATTGATCTGGAATAATTGCAAATCATAACTAGCATGCACTATTATAAGATTTGGCAAAAAAAAGACAAATTCTTCATTCTGATTCAAAACTGGAACTGAACCTCAATTTCAGGTGAACTGAACCTACATTTCGGGTGGATTTCATAGCACGCATAAGGTTGCTGAGAACATTTTTTTCCCCTCTCCTAATTCACCGTTTTGGGTTGGAATCTTTAAGCCAAAAATTTAATTTTTTTTTTTTGGTAGTTTCAATGCTAGTATTTTTATGAAGGTTAGGCATTGACTTTGTTCCCATTGAGTCAGGAAAATGGACTGAAGAAAGGTCTTCCACCTCACCGATAAATATTTTATACTTCTTGGTGACTGTAGAGTAGGCAATAGACCTCTCCATCCCCTCAAAATTTAAGAAAAAGTGTTAGAAGTTTCAAATATTTATGTTACAGAAAAAAAATCAGAAGTCTTAAGTAAGTTAATAGAATGGGAGAGCTATTGCTCTCCTGCTTCTCTGCCTCTATTTTTTTTCCCTCTCCTTATATACACATATTTGAGATATATTCTGTTTTCTGATGTTACAATTCTAGAGATACTTGCTATACTTCAATTAGGAAATGACAGCTAGTGAGTTAACTTTTTTAGCTCAGCATATGTGGGTATGTACAACTCATGCATAAACATAAACCAAACTACCCTTGTGGAAAAAAGGCTAATACCTTTTTTAGAGCATAAGTGAAAAACAGCAACCAATGAAAACTGAAGACTGCATGATCCTAACTGCAGAGAGAATGACTTATTTGTTCATGCCACCCAAGAAGGCAGAAAGCTGAGGAGTGGGTATGCGAGGAACAAAAGATAACTTTACAGTACATCAGCTCTGAGAGTTTAATGCACTTGTATCAAAGCATGAGCGCGTGGAGGCGTATGCAGTGACAGGCAGAGAGGTGTGTCTGTTATGCAAGTGGAATGAAGCCAAGCACAGAAGCTAGGGATTTTTTTTTTCACGACTGACTTCAAATCTCAGTTTACGTGCACTCTTATAAAAGTGAATTTTCCATTCAGCTAACAGCTACTGCTTATGCAGTAACAGGAATACACACTAAACCAATGTAAATGATCTTAGTATTTAGTAATTATATTCTTTTTGACCTTGTAAAGGGTGCTTTTGCCTCGCTCACCTTCATCCTGACTTCTGCAGCAAGGATCGCTTTCCTGCCTTGTCGTCTTGATTGGATTAGTTGTGAGAACCTTCACATCTGTCCACTAGATCCCCCTTTTTAACATGTCAGATACTGTGTTTTAATTCTACAACTCTTTAAGACTCTTTCTTCTCTTCCTGTAAACTTGTTTTCCAGTTCTGAGAAATCACTTTTGGCCCCCAACTGGTAAATGATACTAGTTGCCCTTGCTTCCTTGCTAAGCCTCCAAACAAATACTTTCCTAGCATTTGTCATGATGCCCCTCAAATGAGGCAGACTATCTTCATAAACATCAGCAAACTCCGCAAAAGTCTCCTTTGCCATGCTGTCTACAAAAAGCTTGACATATGTCTGCTAAGATCATTGTGAGTAGCCTTTTAAATGTGTGATTCACTCAACTTCATTTTACCGCCGAAAGGATTTACTGGAAACCTGTGTTGTGGTTGGCTTTGGCTTTGATTAGACATCACCTGCCTTCTCTGGTCTTTTTCACTGTAGCTTTGACACATTGTTGCTTTTCTTTGACTGTTTAGATTGTGTGAGCAGACCGTCTTCCCATTTTTGTTGCTTATTAGAAAAAAGGATTAAACCAAACAATCAAACATCAGCTTGTTATACTTATCTTTGCAACATGCAAAAAGTCTGTTTTTGTCAGTAGTAATGAAAAGTATTCAGCACTTCAAGGTCAAATGTTGCAAGAAAAATGTCAAAGACATTTGAAAATGCCGCAATTGGTTAGGTTTCTCAAAGAAAAGATTGCGAAGGAGAGAATAAGCCTGCCTGCCTACTAAATGGAAGGAGAAGTAGGCCAACTGGAATTAGGTGCAATAGGAACATAGTAAAAATACAAAAATCTTAGACAATATATTGTTGTTAAATAGATCAAAACCCAGGATAAAACCAGCGGCTGTTCTGAGAATGATGAGTTGGAATATCATCCACAAATGACGTACAGAGGAGAAAGTAGTAGTGCCTACAACTGTAATGCCTACAGCAGCAGCTACTTCTCAATTCCTTTCCTCTGCACCCCACTAGCGTCGACAGCAGGAGTAACACCTTCCAGGAACTTTGCATCATCCAATGAAGAAATTATTTAACTTATAGACTTCTGTGTTTGGGATTCCATTGGTAACTGACAAATCATCGCAAAGAGTGAATAGTATGGATAGTTTTCTCCTGTGTGGTTAAAAACAGTCATCTTAGGTTATGTGAAAGTCTTTCAATCATAAGTTCAATCAGTCATAGTTGAGGTCATAGCGCTAGTTCTACAATTACAGTACAGGCAGACCAAGAAATCAAAAGTAAATGGAAAATGAACCCTATAGAGCAGGTGTATTAGGAGCATTATTAAAAGGGAAAAATAGAGGTAGGAGAAAGGAAGAAATAAGTTTTTCATGAACTTTATTGTTTTCAAGTTTCTTGTGGTGTGCATAACTAGAGACCCATTTCAGCCCTGGAAAAAAAAAAACAAACCAAACAACAACTATTTAGGCAATTTTATTTTTTATCTGGTTCCACAATGAAATACAAAGGGACATTGAGTAGCTTGGCTCCTATGGAGGCTGCATGAAGACTTAGACACCAAAATGTGACTCTCAGATTATGTTTGCAGTAGAGAAAACCAGTCAATGAGCTAGTCAATGGCAATCACTGAAAAAAAAAGTCACTTAAATTTCCCCCTCTTCAAGACTCCTTCCTCTACAGGCTTATGTCCCAAATCCCCTTCTGGAAGGCAAAACTGAAATCCTTTCATTTACAAATGGAACTGGATTTGTTCCTTTAAGAGGAGGAAAAGATGGTTCATTCTCTACTGGAGAGAAAGCACTAGCCAAGTGATAAAGTATTTGGGAGCTCAATAGAGGACATATAGTTTCCATCCTTCCTACCTTTTAAATCTTTCACTTAAAACCAAACACCACAGGATTCAAGGAGTTGAACAGGGAGCACAAAAGAAGAAAGGCTCTTCATGTTGGTAATAAAGACAGTTGTTTGAGTGGAAAAGATCAGCTCCAGAGGCTTTATTAAAATCTGATTATTCATTTTACCCAGTACCTCTAAAATAAATCCCAAATAGAAGAAAGTCTAATGAGAGATCTATAACAGGCTATGAATTGACCTGATTGTTTAGTTTGGTCAAGACTCTACAAAACTTTAGGTCTTTGAGGAACTAAAAAATCAAGTTGAGGTGCCTAGCTGAATCTGCTTGTCTCAAAGCATAGATAACAACCATATAGATATGTATGGGTAGTGAATTTTGGGTTTTGAGAGATGGAGTTTCATTGTGTTCATAATGTTTTAACCAACCAAAGTAGATTATAAAAACTTCTAATCTCTTTTAAAACTACAGCTTTTTTATTATCATACGGCTTTGGTTGGTAGTGTTTATTTACTCTGTAAGAATGACATTAGAAAAGTGACTAAAGCCCACTTCATGTGAAACCACCCTATTTTAAGTTCCTCCTCCATCAACTTGTTTTGGTAAATAACACATTGGAAACCTCTTCTGTGCTAAGACATCTAATTCAAATATTAAACTTTTGAATGTTCGAAGACATCTTATAGAATATTAAAAATCATAATCTCTTTGTTCAATTCATGACATATTTTAGCAATCCCAGCTCTGACTAACTGTTTAGGGATCCTAAAGATGACAATTCTCTGTCTTTTTCCAACAAGATAAAAATCTTGTTTGAGTAACATAACAATGGTAAATTTAGAGTAACTTCTTCAAATTTGTTCATCTTTTGAAGTTTCTTCCTTATATGTTGCACCTGGGAAAAAAGTAAAAAAATATTGCAACTATGAGCTTGTTTATTTTTTTTACTAAATATTTTAATTGGTCTTTTAAGAAAAAAATCACATGACCCTGAAAACCTTGACTCATGTGTAATATTAGACCAAAAGAGCTACAAAAACTCTACTGTGAGAAAACCTCTTTAACGTCTTAAAACATCACAAGAGCCTATCCACCTGTTTTTTCCACAAGCCAACAGATTTTATATATTATATACTTGATATATATGTATAATATATTTATTTTTGTGTATAATATAAAACATATAAGTATAGATCATATATTATATACTTTATATATAATTCATACAAAATATATAAATGTATACAAATATGTACTTTAACTTCATATAAACAACTCTAATCTCAGATGTATAAACTGTAAAAGAAATAGTTCGTGATAGTCTGGCAAAAATAAGAAGAGGAAAAAAAAAAGGCAGTGGGATAGGGAGGAAGCTGAGACATGACATTCTTTATCTTAGGAGTATGAGGTTCCCTTTGTTCTGAGGTTAATTTTTCACACCTGTGTGCAATTCATTCAGGTTAATCCAGAACATGTGATGCTTCAATTTGTAACAAACTCAGAGATGATAACTTGCAGCTGTTCTTTTAGATATGCAGTAACATAAAAAGTAGAGATCTTTGAAATGTGAAGAACTTGAATGTTTCTTGATTTTAAACTGGTAGGTGTTCAGAACTGTTATCTAATCATTAATTTGGATGACTATGCCTTACTAGTACATGAATATGATGAAAAAGATGATCTTTTCCTTCTAATCAGAGGTAGAGCTGTTTTATCTGTAGTACTTAAATAGGTTTTTTTTCAGTGACTACTTCTGTGATTATTTCAAGGTTTATGGAGAGAATTAGAAATTAGAATTTGCCTTTTTTTTCCTTTTTCCAGTTCAAGTAATAAATGGCATTTTCACTTTTTCTAAATTTCAAGTTTTATGTAACACTTCCTCAAACTTATCTGTTTATTTTTGTTGCTAACTGAAGTCTTCTCACTTCTCGAAGTTTTTATCCCTCCAAAGCCTGACGGTCAGAAAAGAGCTCATAGGGGTTTTTCCCCCTCTTTTCTTATTTTTGGGTGGTAAAAGTGGTTTTCTATTCTTAATGAACAAATGTGTTAAAAGTCCTGTCAACTTTTCTAACGGATGTGAAAATCTGATTGATTCCTGGCATGGATGTATTTTTCCCTGGTGAGGGGTTCTAATTTACTAATTTTTTTCTCCCTTCCTTGGAGGGCAAGCTGATATAAGAGAGAAAAGGAGAAGAAAACCTACCACAAATTAAGAAATGTGTAAATATATACTATCTTTCACTTGAGTATTAAAAAAAAAATGCAAATAGACTAATTGCTGACATTGTCAATGTAAGCTAAGCGTTTATAAACTCATTGATTTTGGTATGGTGCCAAAGTAGAGAAAAAGACTTTTTGTAAGGTTAATTGTTGGGTAACAGGTTCAGCTGGTCTCAGTATAGGCTCTGTGCTGAGAAATGTAGAATATTGTAAAGATCTTTATAATTGTGCAAATTAAAAAACAGTACTATGAAATATCTGGCAATATTTTAAACCCACTTTAAAAGAAAGTGTAACGAAGGGTCTAAAATTTCTAAGTATCTGAGAAAGGGATTGTTTTACAGCTCTTCAAACTGAGGAAAAAAGCAATTGTCCAGAAAGACTTTTGAGAAGCCAGCAAGGGATTTTCTATGGATAGGACAGATCTATTTAAAGAAGCGTCTACTTGAAATTCTTATGAAATATTACAAGCCAGAATTAAGTTTTCCTACATAGCCAAAATTTGGTTTTCTGATTCGTATTAACTTTGGATACAGTTTTTCAGTGGTAACCTCCAGAATCCCCTTCACTCTGCAAAATCCTCAGTTCAGTTAGTGAGCTGGCTGGGCAGCCTTGACTAAATTTTACTTTTTGTTCTCATGGTTTAGCCTGTGGTGCTATGCAGCAGACATTATGCAAATACTGTTTTGGTTAAAATGGTCCGTGTTTAAATAAAAACAAAGCAAAAAAGCCAAGCTTTACAATTTGGGCAATAATAACTGTTTTGTTACTGTGTTTGGTTGCATTTTGCCGTATTCGGAAAGGAGCAGATCTTTGGAGAGACATAAACTTCCTGCAGGATTCCAAAGCAAAGAATGGTTTCTCCTTTGTTGCTGTGGTGGAACTGACTAAAGTTAGGATGTTTCTTTCCTACCTTCTGAGCATCATTGGCACATCATGGAGACCAGGAAAGAGGGTACCTCCCTCCCCTCACTGTGAAGTTACGTATTTTGGCTTGCCAGCACTGTAAGGGGGGGAAAAACCCACGACGGTTGCTACTTGTCTCTCTTCTTCTCTACAGTCCTTTACTGGCTCCAACTGTCTTCAGACTCTCTTCTCAGCCAGTTTATATTGAAAACCTAGAAAAAAGTCTGTGAATACTAAAAGCAAACACTTGATTTCAAGTAGCACAGAGCAACGATGCCAGATTTGTTGGGGAGTTTCACCTAATGACTATACTATATACATTTCAGGAGTTTTACTTCAAACCAGCTCTAGTCAGGATTGTGGACTGAGCGTCCATTAGCATTTGAGCATACTTGATGTATTGCTGGAGCACATCTTCAGATTTGTTTTTGTCTGAAAGGAACCCAGTTTGTTCACTCCACGGAGTGACACAAGACACAGTGCATGGGTGGTTGGGAGGTATGCTTCAGAAATACTCTCTTGTTCTGGTAAAATGTTTAAGTGGATGGACTCAGTGCAAACCACAGTCTTCCTTTCTATTGCTTCAAACTATAGGGTCTATCTCTCCAGTATGGAAACGCTTTAATTTCCCACTGAATTTATGGGGAAAACGAGGAGACAGTGAATTATTTCACACAAGCCAAAGGACTTGGTTTCTTTTAAGAGAAACTGCCAAACTCTTTTTAATTACATTTTCTAAAAATCCACAGTCTGAAGCTGACACTAGCATAAGAAATTTCAGTCCATATGGTTTAGTTTTGTGAAATTAATGACAGATGAATTGGTGTAATACTGGAATGTTGAGCTGTCTTACAGATACTTGTCGGTATCTCTGCTGGCTAAAATACCAGGGGAAGGTGATATTAAAACTGCTATTCCTAAAGAGAAGCTTGAAAAAATATTGTGTTAATGAACTAAACTTGGAGTCCTGAGCTTAAGTTTCAGCTCTTCCAGCACTTGCTGTGTAATTCCATTTTGTGACCTTTGATGTACTTACCTGATGCATGTAGACAGACCTCGGGTGGTGCTTGTACTGTAGTCGCAGCTAGAAATGTCAATATTCATAAGAAATTAAATGCCATGATATGAATGTTTTGGCCTCTGCTAGCTCGGTGATATCTTCAGTGAACTTGATTTCAAGCTCATATTCATGGCATATATGTCTTCATGTTGCTTGTCTAATTTGTGGAAAATGTCAATTTTTGGTGACGGGTGGTCTTTCACTGGTGGTCTTTCACTGGTGTGCATATGCAGAGTCCATACAATGTGGTCCATACTGAGGTTGCTTCAGGTATGATTAAGCACAAAATAGTAAGTAACAAGACCTATCAGAAATCATAAGCTTTATTGTTCATACTTCAAAATAAAGTAGCCTTAGTTCTAGCAATGTCAGTGTACAAAGTTTTCAAAAGCACAAACGACCTTGTACAGGACCAGAGATGGCAATATCAGGAAAAAGAACTGAACAAGTTTTGGAGATAAAACTAATTCCTCAGGCCACCTGGACTGAGTACAATAACGGGTTAGGGGGGACAGTACTGCTACAATTGAGACTTTATGGTTCTGTAAATAAAATGGATCTCATCCAGCAGACCAACACATCCTTCACAAATACTACATGCATGAAACATTTAGGAAAAAGGTTCTAAAAAAAGTAAAAATGTAGCGACTTACAATGATGTGCCTCCTGGCAGTGTGAATTTCTTTATACTGCAGTACAATAGAAAATGGACTGGCTGGCTATCAAGCATGTGAAGCATTTAGCACTTCCACTGAAAAACAAAGAGGTTGTATCTGTATGGGAACAAGAACTTAAAAGTAAAGGTATTTGCTAATTAAGCCTGCGTCCATTTTGAAATGCTGATTAGTACAATTAATCTGCCTCTGTGCTTGGAGGCTATGGGGAATTGTTGTTTTGATGGCAAAAGCTCTAACAATAGAAAAATAAAAGTACCAAAGGCCTTGCAGCATACATATCGGTGGGAAGTGAAAATGTTTTAATAAACAGCAAAGTGTTTTGTCTTTGAAATATATACATCTATTCATTATTTACATGAATATATAAATGCAGATACTCCAAAAATGCAAATGAGTAAATGTATCTTCTATGCGGGGATTTCAGTGCTTCACTATAGTTTAAAAATAAAACATGAATGTGAGCAACAGAGTATTATTTATGTGTATATTTGAGCAATGCATATTTTTGAGCAATGCCTAGAGATATCTTGCTATAAATCAAGACACACCCCCATTCCTTCAAAGGAAGCAAACCAGTTCAGCTCTGTCAGCCATAACACCCTTTGCCTAAGTTATGCCAAACGCTTGATCTAACTCGGCACACGTGCAGCAGCAGCAGTTGTGGTACTTTACATATAAACTATCAGGGAAGAAAGCAGGAGAATTCTTGTGTCAGAAAAAGAATGCTTTCTTTCTCTTCCTCTCCTAAAACACGGTTGACCACAAACCATTTCTTCTAATAAATAAAATGGACCTTGATGTAAGGAATCTAAACCAAAGATTGCTCATGTCTATGGTACTTAACATTATTCAAAATAGTTTAAGGAAATCTTACTCGTCATTGATATTATAGCGCAGCTTTTTTCTTCAAGGTATCATTTTCTGTGAGCCCTGTCAATATCACTCTAGAAAGATTAAAGGTAGGCCGTTCTGAATCCAGCTTTAAAATGCGAAGGCAGAACCCTCTTTAAGCAAAGTTATATTTTTTTTTTCTTCAGCAGTGTTTCCAATGGATTTTTTCTGCACTTAATTTTTGCCTAAATGTACACTTACTCTTCAGAAGCATGGCGAGACAAAAAGAGATGCAAATGTATTATGGTTTTTTTTGTATTGTCAGGAAAGGATAACAGACACACAAAGCCCATCTTTGACACTCAAGTTTTGTGTTCAAGGTTATTGTTTCTTTAGTGTAACTCTGAAACTAAACAAGGGAACAGACTATGAATTCTGAACACGATTAGTTTACATTTTACACTCCATTTATCAAAATATTTTTTCTTGTACAAAATTCACCATTTGTACCAAGTACTTTGTAAACCATATCTCTTAGCCAATATATGATTGTTTACTACAGAAGATATTTGTCTTACAATTAGAGTTTTTAGAAGCTATTGCCATTGCTCTCTTTTGCAAGAAGAAAAACATAAATCTGTTTTAATGTTACTGCACATCCTGGGTATGCCCACAACATTATAGAACAACGAGGACGATTTGCTACATATGCACGCTTTCCAATTTCAAACACTTGTATGTGTTACTCATGTAAAATATTTGATTCCTTTAATCTAATCAGAGACTTAATACCATGACACTCATATCTTAGTAGTTGTAGGCCTTCCTTGGTAGTCTGACTGTCCTGCTTAATGTACTGTAGCAAAATTTTGACTTGTAATTGTTAGTCTCTATTTTACACTTCATGACTCTGTAAAGAATTTGGAAAATGTCAGTTTTGAAAAGCTAGGGATTGGCACAGACTTCTCATAATTTCTTGCTTGACTTTTAATGAAACTGGAACTGAGAGGGTAAATGTCTTCCCTTTCTTAATCACTCACATGTACCTAGAGCCAACAGTAAGCTAGTGTAATGGAAGAGGTGAGATATTCTGAGTAAAGGGTGAAGTCTGGAAGTAATTAGGTCTTTAAAAAATGGTTTAAAAATAAAAAAATGCATATTGCAAGACTTGCAACTTATCAGACTTTGCTTCTTTGCTCATCTTTATTGGCTTAAGACTCAAACTGAGGAAGAGCTAGTGCTCAAATTAGAAGATGTGGCCTACGCTCGTATAATTTAAAACAGTTTTGTTTGATTAATTAGTACAAGTTTGTTCAACGTATTAATACTGTGGACAAACTCAAAGGAATTAGAGACTATGGCCCATTTTTCCCTTACAATTGGAGTGACATGACTTCTCTATGTCACCAGTTGCAACTGTTATATGGAAGACTAATAGATGGGTTTACAATGGGTTTTAAACATGACAAATCTAATGACTTCAAGGAAGCTAGGAATTTTTACAACCTAAGAATCGGCGCTGGTAGGAGGAAATATTGAGCTGTTAGCTAACTCTTAAATCAGGCCAGTGGATGTGGAGAGGCATGTGATAGGTTCTGTATAGAATCAATGGATTTCTGGAACTGATTTATGGCCTTTAAACATTAGAGCTTTACTGGATTTTACTTTCCTTCTTTCTTTTCCTCTCTCTTCTTCTCCCTTCCTTTTATTTTGTCAAGTATTTAATGTATCAGCATCATTCACAAATACAGTGTGAAGAATGAATGAGGATCTTTCCCTCCCCCTGAATATTTTTCATGTGAAAGTTAGGCTTTTGATTTTCTATTTTTTCTTCCAAGTTTATCTACAAAAGTGTTTGGAAAATGGGTGAACTTCTGTAAAAGTCTGAAATAATTTCACTTTAGAGAATAACATACATTCAACATAGAAGAGGCTATATTGCTAAAAACCACCTAATGCCCTTTATCCTTATCTGTTATGCATTTTAGCTTAGCACATTTAATGGATTTATCCCAACTTTCGTGAATATAGAGAAAGTCCCTGAATACAGATGTCCCAGTATTGCAAATTAATACTCATTAAAATGTCATAGAGGTTTGTTTGAACCAATTCTGGACAAGGTTCTGGGTTGCCAGATGTAGATACAGTCCTAAAACAGTTATGAAGGCTTTTCCCAAGGCTGTGTCAAACTCATTCAAGATTATCTTGGACAGATAACTTGTCAAATAATACTGAGCTTGGGTTTGTTTCTGAGTTCATGATTTAGCTGCATGTTTTAGATTTCATAGATACCATAGATGTCTCCTCAATTTTTTTTTTCTATTCTGCTAGTCCACCTAATCCTTTCTTTTCAGTTTCTTTTGAGGCAGAAATATTTACATATTTATAAACTGGAAAGGAACAAAAAAAATCACCACTATTTATGCATGATACTCTTGGCCCTAGTTTCCAGATTTGGAGATGATATGCATTGGTAAGACTATGACATATGTTCTGTACATGAAATTCAATGTCTGCCATGTCCCAATCCTAATTTTCATAAACCTTCATATGTTACTGAGCTCTGTAAGTCCTTTACTTATTGAAAACTAAGTTAATAGTGAATGCCCTTTTTTCTGATTAACACTCTTTTACCAGGTCTAAACTTTGACCTGGCATGTTTAATAGAGACTTGTTGAGGATTGGTGGTTTCCTGACAGTAGCCGATACTTGTTCTCCTGATTACTACTTTTGACGTGCATTTGAGTAGCCAGTCCCCCTGGTAGATGGGCTGCGACAGTTTATAGGCTGTCCTTGTTCTACCTGGCTACTGTCATCAGCTCAGCCTCTATGAGAAATATGTTTTATTATTGCAGATCAGACTCATTCAAAGCGAAACAAAATGGTAAGAATCAATACTAGCACTATTAAAAAGTAACCAAGTTATCATTCCCTAACAGTTATCAGACAGCTTGTGCAAGACAGCATATTTTATGCATTATTTAGAACAGAGAATTCTATTGGCAATTTAGAATTGCCATCAGTCTTCTATGCCATTTGTTGGATACTGTTGCCATTTTTAAGAGTGCTTGTTATATAATAATCTAGACCGGGTTGCAAATTCACCTACCTTTTTGTGTAGGTGTGGATTTTCTTCCAAAGTGATTTTTTCCAAGTACTTAATATGCTCTTTTTTATCAAACGACTGAGCTTGCTGAATGCTTATAATACCTTTTCTTTTCCTTCCCTTATTGTTACCCTGCACGTACATTTTTTTTTCGGATATCAGATAAAGGTCAAATTGGGTAACGTTACTCCAGTAGATGTTCAAGGTTCCAAAGGCTCAAGTGCAACCATGGATTAGAAACATGATATTATAATGTTAGTTATACATTATAAACAGAGGCAAAGTTGGCACTTCTTTTCATGTTGTACAGGACAAATGAAACTCCCTTCATTTCCTCATAGCTGTGCTTCTAAGATTTCTCTCATTTCTCTAATTTTTATAGACATCATTATAAACCTAGAAATGTCAAACACATCAGAGGTTTTTTTAAGTGTCTACATCATTTAAGAACTCAAACTCTGTTCTGAACGTCCTGGAGCATGTGCTAACATACACAAATTATAAAGCAATTATAAATAAATATAGAATAGTTTTCTTGGATTCCGAAGGAATTTAATAAATACCAGCCTACCAGCTTTGCTGAATCAGGGCTGTTTGTTTTAGGTTCTTTTTATTATCTCTCCTCCAAAATAAAGCCCAAGCCTATTGTACTTACCCTTTCTTCACCTCAATTATGAAAAATTTTAGTGTTGAAATATTATTCTTCTTTAATTCAGGGCTTTGTATTTGAGGGAAAAAATACGCAACAGAAGATGTAAACTGATAGTATGAAAATGTTCTCAAGAAATGAGAGGAGAAAAGACCACGCTATTTCTTTCTTTTCACAACTTTTGTTTTTCTTCCTCATCCAGGACTTCCATATTCTCTTTATCCCCTCTTCCTACATCTTGTTTACTCGTTGTGGATAAAACCTCTTTAGCTTCCTTTCAACAAAATAAGAGGTTCCTGGAGTGTGTGGAAGAGAACTTCCTGACGCAGCTGGTAAGTGAACCTACCAGGGGAGGTGCCTCGCTTGACCTGCTGTTCACAAGCAGAGAAGGACTGGTGGGAGATGTGGTGGTCGGAGGCCGTCTTGGGCTTAGCGACCATGAAATGATAGAATTCTCAATACTTGGTGAAGTAAGGAGGGAGGCCAGCAAAACTGCTACCATGGACTTCCGGAGGGCAGACTTTGGCCTGCTCAGGACACTGGTCGAGAGGGTCCCTTGGGAGACAGTCCTGAAGGGCAAAGGGGTCCAGGAAGGCTGGACGTTCTTCAGGAAGGAAGTCTTAAAGGTGCAGGAGCAGGCTGTCCCCATATGCCATAAGAAGAATGGGCGGGGAAGACGACCGACCTTGTTGAACGGGGAGCTCTGGCTGGGACTCAGGAAAAAAAGGAGAGTTTATCACTTGTGGAAGAAGGGGCAGGCAACTCAAGAAAAAGACAGGGATGTCATTAGGTTGTGCAGAGAGGAAATTAGAAAGGCAAAAGCCCAGCTAGAACTCAATCTGGCCACTGTCGTGAGACACAACAAAAAATGTTTTTACAAATATATTAACGACAAAAAGAGAGCCAAGGAGAATCTCCATCCTTTATTGGATGTGGGGGGGAACATTGTCACCGAGGACGAGGGTAAAGCTGAGGTAATTAATGCCTTCTTTGCCTCAGTCTTTAATAGTCAGAGCAGTTATCCTCAGGGTACTCAGCCCCCTGAGCTGGAAGACAAGGACGGCGAGCAGGATAAACCCCCCATAATCCAAGAGGAAGCAGTTAACGACCTGCTATGCCACCTCGATGCTCATAAGTCTATGAGGCTGGATGGAATCCACCCGAGGGTACTGAGGGAGCTGGCAGAGGAGCTTACCAAGCCACTCTCCATCATTTACCAGCAGTCCTGGTTAACGGGGGAGGTCCCGGACAACTGGAGGCTTGCCAACATGACGCCCATCTACAAGAAGGGCTGGAAGGAGGATCCGGGGAACTACAGGCCTCTCAGCCTGACCTCGGTGCCAGGGAAGATTATGGAGTGGTTCGTTTCGAGGGCGCTCACAAGGCATGTGTGGGACAACCAGGGGGATCAGGCCCAGCCAGCTCGGGTTCATGGAAGGCAGGTCCTACTTGACCAACCTGATCTCCTTCTATGACCAGGTGACCCGCCTAGTGGATGAGGGAAAGGCAGTGGATGTGGTCTACCTGGACTTCAGTAAAGCCTTTGACACTGTCTCCCACAGCATTCTCCTAGAGAAGCTGGCGGCTCACGGCTGAGACAGGTGTACTCTTCGCTGGTTAAAAAACTGGCTGGACGGCTGGGCCCAGAGAGTTGTGGTGAACGGAGTTAAATCCAGTTGGTGGCCGGTCACGAGTGGTGTTCCCCAGGGCTCAGTGCTGGGGCCGGTCCTGTTCAATATCTTTATCAATGATCTGGATGAGGGGATCGAGTGCTCCCTCAGTAAGTTTGCAGACGACACCAAGTTGGCCGGGAGCGTTGACCTGCTCGAGGGTAGGAAGGCTCTGCAGAGGGACCTGGACAGGCTGGATCGATGGGCCGAGGCCAACTGTGTGAGGTTCAACAAGGCCAAGTGCCGGGTCCTGCACTTCGGCCACAACAACCCCATGCAATGCCCAGGCTTGGGGAAGAGTGGCTGGAAAGCTGCCTGTTGGAAAAAGACCTGGGGGTGCTGGTTGACAGCCGGCTGAACATGAGCCGGCATTGTGCCCAGGTGGCCAAGAAGGCCAACGGCATCTTGGCCTGTATCAGAAACAGTGTGGCCAGCAGGAGTAGGGAGGTGATCGTGCCCCTGTACTCGGCACTGGCGAGGCCGCACCTCGAATACTGTGTTCAGTTTTGGGCCCCTCACTACAAGAAGGACATGGAGGTGCTGGAGCGTGTCCAGAGGAGGGCAACGAAGCTGGTGAGGGCCTGGAGCACAAGTCTTATGAGGAGCGGCTGAGGGAACTGGGACTGTTTAGCCTGGAGAAGAGGAGGTCAGGGGAGACCTCATCGTGCTCTACAACCTGAAAGGAGGTTGTAGTGAGGTGGGTGTTGGTCTCTTCTCCCAAGTAACTAGCGATAGGACGAGACGAAATGGCCTCAAGTTGCGCCAAGGGAGGTTTAGATTGGACATTAGGAAAAATTTCTTTACTGAAAGAGTGATCAGGCCTTGGAACAGGCTGCCCAGGGAAGTGGTGGAGTCACCATCCCTGGAGGTATTTAAAAGATGTGTAGATGAGGTGCTTAGGGACATGGTTTAGTGGGCATGGTGGTGTTGGGTTGATGGTTGGACTCGATGATCTTAGAGGTCTTTTCCAACCTTAATGATTCTATGATTCTATTCACTTCTATCTTTTCTATAGCCCAGTTCTGTATTATTGAACTTTGTTCTTACCCACTTCCTTTTCTTTTTCTCCTCTCAGTGTAGCATCCACTGACCCCTATAATCCAAAGCTCACTCTGGATTTTTCCTGTGTTAGTTTAGATTCTCTTCTGTTACCATTTTTTCTTACTGACCAGTGGGATACCTCACATTTTCTCAAGAGGACTCAGCCACCACAAAATTACAGTTGGAGTTTTCTGAAAACGTTAAAAGAAATTATATAGACAGCAGTAGAAGCTCCTCTTATTTCATGTGAGAAAGGTATAAATACTTTCCAGACACACCTGCACAGCTGAACACTGGATCCCTGTTTTTCTAAGAGAGTTTCTGAATTAATGGTTTCTGAGGTAAACATTCTCACTTAGCTAAATACTATATGTTCTGCAGGTAGATGACAGCCTTGAGGTAACAATGGAAGCGATCAATAACTGTTAAATCAGTATTCAGCAAACTTTTGTCTTCAGGCCTTTATTCCCCACTTTTATTTCCTACCCACACAAAACCTTTTGTCTCTCATAGCACAAGTCCAGCTGCCAGTTTTTCATTATTACAGAAATCCTCAATCCTCTGAAGACAGTGGTTTTGCTTCATTCTCTGTTCATGACTATGACCTTCTCTAAGACTTTTTCATCTATTTCGTGCCCTTACCGTGGATATGGATGAAAATCTAGTCTGTTTCTATTAGCAGGATGAATGGAATTGTTCTTCAGTTGTACCCAGGCACTTCTATATTAGATCAAATTGCTTCATGGTTAGCCAGAACGTCTTTCAATTTTTTTTCCTCCCTCTATTACCCAGGATTACTGATAGCTCAAATACTGACAGAAGTTCTACTGAAGCTGCTAATTTTTTTTCCTAAAGTTATTGCTTGTTGATACCTAGGTTAATGAATAATACATTAATTTTTTTTTTAGGTGAAATTGTGGCATTTGATTTAAAAAATGTCAGCATGGATTTAGATGGGAATTCATTATGGGAGCTATCTTTCAGCAATTTGATAGCAGTTTGACTTAAAAAAAGCTCTTCATGTTTTGTGCTTTTTGTATGTTAGTTTTTCTAAAAAGAGATACTTTTGAAGACCATTCCTAATGAAAATGCAATACCAACATTAAGCCTACATTACAAATATTCTTTCATTCATAATATTAAGTTTTTATAATTGTTTACAACAAGTGGAGCATTAACAGGACTGGGAATCTGAAGTAAGGCAACTTTGTCAGTTACAATATTACAGCAAGATTACTGTAAAAGCGAATGGTACATATAGGAAGCTTATTTTTTAATGAGTGTTTTATTCATATAATTTCCAAGGTCAGACTATGGCTATGATAGCAGCTTTTAAGAAGGGAACTTTGCTCATTTGGGGTGCATGGCAAGAGATAGCAAAGGACTTCAGTACTCTAGTATTTTAAGAGATTTCGTGCAGACAGCCCAACAAAAAATAATCTAGCAATGTGGCTACTGTAATTTCCCTTTCCACTCAAAGCAAAGAAGAGGGAGAAGAGCAACAAGAAACTGCTTCCAGCTTTGAGGTATGGAATTAATGGAGAGTTTATACCTAGTCTGTTCCTACGTAGCTAAAATGAGTGCATAAGAACAGGCTAGCAGTTGCTGTGAATGGATCATGATCCTTGTTGAGCCTGAAAGTTCTTATACGCATGTTTTAAGAGTAGTGCATCTAAGCCCAAGACTTCTGCATTCATATTAACTCAAAAAATAAATGTTCTTATTTATATGAAGTGCTTTTTTCACTATGCTAATTTAATTCTGTCTCTGGGTTTTTTCCTCTATAGAGACTCCCTCAGGTTTCACTTTGCTAGAACTTTTTGTAATTTATATATTTATATGTACGATTATACAGTCTAGGAGCTTGTGTCATTTCCTATAGGCTTGTACTTCTAGAGTATTGGCAGCACTTTCTTCTCCATGGCAAGTGTTCAAAAAAGAAATATTAAAAAATTTTGCGAAGTTTGATACTGATGGAATAATAGTATTTTAATAATCTTTAAGTATCATGAGGGTTCTCTTATTTTGGTGAAATTTGTCTGATAGTTTTGGGGAGAAAGACCATCTCTTTTGAGCCTCGTTGTTTTATCATTTTTTTAATTCCATAATGAAAATTTTATTTTCAGCTATGAGGAATTCTGAATATATCAAGTGGTTACAAGGACTCTCACCCATATTATTTTAAATAGTTGACTGATGCACTCCAATTTTCTGTTCCTAATAATTGAACAAATCTCCTCCAACCTTAATACAAATGCTAAAATGAGTCATAGATCATTTGAACCACATGATTTACTCCTGCAATGTTTTCATTGCTTTATAAACTTGGGCATTTACTTCCTGCTTTAGCCACTCATTTACGTGATTCTCTCTGAAGACTTCTGCATCTGCTTGAGGCAGGGAATTAAGCTGTTGCATGAAAGGAAACATAAAAGTAAACCAGTTTGCTAGCAATTATCCTGGACGAATCTGCTACTATTCTCCCAGATATAAGAGTTTTTGTGTTCTGGCATTGTGCTTTCTACAGGGTACAATATCATTCAATGTGTTCCCCCAGAGCCAGCAATAGTGACTTCCTCCTTCATGCTGCCCCATAACTGTAAAGCCATAATGTATTGGATAATGAATGGGAAACTTAGTTTTAGCAACACGTACATCTCTATATCAAATTTATCAAAGTTGCATAATATGTGATTAGTTATAATATCAGGCTTTCTTCGCTTTATTTAATAGATTGATTTCCTTATTTCCAAGAAGGTAAGCATTCTGAATTCCAGGCACATCTTGAACTGCCAGTTCTCCTTTCGCTAGGGTAGTGTGAAAGTATTTCAGTATGCACCTCACTGAAAATGGGTTCAGTCATGAAAAACATATGTGGTCATGCTGCTATAGAATTTTTGCTCTGAAGTACAGGAAAAACCAGGCTATTTCTATACCTAGTGCCTATTCCTTAATTTCAAGCTATCCTGAATTCAGAGAATTAGAGCCTGTTTTCCACACCAACCATGTATTTTTTGAAAATGATGTCAAATCTTCAAACAAAGGAGAAAAGTTATGCTTAAAATGGAGAGAAAAATTAAACAAACAAAACCCTAAAATCTGCTTGAAAGCAGAATGTATTCTGATGATTTTGACAGTAAAAAGTGGACACTTTTTGAGTTTTACATAGTTTTACAAATTTTTACAACTTGATGGTTGTGGAAGACATGTCTATTGCTATTCAGTTTTCTTCTAAGTGTTTCCTTGCTTCTACCACAAAATACAAATTTGTAAACAAATTATAAATCCAGCTAAAGAAGGAAGCAATGACATGACTATGAATTCTTTCATAAATAAATAACTAGACAGGTAAGCAAAGACTCAGATTAACAGAATTTTTTTTTTAAAACAGTAAGTCAGTAGAGGAAATAAATATTTATCTATCTTTTTCATTTTTAAGTAAGAAAAACTGAGAAGCAGAGTTACATATCTGAAATCAAATTTGCTGTAGCATGGGGTAATAAAATATGCATCCATTTGTATTTTATACAAAAAAAAAAGCAGGTTTAGCATGTAGACAGCCTAAGATTTCTAATGCCCTTTTGTTTTCTTTCTACTACTTGTAAGTGGTTGGGTGGTGCAAATGATATGAAAAAGAACTGCACTGCTATCACTTAGCATAACAGCATCACTGGATTTTTCAAGTGAGTTTTGTGGGGCTTTACAGAATGGCTTAAGGATCCACATGAATTCCAGTCATAGATACATGACTGGTATTTGGGTAAGAGATTTGTCTTTCAAGACGAAGGAAATGGAATCCTCAAAAGTAACAGTATTTTTTTAATTGTCCTTGTAGGATCAGCCTTTCATGGCATGTGTGAAAACACCCTTTAGGGTAATCACATACAAGTGCTAAAAAAAAAAGCATACTTGGAATAAAATTATAGTATCATGATCTTTTTCATAGTATGCCTTTTGGGGAAGGACAGAGAGGGGAAGAAAGGGCAATTGGCCCACAGAGGAAAAAAGATCACTATTATGAAAAAAGATGACTATTACTATGTCATGTTTCTTGGTTTTGTTTGCCTTTTTTTATCTTGATGTACTACAGTCCAGTAATAACGTTATTGAATGCTACCAAGGACACATTATCATCCACCTTCTACTTTCTATTTAACTGAACACAAGTTCAAAGGCAAATAATAAGATCTGGTTTTGAGTCAGCTAAAAGATTTGTTCACAGAACTGTTGTCCCTCCACATTCATTCCAAGTAAATTTGCCCTACAATTTTGTGGATGTCCAGCTTTAAAAACAAACAGACAAACAAACAAAAACCCCCACAAAAAAAAACATATCCCCCCAAAACCCTGTTGATATTCAATCAACCACACAGAAAAATCCTGATTTTGGTGTCACGTGATATTCAGTATATCCTGTATCAGAAGCCTTAGGTAGGATTCGAAGAAATTTATTAGCTAGAGATGCTGGGATTGTCTAGTTTGGAGAAAAGGAGGCTGAGGGGTGACCTCATTGCTCCCTCCAGCTTCCTGAGGAGGGGAAGTGGAGAGGGAGATGCTGATCTCTTCTCCCTGGTATCCAGTGATAGGATACATGGGAATGGTTCAAGGCTGCCCCAGGGGAGGTTTAGACTGGACATTAGGAAACATTTCTTTACCGAGAGGGTGGTCAAACACTGGAACAGGCTTCCTAGAGAGGTGGCCGATGCCCCAAGCCTGTCAGTGTTTAAGAGGTATTTGGACAATGCCCTTAACAACATGATTTAGCTTTTGGTCAGCCCTGAAGTGGTCAGGAGGTTGGACTAGATGACCATTGTAGGTCCCTTCTGACTGAACTACTCTGTTCTGTTCTAGATTACTCTGTGCCATCAGTATTTTCCCCCCTTTTTATCGGATTATTTTGCATTCACATGCTTTAGTTCTGCATGTTGTTAAATTCACTCAAACAACATTTTGTTTGCATTCACATCTTCCCCTCCCCACTTTATGGTATAGTTGAAGTATGTTTTAATCTACAAGGGGGGTTCCCTACGTTACGTTTGTATGTGCAGACCACGGACAGGTGGTTAAACAAATTTTTTCACAGTAGTTGCTACCTGTAAACATTGTCTTCAATAAAAGTTCTCCTTACTTTCTGTGTGGAAAACTTCATAATGCTTGTGACAAATAAAGACTGAAGCAAACCAATTTCCCAAAAGTACTGCTATGTGTGATTCCTTTAACCTATCACAATGAGTTACTGAGAAATTAAAAACTTGCAGCTACAACTTTGACCTATAATCCAACGACTTTACCAGATAATTTTTTTTTCTGATGTGACAATTATACAAGTGAATCTGTTCCACTGAAAAGCTGAGTATTTTGAAACGAAACAAAACTTCACCTAAAGCTTCTGTTTTTCAATATTTGTTGTATATGAGATATTTTCTGACCACACTAAAATGGTGTCTCTACTGACATGGATGAAGAAACGGTCAACTGAGAACAAATAATAAGCCTTAGTTAAAAGGGTTATAGTTATAATAAAAAAACCTATAGAGGCTCTGCCAGTTTAATGCTAATGATTACATGGAAAAAAAAGTGGTTTATTGATTGGAAATTTGTTGTAGGATTATTATTGCAGGTTCACTTTTATTGCTTTCTTGAAACACAGTTTTGCTCATCCATGTTCATTTCATCCCATAGCGCTCTCTTCAAGTACTTTAGGAAAAAGAAAAAAATGATTGAAACACTGTTAAACAAAAAATGGAAGATGTTGTTTTATTTCTATACTGGTTCTAGCATCCAGAAAATGTTATAAATACTATCTAAGCAGTAATACCTGGAAACTAAAACTAAATTGGGATGCAGGTCTCAAGAACTGGACAGATATAATTCTCCAAATTTCTATATAACAACAGTCTATGATTGTACTTCCACATATTTCAAAACAGTGCATGCAAAGTAACTTAGTATTCTGGCTAACATGCCAAATTTTGGCTCATTAATGAAAACATGGAAAATGAGAATTGGAGATATGTATAAAACTGAGGATCCAGTAGCACAGTCCATACTTAGAGTAAAAGTCATTGATCTCTCTGGCTTCTCTGAAAGGTTCAGAAGCAATTTTTCCAGAGATGGTATTTTTAATGACCTACAAAATCAAGCTTATAATAACTAAAATTTGAGGAATGTCCCTGAAATTCAAGATGAGGAAAAATGTAAATAAGAAACCTGAAGAAGTAAAGTCCATGTAAGAATTAAAATGGCTAAATTTGAGTTCTTTTATTAATCAGGGGAGAGAGGTAGTTCTCTGTTGATATTCAATCAACCACACAGAAAAATCTCAGTTTCGGTGTCACATGATATACAGTATATCCTGTATCAGAAGCCTTAGGTAGGATTAGAAGAAATTTATTAGCTAGAGATGCTGGGATTGTCACACACTGGGTTTGTCTAGTTTGGAGAAAAGGAGGCTGAGAGTGGGCAGAATTGTGCAAACACACTGTCTTTTTGCTGAAAACCAGAAGTCTGGCCAAGTAGCTTAGATTACATGTTTTATTTTGATGGTTAAAGTTAGGGGAGATGAACATCATTGTTTATTACCTATATTTTTGGTGCATATCTTAAATTTGAAGCTAATCTAGGATGGTATTCTCTGCAAATTTTCTTTGGGAAAATATCTTGATTTTATCCTGGTGAGGAATAAGATTTTTTTTAAACTGTGAAAATATTTGAAGAATAAGTAAAATATTTTTAGCCCAATTTATATTAGATTTTAACATTAGAACTGTACACAAATATTTTGTGCATGTATCGTGTATATAGATAGAGTATATGCCATTTATATGTAAAATTATATATATTTTATCAGTCATTTTTTATTTTGCCATAGCAGATTGAAAGTCACATTAGTTTTCTGTTTATTCTCTTAATTTAGTCTAATTTCATTGTTCCCTGTTTAGACTAATTCATTAGACTAATTGCTTTTTGAGTTGGAGAGTCAAATACAGTATTTGTTCGCGGCAGCGTAGCTAGTTGTCCTTACTGTAAGAGGCCCTTCTGGAAACCATAGTGTCTGAACAATTGCTGATAGTACTGCAGAAATAAATAATGTCAAACGAAACTCACTGTGTTCTTATTGATTTTGTTACAGACACCACTTATCCACATGATAGTCAAATTCCACTTTGTTATGATGATGATCTATTCAAAGTAATTCACACATCAGTACTTTAAAAGTACAATTGTAATATAGTAGTACCTGAGGCCTCACAGCTACACACCTCGCAGTAAAACTGCTGCTGATTTTACAAACTCCAGTTCATGTCTTTATTAGAAAGAGTCCGGTTTTGTTTCACTTCAACTCTCAGAAGCTGAACCTTACTTCAATAATACAATAACCATTTATACTTGCTCTCTGTGCATACCATTGAAAGGTTTCATTGAAAAATAACCCAACTATTCAGGAATGTATAACTGTATTATAGTAGATAGTAAGTAATCCTTTATATCATAAAATAAATACAATTATATAGAAAGGGAATGTGTGTGTATAAATTACATACACTTACACATGAAAATGCATATGAGAATATGAATAGTCTGCCTCTAGTTGCATTTTTTTTGTTTGGACTATTGCATATATAAACGAAGTATTGATACTTTTTATTTTTAATGTTATTTAAGGGACTTCAGACATTCACCTTCTCAATGGAAGGGAACTACATGTGACTACATCTCCTCAGCAGCTTTGAAAATCTTAATCATGATTAATAAATTGTGTAATAGCTGATTTCTGAATCAGCAAAAATATTAAAGAAGCTAAAATGCAGAGGGTCAATATATTTCAGTGGAAGTAAATACTACTACTGTATGAATCAAATTACCTAACTGAAAAATGTATTTTACTTCTATGAAATTACATACCTCTAGCAGGTTTAAATTGTAAAGGCTAAACAAACATACTTAGTTTGAAAATGCAATCCAACATTACAGCATTGCTTAGAGGATCTTTGACAAACCTGAGGGTTTACATTTTCATCCTGTGATTCCTTATGAACTTCAGCAAGAGAATTTCAGAAGTGTTGACTATAAACACAGATTTGTTTGGCAGTATGAATAGTTTAAGTCTTCATAAGTTAAGCTGCATCTAGATTCCTTCTGTGTTAAGTTCCTACTATTGAATGATTATAACTCTTTGCAAATAAACTAAAAATTTGCTTTGAAATAAGACATGCCCATTTGTGGTTACTTAATAGACAATGAACTGTTGTTTACTTAATTTCAATTTTTTTCCTTTCTTTTTACCTTAGCAGTGTCTCACCCCATCTGTCTCCTGTAGTAAATTGAACAAGTGAAAATGTTGAAATAGAAAGGGAAGTAATGGAAGGACTATGCATACACAACTAAAATTCAGGTTCCAAGTTTTATTTCAACCATTTATAAAGCCATAACCAACAAAAGAAATAAAGTTTATATATGCTTTCAATAAAGTGCCTTTACTGCATAGGTGAAATACAATATATTGCCAAAATACATTTAGATATTGTAACTCAAGATACAGGGAATAAACATTGCACTAACAAAACGATATAAAACAACCAATATTTTTGTGTAGTGATACATAGAAATAGTAAATAATATTAATGAGGAAAGATAAGTCTTGTTGCTTTATATAATTCAGTTCTTAACAATTTTTCACCTTCTTGATCATAGAAGCAAAGTACACTGTACTGTGCTATGTATAGGTCATTTAGTAAAGAATTTTAACATAAATTTATTTTGACTGTGATGCCTAAATACAGGAATATGAACCACATGAATAACTTTTCTCATTAATTTTTACTTATTACTAGAAGGCTGTCTCCAAGACCTACCCCTTAGTAACTGCTAAAGATATCATTCACTCATGAGATTTAAATGTC
This sequence comes from Calonectris borealis, assembly GCF_964195595.1. NCBI lineage: Eukaryota > Metazoa > Chordata > Aves > Procellariiformes > Procellariidae > Calonectris > Calonectris borealis. The sequence goes on from NC_134312.1 coordinate 104,883,303, forward strand.
ATTGCTTAGAAGCCTATTCATTATAATTTCCAGTTTGTATAGCTTTTCATTTGCCATATCTGCAGGCAGATATACCTTAGTCACTTAAGCACTTATTTGTTTCTAATGAATTTTTAGACCTGTAAACAAACACAAAACAACAACAACAAAACAAAACTGAAAATTGCATTCTAAGCTCCTTTCAGTACAACATAATCTCTTTCAAATAATGTTTAATTCGAACCATGGTCATAGTTCAATAAAATATAATGCAGTTCCCAAATAACAAATCTTCGACGGAAAAAAAAAATAGTACTTTACTGGAAGAGGCAATATACTCTAAAATACAAAATCCTGAACTAGTACTCGTGGTGATATTTGGTTGTTTCTCCTCCCAAACTACGGGTGATGTTCAGCAAATGCTTCTTACACCATCGCACATTTTCCTCACTTCTAGAAAGGGAATTATATTTTCCGTGGTGTTTTGAAATCAATGAGTCAAAAATGGTGTAGATTAATTAGGTGTTTCAGAATAATTTTAAAAAATCCAAAAGCTAAACTTTTTTTAAAATTTGAAGTTAAGAAATGCAAACATACACTATCTGCTATTTGATGTTTCCTCACAATCATCTCATCCAATTTAGAACTTGTAGTTTGTTCCTCTGCTGCTCTGCAAGGAGTTATTCCACTGTGATACAGTCTAGCAAAGGTGTGGAAAAGAAACAAACCACATTTACATAAATATTTAATACTTTAATTACTAATGATAATTATTAAAAATAATTGTTTGTTAATAATCTAACAGTAATTAATAATTAATAAAGTAATAATTATTTTAATACTTATAACCTACAGTTTAGAAATACAGGAGCTCTTAACGTCATTGTCGTATAGATTGAATTTTTCCCATGTTCTTTTCTCAGTTACTTTATACAGTTGTATAACAGTTAATAAAAAAATGGATGTAGCTGTTTCATAAATATAAACCCCCTCTAAAATTAGTAGTTTTGCTTCCTGGTTACATATATCAGAGGTCACTGAAAAAGCAGCCTTTATTTATCAGGTCGTTAATTGTTCTGTTTAATTATAATGGTTTTAAATACAAGGACTCTCTGCAGAAAGTCTGACTTATGCCAAAGTGGTAAACTTAGTTGACTAAAATTTTGCTTAGAAGAAACAGTTGTCCTGTTTTTCCTAGATAGTCATGCATGCGATCTGTTCCAGTTCTTCAATCTCAAATGCAGAGGATAACTTCTCTTAGTTTTCATTCTACTCGCCTAAACATTGCTCGCAGAAATGGAGCAATCAGAGTATCATGACCTGAAATGGTGCAGTGGAGAATGTGTGTTAAAGTCAGAATATGTTTGAACCCTTCAATGAGAGTTAATAATGTTGTAACAATGATTCAGCAAGGATTTTTATATCAAATTTAAGTTGCTAAACTTCTTCTAGTTTCAGAGCAGACTGTGTAAGAAGGATTTTATTACATTTTGAAATATGAGGTGGCCATATATTTTTATTGTGGTATAATGCTTTTAATGAGATCAAATTATTTGATTTTATGTATATGTCCTCATGAGAAATTAATCTAAGTTTGTGTTCAATATATCTGATTTACACAAATGTCTGCCAAGTTATGCAAGACTCTAAGTTAGGTACATACTATGTGTTTCCTGTAGTACTTTAATTTTTGTTAGTCAAGTTCTGTTGATATGAAATTTGAGATGTTAAAGCATGATTAAAGTTTGCAAAAATTGATACTAAATATAAGCCTATGTTTGGGATTCAGAAGATAATGACTCAAAGGATATTTTTATGGCCACAAAACTTGTGATACGTTTTTTTTTCACCTACTTTTCCAATTTTCTATCCCTGTACTTGAATTTGTATTAATTTTTAGTTTTGTGCTGTTTTCAAGGAGGCCAGAAATGTTTTGTTTTGACAAAATTTATAAATAGAAATTACCAGAGAGTAATTAGCTGGTGTCTTTGGGATATTCTCTCTACAGAAGAATTAAGTCAACCAGATGTCCTCCTCATCTTTGCCTATTTGATCCGTGTCTGCTTCCCTCACACCCCAGCATATTTCTTTCTAGGCGATTTTTTTTTTCTTGAAGATCCAGCACATTGCAACAAAAGGGCTGAAGAGCTTTTAGATGTAGAAGAAACCTATTTGCCCCCAGTGCTATGAAATAAGCTGTGCTGCAAGCATGCAGCACAAGCTGTTCTACCTCTGCATACTATTGTCTGTCACTTCCCATCTGCTGCTAATAGCTTCATCACCTTCCTTCAGTCAGGTTAGAAAGGACTACTATTTAAAATCACAAAAGAAACAATGTCCACCAGTACTTTTATGTCTATAATATTCTTCATTTTTTATAGCCTCTTCCATATGAAAGTTTCAGAGTGTCATAAACATTAGGTAAGTCTGGCAATATCCTTAATAAGTAATTATACTTTTTTCCCAAGGATAAGCAACACAAAGTGACTGTCCCTAGAAACCTAGACAGCTATCAGGGACAAAATGAAAGATTCTTACTCAGAAAATCCTGATGTGAGCACAAGAAGAACTTGCATCTTTTGTAATCTAATTACAGGTTACACATGAATTAGTTTGTGGGCAATCTCTCAATGACAGGAGAAGTCTGTCTCAATAATTGCCTTCCAGTCAAGCCCAAGCTGATGAACTGAAGTTTCAAAATTTAACAGATCTTCTTCATTTCAGCTTATTAATTATGTCATTGTTTAAAAACAAATAAACAAACAAATAAACAATACCCTCCCAAACCCAAAAAACCAAAACAGTTTTACTATTGTAAGGAAATGTCACCTCCTTAGTGTACTGTGTGAGCATATACTGCTGGTACTGACATAAGATCAATTCCCAGTGTAGGTCAAATAAACAAAGAAAATGACTTAATGGTATTGAAGATATCTCACTTCAAGTGTTATACAATTGAAGAATATTTCCATTCCTGAATGCTACAGATGATTCTGGATTAATTACTCTTCATTTTTTTACACCATGTGCAGATTCTTCAAACTTTATCACTATTTGGTTTGAGAGTCACATAGTAGCAACCTGAGAGGAAGAACAAATCTGCAAGGAGAAATATGTTCAAAGAGGTTTGGAATTTACAGGAAAAAAGATATATTAATGCAAGTAGCAGTTGTGAAATTCCTATTGATTTCTGCCAAGTGTAATCATCTTATGATTTTATTCAAACGTTTTAGAATATGTGCTGGTATAAGATAGCCAAGGCAGGCTATATACTATGGGAGAGATGGCCAATTTGGCTTTGTGATTGACTGCTCAGAGATTTGAGGGTACTGGAAATGGACATGTTGGGAAGTAAACTTTACAAGTATTTCCAGAGCCAATTAAGTCTTTCAGGAAGAGGATAAAAGTAGCAAAAAAAAAAAAAAAAAATCAAGCTGACTATATATATAGAGAGAGGTATGTATAGAAAGCTGATCATGGGGTTGTATATAACCCCAACCCTTATAAAAACGTATTAGCTAATCCATAAATGAATTAAAAAACGAAATAATGAGGATTCTAATGTGTCTAAGCAACTGAACTAGTTTTTAAAGTTGTTTTTGAGGAAGAAAGAACATGGACTATTACGAAATAAAGGAGAACTTCTCACTAGAACTGTTGGTGAAGTGTTAATAAAGTAATAGTTGCAAAACCTGATTATATCTCAAATGAATCAACAGTTCCAAGTACACATGTGAACATGTATGTGTACATTTATGAATGTAAAAAGTATTGTCTGAGTGTTTTAAAATTTATACCCACAGGGTGCTCTGAGAATCCACAACTAAGAGGAAGCTTCACAATGATCATCTAGAAAATCTTATTTTGCCTCAGAGATAACAAATAAACACTGCTAAGTAGCTAATATGAGATTAAAACAAGTAAACAAAACATTTCAAAAAAATTAAATGCCAGATAAATTTGGTAACTGCTATATTAATTTTTAAAGAATATAATTTGTAGGTCAATGACATAAAATTTCTAGTGCATAGTAATTTTGTGCTTTGCAAATCTACATTTGAAAACATAACGCCTTTTGGTTGCATACTTGTATATTCAAAAAATGTAAACAAATTCCTATATTGAATATTGCTTAGTCTTCTTGTTAGATACCACTGTGATTGATATTATTTATCTCAGACTTATTGTCTGAATAGTTGTGTGTATACACACACAGAGGAAGAAATGGGAAATGCACTATGTGCGCAAACAAATTAAAACTGAAAAAAGTGTGAAATATGTGGTGACCGAGGATAAATGCTATACCTTAGTAACATTTTATCAATGTTTTTACTCAAAAAATGTCAACAGATATCTTTTAAGCAGCTCTACTGATAAAATTTTAAGTTTGCAGAACATGTTTTTCAGAATTATGAAAGATATTATAGGGAGGTCTATATAGTGTCTATATAGTAATTTAAAATGGTCACTGAATATTTCAATGAAGAGTAAAGCACACAAAAAACAGGAAGAATGAATGCATGAGGGGGTACTAAAACTAAAACACATAGAACAAAGAGGACAAAAGTGCCTTCTCCATTTCCTCTATATGTATGAACAAAACCCGTCCTTATTAAGTACAATGAGTACGTGAATATTTTGCATATATTTTGCTGACTTCAATTGAAGGGTTGACCTTCTGTGAGATCTGAAGCTCTAGAAGAAAACATTATGAAACTTTTCAAAGAAGGAAAGCTCTTTTGCTTTAGCTTAGTGTCACTCTTCCCTGACTGCTGTTTGTTCTGCGCAAGTCGCATCCTGGGGCGAAGTAGATCATGGCTGAGCTGCAACCACTCCATCATTCTTTAATTCCCAACTGTTAAAATAATCTGCAACCCTTAGGCAATTTTTTAAGGAATTAATCCCTTGTCAGGCTCATGGTTTAACAGCTTGGGTTCTTGTAACAATATTCTCTATCCCCATGCTTCGTAGGAGGCAGATTGTTTACTAAACAGATTAAAAACCAAGACAGTGAAAATTAAGCCAAACCTCTAGTCTTTGTAATTACACATACTTTTCTAAAAATTAATGCTAAATGTTTACATGGATTCAAAACAAAACCGGGTAAATCTGGGGGAGAAAATTCAAATGAAAGCTGCTAAGTACAAAGGGACCACCTCAGCATTAAGAATCCTTTGTGTTGTTGGAGGTTGTAAGAGTACCCTGGAAAAGTATCACTCAGTTTTTGACTTTTTATTCTGAAGGAATCCATTTGTGGCCACCACTGGAGGGAGAATTCAGGGCAAGATGGTCTGACTTCTTTGACCATTCCTATGATTTCTCTTATAATTATACATATTCTCACACAAATTTTAACATGACTGAATGTAGAAATATAACTTTTGTTGTGTTTTATAACATTTGTAAGAAAGTGGAATCTCTCCAATTCTACCCCAAGTTCAGGTCAGTAATTATATGTCAATACACTAGATTTTAGTTGCTTTAATGTTGTAAGAATTTTGAAGGTTCTGACTTCCAGTACTATCATTGTTCTGAAAAAATGACGTTGATTCTAAATTGAAAGATCTAGTTCTTTAAATAATACCAATATATAAACTCATTAGTAGGCTTAGATTTTCAGGCAGTTTGAACCACACTAAAAAAAAAAAGATGTTGTAAATTGGGGTGAAGAAAAAGAGATCTCCCATATTAATATCTTTAAAACCGTTTGAATTGTCTGTGCTGATGATATCAGATAATATTGATGTGAGAAAAATTGACAATATACTAATTTGTTAAGCTGTTGAAAATCCTAGCAAGTTTTAGAGAGAAGTTCAGAGGTGGGGAAAGAGTTATTGCCCATCTAAAAATCAACTTTATTTGGTGGCTGAAGATTGAGTGAATCATTCAAGACATTCTATGAAAAATCGCTGTGATGAACTTCCAAATCCAGTGTTGGATATTTATATTTTCAAAGATGACTTCACAAAAGAGTGTGCTTCTAAGAACACGTTTAGTAAAGAATAGCTTTGAGATTTGGAGACTCTAAGGTTTGTATGACTCCAAGCAAGACTTTATGGGTTTCAAAAGCCAGCTGAGCAATCTGGAAAAGGAAATAAAATACCTAAAAAGACACTTTGTACATAGTACTGTTCAAGATGGCATTTATATATCGAGTTAAACAAATAATCTATTAAGTTTTTTATATAATCTGTTCTGAAGTGAACACCTGCAAATGACCCTCTGTGTAGTTCTTGTTTTGCCCTTACAGTGAAGCAGTTTTATTTTGCAAAGCATATTGTACAATTATATCAAAATCAGTAATGCGCTACAAGTGTATCTGGACACCTTTCTTTAAAAGTCTCTGATCTAGAATTCCCATCTGTACTTCATTGTACCATACACTCAGCCATTAGACCATCAAATCACTGCTGAGGACTGTTGAACGTTGTTGAACCCGTGAAAAAATTTTGAGTAGTTCAGTACAAGGTTGCTTGGCACAGGTGTTTGTGTAATTATGATATATTAGGAAAACTCTTTGTTCAATGGCCTTCAAGCTGCCTGGAAAGTAAATTCCAGAACAAGCAGAACGTTTAACAGAGATGAATACATGTGAGCAAGATTGCGGCAATCACTTTTTACAGTAAATATGGACATCTTACTTTCACAGGTCAAGACACCACTCACTTGAAAGTGGTTCTTGCATGCAAAGTAATAGACGCTATGGCATCTTTCTCCACCTTCTTCAGTAGCAGGCAAGTCAGAAAAGAGCAGTCAAGACAGACTTAGTATTTGAGCAATTGTTGCAAAAAGAGGCAGCGGAAAATGCTACATTTGCTCCAGCAGCAAAGAATGTCTTTGAGACTGTGATCGGGATCCATTATATCTCTGCTAAGGACAGGGAAACAGAAGTCTGAAAAACACATGAGTTAAATTATCCTGGGAATGGCAGAATGCTATCTATTTATTTATATTAAAATGCAGTTGAATTGTGATTTTATAGATTTCTGCATATGTAGCCAGAGGCTGGCCCAAAGAGAACATTAATAGCCCTCCCCTCAAAAAATACAAATAATGAAGTGTAGAATGAATGTGCAAATACAATGTCATTCCTCCTTAGAAGTCACTATAGCTAGATGAAACTGTCTCCACATTATTTAGAAGACATTTTAAATCATTTAATCATAAGCAAATGTCAGAGTATTTTTGCAATCAAAACTAGAGCCTGCAACCTGTGTACCTTAAGCATCTTTAAGGACATTACAGAAAATCTCAAATCATAACATGTTTCCAAAGTAAGGGTGGTATGTATTTTTAGCCCCATTTCACAGATGAGAAGCAGAAGTGCAATAACAAGAAATAAACTGTCCAAGATCATAAAAACACTTTGACTGAAACTTTCATCTAGCCAATCTTTCTACTTCTGACACATGAGAAAGGACAGTGAGAGAGTGGCACCTCTCCGGTTTTTCTTCTGCCTTTCCTCACCCTGCATCTGAGCTAGAGGCTGTAATTTAGCATTGTAAGAAGAGCCTGTCAGGGCCTCTTTTCCATGGTGGAAGCTTGTCTGATTTCAAACCCATTTCAGATCCAAAGCATTGTATTGCAATGAACTCCACAACAAGAACTCCACAAGATATTCATTGTGCCGAAAAAAGTATGTACTTTTGTTTTAATGATTCTGTCTACTAACTTCATGTTTCTTAATTCTGTCATGAAAAACCATAAATAGTCATTCTTTGTTCTCTGTTCATGATTTTAAATACCTAAGAGTTCGCTTTGCCAAGCCAATGTGTCAGGGTCTGTTTAGTATTGAAAGCAAACCATACCTTTGTTTTTCTTTACACCCGCCTTTTTGACAGTCTTGTTTTTTAGTTGAGGAGACTGGAACGAATTGGTGATTCAGGATGTGACTATGCCATGACTGTACATGATGCCATGATGGTGGTCTCTTTTACTTTCTGTTCTTTTTCTTAGCTGTTTTTTTCTTATCATTCTATTTAGCCTTTGACTGTCACTGAGTATTGGGTTAGTAATGCTTTGCTAGGGTTATGGACAATGACAATTAAATCTCTCTTCTGAATGATAATAGCTTGTTTCGTGACCATCACTCTGTATTTCTAACGATGAGTTTTCTCCCCCCATGTACATTACCTCATATTTATCAACAGTAATGTTCATTTGCTCTTTGTCCCGTAGTTGATTGAAACCCTGAAATTTGACTTTTAGCAGTCGGATTTCATCATTATTATTTTGAAAAATTTTGTATCATCAGAACACTTAGTCACCTCATTATTCACTTCCTTTTCTAGATCATTTATGTTGAGCAGTAGATATCCCAGCAGAGCTCCCTGAGGGACTCCACTGTTAAACCTTTACTTTTGTTGAAGCTGATCACTTAATCCTACTATTTAAGCTATTTATTAATTCATGAGAAGACCTCTCCTCTTGTCCCATGACAGCTGAATTTCCCATGAGTCAAGATTTTATCCTAGGCCATTTTGGTTTTTAATTTTTTACAGCTACCGTAACAAAGCTATTTACTACCTATTAACAAAATTCTAGGTCTATATATTATAATATTCATGCAAAAATAAAATCCAACCCCCCCCCCCCCAAAACCACAGCTGCCAACACCAGAAACAGATTTATAACACAAACTAAGTTACCTACACCATGAAGAGTCGTCTTGGGTCTACTCCTTGGCTATTTCTGATTTACAAATGGGACATTTTTCTGCAAACTAGTGATGCAATAAAGTAAAACAGGAAGTTACCAGGCTGTACTGTTAATTAGTTTGTTTCTGTTGAACTGAGTTCATTTCTGAAAACCCAATTTACTGTTCTTAAAAGCTAGGTTATAATAAGATAATTGATGCAATGCTGTAATACCATTTAGTCCCACTTGAGAGAGAAAATTTAATATAAAATATTTTTGACTGACAACATTACCATTTATCTTCCTAGCAAGAGTCAGGTAAGAACAATAACGTGAGAAAAGCTCTCTGTGCTCCATCCATATCAGCTGCCATTGTACTTAAAACAAATGATGTGAAATAACCATAATAAACTTGTTTGTGTTCTTTCAGATTTTTGGATTTGAATACCCGTAGTGGAGCTTCAATACACTGATAGGATCTGAAAAGTTCTCTGGGTCTGACTCTTTGTGGACTAGAGAGAAAAACCCAAAAGCTTAGACATCCCAGGTGTCATCAATTCAATCACCAAAATTAGATGGCTGTTATGTAAATTATGCAAATATGTGACTCAACCTCTTCATTCGTATTTGAGAAATGAAATATTTAATGATGTTGACATTTTTAATTATCATCAGGCCTCTGAGTTAACTCCTAAGTGGAATCAATGTTATTACAGGATCTCCACAGACTCTGGTGGACATCTCTGCATCATATCAGACTTTATTGCAGCCATATGAGTTAGCTGTGTTTGAAAAGCTGAGAAGATGGATAATAAGGAAAGAGATTTTAAAAAGCACCAAACAGATCAATTAATAGGTGCTGTGAAATTGGTCTGTTCTTTGACAGTGGTCAGAATCTGACCATATTATAATGAATGCTTTTCCCATATCTTTTCCCATACCCCAAAATTACTTATGATGTAGGCTTCAAACAAATACCACCAAACTACAGTATTGTGATGGAAATGTTATGAGAACAGAAATATCATGACTGTGAACTTTTTAATTTAAATATATTTGTCTATCTCACATCACTAAACAATATTGTTCCTTAGATTTACTTAGCAGACAGAAAATATGAATCAAAAGATAGGCCATTCCTAAAATTTAATTTCAGCTCTGTCATTGACATGCGTCACAGAAATTTTCTGATAGTTAAGCCTCAGCTTTTCCATCAACAGAAGAGGATAATGGTGCTTAACTAATTCACAGAGCCAGCGGTATTATTGCTGTTGTTTGTCCTATTTTGTAAGTAGATGTAATCATCTGTGTTACACAGAACTTTCTCAGAGGAATCTACCTATCTAAATAGAGATCTTAAAATTCTGAGGATTGATTAATTTATGTTTGCATAGTTCTCTGAAGCTGTGGAGCACTATATAAATGCTAAATATTATCTACGCTTAACCATTAACTATGACTTTCAGTAGGTACTGCATACCATAGTGCATACTATCATTACAGCCCAAGCCCTTCTGTAAAAGTCATAAAATTATTCCTGTTAATATTCTTTCTGTCCTCTTCTCTAACATTCATACTCTTTGCATACCCTACTACAAAGCAAAGCTGCCAGATACCTACTCATATAAAACCATTTCAGCCATTTTAGTCTAAAGTTACTTTTACTGCGTGGAAACTCCTCTTCTTACTTCAAAGTAACAAAACAGCACTGAATGACATAAGAAAGCTGTCTGTCTATTAAAAAAATCCTCACTCTCTCTCCTTGAAACAAAGCTCCTCCGATCCCATTCCTTCAGTACAAGGGCATATGGCTCCCTGTGATGATCGGTGACTTCAGACTTTTGCTGTCTGAGCGTGGCAGAGACACAGACTGCTGGCCTTTAGGGCTATGGCAGGTCACCAGTGGAGCAAGTTCAAGGTTTGGGAGCTACCACAGAGGACGTTCTCCCTTTGGATTTTTCCTACATATGCAGTTAGGATTTGTTAATGAAAGCACTCTGTGTTGACTTGAGTTTCAGGTAGACAATACAGACCTCATCAGAGAACTACCAAAACTCGATTCAAATAGCTGGCCTCTCTAAGCCCTACGATTCCTGCATGCTGACTGGTGGTGGAGGGACACAGCATCTGGCAGTGAGCTCCTGTGGAGAACACCAGGTCGTAATTTATCTGGGACAGTGCCATGCTCTTCCGTATGTTAGGGAGAATCAACAGGGTGGCATTGGACTCAGAACTGGGAAGGCTAATATTTTGATTTTTATATGTACACTTTGGCTAGTTACTGCCTCTCTCCGTTCTTCAACTCCTCATCAACAAAAAAAGAAATAATGACCTTTGATATGTATAATGTATATATATACATACGTATATAATTTTTCAGATTCTTTTATTCAAACTACACATTTTTTCAGGAAAAGGTACAGCAAAATAAGGCAATTAGAATCTTTAGATTCTACTATATTAGTAGTGATAATAGCTTTCACAAATACTCCATTAAATTAAAAAATTGGAAACTATTTTGTAATTCCCAGCTGTACTAAGCATGCAGAATTGACAGAAGGGGCATTTATGCAGCAGACAATGAGAACATCACATTTTTGTCCTATTTTTAAGAATCGAGTAATTTACAATGCTTGGGTCACTATCCTCCAGGCTGTGGGACTGTATCTAAACTGGCCACCTCTATGTTTCTGAGCCTTCAGATCCAGCTCTATATGCCAACTACATCCTGACTTCTTCTGGAAGTGAGATCTGGAAATGCGCCAGCCCTTTCCTCTCCTGCTTCCTGTTCCTTCCCTAGAAGGAAGTCTGGGCGCAACGTCTGTACGGGGCTTGAGGGTATAGTTCCAATAGTACCAATCTGGGTGATTAGGAATGAGGGGCATGCAGTGACACTCACCTATCACTAAGGGTAGATTTGGTCTTCAGTTATGTTATTTGCTTAAAAACAAGAAATAAGAATGATTGCCAACCGCATGTCAGTGATACAAGAGGCCAAATCATCCCTTAGTAGCCTTGAAACAAGGGATATCTGGAAATGATCCTGTCACATAACCCAGAAAAGTCAGGGTGGGATTGAAAAATTGTTTGCAGCATTTCCAAAGAAAGTAGAATGAAAAAACCCCTTTTTTTCCAAAGGAAGGATGGTGCACCCAAGTGTAGTTCCCTTTGCTGCAATTCAAGAAATTGCACTTTATTGGTGGTTACAAAGCAATTCATAGAATCTCTGCTGCTAATTGTGACATGAATTTTCCACTCAAATTTCTTCACAGGGGCGTGAAATTGTCCTCTAGCAATGCTGCTTGCATATATCTAAGAAACTAAGGCAAATAGTCTTTTTCTACTAATACTTGTCTCTCTTGGGACCATCTTCTGACATATTGCAGACGCAGATTTCTTGGTTCATCGTTTCCTTCCTCTGATTGAGAAAAAATGTCAGGTTAAAGATTTACTTTATATAAGCCTAAAATACCAGTCCCTAGCATCCTGGCTATACAGTGTGTTTCTATCACGTCCTTTCAGAAACATACTAAAGTGTAGTTTAATCTGGTGGAAACAGGTAATTTGACCATGGATAATACAGTGTGAAGGGTATCCTGAAAATTTTGATTGCTCCCCATTTTATTTATCTTGGTGGGGCAGATTAGAGGCTTTATAGATGGCAATCATTGTTCACATTAGCTGTCTAGCAAGGAAGGAATGAAATCTGGTCTAGAAACTTGAAGGCCTCCTTATCGGCTGCTGTAACTCAACTTTCTTCTCTCACTACAAAGTTAAGGGGACTCCACTGAAATTCTACAAAGCCAGGCAGAAGAGGAAGGACCTTTGTGGGTCCTGTAATAATTCTCAGGGCAATTGTTAACACATATGTTACGTGACTTCACTAATGTTTTCAGGACTAGGATTTAGTTTATCAACAGAAAACTCTTGAATGACACCTATTTAAGTAACTACTTTGTGATAATTGTGGTCATTGATGGTGCCTGATAAGCACTGATTCAGGCTGAAAAAATGGATCCATACTCTAAAATACTTTGCCTTTAATTAAATGTAAGAAACATTTCTCTTTATATTAGAGTTTCCACTATTTACTAAATTTAGTTAATGAATATATAAAAGAATATTAATGAAGAATAACTAGAAAAAATATATTAATGTCTTTCTCTTCTACTTTCTAGTAAACTGGAGGGAGAGAAAATGACAAATCAGTAATCAGCAAGTAGATGTCTGCGTTTCTTCACTGGTACTCGTCCTCAAAGAGTGATAACTAGATAAATTATCGAGTTGTTCTTTCTTGAAATTAATGAGGGCTTTTTATACAGTTGGGATTTTCATCCTCATGTTTTGTGTTCTTTTTTCCCCACATACCCTTATTTTTATACCTTATTCAAAACAATCTACACCCATATTTGCTGCCACTTTATACAAATCTAGCTAGTGATTCTAGTGAAGCCTAATAGTAATGTCAATGATATCAATGTAATAAAAAGCCTGATCCATAGATTTCTTCTCTATTTAAATCCCTTTAACTTTTTTGTTATCTGTGGTTACAAACTAACACCTTATATACCTGTCTTGTTTTCCTAATATCAATGATTGTGAATGCTTATACTTGCAGGTTCCAGTTTTGAACTGCAATTTTAACACAGCTTTTACGCTGTCTTTTGATTTGTTTTTCTTTCATTTCTGTTTTGAAGCTGAATTGCACTGTTAAAAAAATCATTCTGTTCAAAAAGAACAGTACTGAGTTGATATATCTGCATTCTTATAACATTCATAGCTTATAAAATACTGGCCCTGTGATTACTAACTCCTTGAATAACCACATTCAAGTCCAAGGCATTGGAAGGAAACATGAATCATATATCTCACTACAGCATTTCAGTGAGTCAGCGAAAGGCTGACTGGTTTATGCCCCAAAGCCCATGGATTCAATACATGTCTTTCATTTAAATGAGTTTTAGGTCAGATCTACTCTAGCTGCACAAACACTGAAAAATCAACAACATTCTTTAGTTAGACTGAGTAGCCTGCTTAAGATGATGAAGTATTATATATTCTGTAACTAATTCTGTAAGAAATGCCTGGTTTTTGTTGCCTGTTTAAACAAAATCAAAGGTAACTTGAAAGAAATCAAATGGGCAGAAAGCTGTCTGAAACTACCTGAATACGTTAACAGCAAAACTGAAGACATCAGTGTCACTTTTATCACTGAAGCAGAAATTATAGGTTTTAGGAAGAGATTTTTAATACTATATCTATACTTCAAGAACATAAACCTTATTGAAAGACTTTTCTGCTTGGTCACAGATATTTTTATGAAAGATTCACTTATATTTTATTAATACATTCTATTTTGCTGCATTAAAGAAAAGCACGGGGTGGGGGGTGCAGGAAAGAAATCTTTCCAAAGACATCCCTTCCCTAACTCCACTCCCTGATTTATCTGCAGGCCTTAACTGTTTTGGACATCCTTTTTTCCCAGCAATTCCTTTCTCCCTATTCCTTACTAATGGCTCTGTCCTTGGTTGCATTTCTGTCTTGGGATCTGTACTTTTTTCTGAGGTCTAAATGCCTGCTTTGTTCATATTACTTGTTCTTCTAGAATTCTTCTGGGTCATCAAACCTAGAAGAAATGATAAAACTTTGTCTTTGGGGGAAGCTCTGAGTTCTTAGAGCTGACCCTACAATGAGAATATCAAAGTCAGAGAACAGACCAAAGGAGTAAAGAAGATATTGTGGAACTGACTTGCTTTGACGGTATAATATAAAAAAGAAAATAAAAATTGAACCAAGCACAAAACACTTGCCAAAAAGCTTTGAAAAATCCAAAACTTGGTTCCTTGGAACATTACTTAAGTCATCTTTCATATTTCTTTATAGCTTTCTAAAACTTTCCAGTGATTCTAGTTTTGCTGCTAATCTTCAAGAATGAGGTAGTCTGTCATATTCCTCTGTGCTGCATACCATTGTCCCATAGGAAGTCAGGTGGATTTTAAAACTGTTGATGTTCTTTCTTACATTTTAAATTTTTAAGTCTATAAACAATATTAAAGAAAATCTGGGGATAAAGGGACTTTAAAATCAAGTTTTTGAGTGTTCTAGAAAGCTGGTGTTAAAGACAGCTGATTAGCTAAAAGACCCTCATCATTCTTTTGCAACAATTCCCATGGAAAGCATGCCTCTTCAAGGCAGGAAAGCTGGGATAAATATGTTCAGGATAAAAGCAAAGACTAGAGAATAATCTTTCAGGAAGAGAAACCTGTTTTCCTAACAGAGTTGCCATCCTCACCCAATTTCATTGAGAAGCAGCGGGCCCATCTTTCTCTCCTCAGACAGCCAGCAGTGAGGCTCCAGTTCAGTTTGCAAAGGCAGAAATGAAAGCGGACAATGGTCAGATCATGAAAGAAATGAACTCCGCAGCACAGAAGTGAGACAATGAGGCCGGCTCTTTTGCAGGAGTGGATTCCAGTGTACGAAGACTGAATAACAACCTCAGATCTCAACACGACTAATGGAATCCGGGGCTAGAACAACCTCGCTGCAAAAGCAAAGCACTTTGTAGCAAAAGTGAAGGATGAAGAGAAAAGATGTTCAGATCAAATGTACGCTGGAGCAAAGGCAGCCAGAACTGACATGATTTCTCTGTCAATGATGCTTGACTGACTAAGAAAAGAAGCATCTCCAAGCCCTGCCGAGAGAGAAAAGGAGTTCATGAAGTCCTGCAGCCAGAACTGCCAGCCGGATCAGGTATATTACTAACTAAATTGTTGAGTTAGAGTAGGGGATAACATAATAAGGAATTATAAAACATTGTAATTGCTAATGGGAAAAAAAGCACAGCTCAGTGTTTAAACTCATGGCGTGAGAAGTGGGAAAACTTCTCAAGTTTGACTCCATCCTCTTTCACAAATTTCTTCTATATCTTACTTTAATCCTCCTTGTTATCTAGGAAATGGGGACAGATAATAACTTGCTGATGTGAGTAAACATGTCCTTTAAGTATTATAAACTGCTCAGAAAACAGGACAGTGAGAAAAGTAATAAACTATGTTGCATGAGTTTTTTGGTACTAAGGCATAAGGGACATTCATATCCAAATTCTAAAGAGTGCATGTCATGTTTTTTCCTAAAAAAGGAGTGTATTTCTTGACCTCAGAAGTTAAAATTCTCCCTCCAGTAGATCTAGGATCATGCACAGAAATCTTTAGCGAATGAGCATCCAAAAATGGGTATAAAAAAAGCCCAAAACATTATCCTGACTCATCTGTCTATATATTTTCTCTTAAAACTGTGAAAGGGAGATATACTTAGGGCTGTGTGCTTTTTACATCCTGTGAATATTTTTCGAATTCAAGGATAGCAAATCTGCTTTTTAAGCTACCATAGGGAAAATAATTTCCCTCCACAAGATGACTCCTACAGTGAGAAACACCAGGCTCTGAAGATTTTATTTTTTGGTTCTGCAGAAAGTAATCCCAATTCATATAGTTTAATCTGTCTACTTTTCGCTCCTAAGGGGTGATGTTTATTAAAAAAAAAAAAAAAAAGTTGTTTTTTCATGCTGCAATTATTCTGTGGTGCAGGATAGATAACTTTGTTATTGCGATTGCTCACAATATGAAGCAAAGTTCTTGATGCTTATTTTGATCATTTTTACCAACTGTGGGTTTTTTTTCTAAAAAATCTAATACAAGTGGCCATTTCATGCCAGGGATGCTTAATAAGAACTCCCAACTGAAATCAATGAAAAACTATGACTAAAAATCAATGGTAACATATGATCCAAGTTGTTTTATGCTAGAATATTCTATGACAGTCTTTTGGGATACAATAGAATAAACCAATTCTGGGTATTAGCTTCACAGAAACACCATATTTATGGTTTATCAATGACAGAGTTTCATGGAGCTTACTAGATTAAAGGGAAAAGAAAATCTAAGAAAATATATAAAACCAGATCTGAATGAAAAAATGTACCCCTTGTTCCTGATGCTTCAAAATAGTTACGTGCATCTTCATATTAAAGCATTATCTACAACCATGAAACTGTGAAAGAAGATTGAGCCATGCTATATTGTCTTGTTTTGCTAGGAGACAGCAATGTAAATTCACCATATAGGTGGGCCCTAACATTTTGGTTTTGAGTCTTGGGCAGCACAAACAGATATGACAAAGTTTTGTGTACTTGTGGCTAATAGGGTTTTTGCATATCAGCAGTGCCTGGCGTTTTCTGTCATTGATAGAACTGTATATAGAAGATGCATTTGCAATTGTGTGAACATCTGTCCCAAAAGAAAGTGAGAGGCTGAGGATGAAATGCTTTCTTTGTTTACCTGTGCCTCCTTTAGGCTAAAAGTAGATTGAGGTGCCCAATACTGGTGCTTTTGCACGTGGCAGTCTATGAACGACATGATAACCAGTTATTCTGTTCTCAATCTCAGGAGGATATTTTCTTTTACTTTTTCATTCTTTATGAATGATAACTGTATAAAATAACTTCTTCGTTTGAGCTTATTTAAAATCATAATACAGAATTTTGGAAAATGGACTCCCACCTAAAAAAAAGTATTATTTTCATTGTTTTTCTTGTTTTTGAAAAGAAAAAGAAGATGTAGATATTTGCACCTTCCAAGAGACAGTTATTGAAAGTGCTTGAAGGACATTTATAAGTTCAGGAGGATTTATTAAAAAATGTGTGCTGAAGTTTCCTCTGACGCAAGTTACCTACTATTTAGTTGGCATATTAACCTGTTTGAAATTGATAAACCTGCTTTAATTAACCTGTTTGAAAATGATAGAGAAATAGAGAAAGACCCAGTGCCGATTTAATAACTAATGTCCCTATTATCCATGCCTGCAGGAAAGCCTGTGGGAGAAAGAAAAAGCACTGGGCATTTTGTAATGTTCACCTTGCAAAGCTTGTTCCCCCAAGTCTTATATATTCAAAAATCTGTCATGCAAAAATGATGCAAATCTCTAGTTTGCATAGGATGTATAACCATAGTGTTTGGTAGAGCTTGGGGAACTTCCAGCAAAACACAGTTTAATTGGAAAATGCCATTTCATTGAACCTACAATCTTTTACTCCAGATTTCTACAGCTGAGCAAATACCTCGTTCTTTTTACAATGACTCTGACAAGGACATCAGTTTTACTGAAAACTGTAGGGGTTGGGAAGATTTGTAAAAAATCATTGACTTTTAAAAATTTTTTTTAAAAATTTTTCTGTGAATGGGAAATGCTGCATTTCATCTCAGTCTGGACATTGGCAGAGAGATCATCTATCAGCTGCCTTTCCCTTTCACTTTCTTTCCTGGCTAGCACGGGTCCATATTTGTAACTATTGTGTTCCCTACACAGGAGGGGAAAGCTAGAAGCTAGAACTTACTTAATTGAAAAAAAACCATCAATAACAAATAAACTGGAGTGATATATAACTAGTGGGAGGTTGGATGCAGTGGAGGAAAAGACATATTCTGTTGTTTCCCTTTCATATGTGTCACATACGTATCAGCTTTTTTGGTATCCTAAAAGCTGAGGCTGTATAGTACAACAAAGAAATGGGCTTAATGCATGTCCTGAATCAGACTCCAATTATCAGAAATGTTGCTTCTATGGAGCAAGTAAAGAAATAAATTTCTGGTAAGACTTTGTTCAAGGAGTGTCACTGAAGAAAATCTTACATAAAGTTTATTTCCGAATACCTAATGATGCTGTCAATAAGAAGCCTTTATTGAAATATGAAAGGTGTGCAAATTTGCTTTCTTTATGGATGGATCTGTCCAGACAATGAATTCAAATCTAGAGTGAAATTATATGAGAGTTATATTCTGAGTTGAAAGTACTGGGGCATAATGAGAGGGAAAAGGTAAGACAAGGGAAGGAAAAAAAACAGGCAATGGAAAGAGTTCAAACATACACCTATTATGCACTAGCTTATACTGAACAGTTTTAGACGGCGGAAATATTTTTTTCCTGAATCTATGGTCCCTACATTCTTTCAAGCACTAAAAGCATTATCAGGAAATTAATTCCTGGAAAGATAAAAATATATTTTTTAAAATTTTAGAAAACAGTTTCATAAAAAAGAAACCAAAAGGAATGTAATTCATTCAACATCCAACCTCATCTTTTCAAATATTTAAGTTTGTAGACTTAAAAAGGCCAGCAACCTAAAGAAAAGAAATGAATAATTTCTAGAAATGTGCACTCATAAAATAAGAGTCTTTAAATCTTACAGAAGTTATATGATAAAAAACAACAATTTATCATGAGCAGAGACCCAGGTGTAAAAATTATTCAGAACGAGAGAGAGCCCCTGCATATGAGTAAAACAAAGCCTGTATTAGTCCTTACTTTGCAATTAAAAAAAAAAAAAAAAAAAAAAAGAGAAGCTGCTTGTGTAGGACCAAAAATAAAGAAAAAGAAACTTGAGAGCAGAGAGAGCTATATCCGAAACATTAATTGTACTTTGTGTATTCTGTACCGACACCTCCTTGGACACCTCAAGCTTCATTACACTTGGACTCCAGGGGAAAGAAGTTCCTGGGTATTCTAGAAAGCACTTGAGGAAAAATACAGAGCTGTTCCAAGTGTAAAGGCTGGGTTTCAAAAAAAATTCAAGAGAGATTAGTTTCTCAATAATTTGTAGATTTTGCTGGGGAATATGTATCTGAGGCCTTCAGACTCCTTTTGAATAGTTGTCATCTCAAATCCCTAACCCTGATAAAAAATATCGTTATATATTTGCTAATATGTTGTAGGAAGAGTTTACTGAATTGTAGTTTCATATATTTCTAAATGAAACAGTACATCTCCTTAAGCCTTTCAGGCAACTCCATCTTTGGGAATGACAAGTTTTGTTCAGTCAGTTGGGCTTATAGCTGTCCTACTAATATTTTTAAAGATGGATCAAACACCTGTATGAAATGCATATCCTTTAATAGGGAATATACGGAGTTCTGTTGAGTTAGCGAGCTACACAAAGTACAGGAGATGCCAGCAGTATCCGTTGCAGATTGAATTCATTAATTAATTGAGACAAATCTATGTTCATACGAGAACATAGGTTCTGATGATGCCCTGAGAACAGTGAACTGTTGCAGAGATTTAAAGATCCTTTATCTGTGGTGGTGGCCCTTTGAGGCAAGTAGCAGACTGTGAGAGAGAAAAAGTGTTTTCTCTCAATTTATGCCCAGTTAGATTAAGTTGAAATATAAGGGAAGTATAAAATAATTTACTGTGTATTCTCCAGAGATCAGTTAACTAGAAATCTTGAAAACTTTTCTTAAAAAAGGTTATAACAAAGATGTCCCGCCACACCATTGTTTGCTTTTCTCTGAATCTTCTGCACCAAAGATTCAACATGTATCTCCATAAAACCTTTATGAATTTAATGGTCATTCTCATCACACAGAATGCCACTGTATCCTACTTTGTTGTAACTAAGGTTACTGGCAAGGCTTCAGGCTACAAAATGAACTTAGAGAAGATTCAGGAATGCTCCCCCCTGCTTACTGTGTGTAGCTATATTTATATAGATATAGATATACATATATATATATATTTATGTGTATTCACATTTATATATTTATATATACACACATACACACAAATGACCTCTTTCCCCAGCTCATGTGTACTCCCCATAGCACACATTTCATAGCTGGATTTCTGTGGAGGGAATAAGAATCACCACTAATTTAAAATATCTTTGTTTTGACCTATAAATCTCATGGAGAAAAGACTCCAGTTTACTTGGAAATATTCTTCTTATTGTAAGGACAGTCCTTCTGTTCGAAATGGAATATTCATTCTCCAAAAACCCACAATGCCTAAGAAAGCTTGTGTTTCCTTTTTGCTAGTTGGTGGAGACATGGCTGTTATTTTGCTGATCACATCCATGGGGATCTGATGACGTCCATCTTGCCATTTTATTCCTAAAAACTGGATCTCCTGTGCAGGTCCCTTGACCTTGCTTTGTTTTATGGCAAAACCAGCCTTCAGAAGGATTTGGACTATTCCCTTTCTCAAAAACTTCTGCTGTGCTGTCACACATGATGATGTCATCAATGTATTGCAGGTGTTCTGGAGCCTCACCCTGTTCCAGTGTGGTGTGGATCAGTCCATGGCAAATGGTAGGGCTGTGTTTCCACCCCTGGGGCAGTCAGTTCCAGGTGTACTGGACGCCCCTCCAAGTGAAAGCAAACTGTGGCCTGCACTCTGCCGCCAAAGGGATTGAGAAGAACGCATTAGCAATGTCAATTGTGGCGTACCACTTGGCTGCCTTTGACTCCAGTTCATATTGGAGTTCTAGCATGTCCGGCACGGCAGCACTCAGTGGCGGCGTGACTTTGTTCAGGCTGCAATAGTCTACTGTTAGTCTCCACTCTCCATCAGACTTTCGCACTGGCCATATGGGACTGTTAAAGGGTGAGCGAGTCTTGCTGATCACTCCTTGGCTCTCCAGTCGACGAATCAGCTCATGGATGGGGATCAGAGAGTCTTGGTTGGTGCGATGTTGCCGCCGGTGCACTGTTGTGGTAGCGATTGGTACCTGCTGTTCTTCAACCCCCAGCAACCCCACAAGAGAAGGGTCCTCCGAGAGACCGGGCAAGGTGGACAGCTGTTTAATTTCCTCCGTCTCCAGGGCAGCTATACCAAAAGCCCACTGGTACCCTTTTGGGTCCTTGAAATACCCTCTCCTGAGGTAGTCTATGCCAAGGATGTACGGAGCCTCTGGGCCAGTCACAATGGGGTGCTTCTGCCACTCGTTCCCGGTCAGGCTCACTTCAGCCTCCAATACATTTCCCCTGTCACTCCAGAAATACAGATGGGTTCTGCCCCTTCATAGCTTGATGGCATCAGGGTACACTGTGCACCGGTGTCTGCTAGAGCCTTATACTCCTGTGGCTCTGATGTGCCAGGCCATTGAATCCACACAGTCCAGTAAACCCAGTTGTCCCTTTCCTCCACCTGACTGGAAGCAGGGCCCCTCTAGTCCTGGTCGTAGTATTCATTACTCACTTCTTGTAAATGCGAATCAGAAGTCTCTTTATTAAGATCGGAAGTAAGATTAGCCCTTCTACTCTGTCTGGGGAACTGCTCACTGGAAACCGGAGCAGCAGTTTTCCTGGAAGAATCCTTTTTTTGTGCTTGTTTTCCCTTGTAGCTCACGTAACTCATGCCTCTACGGTCGAGATAGATTTTCCATCCTGCTTCCTCATGTCCTCTCCATGGTCACACAGGTAAAACTATAGGGTGGCCCATGGTGTGTACCCTCTATATTCTCCCTCTTGAGCAGAGGGACACAGACTCCTAATGGCTGAGATACTGGTCCATACAGGTGGGGAGTAGGACCTATCTTCTTTGAGTTGTTGGACCTCCCGGGACAGTTTCTCCACAGCCGAGATGAGGGAGGAAGACAGATTTTCTTCATATTGCCGGTGTTGGCCAGCCAATTCATCCACCATTGGTCCCTCTTCATCTTTCCAGGTCATTACTGCCGATGAGTTGGCATACGACACTGGTGCGCTCCACCACATGGGTCATGTGCACTTGACTTCATCTGGATCTTTGGATAACTGCTCATTGTTCAAGTCATCATAAATCACCTCCAACACGGCTAATTCCCTCAGGTACTGGATACCACTTTCCATGGTAGTCCACTTGCCTGGGTGGCATATAACATCTTCCTTGAAGGGATACCTTTCCTTCACACCTGACAGGAGTTGCCTTCAGAGGCTGAGGCTTGTGCCCCTTTTCCAATCGCTTTGTCAATGCCCCCTTCCCTAGAAAGGGATCCCAGCTGCTTGGCTTCCCTACCCTCTAATTCCAGGCTACTGGCCCCGTTATCCCAGCATCGGAGCAGGCAGGTGACAATGTGCTCGCCTGGATGATGGCTGAAATCTTTTTGCATATCTCGCAGCTCACTGAGGGACAGGGATTGGGTGATTACAGTCTCATTTATGAGTTCTGCCTCTTCCTCCTGCTCTTCTAATGATGGCCCTACTTAGGAGTACTCTGCCTTGTCCACTTCTTCCCTTAGTAAGGGAAGAGTTTCTTCCTGACTTTCACTTCCAGCATTTCTTTTTGTGTACAGGGGCGACTGATACCAGCACAGGTTGGTTCTCTGGTTCAACTGTGGTGCCTGTCGTGAGGGTTGGAGTAGCTGCAGTGACGGCTGCGGGGGTTGGAGTAACCACAGTGCCTGTCGCTTTGTCGTCAGATCCAGAGTCCTTCTATTCCCCTTGGGGGTACTGAATAGTGTTGAACAGGGCTCGGTAGGCATGGGCCAGACCCCAGCACATTGCTGCGATTTGTGTCTCTCTGGAATTGCCAGGGTGACAGCATACTTTTTCCAAACATTTTACCAGTTTTTCAGTATTCTGCACTTGTTCAGGAGTGAAGTTCCAAAACACTGGAGGTGCCAACTGTCCCAGGTACTAGCCCATACCATCCCACACACCCTGCCACTCATAACTATCCAGCCTTGGGGCAGATCTCTGGGTGACATTCTTAAATTGTTGTCCAACCTTAAGCAAGACCTGAAACACATTCAGGAGACATAGCAATAGGAACATGATGGTTTGAACATCCTGAGATTATTCAAAATTCTCAAGACCTATTGTAACTAGCCTGGAGGAGAAGGGGAAGGTGAAGGAGCGGGGGAAAGTGTCCCCCCTTGTCTTCCCCATAAATTGTCTCTCCAAGGAGAAAAGGTAAAGAATGTAATTATTAATAGTTTCCAAGAGAGAGTTCCCGAAGTATGGAGATGATGGTAATGCTGAGTACAAATACCAGATTAGTCTCTCGACCAGTAATTTTATCATGTCATAAACCAGTATTACACAGTACAGCAAAATGATAACTTTAATCCAGACCCCAAAGGTGACAAACAGCACAACAGGGAACACACACAGCAAGTCAGGTGTTACATAACACCACTCTGAGAACATGCACAACAACTCTGAGAGCAAATAAATGAACATTGCGCCCAGTGACTATTAACCTGATAGTGAATGCTTATAACAAATTTGTTTTAACATGCTCTGGTCAGATCTATCATTATCTCAACTCTTCTCGCCCCATGTTGAGCGCCAAAAAGGGCTGTTGTGGTTTAACCTGGCAGGCAGATAAACACCACACAGCCGTTCGCTCACTCCCCCGCAGCAGGATGGGGGAGACAATCAGAAAAAAAAGGTAAACCTCGTGGGTTGAGATAAAGACAATTTAATAGGACAGAAAAGAAAGTGAAAATAATACTAATGATAAAAGAATATACAAAACAAGTGATGCACAATGCAATTGCTCACCACTTGCTGGCTGATTCCCAGCCAGTTCCTGAGCAGTGGACCCCCCGCCAGCTTTTCCCCTAGTTTATATACTGAGCATGATGTCATATGGTATGGAATATCCCTTTGGTCAGCTGGGGTCAGCTGTCCTGGCTGTGTCCCTTCCCAACTTCTGGTGCACCCTCAGCCTACTTGCTGGTGGGGTGGTGTGAGAAGCAGAAAAAGGCCTTGACTCTGTGTAAGCACTGCTCAGCAATAACGAAAACATCTCTGTATTGTCAACACTGTTTTCAGCACAAATCCAAAACATAGCCTCATACCAGCTTCTATGAAGAAAATTAACTCTACCCCAGCCAAAACCAGGACACTGGCAAAGGCAATGTCTAGGTAAATGGAGTTCAATGCTGCAATAATTTGTCAAAGCCACTCCCTGTTTTGTTCTCAACAAAGAAAAAATTGCATCTGATGACAATTGGGTAATAGACTTCTTAAATTGCTTGTCACATTTTTTATTTCATCTATTTATTTATTTATTTATTTATTTACAGCAATGTAAGACAAACATGTTATCATAGGATAAAGGGACCTCAGGAAGTCTCTCGCCCAACTTTGTGGTTATGCCAGATTGGCTTCAAGGTCAGTCTGGGTTGCTCAGAGCTTGATCAAATCAGATCTTGAAAATCTCCAGAGAAGGTGCCTGCACAATGTCTCAGGGCAGTGTGATCCAATGCTTTATTGCCCTCATGGGGAAAAAAAGTTTCTCCTTATATCCAGTTGGATATAAATATTTTATATACATTTCAGAGTTCCAGAACTCATTGCTATTTTTCACCCATTGATCACAAAAGCATTGCATATGCAAACTACCTATATACCAGAAACTTATTTTGGGTAGATACATTTTTGATTGATTGATTGTAATTGTATCTGTGTATCCAGAATTCTATGCTTCATGTCTTCATTTTGGAGAAAGTACATCTAGAAATGGCTATAAAAATGCATTTTTTTAATTCAGTAGCAATAGGAACTGAAGTACAGAATGAAGTAGATAACTTCTGAGGACACCTTTTCTTGGAGTACGGCTTAAGACCACATAGTATCAAGAGTATAAAGAGATTATTATTTTTTTAAGTACCCTGGGTAGTGGATTGGAGCAATTAAAAGCTCCTCCAGTGTCTAAACTCCTAAACAAGGAAGGCAACCTTGGCAAGTTGAAACACTGTTTCTTTCAAACCGTTGGCTGTTAATACGAAGAAAAACATTCAGAGGGCAGCTTTATTTTTGACATGGGCTGTTTTTGATGAATTTGAATTTTTTATGAATTTGATGAATTTTTCAGAGAAGCCAGGCAGAGATGATTACTTATGAAATAGTAGTAAAGAAGTCCTGTCAATGTTAAGAGTTGTACTAGACTCCACAGAAGGATGAAACATATGAGTAATTTGGCATTAATTGCGAATGTTACATGTGGAAACTGAAAAACTTGCAATCTGTCTCAGGAAGCAAAGCTGGGATTTAGCATTTGTTGTGGGGAGGGGGAGGCTAACAGCAGCTCTGCTGGATTGTTTCAGATGAACAGTGCATATGACTTTGCCCAAGACCAAATGCCTAGGGAAGACTCTGAGAACAAGACACCCCTATAGTAATTAAACCTGAGAATTTTTTTCTCTACCTCCAAAAATTGTTGTCTCTGAGACTTTCTAAGCTAGACTTGTTTTGTTTTAAGTACCCTGATTGGATTTTTCTTCCTTTCATTTGTTCCAACACACTTTGAAGGCTTGTAAGTCCTCAGCATTCAAAACATCACATGCCAAGGGTTATTATATTGTTCACATATCTTGTGAAAACCTGCAACGTAGTTTGAACTTTTGCTGGTCCATGCAAGGATATTACAGTTGTTATACAGTGGTTCTTCAAAGGTAGCCTTTTGATTTGGGTCCTGGGCTTGAGAACATCTCCTTCTAAAAGCCAAATGGGATTGCTATGCTTGAAGCAGACAACACTGCGTTTCTTTTTTATTACACTTTGATGCTGCATTTTCAGTTTTAGGTGTAAAATATATATTTATCTTGCTCAAAAGTGCCATATAACTGAGTACTATGTTGTCATGTTTTTGGTTTTAAAGACCAATTTGCACTACCATCATCTTAGATATTGGCCAAAAGACTTTCAATAGGAGTTGTATGTGATTTATTTCAATCTGTATCTGATCTTAACAAATGACAAATATAAATTCTCTACTTTTGGAATATATTGTCATAAAGAGGAGCTGAGATTACACTGACAACGTATTTTCTGTTCAAAAATATAAATCAAATCAGCTACTCAGCACTAGGAATTTCAGAAATTGACACAATGTCATCTCCAAGGAAATACATTTTATGGCAGGTTCTCTAACACATGTAAACATTTTGGCTCAATGCCATTATCTAAATATAGGTATCTGCTACTGTGTTAGATCCCCTGTGATATCTAAGAAATCCGCAAGAGTCTGGCAAATATCCACACTGGACCTATGGGGACCCTGCAGGAGGAGAAGCCTGAGGCTAGATGGTATAACATAAAGCATCCCAATGATGCTAAATCCCTATGTTTAGGCAAGTAGCGATATTCAGAAACCACCAAGACATCACACTAAAATACATTTTTCAACAGCAGTCCTTTAAGCAATGACACTGGGACTTTCTGAGATCCCCTGCTGTGGAGGCAGACAGTATCAAGTCCAAAAAGTGATTAGAAAATTAAAGGATAATATGCCCATAAATGGATACTATTGGAAATATGGAGGAATGTACCCTCTAAATTTCACAGAAATTGGTCAGGATCCCTAACACTCCCTAACACTCATTTGCTTTCTCCTTTGTTAGGGAGTGAGTATTGGGTTAGGTGGACTGCTGGTCTGACCAAGTAAGGAATTTCTTATGTTCTTATATCCATAACTGAATCCTACTCTATAGTGTAGAAGATGACAGAACTCTCTGAGTAACCAGAAGATTATTTGAACATTATTTTACCTTTAGTAACTTTGATCCACAATTTATTTAAGAACTAGATTTCCTCATTTTTTTCCCATGCCAAAACTCTTTTGTCTGTGGGATCTCTGGGCTATTTCATATAATCCTCTTTTTTAAAACAGATTACCTGCAGTCTTTCACCAAAAAGGATTCCCTCCTGTTAATAAAGCTTCTCCCTGTACAGTTAACTCACACATGATGTGGACAAATTATTGACATTTAACTGAAAAATCCCTTTAATAAAACCATATTCATTCAGTGATGTTCAGTGATTAAGTTAACCAAATGCTTTCAATTCATTTTCCCCTTAACTTGCAATGAAATTCTATAAATAAAGAGCTATGCACTTAGACAGAAGAAAGATTTCCCATTTTCACTCAATATGAAGGAGAAAAGCAATAAAAATATATGACCAAATTGATGTTAGCTTTAGCATAGCATAGTTATACAAGTTTGTGCTGGCCGAGCCATACTCTTAAAAAAAAGAATTTCTGAGAATCACTAGTCAGTGGCATAATTGACTTTTGGTGGCTTCAAAAGGCCAGGAACACAGCTAATAGTTTTTGGCAGTTCCAAAGGCATTAATCACGATCAATGTGCAATATTAAACAAGGCTCCTTCAAAATGAATATAAATTAAGACTGTAATTCCATCTCAGCCTTCTGGTGACATGAGGAAACCACTCGAGTTTCACTCTCATGGTTTATGATGTCCCCGGAAGCCTTTGATGGAATTATAGCCTTATTAAGTACAGTTGGGGTACATTATTCCTTAAATTATTGCAACTACAAGTCATTATTCCCTCTAGAAATTAGAACTTGCTGTACTTTCATTAACCATGTTATCTTGAAGTAAGTTGGGGGGGAAATTTCATTGTGGGAGGGTATCTGCTTTTTAATTTTTGTCACTACTATACATGCACAACTTGGTAGAGTTGTTAACATTTAATATTAACAGCCCACACGCTTTTTTGTTTTGTTTTAAGGAACAGTATTCACAACTATATAATTGAGTCATCACTGATGTTTATATAGCATTTTATAGGAGATTGCAAAACAATTTTTTAACCTTTTTTATATAAGATCATTCAACCATCAATGAAATAAAACAGAATTCAGAAAGGCAGGTGAAGATGGGGCTATACAGATAGGCTTTAGGGAGGTGTCGTGATTTATCCCCAGGCAGCAACTAAACCCCACACAGCCGCTCGCTCACCCCCCTGGCTCTGATAGGATGGGGGAGAGAATTGGGAGGGCACAAGTAGAAAAACTCGTGGGTTGAGATAAAAACAGTTTAATAATGGAAATAAAACAAAGTAGAACAGTAATAATAACAGTGATAACAACAACAATAATAGAATATACAAAGTAGATGATGCACAATGCAGCTGCTCACCACCCGCTGACCGCGTATCCTGAACCGCGAGAGCCCCCTCAGCCCTCATTTTTATGCTGAGCATGACATCACATGGTATAGAATACCCCATTGGCCATCTGGGTCTACCACCCTGGCTATGCTCCCCCGCCCCAGCTTCCGCTGCGCTTGGCAGAGCATGGGAGGCAGAAAAGTCCCTGGTGCACGCACCACCCAGCAACAACCAAACCATCAATGGGCCATCAACGCTCCTCTCATACCAAACCCAAAACACAGCACCCGCCCTAGCTACTGGGAAGAAAGCTAACTCTGTCCCAGCCAGAACTGGGACAGAAGGCATGATATAAGTATTAACAGTATTTCAGTAAAGACATATGCAATCGTATCCTGGGTAAGAAAAAAGTGATATGTAATCTTTAATTCCTCAGAATAGCTCAAACCTTCACCTGAAGTTTAAGAGAGCAAGATGAGGACTTTTTGGTTTCTACTGGTATCAGCCAGGGTGACTATTTTGGAGGTTTCCTACAGCATTACCTGCAGACCATGGCCCACAAGAGCAGTGCTCCTATGGGAACTGGGAATGCTGGAGAGGCTCCAGCTGGTCTGGGACCCTTGCTGGCTCAGGAGGATGGACTGATCTCTCAGCCAGTACTGTCCATACCAAATCCTACTTAGTTTATAATTTCAAAATCAATTTTGATATTTCTATCAATAACAGGAGTAGTGTATGTAGTGCAAGTTAAATTTTTTTTTTATGGGCAGGTCTGATTTGGCATAAGATGCATAAGTTCTGTAGGATTTCTTAGTTAAAAGGAATGAGGCCGTCTAGAAAGAATGTACGATATTTATAAAGCCTGCTTTTAAGATGAGATTTTTTCTTCTCTAATGATAGTTTAAATCATCACACCCTTACCAGTTTAGTTAGCTTTGTGTATTAGCTTCTTTCAACAGTTTCACACCGCCTGGGCTTTTAAATAGTGGTAAGTATTATTCAATGCCACATACTGAAAAGAAAACGTGTTAGAGAAAACTCCTAAGTGTAGCACATATATCATTAAGTTTGAAGGAGTTCAGGGCTTTTATTCTCTCCGTTTTTTTTTTTTTTTCTTTTACATGCTATTTTGAGGACTGTATCATGTAGAGAGATTTCTTCACCCTGTTCTCCCACAACTTTTCATATTGTAAAAAATATCTAGTTATAACTAAGAAACAATAAAACTTGTCACCACATTGCTTAATTCATATTAAATTTCGCGGGCTTCTGGCAAAGATGGAGTCTTCCTTCTGAGTGAGTCTTAGAGAAAGAAGAATCCTTGGTTACTCAGGAAAGTTATATAAGGCATTTACTTACATCTCCAACAATGATTTAGAAAATGTGGCCTTGTACTAAAGAAACACATTGAAAGACATATTTAAATTTTAAGGTGTTAAAATATTCATATTTTTGGAGTGGTTGTATTTTTATGAGTGTAGAAATCCTGTTACATGCCCGTGAATACTTTTGTCTTGAAAAGATATATGCAGATCTTTTAGTGATCAGTGTTACTATTTCCAATGATTTTGGTAATATATTTCATATTTACAGAATTAAGAGATGGGTACAAGTCTCTGAAGGATGACAGTGAAAATGATAATATTTATCAAGGATGAGATCAGAAAAATAAAGCATGTTCTTTTAGCTTAGCTAAATTGATTATTATTTAAAGTTCCAGTGCTTACAAATAATGCACACTTTATGTAAGTTTGGTTTCTTGGGGTTTGAATTTTTTTATTGAAATAAGGTTTACTTCTTGCAATCAGAGGAAAATTCTAGCCTGAAATGGCATAAAAAAGAAAAGAAATATTTAGAGTCACAAAAGTTGTGAATTCTTCCTATACTGAAATACAATTTATTTTGTAAATATTTTAAAGAGTTGTCATTTGGGGTTGTGAATTTCTGAGGACCAAAATTTTTTTTATTCACATTGAGGGCTTGCTTTAAATAAATGGTGGCATGAAATGTCATAAAGCAATACATACAAATGGCCTGCTTTTTAAATCCATGAATAGTTTGCAGACGTTTACAGACTAGGGATGATTGGCTCAATAAAAATGATGTGTCATGGCTAATATTAGAATCATACTGAAAGACAGATAAGTACAACACAGAAATTAACACATAGCTATGGGGATGTAAGACTTTGTCTTTTTCTATTAAGATAAGACAAATGTGATGAACAGAATTTTTCTAATATGTACAACTCAAAAATATTTTACAACTGAACAATCAAGAAGTACTGGGGTAATGCCATAACTGTAGCTAATGTGTAAAATCCTGAGAAAGTAATGATCCATATTAAAATCCATGTGCCAGTTATAAATATCAGCAACGACAGAGAAAGTAGACATGTTTTATCGGTTGCATTTTTTAAAATCTAATTATGCACTGCTTAGTATTATGAATGAACATAAATTTGCCTTTCAAGACATATACATTTTAGATTTAAAGACCACTACAAAAACACACTGAGAGTCACAGGGAAAGATGATGGATAACAGGAAGTATTTAAAAGGAATTTTTCTATTATTTAAAATAGTCTTTTTTTTTAAATGCAATTAATATGTTGAATAGTTAAACATATAAATAACATCAGATGTTCAAAATGCATCTTAAATAACAATACACAAGTCAAATATAATTGGACAGGCAGAAAATATCCTGAAAGTGATACTCACAGGAGTGACATGTTGATAGCTGCCATGGATAACATTTTCAGGACAGATTATTAGGATTGTATGTTTTTCACAGCTCTACTTGTCTATTTAAATTTAGCCCTCCTGAAATTCCATTAAACTAACTGATAGAGTTGGGTGAAAACTTATTTGTGTCATTTAAAAAAAGAATTAATTGTGACTTCACCTTTCCAAGCTAAAGAAAATCAGTGACATTTCAAAAAAAAAAAAAAAAAAATTGTGACAAGCCAGCAAAAGAGAGGGACTTGTTCTGGAACAGCTAAGGTCGCCATGACATGAATATTACCAGAGATGTCAAGGACCTAAGTCCAAGACCTTTTTTCCACGACTCAGCACAAGAACTGAAACTTTGTTTCTGGTCTCAAATATGTGACCAAGCTATGATGCTATTTGCTTTTCAAACTCTTTCTCTTACTCCTGACTGGTACTTTGAGAACATTCCATTAAAGATGTTTTCATTAAAGAAGTCTTCATTAAAGGAGACTTCTGCATATGCCTGACTCTGAGCATTGAAGTTTTTTTGTAAGATCCAGTCTCACAGAGGTATTTACTTTGATTGTTAGGGAGCTGTAGTAAGATACCAATTTACTTTTACTGTAGTATGGCAGAATTTATGAGATTATTGCTAAGTAACTTCTTTAGGGAGGGGATTTAAAGGATAGATGGATGAGTTCCAGTAACAGCAATCCCACAGGGCTGCCTTTCCCTGTTATCTAATGTTCAGCTTTCACTAAAACCTAACTCACCTTTTAATTCCGAAAGGAAAGTAACCTCTATCACACAGCAATCTGCTTCTTCTAGGCACTGACCTGAAAGAAGTGCTGATGACGTTCTTCCTGCCCATGTTCTTGCAGGCTCTTTAGTTCCTTTTGTGCCGTTAAGAATAAACAGATTTGTTAGTTTTTAAGTCCTGAGAATTGCATGTTTTGGTAATGCAGAGGAAGATGTCACTTGCTTTGACATTCCTGGAGTGTTATAAGGTTCCTAAAGAGCTTCAGCTTTCCAGGAGTACTTATTGTACGATTCATACTTTTACAAGGAGAAATTATAGCCGTTCAATTTCCAAGTGCCCCTTTCATCATTAAAGTTTCATCACAACCCAATATTCTTCAACTGTACTCATTTTGTAAAGCAAGCACACGGGAAAAAAAACACCTCTGATTCAACATTCTGGTTTGCTTGCTTATGTGGGTAATGCATTACAAAATTTATCTCATTGCTTTGTGCTAAGGTGTAAATATGAAAATATGGTATTTAAACATTGCAGTACTGATGTGCAGGGTATGAGTTTAACATCTTGCATATTACAAAAGTGAATTTGAAACATTTGGTGAATCTCAGGCATAGTGATAGAATGATGCATTTTATTTCTTTTCTAATTTAGCATATGGTTTCATTATGACCGTTGTTAGTAGTTTTTGCCATTTTCACTAAATTGAAATGAACTAAAAATTTAGGAATGCAAACTTAGAGTTGAAATTCCTTCTTGACCAATGAAAAAACATATTTCACAGTCCTGAGATTTTAAAAGCTTCTCAGGCCGTCTCCTGTTTCCACCCCTGGCTGTGCAGTGGGTCCCCAGCTGAAGAGGAGCTCTGCAGAAACCTGCCTCATGTCCAGTGTGACCAGGAAGGTACACAGCTGGATATTAGTTATTCTGTTTGAAACAAGTACTGAAAGAGGCTGATTTCTCTGAAAATTTGCTTCAAGTATTTTCAGTCTGAGTAACTATGGATATTCTTAAAAATGTGTGCTAATGGTTAGTTTAGACTACTATATCCTCAATATATATAGCTCCAGTGGGCCCTACTGTATGATTTTATATATGTAATATGCACGTATATGAGCAAATACAGAAGAATCGCTTCACTAGTTAGAATTTTGTCTTCAGTTGCCAAAGTTGAGCCACCTCTGTAGCCCAGGAAAGTATCCATTCAATAGGTTGTGACAATACTAAAGAAAACTGTAGTGTCAAAATGAAGAATATTTGAAATTTAATTAATTTTTTTACAGTTTTAAGGATCCTTTGAGGTGATAAGTTAATGTGAATATTGTTATGATATCTCATTAAAATTTTCACCTCATTATTTAATATACTCAATTCTGCTTAGCTTTTTTCTTTATAAGAGACATAATTGAAATAAGGTGTCCAAAAAATCATCTCAACATTGGTGCATCGCTGTCTACTTGAAGATACATATGGGCTGTATGTACATTTAAGCAGCTCGTAGAAACTTCTGGATTTGTGAGTCAAAGTGTAATTATGAGCATATAGTGCATGCCGATTCATTTTATATGGGTGTTCCAGTTTGTGAATTTACACATCTTCATCAACTTCACAGCAAAAGTGAAGATAAAAATCAGGCATAGAAGTTTAGCTGTTTGAAGAGAAGCAAGAAGAAATAGTTAAACAGTGGCTATGTACAAAACTCCTGACAATTTGTACTTTTAAATTACCTGCCTCATTTGTAAAATCTTGTAATTCTGAAAAGAAAGAATAAAAGTGATAAGTCCAAGTTAGCAGGGAAAATGTAAAAGTTGCTATTGTTACCATTTCTTAAGAGGTAAGAAAACCTGTGTAAAAAATATATCCATATTAATGAATTAATGTGAAGGACTGAACAGGAGAAATCTTAACATGGTTGGATTTCACAATAGATGTGATTCCTTCCAAATCTACAGATCTTGGAAAATTTGCATGGAAGTGAAATTATTGTGGATAGAGTCGTCCGCCTATTAATAATATCTCTACAGTGTCTTTTTGGCTTAAAAAAATGCTAAAAGGGTTGTTCTATATATGGCATCAGTTTGATAGCTGAAATAATTAAATTAGGTTTGCAGAGTGAGGGTTTTGTTTGTTTGTTGTTTTTTTTTCGTGTAAGTTCTAATACTGACCTACTTCCCTATCTGGGGGAAGGTGTTTAGAATCTGCCATCAAATTTTCTGCTGAGTTAGCTTTTTTAACTTCAGTGAAATTACTTTGGTGAAAATGTAGCCTCTAAAATATATAATCCAGAAAGCACAAATCTGCAATACTTTGGAAGGGCACTAAGGGCCTCCATGTGGATGAGCAATAGAAAGACTAGACCTGGAAGGATGATTGTTTTTCAAATGCTATAATAATACATGCACTTATTTATTTATTTATGTGTGATCATGGGGTAAAATAGTGGGGAACTTTTTCTAAAAAAAAATTTAGAATAAACGGTAATAGGTTAGAAGACTATGCTTTCCAGTGCATTTTTCATTTGCTAGGTTAATTCTGAGCTCTTTCTTCCCTTATTAAGCTGATACTTCTGCATTAGAAAGGGAAAAATTCCATCTAGACATTCCACTCAGTATATTTTAGAAAAGGTTTGAGATATGGTGTGATTTAATGAGATTAAAATATGAAAAAGAGTGAATTTTACCTAATGAGAATGATTATAATAGCGCAAAAAAAGCACAGCTATTGCATGATATAACATCATGTTACGTATCTCGTGTGTTGAACATTTAAAGTTTTATTTTATGGATTCTATCAGCAGGGGATCTAATGTTAAGCAATATGTTTTAATGGAGTTGCTGTTGTGCTGCTCTAATGGGCAGATTATAAAATTATAATTAGTGTAATCCTGCCTTTATTACATAAAATGATAAAACTGCCATTTACTTCAATGGGAACAATATTAAATATGCTGTCGTAATTAACTTTCTCCATCCCTCTTTCAAACTTGCTCCTCTCAAATAACTACAGAACACTTTACAGTTGGTAGCAAAGCTTAGGGACAGATTAAACAAAATAAAAGACACAGACCTAGTTGATATCAGTTAACAGGGCAACTCTAACATAGGATCCTCAGGAAGAGACGTTAGAAAATAGGCTAAAAAGAACTTAACATGAAGGGGGAATATCCTGTTTTTCACAGACTTTGCAGCATCTCTTAGGAATTGTACTGATAAATTGTGCACAAAGATTCTTTGTGTGTCTTGCTAGAGTCAGCAAACCATTTTTGTGAAAAATGTAATGGATGGGGAGTGACACTGCTGAATAAAAAAAAAAAAAGAATAAAAAGAAGTGAGACACCATTATTGATCACTACGGCAATGTTACTGACCCTGCTGCTAAAGTTAACATGCTATTCAGAAACCTCTACTCTGAAGAGGGTAAAAGCAAAGTTGAAAATTGCTTTCTCTGTATATGTTTAGGGAAAAATAGTTTGTAAACATAACCAAAAGTTAGGAATTTTAACTTCAGTTTTACCTCCGGTTGTTAATCCAGGAGATTAATTTTCTTGCAATTCACAAAATGAACTGCCTCCTGTGGAAAATAGATTAAATACAAGATGTACTTAGTAACTGTGAACACTCTGATTTGGTCTTCATCTCACTCACAGGAATACATTTTCTCCAACGTCTTTATTTTTTTCTTTATTTGGATCTCTCTTATAATTTGATCCATATCTTTAAATACCCTAAGTACTGCAGGATCAACAGGATATTGGAAGTACAGTATCCTTCTGGGATGGAATAGCTAAAGACCTACTAAGGAAAAGTGTACATGTAAATCCGTGTGCATTTTCTCTTTTGACAAAGCCCAATTTAAATGAGTAGTAAACTGAAAAGTGGCGAAAGCAGCAACCTCTTAAACTTAGTCACTAGAGAAACTATGAGGTCAAATCACACACTGACAAGAAAATCAAGCATGGCGCTCACCTGTGGATGAGAATGTTCATCTGCAAGGGGAGAGAGTCTCAACACCAATGAATACTTATGCGTTTTGTACAATTATTGTTGAATACATAACATGAACATTCATTAGTGCAGGAACTGGAACCCCACTTTCCCTCATCCTAGGTAAGTGTTCAAATCATTAGACTCCAAGATCATACCGAATCCTCAGTATAGGCAATGAATATTTCACTACACCACGCAAAGTGTAACAACTTCAGCAACAGGCAAAAAGGGGTCTGTAGTACTTTGAAACTAAAATCCCCTAAATTCACACATTTATTGTGTTTTTAATTTTTTTTCCAAAACATTTGGCCTTATAAGTTTATGCTCATAATTTGAATATTGTAAAATATATGTGTATAAATTACATGTAGCTTTTATATTTTGTTTAGCTAATCAGTGTCGTTGTTATTTAAATATAAAAATATATCAACCATTTATATATATATAAAAAGTTTGACTGTATTTTATATATATATATGTACAGTATACAGTCTTGGCAACATGGTTACATTATGACAATGAATTCATTAA
This sequence comes from Calonectris borealis, assembly GCF_964195595.1. Lineage (NCBI taxonomy): Eukaryota > Metazoa > Chordata > Aves > Procellariiformes > Procellariidae > Calonectris > Calonectris borealis. The sequence goes on from NC_134312.1 coordinate 104,919,583, forward strand.
AAAATGAATTAGTTCCCTCAGCAGTTGCATTCTTTCTGAACAAACGGTGCAGATACAAATACATGATTATGGGGCCAGTGTAACTGTGCATTGATTGAATCAACATTCTTCTTGCCTTTATTCAGAATCTGATATTCACAAAAATTAGCTATGATTTTCTGCAGATCACCATTATTTTGCATTAACCTTGGCTGAGTTACTTTATTTCTGTATTTCAAGATGTGAACTTCAGGTTACTTCATGTACCGTATTCCAGATTTTGGGGGATTTGATGAGTATTTCAGTTTTAGTATATTTACAAGAAACAATAATCATGCAATATATTCCTTCTATTTTAGTAATCATAGATTATAGTCTAGATTTCTCTTATAACTTATAACTTTGTCTCTTCCTTTTACAAACTGTTTAGGAATCCTTATTTTTTATTGCTTTATTTGACAATCAAACGTCCAAATAGCTTTGAAACATTTTAACAATACTTATGAAAAAGTTACCACCGAAAGTACATTTATGAAAATATACACACACAACTCCATTCATGTATATTTGTATCAATGTCTATATTTAGAGATTAATTTAAAGTAGAATAAAATTAGTGAATAGCGTTTTCAGTTTCCCATCTGCATTCATAAAACTTCATATTAATGCTGCTTCTGAGTCACAGCTTGATAAAATTTACATAGGGATGAAACATTTTGGATACAATAATTTGAGAAGCCTCTAACCATAGTTCCTTTTCTAGGTCAAATACAGTCTAGATAACTTAAAATGCAAAATGTACATGCGCCTTCTCTTTTGCTTCTATCTGAAATACAGTGAAAAGTTTTTGTTTCATTATTTTTAACCTAGCGAAGACCAAGGAGTACTGGAAATTTTGTGAGTGTCTTTCATTAAATTAATCTCTGCTTCTGTTTTATAACCCAAAGGTTTGCTTTTCAGATCTGGCAGCTAATATCATTTACTCCAAAACTGATGAGTGTTGTCCAATTACCTATTCTTCCACTTGAATAGTAATTAAGTTCTGCTTAAGGACTCTTATGCATTGTTTGAATAAGCCTGATGGAGCTCTGCAACTTTTCTCAAGGACAGTAACAAGGTACTGTGCTTGTGAGACTGTTCCTTATAACAAAGAGAGTTATGAACCATATTTTATCCAAGTGCCGCAGACAGCTGGAGGGTAAGGATCTGATTCTCCTCACATGTATTTTACACTGGTGGAGTTGCTTGCCATGTAGCTTATTGTACATCAAAACGGAATCAGGACCTTTGTGCTTGAGAAAGCAAACTCTTCTGAGATTTACAGGTGAAATCAAATCCCTCCACTCAAACCCCATAGAAAGGTGAGGTAAAGAGGAACATGGTATGGTTCTTCATGACACTATGTGTTGCTCATTTATTGCTTTCTCTTCCAGTTGTCCAACGTAAACTACTCTGACAGCCCCAGATTTTCTTCTTGCATCTCAATAATTACACTGAAAGCTGCAGGATTAAACTGTGTACCAGAAAACAACCCTGTCCATTGTCTTAGAAAGGGTTATTAACACAGTTAATTAACAAGGGTTATTAGGGGTTATTAATATGTAATAAAATGTTTCAGATGCCATTTCTCATGAAAGTTGGACATGACTTGACTTTGCTCTTGGCTCTAAAATCATAGTGCTAAAGTTGTTTGGTTTTCCACTGGTCTTTTGATACCAGACATGATGTCCAACAGCATATGTGCTGTCAGTCAGTCCTATATAGAAATTGTCAGCTTTCTTCCACAGTGGGATCGGTGACCTTTCACTGCATGAAGGGGGCTGACGTGACAACACACCTTCTATAATTTCTCACAATATATAGTATTTTGCTGCTACAGACGTATTGACCTTCTAATCACACAGACATGAGACTGCAAGCAGTGTAACCTGCTCACTATTTTTATTTCCCATTGTCCCTGTTAAAAAAAATTTCCTTTTTAAATTTCACATATATATACATAATCATCCAATGGTTTGATAGCTGGCTGTACATTTATTTCTTACAAAAAACATATATGATCAGGATATATATTAATATTTATTAATAATTAATAATATTAATTTAAATTATTTGGAGAATAATCTTTGCTCGTGTATTGCAAAATTATTACTTGCCCTAGTTTACAACAGATTTTTTTGTGATATGAAATGGCTTAGGTTCAAATTCTCAAACACAGATATACAGCTCTTATCTGGATACATAAACCATTATGATTTGAAAAGAGTTAGACAGTTACAATGGATTTTTTTAATCTCCAAAAAGTGAATGCCATGCATGTATGGATTTCAAGGGGCTCCATGCAGGTTTTGTTTCTTTATGAAGACTCTCTTCAGATTTCTCAGTGGCTTGGGTTAAACTGGCTTTGTTGCCCCAATGACCAGGATTAAATACTTGGAGAAGGATGGAGAAATCATTTTGCTATGACAAAGATAGCTTCCCCACTCACTATTTTTCAAGGTAGTGTCTAAAAATACCTGCTATGCACCTGGTCCCATTGTCCTTGCCCCTGCTCTTTGCCAGACTGACCTAGAGCCAGGTGTTACTGAGCCCAAGGTTTTATTCCCTCTGTTGTCCCTGACCTGCTGACGAAAGGAGAGTGCTGGGGATCTCTCCTGTGGCCACCGCTGAGCGGGGCACTTAGCGTTAGTCAGCATCAGACCCAGAGGGGCTTAAAATTGTGATTTGTGTCACCCTTCCCAGTCTGGGCGGGGGGGGGGGGTGGTGTCTCAGCAGCTGCCCACATGGCTTGTGCTGACGACTGGTGCTGGTGTTGACATGATCAGTTTTCACAAGTGGTTCTTCAGCCAAGCAAAAGGGCAACCTTAAAGGCTAAGTGCAAAGAAGCAAGTGCAGTGCTCTTCGCACAAAGCTCTCTGCTGCAATTTTTCAATCTACCAGTGTCCCACAAAGTTTAAGAGAGGAAAAATGTGTCCTCTGTAACATATAATAGGATGATTAAAAAGGAAAACTTCAGAAAGGCTCTCTTTTGCTTTGAAATTGTACAGGTTTTCAGAGTTTCTATTTTGCTCCTTGTTAAAATCTGTAGACTCTTACCAGAGGTCTTTCTGAGGAGGGGAATGAGAGAAGACCAATCTTCTGAGGAGAGCTATTTGACAAAGACATATTATTAATTTATTCTGCTTGTAGCCATTTGCATTACCTCTTCTCATGTTTGTTGGTTTCTTTTAACCATACACCCTAAATTCAGCTAAGAATAGTCTGCAAAATATGAATTAGTTGTATCGATGTGGTGAAAAAAATGACTAGTCATCTTGTTCTGTTATATATTTCTATATTTTATGATATATGATTTTTGATCATTATCCATACACGTGTAGTCATCATTTATTTGTTACTCCTACTAGTGCACTTTCAGATGGTCACTTCTCTAGTCGAATATTCAGCCCACCTGCCCAACTTAGGTATGCAGGTTTGTGCATCCCTGGTTCTGATTCTTAGTCAGGAGAGAGTGTTTTTAACAGGAATGGCCCAAATAAAGTATTTTAAACAACATATTTATATAATTCTGGAAATAGCATTTAGATTCTCCTAACTGACCAGTGATTTGTCATTTATACCCTGCCATTTATCAAATATTTCAGTTTTTTTTTTTGTCAAGATATCTTATGACACAATAGAGAATCTAAAGAAATGGAATTTGAAGTGACACTAATTTGCAATGTACCATTGTATGGGGTTTGGATGGGATAGAGTTAAGTTTTTTCATAGTAGCTGGTATGGTGCTATGTTCTGTATTTGTGCTGAAAACAGTGTTGATAACACAGGGATGTTTTAGTTACTGCTGAGCAGTGCTTACACAGAGTCAAGGCCTTTTCTTGCTCCTCACACCACCCCACTAGCGAGCAGGCTGGGGGTGCACAAGAAGTTGGGAGGGGACACAGCCGGGACAGCTGACCCCAACTGACCAAAGGAATGTCCCACACCATGTGGCATCATGTTCAACAATTAAAGCTGGGGAAGAAGGAGGAAGGGGGGATATTCGAAGTTATGGCGTTTGTCCTTCCAAGTCACCGTTATGCATGATGGAGCCCTGCTTTCCTGGAGATGGCTGAACACCTGCCTGCCCATGGGAAACAGTGAATTAATTCCTTATTTTGCTTTGCTTGTGCGCACGGCTTTTGCTTTACCTATTAAACCGTCTTTACCTCAACCCACGAGTCTTCTCACTTTTACCCTTCCGATTCTCTCTTCCATCCTACTGGGGGGGAGTGAGCGAGCGGCTGAGTGGGCTGAGCTGCCTGCTGGGGTTAAACCATGACAATCATAAAGATGTCCCAAAACTTTAACTGAATAATCCTGGTGCCTATTTTTCACTTGCTTGAGGAATTTATTTGTCGTCTGCCGTCTTTGAAGCCACTCCATTTTTGCAAAGTTTTGCTAGAGCCAGTGAAGTTTACAGGTGCTATTGTTTCCAACCAAGCTGCCGCATTTAGAGGATGAACAGGAAATGCACAAATGTGTGCTAGAGAATCTGTCATATGTGAGATATGAGCTATGTTCTCTTTTCTGGTGTGTAAACATCTCTTATTAAATATTACACTTGATCAGGATTTATTTTGTTTGCTTGGATTTTAAGGGGAGTGGGGGAGGGAAACAGCTTTCCTGCATTTTCTCAGCCATCAATTTTACTTAAAAAGCTTTATCCTTATTAGGACTAAAGCTTCTTTATTCCTCCACAGCTCTGTACAGCTTTCTTAACATAAGAGAGAGTCCTATTTTTAATTTATTATTGTTCCTGTACTATCTGCTATTGATTTTTCTCTCATTTTAAAGTTTTTTTATTTTCTTAAATGCAAACTCATTTCTCAGCTTCAGGGGAGCAATCCAGCCAAACATTTTGTTGGTGGGTAATTCCAAGCATAGCATAAGGATTTTTTGCTGAACTTCTTAGCATATTTTTTAAATTCTCCATTATTTCTTCTACAATCTTCCTACTGTGTTATTTCAGTACTTATTTTGCTTCGTTTTAGGAATACCTATTTGGCTAATCACGGTTTCTATCTATTCATGTATATTTTCCTTAGAGAGGCCCTGATTCAGGAGTTTTCATAAATGAGTACCAAACTTAAACTAAACTAAACTGCTAAACTATATGATTGCACAAACTAGACATTTATGAATCAAGGTTGCAGTTTTATAATTTCTGATTTAGAAGCCACCTTTGGTCATTCCATTTTTTACAATCTTCTATCCAGCTGTGACTATGGATATAAAATTTTGTTGCCCTTACTTTCCTTGTTTATACTCACTTTTTTAAAATTAAAAGCATTTGTAAAGGATTTGCTTGGATGCATTTTTTTAAATATTTTTATTTTATTTTATTAGCACGGTACCTAGCATTATGATGATTCTAGAGTCCAAGATGGAACAATGGTGAATACTTGTCTTTGCTCAATTACTTTCAGCTGTGAATATTTGCACAATAAGATCATTCTGTATCTAACTCTGATCTTACTATATCCTGAATTTTCTTTTTTTTTTTTTTTTTTCCTGTTTTAAAAGATGGAGGCTTTGAGACATATATGATCTACCCATTTCTGGTTTTCTTCAATAGCATAATTATAGACCTATGATTCATCTAGTTCTGGCATGTTAATGGAGAGAACTATCACATTAAAGACAGTATATATTGTTCAGTGTAGGTATCCTCCAACTAGAAATAATCTCCATGAGTTTTGATGGGTAATTATAAGATGGTTCACTTAATAAATATTCAGATTTTTTTGTAACTATAGAAAAAATATCGTATTGCTTTCAATAAATATACAAAATATTCATAAATATACATAGTATCTCATATAATCCATAATATATACAAGCGTACATGTGTATGCAACACCTGAAATAAATCAGGTAACACTGATGGTAAGCTTTGAATTGGTTGGTTGTTTAGTTTCAACAGATTTCTTTACAGATGAAATATAAAATTTTTTAAATTTAAAAATTAGCCTTAAAAACCTTCTCCTTCAGTTAAAAATTCTCTATCATTTGAGGCAAAACTGGTGAAATACTTTTTGCAACGGTTGGGTTTCAGCACTACTTTCATTACAGACTTCAGAAAGGTAATCCTACATAATTGTCCAAGAACAGACTCAGTAGAAGCAATTAATCCAATGATAATATCAGTAGTCAGGGTCTTTTAAAATGGATTCTAGACCTCCAGAGGAATAAATGCCAATATTTAATACCTCTTCATCCTACACTAATAAATTTTCTGTAACAAAAAGTGGAGGATGATCGAATTAGGCTGTGGGTCAAATTCAGACCAGCAAACTCTAATGTAAATCTCTCACTAAGCGTATGCCTGCCAGCTTTCAGGATTGGGACATTATAATAAATTCATTTTGGTGGGTAGGTTTGAATAACTTTGTTCAGTTACAAGCTTTTTGTCCTCCAAGTCTGTGAATGATTTTCAAAAGTATTTGCTTTCTGCAGTAATAAGTGTTCAGGGATTTTCTAGTTAAATGGGCATAAGGATCCAAAAGTAAAAAAGATTTGTTTTCTGAATTCTTCTTATAAACTCCACACTATTGACACTAGTGACACTATTTACAAGTTTAAATTATTATCCAGTGACATAAAAACCAGAGCTTTACTATGACCTGCTCATAGCTTGGAAAGGATAAACCCTTTCAGATAGAGTTGTGCTTCATTGTACAAATCCCTGTTACCACAGAGATTATACATTGGTTGCACATAGGTTTACAATAGAAATTAATTGCACAGATCAGAATATTTTCTAAAAGAGAAAGGAACAAAGGAATCTTTCTTTATAGGCCTTAAATGCTAAATACATTCTTTTAATGGTATCTTCAGAATTCTTCCATTTGGTTTAAGATTCTAGCAAGTTATGGGCCAACAGTCATTTCTAAATAATTGAATTTAAAAAAAAAAATCATAAGGTGCAAAATGGTTTTGGGGCCACAAAACATCAATGACAGGGCAATTGAGATTCAAGGAGACAGTTTAAGTGCTAACATTTTATTTCTTCCATTTCTGGCAGATGCTTTTAAAGACCTCTCCATCCAGCATTGCTACTGCCACTTGCTAAATACCTCACAGCTATTTCAAATTTTAATATAAGAATTAATATTTTAAATTGTTCCAGTTCAATTTCTTGAATTAGAATGGGAATACAACCACCACTAACAATATCGGTCTCTCTTTTATCTTCTCCCTTTTTTATTGGGCAGGAGATGTGACCATGTCAGAAATATGACATAAGACATTGACATATGGGGATAAAGAGTTAGAACGGGAGACCTCTTGCTGTCCTTCGTCTAATTCCAATAGTGCTCACTGGCTTTTTTCTTTAGCTGTTCTTTGCCTGCAGGTCTGTTGTATGATTGTTATGGGCTCTTTATTATTCTTTTCTGCTGATGTTATGATGCTCATGCTCTGGCATCAGAAGGGATTTTTTTTTCCAAACTGGGAGAAGATCTTTTGGCAGCATTAGGGAATTGGAGTTTGTTTAAAGGGTAGAGAACTGAGAAAACCTTGGAGAAATACTTGCTTTGTCACTGCTGATATGCTGTGAGATAAAGACCAAAGAGATAAAGGAAACCATGGGGGTGTATTGGTAAATATTATTATCTGAAGGAGAAAGGGAGAGCGAATGATTCTGCAGGTAAAGAAAATTTCAAAATGAGCAAAATCCTCTGGCTTGATAAGGAACTATATGATGGATTATTTATTATCTGGGGAGACAGCTAACCACTATATCATCCATAAATACATATATGAGGGTTTGAGATATAAAAGGTAAAAGGGCATATTACCCTTCCTCACTCTTCAGCTGTCATTATGGGCTGCCATTACATCCATTTACCTGTGTTTCACTTTAATGAATGCACAAAGATGAATAAGATAGGTAACTGAACTGAGGCTTCATCCTTGTAGGTAAAGAACAAGATACTTGAAACTTTGCATTAAAAATATCCAAAGAAAGGATTTATGTTCTTACTTGTGGTGGATCAGATCTCATCTATTAACCATGGGTGGCGAAGTGCTACAACCAAGAAAACTAATCTGACCTGGTTGATATGTTTATTATTATGGTCCTTCATAAATTGCCTTTTGCCCATTCTTGCATCTTTCTGTTCGCCATGTCTGCAGAACTACTGGATCCATTTCTTACTCCTCTATCAGAGTGTTCCACTTTTTTGTTAAAATTCCTTATTGACTATTTAGAGTTCACTTGAAATTTGATGTTCACACCGAGATTGGAAACATTTAGAATATGCTAGTGTACTGGAATTGGTCAGTATTTGTTTCTATCTCTAAATAAATATACAGTAGTGATTCTGTTTTTTCCTTTTTCAACTCAGTCAAGATTTCCTCTGTAACACGTGGGAAAAAAACTCTACTTAACACGTGGGAAACTGGCCCAATTTTGACACATAAGTAATTGACCGAGCCAATGTTATATACTGTCAGGCATCCTGTAGCAAGAGACAACCTCAAAGGCAATGTGTTAGAGGCTTGTTTTGTTGGGTTTAGATGCTAAGAGGAATTTGAAAACTAGTAGGAAAAAACAGCCTAGCAGCAGTCTGCTACTGTGTCTCTTGCTGCCTTTTTTCCAGTTTATCTCTATGAAGAGGTACTAGCAGAGTGTCTCCTCGTCACTGGTGCAGACGCTGAGCCATTTTCAGTCTTGATTTCCAGCTGCCAGAGCTGCATGCGAAGCAGCTGGACAAACAGGGAAAAGTAGAAGCACCAGTAACTCCCCTTTCAGGTGGTGGCTCACTTACAGAAGTATTTTGTGCATCTCTGGAGCTGGACTATGAAAAGGTAAGAGTGAGTGATCTGGAGTCACACACTTTTGAAAATATTGGCTATGAACATTTGTAAAGACCCAATTTTACGTTCTATCTGAAATTATAGGATTATTGTGTCCTTCCATTGCTCCAGACCCAGAGCAGATTTATTATTAGAGGTTAAAAGAGCTTGCAAGCAGATAGGATTTGCAATATCCCATTAGAACAGACTCCCCATTCAGTATCAAGAGACTGAAGCGCTGATGCTGCTACTTGTTTTCTGAGCTATAATTTATTCTTTCTACCCTATGTCTCTTAGAGCTTTTGTACCACCTTGTGCAGTAGATTTGAACACAATAGCTTCAGCTGAAACAAAATTACTATGAAAATGAAAAAAGAAGCACCAGAGTTGAAACAAAATGGGACAGAAAATTTTTATTCCGCTATAGGTTATATGTATTTGAACTTGTGTAATGTACTTAAAGAGGAATTCATAGAAGCTCATTACTTCCCTTGATACTATAAAATACACATCTTAGACTGAAAAATACTCAGATACTGAACAATGAGAATCACCAGCTACCTTGAATGGACTGCAAATAAGTATCTAAATGATTCTTCAAATCCAGCCATATAAAAATATTCCTATTTGCTAGCAAGAGAAGACTGAGACACCTGCTTATACAATATCTACATGTGTTTGAGAATTTTGGTTGTATTTCTTGGTCTCTCAGACTGCCAGTTAAAAACAACCCAAACAGACAAGAAGAACACAGCAAAATAGGAGCATTCAGGCTGTGTGGTGTAGAATAATGAAAGCAATTTAGATACACTTGGGATAATGCCACATTAACTGCATTAGTGAAGTATTTTTTCCCATAACATAATCTGTCAATAGTCTTCTGTAACTGACAGAATAAAACTTCTTGTCAATTTTATTTTTGAATATCCGTATTTTCTCTAACAATGGCTTTTCTTCTTTGTGAATTTATGTATTACATCACAACCTGCTCTCTTACTGCTTCATTATGAAAATTCCAACCATTCATATGCATTTAATCTGTGCTTTTTCACCATGCATATTCAGAGAGCTCTTCTATACATGCCTCTACAACCTACTTTGAGACATAGACAGAATTACTGTTCCTCTGGTGGGAGAAAACATGGGCTTTGCAGATGTAAATATATAAAGATGTCTGACTATTAGAAGGAGAAAAAACAGATACCAGGTTATAGATTTGCCTTCCTTATTCAGGTAGGCTGGAAAGCCAGGGACAACATATGTTATGTCCCTTGTGTTAGCCCTCCAGCTATACTCTAAAGCAATGGCTGGAAACAGCTAACATAAATTTGCTGCAAAGCAGGGAGTCAAGATCTCTGTGCAATCCAGATGTGAGGCAAAGAACTGTCTCTGCAGCAACAAGGAGCAAAGGAGGACTGAGAGAAGAGTCAAACCGGGAACAGGCTGAGGAGTGCTACCTCCTCACAAGCTCTGAAGATCTGGCCTCAAGCTCCTTAAATACTTTGAACTCTGGCAGAAATCAGTTGAGGCCAGCTCCTGACATTCCCCCATACACTTCATCTAGTGGCTTTGGAGAACCCTTGCAGATGACTGTAAAAATAGCAGGCTGGTACATTCTGAAAAGCTGAGGCTCTTCTGCTCCTTTCAATGATGCTTCACTGTAAAGGCAGTACTGGCAATTCCAGTTCATCAGACAGGTATTGCTTACAGATCATTCCTGTCTTTCTCATACCTCTTCTTGACCTTTAGGACATATATGCCTATTGTTATAAATAAAAAAAGTCATGCATCTGGCAAAGACCTACAGAAATATCAGTCAAAATTGGGATGTCATGCCAGTTAGTTCTTCCAATAACATGTTTGCAGCACAACCAGTGTGAGGCATGCCCTGAAAAAGAGCATAAAATGCTATGCATCAAGAAAATGCCATTGGGAAAGATCTGCAGCTGTGAGCAGTAATTGGTAAAGTGCTATCATCAAACCCCACATGGTCACATATGCAGAGGGAGACTCATAGCACATCAAGTGTAAAATGAAAGCTGTGATACAGGCAGACATGAAGCCAAAGGAATATTGGTCAATATGCTGAAGCTGCTGGCCGAAGATAGATCTGTTCATAAGTCTCCAAATGTTTGCAACTTTGAAAATAAAAGGAGAAAACTGGAAAAAAGAAAATCAGTTGTTTCAGTTAGTGGGAAAAGCTGATGTAGAGAAATATTGCACAGAAATGAGGTGCAGGTGCTGGGAAGATGGATCATTATCAATGAGTAATACCACAGTGTCAGTGCTCTCACAAGCATGAAAATGATATACATCATCACTAATCCCTATGGATTTATTATGTCACATGGTCAGTCTACATTCCTCCATCTCCATCAGGCAAAGACTGTGGACACTAACAAATAAAACTGATGTCCTTCAGTCACAGTGAATGGATGAATGAGGAACACAGATCAGTAACATCACGGAGTATAATGGTGGATTAGTAGGCTAAGACACATGAAATATGTGCTGGTATAAAATATTAAACTAATTATGAAGAGTGGTTCTGCACAGCCAACACCAGATGCTTTGATTCTGGCTACTAATCTGTTTGAAACACAAGGCTACGTCACATATAAGTGCAGTCCTGCACATTGGCAAAGTGCCCAGAGATAGTGAACCTGAGGTAGAGTGGTCAGAGTGAGAGTTCTCACTCTCTTTTCTAGCTTTAAATAGTAGTCACAGATATTTCCCTCCCTCTTAATTCGTTCTCCTACATGTTGAACAAAACTAAGGCTGCATCCCTAAAAGAAAAGAGTTACTCGAATTTGGGGAAGGAAAAATATCATAGATACCAACTGGTCCTCTGCCATTTCAGGCATCATTTGCCTCCCAGCAGAGAGAGGGAGGTAAGATTTGGAAGGTATATGGAGATCCCTAAGTAGCTACAGGTAGGACCCATTTTTCCTTTGTAGTTCCTTTGCTGAGTCAAGGAATGAAGATTAACTGAATGTCTTGAAAATCTCTGGTTTAGTGATACTGGGTATAGTTTTCTAGTCTGCATATTCTCTTGGGCAGGGACCAACTACTTGGGAATTTTTGTATTTAGGTATAAATTAGCACAACGTGACTTTTGGAAACATCTTACTATACAGAAAGAACAAGAGAATCCATGTATTTGAAAGTGCAAATACTTTGGTTCATGATGGTTATTCCTTGATGATGTATCACACTGCATATTCAAGGTTGCCTGAAGTCAAAACCAGTGAAATTTGCATGTAGGCAACAGCCAGAATGTCATTTCTAATATCACCTAAATGAATTAGATGGTCAGCTGTAGTGATAAGTGGTGAAGACTCCTTAAGTGATTTTTTTTTTCCACCTCTTGTTTTGAGACTACACTCTGGAGGAAAAGATCCACCACTGCTAATAAATAAAGCAATAGTTTTAACTTCATAGACTCAAGTGAAAGCAACAGTGAGTGCAATACTGGTTCATATTCCACAAAGGCTCATTCTTTGCTTAGATCTGGTTTCTAAGATGATTAAAAAATATCATCCTTCTTTCTTCACTGTCCACTTTCCTCTTGGATATTTTTCCCATTTTCAAATCTTAGTTTTCTTGCCTCCTGCAGTATATGCAGAGAGAATTAAGACAGGAGCCTGCATTTTTGTCTGTGGTATTATATCAGATGAATTGGTGCATTTTAGTGCATTTAGTGTTATGAAACCTTCACCCTTTTGCAGATGACCAGAATGGGCATTAGACATCCTGTTTTGATGATTTACTTGTAAAGCAGCTGGGCTTTGTATTTGGGTGAATGTCAACCTTTCTGTCTTACCTTGATACTTCTTTATGCTTGCATGGCAGGCAACCAAAGGAACAGAAAGAATTGGAGAGATTTGATCTATATCTCTGAAAAGTAACTGAACCTAAAACCAAGACCCTTCTGATTCTGGTTTAGAGCATTTCTTCCACTAGCTCCCTGCAATCCAATTAAAAAAAAACATAAAATTGAGGACTCTACAGTTTGTTTGAATTAAGCTCATTGTCTGATTAGAAGGTCTGACTAAGCAATTGTAGGAATACAGGGTGTATTTAAGTAAGAAAGCTGTTTCTCTTGTTGATTAATCAAGGGAAAGTTTCATGGTTCAACTACTCTGCACTTGTTTTCCTGTGATTTGCAAAAAGAGAAGATCACAGAAGGATTTTTTTCCTATAAAGAACACACCTACTAGCTTATATTTGCAATTTTTTTTTTTAATTTAACCACCATTCATCACCATTTACTGTGCAGCATGCTCCATGTCAAGAGTTTTAATTCAGACCCCATGTTTCCTGTGTATTTACCATGATGTATTGATAAGGTCTGTCTTACTGACTTATTGAGAAGTGCAATTACGCAGAAATCTTTTCTACGTAATTTTTCACACTTTGGTTTGATTGTAAGGTTCTAGGGACATCAGAGTTTTCAGAGTGAAATCTCTGATATAGACTGCTAGTCTGTATCTTCCCTTTCCTCATGTTATTCTCTTTACCCTCAGGTTTTTGATGATTCTGGCTGTTTTGTGGGGCATCTATGCTTTCTTAAGTCCTGTTAATACAACTGTGTGATAACTTGAACCATTTCTCTTGATACTCCCAAAAGCACTGGTAAAGCTTCCCTACATTTTTTTTCTCTTCCACACACTTTTTTTTTCTCTGAATGCTGTTTCTTAGTGCCCGCCATAACATATACAATGTGTAATCTCTTTAAAACCACTTTATTTTATACAACTTGTCCAGTGATCTGAATTGCCTAATACTTGCAAGTCTTTTCAGGTCTAGGTTGTATCTTCTACTGGTAACACCGGAGAAGGGGAGGGACTGCAGGGTTTGTGAGAAAGGCAAGAAATCTGTGTATGTCTGAGGTGGCAAAGGCAAGGCTGCCAGCCAGCTGAGTTGTTTTGGAGGGCCACATTCTTGACTTACTTCTTGTGCCTAGGTATGATGATCCAGCCAAAAGTCAATGACCACATCCAGCTTTTTTCTCAGGATCCCATCCCAGTCAGTGCTCAGGGTGGAACTGTTCTGTGGGTTAATTAGGGCAAGAAGGACATTACTCATCCTGGGACCTATTATGCATTGTCGCTGGGGAATTTCAAACGAGGCAAGAGATTGCAGGAAAGTAAAAAAAAGGAAGGTCTCACTATGAATGCAGCTGGATCTTGCCTTCGGAAACTGGAGTTTATTCCTATCTATGATATGGAATGTTATTTTATGCTATCAAATCACTTCAGCCCAACTTTTCTCACTTGCTTACAAGGGTCTTCATTTCTCTGGTGTCTTATGTATGTGCAGTAGTGTTTACAAATCAGAGCTAAAATCGTAGTCAATAAAGCCATACTTTAAACATGAAAAGTGCTATCTAATGCTAGGAATGCTAAAAAATCAGTTTTTAACCACATCTCAAACTTGACATGCAAAATCAACTGATACTTTTGACCTTAAACTCGCTGTGATCCAGTAACCCCTCTTTAAAATGTGTATAATACTAAATACATCCCCATCATTTTAGAGGGGTGAAAGGTTGGGAAAATAAATTGATATTTGGGAAGCCATCACATAGTAGAAATGTGTCAATTACGTTTCTGTTTTTAAAACAGTGTTTGAAGAGTGTGCCACTAATAGTACCTGGAACTACACATAGAAAATAAATAAAGATAAATAAAAAATTGAAAAGCTATTCACAAATTATTCCCATCCAAGCTGTGCATTGAACGAGGAGGTAGGTGACTCGTTAGCTTTTAATGCTTCTGATCATACTGTTAAAGAGAGTATCATAAGCATGAGGACTAAATTCAGATTGCACAAATGTGATTTTCAAATAATTAACATTGTAAGCTGATAATATTTTTAACATTTTATGGGTATGTACATATGCATTCATGCCTGTGCATGTATGTTGACAGGCTCAGTTACAAATCATACTCAGCTATTAGCAAATACCTGTTTAGGACTCTGAGACACTGTTACATTGTTCAGGGATACCTTGAGAATATCAAGCTTTGGCTTTTAATGTATTTGGGGAGGCTTTCTTTCTATTCGTTTTTGGTTTTAATCACATAATTGGAAGTAAAGTTTCATCTGCCATCGACATGTAATTTACATCGATTGTGTAAAATGGTTGTCAAATGACCTTGTTAATATGGCAAACCACATATAAGAGAGGGTATTTAAATAAGATCTAAATGTTTAAATAGCTTAAAATCTTAGAATTAATAACATTCAGAATGTTGACTGTGCTACTTGAATCTTATAACCTTTCTCAAATGGATCCTTAGTTAATTATCTCTAAAACCAGCCTTTTAAAACATTATGCTGTATCTAGAGATTGATATTTAACTTTTTTTTCTATTAATCATGTTTAGTTTTAAGATTTGGAAAGGTAGTCCTCTAAGGTTCAGCTGACATTTAAGCAATTATGTTGAGACTTAGTATTGATATATTTTGGTCGCTTAACCCTTCTTGTCAGCAGTTTTGTATTTTATGCAGATCTTGCTGGTGTGACACTGGCATTTATAGTAGAGTGCATTTATTTTAATAGAACAATTTTGTCCTTTTAGTTATAGCTGTTATCCTAAAACAAAGCAGTCTGAAGCTGTAATCCATCTATAGGACACAGTTTCACATGCACATATCCCTTGTGAAAACTGATGCTGATGTGTATTAAACTGCAGACTTTTTATTATGAAACCATTGTATGTGCTTCCCAATTTAAAAAAGGAAAGAAAAAATACCAAACAACAAAAAACCAAAGTCGAAAACTTATTTTTCAGTGGATAAAGCTTGACAGCATAGGCTTAGGGTTGACTACAAAAAGTGGATAAGTTACTCCACGATTCTGGCTGTTGAAGGTTACAGGAGGAAGTCTTCATGATACGGATTAAGAAAGCTGGGGGTATTTAAGCTAAAGCAATGCTTCTGTCACGCTGTTGCTTAATGCTTCTTCCAGAACTGAAGAGTTTGTATTCTGGCTCCATCCTAACTCACTGTTTCTTAAAGTAACATTTTTTTTTGGAGGGGGGAGTTGATGTCAATTAAGCTCACTGGAGATATGATACCTGGATATTGGTCTCTTTAATCAAGCTAATATTTGATTGTAAGGCTGGAGTGCTATGTGCTGTCAGTGTATCACTGCCTTTTAAACAGCAATATCTGTCCCTTCTCCATTTCTGTGCAACAGTACAAACATTTGATAGCTGCATCATACACTGGAACTAACCTAGCGTAAAATAAAATAGAAAAAGTAAAATGAAAGTTGTCAATAAATTGGTGATGGACAGCGGGAGAAGGAACTGCTTGTTCGGTGGAAGTGCTGGTTTCAATTCATCAACTTCTACTCATATTTTTTTAAGAGATCAGAAGAAATGGACTGAAAAATGCTTGTTTACATATAAAACCATTTTAAGATAAATTAACATTTTAATGCCGTGAAGTTTGGAAAATAATAATCAGTAGATAACATATAGAACACATTAATTATCTTTTTAAGATTACTCACTTTGTCAAGCATTGTCCCCTGAATTTTTTAATGACAGCATCTGAATTTAAGAACAATTCATGTGACCATTCAAAGCTAATAAACAACCTCATGTGGTACGAATTACCACCTGCTCCCTTTTTGCAAGAAAGCAAAAAAGTATCTTTCAATATCCATGTCACAATACTGTTTACCACATTTGAGATCGATATCTACTTTATACAGGAGAACCTAAACAACAGAGTATGAGAATTACTATCTAGTTTGCGTTCTGCTTTCAGAAGCTTTTTCTTGAATGCTCCTCATGTCTAATCTGTGTCTCATAAACACTTCTGGAGGTACCAGCTT
The DNA here is from genome assembly GCF_964195595.1 of Calonectris borealis. Lineage (NCBI taxonomy): Eukaryota > Metazoa > Chordata > Aves > Procellariiformes > Procellariidae > Calonectris > Calonectris borealis. The sequence goes on from NC_134312.1 coordinate 104,936,255, forward strand.
CAGGTACTGTCCTTGCCTAGGGAGGAGGGTAGAGCAGCCTTTTCAGCAGGCCACGTGTCTTTTTCAGCAGTAGGAAGGACCAGATGCAATAGCGTCCTCCTTCTAGAGGACTTGACTTTCTGTGAATGCACAGATTGATGTAATGCTCAGTAGGCCCAGAGGGAAAACCTACAACGTATCAAACAGAAGGCTTAACATAGCTTTGCGATATTTGTATAAAAAGTGCCCGGCTGCACAGGCGCAGGTTGGGCTTCTTGCTGCTGCCGCTGCTGCCAATGGGAAGCCCGGGCTGGGCTGGGAAACTGTGTCCTATACTCAGCTCAGTGGTAGCCTTCATCCCCAGCCTCTCCTACTTCCTAGACGTCTCTTATATTCCATCCCAAACAGAAAAGCATCCTTTATATTGCCATTTCTTTTCCCTCCCTATGCGCAGCACAGCATCCAGACTGAACTGTGCCTGTCCTCTCCCCCGGGTCCAGTGGGGTCCCCTTCACCAGGATGGCAGTGCTGGGCAGGGACGAGGACAGGGGAGGGTGGGTTGTTGTATAAAGGGAGGCTGCTCCATGGGTGGGAGCTGCTGCCCACATGGAGGATACATGAACATGTGAGTGTGCGCAGGCTGCAGCCTCCCGTAGGAACAGGAGGAGGGATCCTGAGATCTATATCCAGTTCCCACAGGTGCCACTCCCAAGCTGCCCTTTTTTGTGGAAATATTTAGAATAACAAAATAATCTTGTCGTGAATTAATGTCATAAATGACTGATGCTTCTGTGACTTGAAATCTGATGGGATTCAGATTTCTGAGAGCATGTCAGGTTGCATTCAGGGGCACCAGCGAAGAACCTGGCCTTTTGTTTATGTTGCTCACACAATTCAATAGCTGGTATATACTGTGCTGTATATATACTGTTGGTATATACTTTTGAAAACAGTAAATTCCTAAATTCATGTGATAGCTAGGCAAACAAGAAAGGATGTAGGGAGTAGAAATATAGAAGAGGTGCCAGGATTACTCATCCTCCTCCCACTCTCTCTTGGTTATACTTTCCTTTAACAGTAGAAGCCAACAGTAAATTTTAATAATTTTTTCCTTCCAAATTTCTATTTTTAGATTTATAGGTAGAAGATACTAGCAAATATTTTTAAGTTTTAGTGCTCACAGAAAGTTTCAAATTAATAGCCTTTAAGAATAAAATCTGTAGGTCAGGCAGGGCACAGCAAAGGCAGGATCTGTATAAGCTTCAGGCCTCTGTGATGTGCTTCAGATCTGGTAGTATTCCCATTGCATGACCTTTCTGTTGAGACTACCAGTAAAAGTATCAATTAATGCTAACAGTTTTATGGCGTGGGCTCTTGCACCTTGAGAACTACACTAAGATCATTTATTCACCTTATCTGATGTTCAGAATAGTCAAATGGACTGGTTTTGTTTGCTTTTTGTGGTTACTGATCCCCTCAATCACTCAGTCCTTCAGCATCCAAAATGACCTTTTTCCTACAGACTGAGAACTAATTCTGGTGAGACATTAATATGTTTATTATTCACAATACTCAAGCAAAATACAGTATTCATAGATGATCATGTTTGTGAGAGTCTATATTTCCAGGTTACCAAACCACATTAAGTGTTTTTTTGATGCTTCCTTTCTGTATCGTTCTCAAGTGCATGAGGTATGTACTTTGTTCGTGCATGTTAAAATGCAAGGAGAATTGGCTACAGCTACTCAAACAATTCCATCTGTACTTGTTTTCAGTCAGTGATTGCTATTTTATTGGACATTTGGGGAAAGAAGTCTTCTGTTTTCACCTGAATTGAGGGAATATTCAGTGAGAAAAAATTGTTTTATCAAAACCTGAATTTCTAAAACAAAAATTTTACTATAGAATTCTTTTATGAACTTTCAGATGACCTTTACTGAGTATGGTTGCCACTTTTATTCTCATTTCCTACATCCTGTTGTGCTATACAAACCAAATTTACAGTTGGTGACCCACCTGACCAGCCAGCATTAGAAATTCCTGGGGGGAGATGCTGTACAATCACATGGGCAAAACCCATTACTGCTAGCAAGGACTTGTGTTCAAAGATTAAACAAGCCTGCAAATGTGACAAACCTTATGCAGGAAAGCAGGGATAGCCACAGTAAAAACATAGCATTACAAGCTCAGTCTGATAGCTTTGAATCATTTAAATGTATAGGGTTTGCTTGTGTGTCTGACCTTGTCGTGATTAATGCTCAGGTCTAGAACTACAAATGATATTCCCCTCTGCTCCACAGGAGGCTTCTTCAGCTTCAGTTTTGGAGGGCATGTGCTAACCAATGCATAATTTCTAAGGGGGTGTTGCTTGATCTAGTGACTTAGACATACTTCTGGCATTGAGGTCCATCTGCTATTCAGACAGCATAGGAAAAGAGGCAGGAAGCCAGATGTCATGTATTAAAGACCATGTCTCACTTTGGATGACAACTCTGGAATGCAGCATTTGGCACATTTCTTGCATCAGTAAAAAGATAATAGGAGAACAGTGTGATCTTCCGATAGCTCATATTGCATCCTAACTTTAGGGAGGACAAACAATTGCTGAGCAGGTCAAGGTGTTAACAGCCTTGCATTTTTTTTTGTCAGGTGGTTTATTTCAAAATGCTAAGGGAAACAGTGAAAGTTACCAATTATGTTTATTGTTTAACAAGTATCTGAATCAGTTTCTGAGTCCTTGGGGATGATGTATACCTGTGTAAGTGCATAATTTGAATACAGATTAAATTTTTCTAGAAGTAAAACTAATTTGTTTGAATTTATACTTTCCTCTATAATTTAGGTTCTGGATGCCATATAATTTGTAATAATGAGTCCTTGTAACTACAATACATGGAGCAAGAAACATACTTTCATAAAGTATACTACTGAGTTTACCTTTTTTCACAGTACCCTAGTTCTTTGCACAATGTGCGATCTATGCTAAACATATGACATTCCCAGCTAAACATATGACAAAACCCACCACCTCCAAAGAAAAACAATCGTCCCTTACCCCAGACCAACAGCCCACAATAACAGATGTCTTTCTAGTAAAATTTTCCTTACTGACTCTTTCGCCATAGCCAGAAACAGTGGCCCTACTTTGTTTAGAGGTGGGTTTCTCCTGAAGGCAAACTGAGTTACTTCATTAGAAAGTAAGGTGCAAATCTCTTTTCTATATCCTGTGAGCCCAAATACATACAGTACACCTTTTATGCTTTATGTTCTATCTGAAAGCATTTTTCAAAGGCAATTCAAATGGTGGGAAAAATTAAAGAGAATGGACTGCAGTTTTTCTTGCCTAAGTTACAGCCTGTTGGATATTTCACAGCTAGAAGCATGGCACTACTGCGATCTATTGCAAACGGATAGTTTTTTTGAAAATTACCTTAGTACTTCATTTTCATTCCTAAACACATTTTGTTTTATCATTAAGGGGCAGGTCCATTATTCATTTATCCAGATTGCTACAGCAATAAGATGGGGCAACTATCCAAAGTTTTAGGTAGTAATATAGTATTTTTGAAATACTGTAAATCTAAGGAAATACTGTTTAGTCATGGTAGACAAAACTGTTAAGGTCTTAAAGATAACTCCTCCACATTTACCTCAAGTTATTTGTGCTATTCCAAATACTGTCCAAAAGATATTTTAAGCTACAATTCCTCTATAAATGGTTAAATTAAAAAAAAAAAATCCAAGGGTTCTATGTGATTCATTTTTATAGTGCTTTTTCAAATAATGCATTCTAGCTGTCCAAGCATTTTAGTGTAAGAGCTGAGGCTTCATTAAAAGAATATACTTTATCTGACTCTCATTTTCATGCTTATCCATTCCTCAAAATTAAACATTATAATGCCTGTCCGTAAACATTTACTAATTCTTAACTTTTATGTTCCAAATACAGTACTTTAATCAGTAGTTTCATGTTGCTCTCTTCCTTTTTTAAAAATTTTTCATAATTTAATCATATTGTGGTAGGTTGACCTTGACTGGCTGCCAGAAGTCCACCCAGCCGCTCTCTCACTGCCCCTCCTCAACAGGACAGGGGGACAAAATGGGATGGAAAAGCTTGTGGCTTGAGATAAAGACAGGGAGATCACTTACCAATTATCGTCATGGGTAAAACAGTCTTGACTTGGGGAAAATAAATGTTATTTATTGTCAATTAATATAGATCTGGATGGTGAGAAACAAAGACAAAAACCCCATAAAATACTTTCCCCCCACACCTTTTTCCCAGGTTCAACTTCACTCCTGCCTTCCTAACTCCTCTACCTCCTCCCCCGCAGCGGCATTAATAGGGAATGGGGGCTGTGGTCAGTTCATAACAGCTTCTCTCTGCTACTCCTTACTCCTCTCGCTTTTACCCTGCTCCAGCGTGGGTCCTTCCCATGGGCTGCAGTCCTTCAGGATAAACCTGCTCCCATGTGGGCTCTCCACAGGCCACAGTTCCTTCAGGGAACATCCACCTGCTCCGGTGTGGGGTCCTCCGCAGGTTGCTGTGGATATCTGCTCCAGCGTCTGGAGCACCTTCTTACCCTCCTTCTCTCACCTGAGTGCTTGAAGGGTTGTTTCTCATATGCTTTTTCCTCACTCCTCTCATACAGGCAGTGTTTTGCCCTTTCTTAAGTATGTTTTGCCAGAGGTGCCACCAGCTTGTCTGATGTGCTTAGCTGTGTCTGGAGGTGGGTCTGTTGTGGAACTGGCTGTGTTCAGCACGGGGCAGCCCCTGGCCTCTTCTCACTGAGGCCATCCCTGCAGCCCTCCTGCCAACAAAACCTTGACACTGACACCCCATACACATATACTTGATTCAAAGTAAAGATCTTTATAGTGGTGCTTTTTACAAACATTGTATGGAATGAGATTGATCTTTTTCTTCTTTCCTGCCCACAGCTTGCCAATTTTCAAACTCTGAGAACTCTATGCCAAAGTCTGACTAACTGTACCTGTCCTTTGGTAGTTGCCTATATATTGTCTGTCCCATCACAGACACAAAGTTATTTTAAAAAACTGAACTCTCTTCTCCATCCTGTTAATATGTTATATCAAACAGTTACTCTGTTTATTTAAGGAATGAGTGGAGTGGAGAATGGAGGATCAAGCAGCTGCTACGCCTGTAGCCACTTGCAGCCTCTGATACCTTTCTCTGCCACTCTCTTGTGTCAAAAATGGCACTGGCTGTCCTCATCTCCGCTGGACATAGGCAAAAGTGTAGTCAAATGAATTTGGCAGTTATTGTTTGCACAAGTGCAGAGGAGGTGTTAATTTGCATGGGGTGGTAGCTCCTGTAATGGGTAAATTTGCAATGACAATAATGTGCGTGGGAAAATGGTAAGAGCACTTGGTGAAGGAAAAATGGGAAAAGGCATGCTCGTGTTGAATGAGGTGAGTGGAAAGCGATAGGCTGACTTTCTGCATGTCTAAGGGACCCTGAATCTGGAGCCAGCTCCTGTTGCTCCAAAGATTGGAGCACACTGGAAACAGCCCACAATTAAAATCTTTGCTTTTCATCCCCCAGAATAGCAACAGCTCTGAGATACCACGTGAGATCCATTCTTAATTAATATTTAACATCATTTTTATCTCTTTTTTTTTGTTAATACTGCTGATATTTACTCAGTTTTTCACTGTTGTATACCAGTATAGATTTCCATCCCCCACACTCACTTTCTTAAACTGACAGCAGGTTGATAAGAGACTCTGACCATCTTTACCTACTTATAAATAGCTTTTTGCATTCTTTCCCTTTCTTTTAGAATTGCAAAGACTTTATTTGGATTTCATGCTTTTGGGAAAGTATCAAATTAGAAATAAATGGCAAAAAATCTCTGTATAATTGCCCAACCTTATTATAATTGCAAAATACACAATAAGTGCAAGTTATTTAAAACACTTGCTAGCTAGGAGAATATAAAATGTGAAGTTAGAATCTGAAATTAAATTGAAAAGTATGTAAGATCTAGTAAAATGCTGTTCCGTGTATTTTATGTGATATGGATTTCCATCAGGAAAACCAGACTGCCCTTTAGCCCTCTAGTGCTTATATTACATATGATTCCGCACTATGGTTCTGTTATCTCTCAGTCTGCTTTGTTTGCTACTTCCCACAGTAAAAATATCACACAGCATTGGCATTAAAATAAAATTCCTTATAAAAAAGAAAAATACTGAAGTTCATCATGCCTGAACTGTACTGAAATCAGTGAAAATACCAAGGGATAAATTTAGCTCGGGTGATATGTAGAAAAAAAATTATCAGGAAACCAAGAGAAAACATGTCTTTATCACTGATTTTTTTCTAAGTGTTTTACAAATGAACACAGAGTCCCTTCTGAAATCAGTATTCCAAAATAACAGATTTATATCTATTATGGATGAGTCAACAATGGAAATGAATTGGCAATGAATTATGCTTCAATGTTGTTTTGCCATAGTTTTTTAACCTAACTCAAAAATACTTGCACTCAGAACGTCTGTTCTTCATTTTAATGTGATTTAATCAAAAAAGTAAATTGTGGGGAAATGCTTAGAGTGAAATACTCATATCTGAGTGGTCACATATAACTCATTTGCATTCTGTAGTGACATGGTTATGCTACTTCAGTGTTAATCTTAGGTTTTATTTTGTGTGTGATTAGGGAAAAAAAACCCCATTGCCATTTATTCCTTGAACATTTACATTACTATTAACAGTAATTAATCATTTCATGTCTTTAGATGTCACTTACAATGTGTATTTGACAAGTCTTTTGTTTAATTACAACCATGCTATAAAACCTACAATCCATTTACCACTTCAATTACTGTTGACTTTCTAGTTAAACCACTCAAAATAGTTACTTTCACATTTCTTTTTCTCTGAAATTCTGCTGGTCAACGTACTGGTCAACACAGGCTTAGCCTTCAAAATACACAAGTCTGCATTGCTTTATAGAGTTTTTCAAACTGTGATGTAACATTCCTTGAATCCATCCTCTAATAGGGAACACACTTTCACCTTTAGATAAAGCTAGGAGATCCTATTTCTTAGTATCACACCAGATGTGCTTCAAATAATTTTGTTCATTTAAATTTTCCTAAAAAATATTTTTTATGTAAAATGATGATTTGTTGAAAATAAAGCATTTCTAGAAAGATATAAATTTTGGCAGATTTTGTTTTCAGAATTTTTTTTTTAACATCATTGAGGCTAAAACATTTCATTTAACCTTCTTCAGAATGGAATTTCTTGATTTTTTTTTCTTTGAGAACAACCTGTTGTTAATTATTTTGATTCTACAATAGTTTTAAAATGCTCTAGTAACCTTGGAGAAGTCTGAATCACAATGAAAATTTACTGTTTATTTGTTTTCTGACATTATGTCAGAATTAAGCTCTGAATTAATCTCATTCTTCTTTTTAATAACATGTTTTATATTTTCTTTTTGTTCTGAGCAGGGAGTAAACTCCCCAAAACCCAACATTTGTCAAACAGATAACTGGATTCCTAGGCAGTGTGTGTCTCTTGGTAAAATTTGCTTTTATGAAGATAACTGAGTTACAAGAACTCCTAATTGGAGGATTCGGCCTGCAAGGGTGTAGATGGTATCCATGAAGGGCAAGAATTTTGATCTTTGTGGAAAGCACTTGTGCATGCCACTTCACAGTTCAACAGGACAAAGTAAAAGTGTGAGCCGGTGGGAGTAAGCGGATATTGAAGACCAAGAAAAATACTGTCCCAAGCATACTGAGTAATTTTCTAAGAAGTCCCCCACACAGAAACATTTCAGTGAGCAATGTCCCCTGCCCTTCTCTATGTTTTACATGGAGCTGAGCACTTGCTTGCTAAATGCTTGGACAGATTAATAGGATGCTTGAGAGATGAAAATAATTAAGATGCCCATTCCTGCCACCATGGAGGTCTTAGAAGTGAGACTTCCAAGTCATTATGAATATACTACACTTTTTCTGCATACTCCTCATATTCGTTGTCATCTTCTTTAATTCCAATGTGCTACACAAGCATCTACACTTTCAGTTCATTCTTTTGAAGGGTCCAGCTTCTCTTTTTTTATCTCTAAATTCAACACAAGTCCTCTTAGGACTTAGCACCTGGCAAGATTAAGTCATGTTAAATTTGCAGCTTTTTATGCAGATGACAAATACTGATACTCAGTGGGGTGAATCTGTGTGGTCCTTTCACTGGATGCTGGAATCAAGCCCTGTGGGATTTGCTTAATTCTGAGGTGAAATACTGAATAAGAGAGATTAAATCTTCTGGAAGATTTTGGTTGCTAAGTTATTTTAAGCATAAAAGTTCCGTTTCCTTTTTCAGTGGGAAAAGTGCATAATAGTTAATTAGGCCCTTAGGGATCAATTTTCAAAACAGTGTGCAGTGAGCACAAACCTTATTTGTTAATGGGTTTTGTGAACATACCTCCTGTGATTTTTCAAAATTTAGAACAACAAAACAGCAACCTTATTGGAGAAGCTCATTTAAATATATAGAATGTGGTATCTTTTTCTTCAGGGCATTAGATAGATGGCATACATTAAGACCACAGAGTGTTTCTGTGGTCATTATGTTTGGTCATTATGTTTTACTTCCTCAAACCTGTAAACATAATGAAATAATAAAATATTCTCTGCTGCCCTGTAGAAGAAGCCAATCCCACAGTCCTTACCCACCTCCTCTTTGCTTAAAAAAGGAAAAGCAACAAAAGACTAATCCCTAATTTTGATTATGAAAAAATTGTTAAAAAAATAAAATAAACATTATTAAACTTTTCATTGTAAAGATTGTGCAACGTATTTAGAATGAAATAACAGTGAACATATAGAAAAATTCCACAGCAATATTTGATCTAATTCTCTATTTAAACTGTTGGGAAAAGGTTCCTTATCACTGCACAGGAAAATGCAATAAATGCATGTTATTTTTCAATAATGTTAAATAGAAAAAAAAATGTGATTCCTGAAATATGGGAATATTAAAATATGCTAAGGGAAGTGTTTATTATCATGATTATGACTACAAGAAAGGTTATGACTACAAGAAAGGATTTAGAGCTAGGTAGATGTAATTGGAGACAGGGCAAAGTTATATATCAGGGGATATATAACTGTCAATTAAATACATGACATATTTGTTTGGGTGTGCTGTGGCCCTATTCAACTCTCTGTTCTGTGAAGTGGAGGTGCCTCATTTCTGGACAGGTCAGAATGTAGGCAGATGAGCTCAGGTTTGTTTGCACCTTCATATTTCAGTATGCCTTAAAAGTTCAAATGAGGATCTGGATCTATGTGATTGGATACTGCTAACACAGGAGTATACACATCAAATCCTGCCTGTGGAAAATGAATTCGGTATATGCTGTATATATCTGTATTAACTATACACTATGGATATCTATATACTTCATCCTTGTTCTGAAAAGTGTGCAAATCGAGACGGTAAAAAGAAGAAGGAAAGTAAAAAATTACATTTAAAATACTTAAGCATGTATTATGGCCGAAAGACACTCCGTGCACTAAAGTTCTTACAATTTAAATAGGAACGAGAAAGCATGTGAGATTCTGTTTCTATTTTACTCACAAAAAGCAAACAACACATGTAAATTGAGCTTGGACTTCAGTAGGTTAATGAAGGTTTGACATTGATTTCAGTGGAATTGGGATTTTGCCCTAAATGACTTTCCTGTGGATGCAAAATAAAATTGTAACTAAGAAAATAAATGTAAGTCTGCTGAACACCAAGCTGGTGTCTTACCAGTATAAGTTCTTTATTCAGTTTTAGAGAGCTCTTTGTTGATTATAAGACAATCTAAAGAAATCAGTTGCTTCTGTGTTTTTCCAACTCCAAACACATCATTGTCAAGTTCACAAATAATGAACAATCACACAATTCCAACCCACCGTTATTAATAAAAGCTTTTGATTTCAAATACTTGCAGCTTCTACAAATGACAACAATTCCTGTCCTGAGCAGAACAAAAAAAGATTTGTTGTCTTAAATATTTCATTGCTCAAGTAGCATCTATTATCTAGAAAACATTAGATTTCCCAGAGAATAGAAAAGATATTTAAAAATATGTGAGCACAGATAATCACTATAAATTGGTGATTTTATTTCTTAATGTTACTGGACAGTAGCCTAAAGTGGCAAGTTTCATTACACTAGAATATAGATTTGACCGGTGTGCAATTTTTTCCTTCAGTGCGCATTTAATGGAATAGTAGAATAATTTCAGAGTATTTATATTGTGGTACATGATTGGAAAGTTGAGAATATGTATTTGTTGCAGTTATATTGTTTTATTACTCAATATTGAAATTCTGACTTTCAGAATGCCAATTTTAAATGGTTTGTTTTATATATTTATATTTGGTATAACAGATTAAGAAAGTGCTAACAAAAAGGATCATTAACACTAAAAATTATGTGATTAAGTGCTTCTTTTAAAATCTTCTGCTTTCAAATACAAATTTGTATCTCACAAATCCCCTATATTTTCAACAAAGCTTAGCTAGGATGTAATTATGATATAGACACCCTAAAATCATGAAGTAGGGCTGTACTCCAGTTTAAGGGAGATTCTATTATAAGGAATGATTAGTTGAGCTCCAAAATTGCCTGGTTTCTGAATAAATACCTCTATTTTTAGCTATATGTTTTTGTACTTTGATAACTTCCCTATATAATCTTATAATTAATCTTTTGTTAGTTCTTTTGTGCTTTGACTCCTTGACTGTAAGCACTGAAAGACAATCCCCTCTCTTAGGTACCACATGCACAGAATATAATTGTTGAACTATCTAGGATTATGGAAGCAGTCTATGTGGAATAGTTATGCAATAATATGTCTTCCATGCGGACATTGCTATTTCAAGATGGAAGTAATATTTTTCCTACTATAACTACCAATTTTGTAACTGTATTAAGTTTAGCTACTAGCAGCTACTCTCCTTCAAAAATAAGAGTTCTTACAGGGTCATTGTTGCAGAAAAGGTATTGCAATTTAATTTTTTTCCATATCTTTGTTTGGAAGAGTTGCACCATAAAGAGAAGCACTGAAAGAAGAAGGATAATCCTTCCCTCCCCATCTGTGCTTCTGTTAGACGAGGACGAGGATGCACACCAAAGTTTCTACTCTTTTCATACAAATCAGCATAGCTTACAAATGCATGCTTAAATTTAATAGAAACAAAAAGATTTCAATGTTTGAAGCGATTTGCCAATAGATGACTCATACGCGTTTAGTTTCCCGGTCTGCAAAATTGAGATGATTATTTCTCCTGCATGTCACCCATTCTCTATGCAGATTGGGTGCTCTCTCTCTTACCAACTGTTTACAGTGCCCAACAGCATGACCCCCAGCCCTTCACATTCCTGATTACTAACAATAATCTTATTGCATAGACTATTGATTTTTTTTCATTTAATTTAGCCAAAACTTAAACAAAAAAAATGTCTCAACTTTTGCATGTCTTGTTGCTTTCTGACTTCTTCGTAAGCCATTTTCAGCATCCTTTGGTCTTACTCTGGATGTAACATGTGAGGCAATCTCTGTATTTTCCTGTCCTTATCTGACCACCCCACAGAAAATCTTTCTGGGATCATTATTATTTTCCTTCCTGACTATTACAAACATAATTCTTCCCCGTCTCCCTTGAGTCATTATTACTTTACTTCTAATCTTCTGAAAGTTAGCTGCCAAATCCACTACCTTACTACTCATTAAGTCCTTCCACCAATGAGCTTTTTTCCCCTGCTAGTGTTCCCTCATGTCCATACTGGTTCTCTAACACTCATCTCTGATCAGTTTGTCTGTTTTCTACCTCGCCTAAGGTGCCCACATCACCTCTTCTCCCTTTCCCACTATTTTTTGAGGTTTTTCTACTTGACCCTGTATGCCAGAAGGGCCCTTCAGCAAAACTCATCCTTTCCTACTGCCTTTGCCACCTGCCAGAGTTGAGCTGGGTTTTGTACTGTGCTTGTTAAGAACTAATTGATTAGCATTATGTAGTATAACCAGGCTTTTAAAGACTTTTGCTAGCCTCGAAGAATTTCTCACATGACCTGTATATTTTAAAGGGTTCATAACTTCCTAAAGTGACAATCAAGCTTCCTGTACCTCTTTGAAGCACTCTTTACGATGATTCTTGAAGTTCCTACTTTGTCTTACAAACATAAGTGCATCAGGAAATGCTGATAAGTGCACTCAGATACTTGCCTAAAGGTACCAATGTGTAAATGCTGTGACTGTGTATGACAAGAACAGCTGCAGTGACAGGCTTACTGGGCTGTGGTTGCCACTGAAATTTCGGCACCTTTCAAAGGAATAAGCGTAATAAAATGAGCATTAGGACGTAACAAATGCTAGTTGGCATCATGAATTTTGACAGGCTGAACAGCTGAAAGTCAGGTTCAAATTTATCCTCCGAAATCAGGTTGGCTTATTATAGGCACACTGTAAGTTTAGCCTAATGTTTATTTATTACTAATATTTGGGACAAATGGGACCCAGAAGCATTAATTTGTGATGTATTGTAGTGACTGTATCACCTTGGTGCTGAAGTGTATTGATTATTTTGCCCTTCTAGGAAGACATCTTTGATCAATTCATCACCTAGTTAAGATATTACTCCATAAATTACAATCATATGTAATATGATTGAAATACAAACAATGAAACCCAGTAATTATCATAGATGAAAACTGCTTTTTTGTCTAGTGACCTCAGATATCCAGTTTATAGAAATAGTACTAATGCTCTTCTCCCATTACAGAGTTCTATGGTACATACAAACAGCAATAAAGTCAAGAAAATATGAATAAAAAAAAGTGAAAATTAAATGAAAAATCTTCCTGTGTCAACTCCTGAGATTTATTTGACGACTGATTGTGGATCCTGAATCTCAGTCTTCATTCTCCAATTAGATTTACCAGCAATAAAATTATTATCTAGTTGATAAACTGGAGAGTGTGTTCAGAAATAAAACTTGATGTTTTATATCTTTTGAAATAGAGATAATTTGAGGACTTGAATGCAAAGGTAGCTGGATCCTTCAGAATTGTTTTAATTGTCCTTATGCAACTAGTGGTTTTTTCTCTCAGTATGTCTGTTATAGAATGTACCTTTCAAAGATATAGATAGGCTATGCATCCAGTAAAGTATGGTGAAAATGGTTATGTTTGACACTGAAATACTGTGTGGATCTGGAAGTATATTTCGCTATTAGATAATGGTATATACAAAGAAAAGGAAGAGTGGAGGAGAGATGAAGGAAATGACTACCTGATCTTTCAGGGAAATAAGCTTCTAAAAATAACGCCCTCTTAAATTTTCTTCTAAAGCATCTACAAAGAAGAAAATGCACCTGTTACATTTGTCACATCACAAGCTGCCTAAAGGTATAGTTTGCACAGAAGCTGTGTAAAATGTGAAGTGGATCACCTGAGTCACTGCCCTTATAAAGTTTACACTCTGACTCTTAAGAAATCACGAGGATGTTTTAAAGTACAAAAGGTGATGCCTGCACCACTTCGTTAACATTTTTCTTCTTCTGAAAGAATATCTTCGTGTAAAATCCTCTGTATGTGTCATTATGTACATGGTAAGTGAGATTTTACTTGATATTTTTAACGCCGTGGTTAAAAACTTATGATCCTGAAGAATTTTTATGAGTAAGTAATGAGTGCAAGCTCAAATTTGGGCCATTAGAGTTTATTTTGGTATTGATTCCACTCTTTCATATGTCAGCTTCTGTCAGCATATCCCAAGGCACAGAGCTCTGGTAGAATCAACATCAGACGGAAAAGACTTGAAGAAAGTTGTCTTCACAAAAGATGCCCTTTCATTCTCCAGTTATTTGATTTAGAGCTGGAAAGTCTACTCCTCAGATTATTTTTGCCTCCTGGAGGCAGCCTCAAGGGAAATACAGCTAAAGCACAAAGATACTTTTCAGAGGAAGAAGTTCTCTCTTCAGAAGTGTAGTCTTTAAGTAAAGTGATGTGGGGTTGCATGACTTTGGCCAAACGTGCATGAATCAAAACTTAGGCCAGCCTGGTTCATGTTTAAAGCAAGTTTTGGTGTACAAGGATTGGTTCATTTTCCCAAAGTTAATCTCCAAGAAGGCAAATTGCTCTTGATCCAGTAAAGCAGCTGCCACGTTGGTTGCCAGAGGGATGGGAAGTTTAACAGGCATTTTAAATTTTAGATTGCTCTGGCTCCATGTAGAAGTCTGAGCTCTAAAATAGTGAAATGACAAAAATGGCACGAAGTCCTGATGTCTTCACCTGGAAGGATGCAGATAATTGAGTTGGACTGAGTTGCTGGAAGCTTATCATCTCAGTGCATTTTACAGCAAAATTAATAAGCAGCCAGAAATGTATGCATCCTGACAAAACCATGCACTTTTATAGTACAATGAATCTAAGCATTCCCAAGGAAGCTTTCAAGCAGATATGTACGTAAGAAAGATGTTCTAAAGGCTAGCATGTTGTACAACATTTTATAGGCATACATTTAGGTATGCATATATGTACATGTATTCAAAGATAAAAAATATGCAACTTAATATAAGTTGTAAGCTAGCAGAAAGAATTTTAGGAAGTCTGTGTCTGAATTTAAGCTCTTGGGATAGGAACAAGAGTATGCAACATGTGCCTAAGGAGGTTCTCACCCCACGGCAGATCCCCAAGCACCACGGTGGTACAAGTGCATGATGTGGGTCACAACTGGGCACTGATCCCAAGTGATAAGAGAGGGAGATAACAAAAAGTTACAGAGCTTTACTCTCATTTAAGCCAATATGATTTTTATTTGCAAGAATTAATTTATAACATAGGAAAGACAAAGAGAAACTAATTAGTTTGTCTTGGATTTAATTTTGGAAAAGTCATTTAAAACAAACATTTGGACTACTACAGGATAAAATGAGTATGATATCAGACTCAGATCTTGTAACCACCTGCCTTTGTAGAAATTACTCCTTGGATTAATATGAGTAGCTGAAAATTTCTTTGCTTTGTTGTAGGGAAAAGTAAAGTATAATTATTAGAATATTGTAGTTGCTGCTGTACTGGGGTGATTAATCTGTAGCTGAAGACTTGGAGAATACAGTTAGATAAGTTTCTCTTTTCTCATATTTGAATCAGGAAGGCATTGTCAAACGCCTTCAGACTGTGTAGGGGATAAAAGGCAATGATGGTTTGAAGCTATGTCATGCTAAGTAAACACCCACATGATGGTATGTATGAGAAATATCCTGCACAGAGTTCTGGAAATCTTGAGAAGATTTTAGCAGCTCCTGCAGCTCCGTATATGACAAGACCAAAACCAGGAAACCTGTCACAGGTTGTACCTACACAGCAGTGACTGCAATACAGTGAAGAGCTACCTGAGCTACCTTTAAACCGTGTACACTGGGTAGAGGTAACAGTTTAGGCCAGAGCAGCATGAAGTTTAACATGAAGTACTTTACCATGATTTTTAAGGCAGAGGTATATATTGCTACTCCATGAACAACAGCAGTATTTCAAATAATTATATCAAAACTAGTTCAAATGTCTCTCCTTACACCAGACATAATCAACTGATAAATATTTAAAAAAAATAAAAAAATACCAGAAATAAAGACATTTCCATCAACCCCTAAGGGAGGGTCTGAAAGGAACAGATTGACTTCCAGACACATGATGAAAAACTCCATTGATTTTAATGGGCTTGCTCTAGAAACTTCTAGCTTAAACCAGGTCAGAATTCCAGCCCTTTTTTTCAGAAATACGTTCAACAAAAAAAACAGACACAAAAAAATTCACAACAGTGATTGAAGTTGGAATGTTTGTTACTGAGAAAAAAGTATCTGGGAAAGCTGCAAACCAGGAAACTGTTTTTATAATGCCTATACTTGAAAAATCATTCCTAAAAACTTAATATCTTGCAATATTTTTGCTAGAGTTCACTATGTAGGAAAATTCCTCTATAGAGGAATTCCATGTGCCTTTGCAATCCACATCAGCATATAATTTCCTTTTCAATCTGTTTAGTGATGCATTCATCAAGGATTTAGGTGCTAAGATTTTTGTGCAACTTAGACAACTGTGAAAAACTGTTTTCAGATATACGCAGCCATAATGCATATGGAAGAAAGGTATGGGAAAAAGCATGAGCCACCAGGTTTCAGTAACAACAAAATTCTGCTTAAGTAGTTATAAAAATTCTGTGGTTTGAAAAAATATAGTAAAAAAAACCCCAATGTCAGGTACTGGATTTGCATTTGATATACAACTTACAATGCCAGATCATCCTTTGGTTCTCCCATAAAAGAAAAATGTAGACATGATTAAGTATATGCATGGTATCAGCATTAATATAAGAGTAAGTTAAGTGGTTCTGGATCAGGAAATGAGATGATAATGAACTCAATGGGATTTCACTGAGGTAAAAGAAATTTAAACTTGATAACTATTCATAAGAAGAATAGGTACTATGTTAGCATTCTGTTTCCCTGGAGGTGAAAGAGCCTTGACAGGGCTGTTTCTGTCATTAAAAAGCTGACGTGACTTTGTCCTATAGGATTTGCTGGCTTCACTAGAAAATTTGCAGTCATCTGACACACGTGTTCTTCTATGCCTAATGGATGAACAAGTCCAATTGAGTATACACATATACAATTAAATCTCTCCACGGCTCTATTGGAGTGGAAGTTTGCTAAACTGTTTTTAAAACAGATTTAAATCAGAACTGTTGGGCATAGGACCTTGTAATTCAAGTTACTTATTACTAAAAGGAAATGTCAAGATACTCCATCAGTTTCGAAAAGGGAGCAGCTGTAGGATAATCACACACATTGGGCCAAATCTGAATACACTATAATTATACCAAGTCCCTTTATTATTGAACAGGTCTTAAATTATTTGATGAAGCTGTTGCAAATTGGATTCTATCTAGACTTGACAATTAAAAATATTTCTAATTATTTAATTCAATTTTACTCCTCTTTCCAATGAAATAAGACCTATATTGACCTTAAAAACTGAGGTATTAAAATATTGAGTGGATTTGCACATAGTCTTGTGGACAGCTATTACTGTATCTAAAATGAATTAATTTGGAGTGGTGATGAGTAAGATGTATGTTACAGTTTAAAAATAATTATCAGAACATTTGATTTTAATTGATATCTATGCACAAAATTCTTCCAACCTTAAAATATCTGTTAAAAGTCAATATTAGTGTAAATAAAAAATCCAGTAATTTTCTTGCCAATTTATATTTCTGTGCTCTCATAGATGACCTTTCCATGGCTCAAAGCAATTTCTTGGGAGGATGCTGTTCGGAATGCACAACATGAAAAATGCTTTCTAGATGATCATCTACTCTAACAGACAAACAAGGAAAAAAAATCCAAGCATTTTAACAGAAAATTTGAGAAACATTTGAAGACAAGGTATAATTAGAAGGGTCTGACCTTCCACAAATTGTGAATACTTTCCAAGTGTGCAACTTTTATGAAGTCTTATACAGTCAGCTTTAGTTAGAATTTTCAAGTATTATTAACCAACTATCAAAACCCCAAGGGCATGACAGAGAAGGTAGTTTTGGCAGCTGAGTGATGGGCTTGTGGGCTTGTCCAGTGGCTGTTCTTGGCACCCTTTCCTCTGTGTCCCCAGGCTGCCTGCCCTTGCTGTCTCCCCAGTATGGGATTCTCAAGGAAATGCACAAAGCTGGCAACAGGGGAAATGGATATGGGCATTTGTTAGATACAGTCAAATCTGACTCCGTTTCCACTAACTATCTTCAAATATAGATGCAGCACAGGGTGAATTTTGTCTCCAGAGCTTTGGACTGAAAGCCTGAACTGAATATAGACTGAAACTTTAATTCCACAAAAACACAGTACAAGCAACATTGTATAGGAATACTGCATATTTGCAGTTTATATAATTATATAACCAAGTCTTCCAGAGAGCGCTATAATCTTTCTAAACATTAATGTTTATAGCTGAGGTTTAAGGTACCATAGAATTTGGAGGTGGCAAACAATTCCAGAAGCAAAACACATTTTCTTAAGGTTGTTTAAGGACCGTTATTTTATTTTTGCTTTTTCCTCTCCATTTATCTGCCTCTTCTCTTCTGTCTTAACATTATCTAGCACTTCTGTGGAAAGCTGACTTCCAAGCACTAACCTTCACTAGACCTCTTGCCTCCCTCATCTGCATTCTGTTTTGATTGTTTTTCCCCATTTCTGCTTTAATTATAAAGACATTTTACTAGCTGGTTCTACTTGTATTAGCGATGCTAGTGTGTTGATGACAAATGTGTTCTTCTGAGCATCATTCATGAATAGCACAAATGTTTTTCTCTAGTGAATGGCTAAAGGTTCAATCCAGTCCTTGGTATTCTTCTCATTGGTATCAGTGTTTACTGGGTGAGGCTTGAGACCAGTTAAGTCACTGGACTTCCAGCAGACATCAAAATGATGTAGTAAGCTTCAGGGACAAAAGGACATGGGAAGGAAAAGGGTTTTCTTCTTTACGTTTTGCATTCCTTTCAGTGTTTCCCTAAATGCAGCAGAAAGCTGAATCAGATCTTGTGTTCTCTTCAAGTGATTACAACACAAGATCACACTGCCTTTTATAATATGAAACTTCCCCTGTTAGGAGAGATGTGCCCCATCCTTTAGGGAAGATAGAGGATAAACATATTATCCAGAAATGTAAATTTCAGGTCACACTTAGACCTAGTCCATAACAAAACTATTCATTTTACTGTTTCTACACTATCAATGATTTTAATATCTTGCTTATAATTCATTGCTTGGGTAGGGTTTTTTGGTTGGTTGGTTGGTTGATTTTTGCTTTTGTGTATTTGGTTTTTTGTTTGTTTTTGTTTTTCAATCCAAGAGGTCCTGGTATATGTATTTCCTAACAAATTTTATTCAGAAATTTCTAAGTCATATACTAATCAACACCTCGATACTGTGTGAACATCCTTCTAAACTTATGTTAGTGACGAAGCCTATTTTATTGCAGCATTCCTGTTCAAGATTAAATATTTTCAGAAATATTCTTCCTTTCAGGATTTTCCTGTTTCAGTGCTACAATTCCATTTTCCAACATCTGTATTTTCTCACTTTATTCTAGTGTGGAGGCAGAGATTTTAAAGTAGATATTGGAGTGTCCATTTGTTACCATAGACTTTCATAATCATAAGTAATTCCATTTTAAATCATCACAACTCCTTCTGGATAGAACTAATCAAACTTTTATTCCATGGGAAACACCAACATCTTAAAAATGTTTTGGTCCGTCATAAAACAAGAGAATTCATGATATCTCTGTCAGAAAATTCTGAAGTTCTTAAGAAAATTTCTGGCTTCCTGTCTTCTGTACTGACATGAAATAAGGTATCCAAGTTCTCCAAATCACTCTGGGACACCCAGGATTTTGGGGTTTCCTAAAACCAGAAGAGTCCCCCATTACTGATTAGGGAAACTAGAAATGTTGAAGCCTAGGCTTCTAGAAATCATCTGTACTCTGCTTTTTGACCATTTTGGATATGTTCCAGATTGTGTTGCCAAAAATGAAAAAAAATTCTAACAAAGGACAGTTTAAGTTTGTAATTACTACTGAATATAATATTTGCAAGGCCACTGTACTTTGAAAGTTAATTTGTAATCCTTTGACACTGCTAAGCACGTTGTCTCCTAAGGGCAGCAAAAAAGCCAACTGCATGGACCACATTTATCCAGGCACATCCTTCCTCTTAAGAGAAACATTAGTCTATATACACGCATACACTTCAAATTATAATTTGAAAATTGTTCATTAATGATTTCAATATTTTCATGGCACCAACTAGATTTTTTTTTTTACTTTATTATCAGAATTTTAGGCCTTATATATGTATTTCAAGCCAAGTGAAGATTTTGTGCAGTAGCATATAGGCCAAACTGGTACTTGAATCCATGGCTGTGTTTCCACGGGGGCTCTGATGTCAAACTTCAAATAACTCTAAATAAGAGAATCAATTAAAGAAAGTTAGAACACAATAATTTAGAAGATAATCTCACAGTTTTCATATTTTTTTTTAATAAAACTTACCCTTTTGATGTCTTTCCAAACTAGACCTCAGAGACCTCTAATAGAAGAAGAATTCTGTTCTCTTCATTAACATTCATTAAGCATCCGTTATTAAAAAACCTAGCTTGCTAATAATACCTGGCAATTGACTGTACTGGTATAAAATCTTGCATTTATGAAGTTTCAGTGTACGAGACTCAGATTCCGTGGTCAGCGTATTCCCTCAGTATCCTTACAGAGATTTCTAGAGGAATAGTATCAATTATTTTCTTACAGTAGCCTTATATCTCATTTTCCTCAGTAAGAAATGACAGAGCTAGATCCTGAAAGATGCTTAAGTCCCTATTGGTTTCATTAGATACTGAGAGAGCTCCATTGCTTGCAAGATGGAATATATGTACCCCATCTTCAGAATATGGGGTTCACATCTTCCAGTATTATAAATGTAATCCATAAAGTAGAAACCTACTGGATCACAAAGTGAATTTGCAGGAGATTCCTAGGCATCAACAAGGAACAAATGAATTATCATAGAGTTTCTACTAGATATGTGGTCTCGTAGATGGTGAAGAAGGACAAGTAACATGATGAACAGGTGATCTTGCGATGTTACTCTACTATATTGGCATAGCAAAAGGTTTAGAGAATTCCTATTTTTCATTTTCTTGTGGCATAGCTGTCATAGAGAGAGCAGTCAATCCAGTTTCACATTGTGCCTGACAACCTTGATGCTGCTGCATCTTTTGTGTGCCTGTTCTGACCTCCAAGTTTCTGCCTCATAATGTTTCATGATAGGCCTGAGCCTTTGCATAAGGAAAGAGCTTTTCTAGAGAACTGCCCATATTTAAAGCTGTCCCTCCATATAAAACCGCACAGCCCATGCCTTTACTGCCTGAAGGGCACTGTAGACCTGGTTCCGCTCCCAATGTCAGCAAAGTCCTTCTTGTGACTTTAGCAGTAGTTGAGAAAAGTATCTACAGATGATGATATATGAATTGTATAATAACAGTGTCAGCTAATCTAAGTTGTCTTCCTTTGTATATAAACTGGCAGTGTATAGGCTGTGTCCTTTGCAGTGGTGAAATGGGCAATGTGATGCACCCAGGAGCTTGGCTTTGGGAGCACAGCAAAAGAGGTATCGGGAACAATTTGTTAGAGTACTTGCCATTAATAGGGTTCTTTGGCTGTGAAGTGGCAATTTCAATCATTTTGAAATTTGCACATAAATATACTTGTCTGTTAGATGTAACTTTTGAAATGTGGAAAAGAAGTATCATTTCTAAAAAGGCAGAAATGTAGAAAAAAAAAAAGGATCTATTTCCAGAAATGTTTTCAGCATAATGAGTCTATTGCAGTCTTTCAACCATAACACGTTATCCATTTAATAATCATATCTGGTTATACCAACTTCTTGTATAACAGTGACTATGATTTTTCAAACTATTAAAATGATGCATTTATAGGTTTTGTAGCTGACTGATTTTAAATGAAGTATATTCATGTTAAAGAGTTTTTGAGTATCTGTCACTATGGAAGTCTTCAAAATAGATTGTCAGATAAATGAAAGCAGCAGTAAAGCATCTCACCAAGGAGCAATTTCTCTTTCAGTGAGTGGTCACTTCAGAAGTATGTTGAGGAGGGGCTAGTTCTGAGACTGACTTTTCTTATATGTTCTTTGAGTTAGATTAAATTTGGAGTCAACTGTCCAAGTGTTGTGGTAATGCAGAGATGATGACTGTGTACAAAGACTTCTAGGCAGTCTGTGGTTGAGATAGATACAGTACTTTGTCTCATTCACTTTGTTCAGTGAAAGAGAAAAAATGCATATCTATCCACACATCTGTTTACATGTATGTATGTTCTCATATATATATATATTTTACACAAAAGTTATATATACTTGTAATATATTTACATGTGAATTTATATACAAACAAGGTGTGGGTGTGGGTGGGTGTGTAGAGAGGGAGAGACCCTTTATATGAACATATGCTTCCAATAGATTTCTTTAAAATGAAACTTACCAGATTATGCGTGTATAGTTAAATATATGTAACATGTCTGAACATAATTGTCCTGGTTTCAGCTGGGATAGAGTTAAATTTCTTCCTAGTAATGTGTTTTGGATTCAGTATGAGGAGAATGTTGATAACACACTGATGTTTTCAGTTGTTGCTAAGTATCTTGTCAAGGACAACCACCCTCTGCTACCAAACTAGACTGGGAGGAGGGAGCACAGCCAGGACAGCCAGCCCAGCTGGCCAATAGGGTATTCCATACCATGTGACGTCATGCTCAGTATAGGAATGGTAGGTGTGATCCAGGAAGTACCGATCGCTACTTGGTTATCGGTCAGCGTGGCTGGTGAGCAATTGCATTGTGCATCACTCATTTTGTATATTTTATCATTATCATTATTATTTTCCCTGTTCTATTCTATTAAACTGTCTTTATCTCAACCCACGAGTTTTTCTCACTCTCACCCTTCCGATTCTCTCCCCATCCCACTGCGGGGGCGGTGGGAGTAAGTGAGCGGCTGCGTGGTATTTGGCTGCCTGCCAGGTTAAACCATGACAATAATAAACATCCTTCATACATTGTTCACAATTTTTAATATGAAAAAATACTATCTTTCTATATAACATATTGCTAGAGACAAACATTTTTGACATTAAAAACTAGAAAGTGAAATAAAAAAATAATTCTAAGTTTAAATTGTGCATACGTGTATGATTTTTTTTTAGGTGATGAGGGAGCAGGGTATACAGAAATATTTTTTACGGAACTTAGGAGTGTTTTTTCTAAAGAATGAAAATACTTTAAATTAGAAACAGCCTTTCAGTAATAGTAAATTGTTTGATTGTTATGCTGTGCTTCTTAATGTAAAACTTCTTCTGCAGTAAAAGGTTAATTAGTTGGGAAATGAAATACAGAAAACTATCATGAAGGAGATGGTATTAAGTCTTCCTTTTTCTGCCTGTCTCCCTGTCTTTTTCTAGAATATAGACTCAGAAAGGGCAAAGGTGCCTATGTAATTGGACATTCCTTAGTGAACTGCACTGTCTTGATTCATACACACAGTGGGAAGTAAATGGATTTCATTTCCCTATAGAATATTACAAGCTCCAGTGGGTCTTTAGTTTTGTTTTGTTTTGTTTTTTTTTTGTTTTGTTTTGTTTTTAACGAGAATAGCGCAATTGCTCTCTAGTTAAACTTTTCTAAAGTTGCTCGGTAGGGGTGTGTGGGTGTAAATTACAGACTTTTCTGGCTACTCCTCAGTAGGTTTTACCAAGAGGGTACTTTCTCACTCCACAAACTCCATCACAGGAACTGATCAGAGGGAAGCAGGTAATCTGTGTTAACACATCGAGCTTGAAACTGTATCAATGCCATTGCAGTCCTAGAAAATATAGTATCTCGCCCTTCTCTTTATGTGTTCTGTATAAAGTAAAGTTTCATCACCTCAGCCCATTGCCATATGCCACTAACCTGGGACAAATCTCTGTTAAATGTAATGAAAATGATGAAATTATGAAAGCACTATAGTCACAAAGCACCTATATAACAGCAACAAAAGTCAGGTTAAAGTTGACAGAGCTCATACCTCGTCAAATTTATGTCAACAACTATGTCTTCGTATGTACAGATGTACAGAAACACAAATATATAAACCAGACAAACTTGCACACACACAAGCACACACATGTACATGCACCATGTATTTAGTTTTCAGTCTTAAAATCTCTTGCCTTCACCTTCACTTTTTATCCAACTCTCTTCAGTTCTTTCAGATTTCTGTAATTTTGCCCTCTGTCATCAGTATTTCCTAGCTGTAACGGGGTGTTAAATAAGAAGAAACTGTGAATTTTATGTAACTATTAGGCAATTTGACAATTTTTAACTCTTATGCATGTGTATTCTTAATACTCTGAAATTCTTCATTCCAAGTGTTATTTTCATCTGGCAGAAGAGCAGAAATAGGACTATATTTAATCACAATTCAGTTTGATTTTTGAATATTGAATGTTCACAATTAAAGCTTCTAAACAATTCACAGAGCTAGTAAAAATTAGAGGAATTAATCTGTGATTTTCTTTAATTAAAAATAATCTGAGCAAATTATAACTTGCTCCTGAAAAGTTTAAGAATAGAATTTGAAACAAGGTTTTATAAACCTTTTTTCAATGCCTCAAACCCTTCGGTTTCTTCAGAGTATATATGGCAGATAAATTTTGATTGCAGCAAGATAATTTTCAACACATTTATATTCTGTACTTTCATATACATTCAAAGTTAAGGGGAGATGGGCAGAAGTACTAAGACATCTTGTCATCATCTCTTTCTGACATATTTGGAGCAAAGCAAAATTTCAGTCTAATAGCAGCCTTGGAAAAGGGGCTTTTTATGTTGCATACTTGCTTTTCATATTTCTACGCAGAAATGTATACTGCAATGAAAGGTTCAAGCCAGTGGCATGTATATATTTTGTGAGGTACAGATGGACTAGTCAAGGCACATGACACTCCTGTTACTTTAGGGTACATCCTTAAGAAACACTAACCGGTAATTCTAAAAATACTATGTTAAAAACCCACACCATGAAGGAAATAGAACCCCTAATTTGATATTATTTCTTTTTATTTTCAAGAAAAGACCTTTCTACCTGGAATATAATGAACTTGCAAAATTAGCCCAAACTCCTTCAAACTCTCTACTGTGTAATTTTGATATGTATGTGTACAGGAAAGCAGGAAATGTTCTTGAGCTTGTTATCAAGTGAGACAAGGTTAATCAGTGACTAGAATAGCTTCAGCATTTATTTCACTCCATTATATTTTACCAGCTGTTCTTTTTACTTCCAATATAAGATTTTCCAGTTTTAAGATAAGAATCATAGAATCATTAAGGTTGGAAAAGATCTCTAAGATCATCGTGTCCAACCGTCAACCCAACACCACCATGCCCACTAAACCATGTCCCTAAGGGCCTCATCTACACGTCTTTTAAATACCTCCAGGGATGGTGACTCCACCACTTCCCTGGGCAGCCTGTTCCAAGGCCTGACCGCTCTTTCAGTAAAGAAATTTCTCCTAATATCCAATCTAAACCTCCCTTGGCGCAACTTGAGGCCATTTCCTCTCGTCCTATCGCTAGTTACTTGGCAGAAGAGACCGACCCCCACCTCGCTACAACCTCCTTTCAGGTAGTTGTAGAGCGTGATGAGGTCTCCCCTCAGCCTCCTCTTCTCCAGGCTAAACAGTCCCAGTTCCCTCAGCCGCTCCTCATAAGGCTTGTGCTCCAGGCCCTTCACCAGCTTCGTTGCCCTCCTCTGGACACGCTCCAGCACCTCCATGTCTTTCTTGTAGTGAGGGGCCGCACAGTATTCAAGGTGCGGCCTCACCAGTGCCGAGTACAGGGGCACAATCACCTCCTTACTCCTGCTGGCCACACTATTTCTGATACAGGCCAGGATGCTGTTGGCCTTCTTGGCCACCTGAGCACACTGCCGGCTCATGTTCAGCCGGCTGTCAGTCAGCACCCCCAGGTCCTTTTCCTCCGGGCAGCTTTCCAGCCACTCTTCCCCAAGCCTGTAGCGTTGCCTGGGGTTGTTGTGGCCGAAGTGCAGGACCCGGCACTTGGCCTTGTTGAACCTCATACAGTTGGCCTCAGCCCATCGATCCAGCCTGTCCAGGTCCCTCTGCAGAGCCTTCCTACCCTCGAGCAGATCAACACTCCCGCCCAGCTTGGTGTCGTCTGCAAACTTACTGAGGGAGCACTCGATCCCCTCGTCCAGATCATTGATAAAGATATTGAACAAGACCGGCCCCAGTACTGAGCCCTGGGGAACACCGCTCGTGACCGGCCACCAACTGGATTTAACTCCATTCACCACAACTCTCTGGGCCCGGCCGTCCAGCCAGTTTTTTACCCAGCGAAGAGTGTACCTGTCTAGGCCGTGAGCTGCCAGCTTCTCTAGGAGAATGCTGTGGGAGACAGTGTCAAAGGCTTTACTGAAGTCCAGGTAGACCACATCCACTGCCTTTCCCTCATCCACCAGGCGGGTCACCTGGTCATAGAAGGAGATCAGGTTGGTCAAGCAGGACCTGCCTTCCATGAACCCGTGCTGGCTGGGCCTGATCCCCTGGTTGTCCCGGACATGGCTCATGAGCACCCTCAAAACCAACCGCTCCATGATCTTCCCCAGCACCGAGGTCAGGCTGACCGGCCTGTAGTTCCCCGGATCCTCCTTCCGGCCCTTCTTATAGATCGGCGTCACACTGGCGAGCCTCCAGTCGTCCGGGACTTCCCCAGTTAACCAGGACTGCTGGTAAATGATGGAGAGTGGCTCGGCAAGCTCCTCTGCCACCTTCCTCAGTACCCTCGGGTGGATCCCATCTGGCCCCATAGACTTGTGAGCGTCCAGGTGGCGTAGCAGGTCATTAACTTCATCCTCTTGAATTATGGGGGGTTTATCTTGCTCGTCGTCCTTGTCTTCCAGCTCAGGGGGCTGAGTACCCTGAGGATAACCACTCTGACTACTAAAGACTGAGGCAAAGAAGGTGTTGAGTACCTCAGCCTTTTCCTCATCCTTGGTGGCAACGTACCCCCCCGCATCCAATAGAGGATGGAGATTCTCCTTGGCTCTCCTTTTGTCATTAACATACTTATAAAAGCATTTTTTGTTGTCTCTCATGACAGTAGCCAGGTTGAGTTCTAGCCGGGCTTTTGCCTTTCTAATTTCCTCTCTGCACGACCTAACGCGATCCCTGTACTCTTCTTGAGTTGCCTGCCCCTTCTTCCACAATTGATAAACTCTCCTTTTTTTCCTGAGTCCCAGCCAGAGCTCCCCGTTCAGCCAGGACGGTCGCCTTCCCCGCCCGTTCTTCTTACGGCACATGGGGACAGCCAGCTCCTGCGCCTTTAAGACTTCCTTCTTGAAGAATGTCCAGCCTTCCTGGACCCCTTTGCCCTTCAGGACTGTCTCCCAAGGGACCCTCTCGACCAGTGTCCTGAGAAGGCCAAAGTCCGCTCTCCGGAAGTCCATGGTAGCGGTTTTGCTGGCCCCTCTCCTTACTTCAGCAAGTATCGAGAATTCTACCATTTCATGGTCACTAAACCCAAGCCGGCCTCCGACCACCACATCTCCCACCAGTCCTTCTCTGTTTGTGAACAGCAGGTCAAGCGAGGCATCTCCCCTGGTGGGCTCGCTTACCAGCTGCGTCAGGAAGTTATCCTCCACACGCTCCAGGAACCTCCTCGACTGTTTCCTCTCTGCCGTGTGGTATTTCCAGCAGACGTCCGGAAAGTTGAAGTCCCCCACGAGAACAAGGGCTAGCGACTGGGAGACTTCTGCCAGCCTCTGGTAGAATATTTTGTCTGCCTCCTCGTCCTGGCTAGGTGGTCTATAACAGACTCCCAGCAGGATATCTGCCTTGTTGGCCTTCCCCCTCATCCTTACCCACAAACACTCGACCTCGTCATCACTACCATTGAGCTCTAGACAGTTGAAGCACTCCCTAACATACAGGGCTACCCCACCGCCTCTCCTTCCTCGCCTGTCCCTTCTGAAGAGCTTATAGCCATCCGTTGCAGCACTCCAGAAAGGAGTAACTGTTGCTTTTCACATTTTAAGTCACTAATGAATGTATATTTAATATACAGGGTGGTTTGTTTTTTTTTTTTTAGGTTTATTGCCTATCTAGACCTCTAGTTTCATAATAGCACAATGTTTGATTTTTCAAAGGTTCAGCACCCAAAATTACAACTGGATTTTCAAGAGCTCTATGCTGAGCAGCCTTCAGTATAGCAAGGATTTTCAAAAGTCTCAAAATGTAATGTCTCAGTACTTTGAAAATAAAACCATTTATTTGATATTTAAATGATAAATGTACAGTACTGGGTGTTCACTTGTCTGAAGATGGAATGTATAAAAATATTGTTTTCCATACAAAGGAAAAACCAGAACTGTTAATTCAGATCCAGCTGAGAGTTAAATTTTGAACATATTTATACCTCTTCAGGTCAACACAAGACTATCTGAGTTTCATACTTCTCATATGCTTTGTAGTCTAGAATAATGTAGTGACATTTTAAGTTTTTTTTACCTACCTGTGGTTGTAGGGAACTGAGTTCCACTTGCCACAGAGATTCCCACACAAATTTGAATTCTGTCTTTGGCTTCTGTCACTATTGTGTGTTCAGGCAATACTCTATTTATAGATTGTAAGGACTATTTATCGTCTACTCTTAAACTATAGTACAAATTCAAGATAAATTCCACACTTCAGCTAAAAGGAGGAATGTACAAGGCTAATAAAATGAGTTAATATTTCAATATTCCTTTCTACATTTTCTACTTGGTATTTATCTGCAATACTGTGTTACTTCATGTTCTTCAAAAATATGCGAACCGTCTTTTTTTTTTCCCAAAAATAAAATATGGCACAGCTCAGATTCCTTGATGATGAGTAATATTTGAAAACGTTAGGATAAATAGACACAGACCATGATGCTACCTTACCACAAAAAAATCTTATAAGAGATGAGCTTGTGAAAAATTGTGTGTGTGTGTGTGTTTTCTTTTTGCTTTTTTATCTCTCTCTCTCTGTTCTGAAGAGCAGGGATTTCATACTGTCTTTGGAAGAAAGTAATTTTCTTCCAGTGCAGACACTGAACCCCATGGATAGGTCTATACTGTAAGCCTGACGCTGTGTTTGACAGCAGACTCTCCTCCTGTCCGAACCGAACAGGGGCCTGGAGTTAGATAGAGAGGGTAGGTGAGCTCAGCAGCAAAGCAGATATAAGAAATTTGGTAGACAAAGCACGGATTCTGCCTAAAACATGCCTGCTGTCATCCTTATGGAATCTAGCTGCTGTTGCGATGGCGCAGGAATGTCAAAACTGAGCAGGCAGTCACCTGCAGACTTGCGGCCAAGAGCTGAACTGACATACAGCAGGCTCTTAGGGGGGTGTGCACACCGCTTGAAATCCAATTTTCCTTTACCTAGTGCTCCATGGCGTGGTAGGTTCCCAGTAACCCCTGAGACATGCTCCAAACCAGCCAAGTCCAAGTCAGCTGCAAAAGCAGCATTGGCCCTTGCTGGCTTTTGGTCTGCCAGGCACTGCAAATGCGGTAGCTAGGAGAAAACAGCGGCCAGCTGGGGGTTTGGGGTCCGGCAGGGGTGGTGGGTGCTGCAGATGCCCACAGCTGCATGTGGCCTCTGCTACTCCCCGGCAGCCCAGTTAACGTTAGTGGTTGTACTTGCAACTATTATATCAATGTATAGGAACAACCTTTGCTGTCTAGTGAACTGCATTATATGTTTATTAATGTTTTGTTGTCTAAAGGAAGATCTGCTGGTCCAAACTTTTGCTGTAACCTGCTGTTAATAAATAAAATCCAACCTTTAAGGAAAGTTTACAGTGTTTTACTGTTTGGTGACTCGTGGTATTGGATAAGCATTGACATCCTTCCTCACAGAGTGGGGCCAGGCTGCCGTTACCAGCAGGGCTGTTACACATACACTTTGCTCCTCCAAGGCACTTGGCTGATGAACACATTTAAACAAGGGAACGCTATCGTTCGATTGTTCGATTAAGCGACTTGTGACAATTACGAGATGGTTCCCCACCGTCTCCTTTACCACGGTCTTAAAAATCAATGAGATTTTGAGACTTCCACTCCCATTCTACTTTGATTTGGTTTAAGGGAAGAAATAAGGCCCTGAATCTCATGTGAGGAATGGATGGGCTAAGTAAATGTAAACACCATCACTATTGCTTTGCAGATTTTTTCTTTGTCACAGTAGTGGAATATGACCTTACAGAGCTTTCTGTGCTTATTTTTATACAGGAAAAGAAAATGAAATCTCTTATATATAATATTTGAGTACATTCAGTTTTCTATATATGCAAATCTGGGGTCCTAAATGCAGAATTTATTTTAAAATAAAAATCACCCTCTGTGTTGTAATTTGAATTGTCAGTATTTCAAAATGTAAAGCAAGTAACTGTATAATATTCAGTGTCTATGTCTATGAGTACACTTGCCTAGTCTAGCTAGTGCTAAATGCTGCAGTATGTCCTTTTTTATAGAATCATACAATAATTTAGTTTGGAGGGGATCTCAAGGTCATTTAGTCCAACCTCCTACATTACAGAAGTCCAGCTTCTTGTTTTTTCTCAGAAGAACTCTCAAATTAAGGTTTGAGCTTATTGTTGTTAGTTGCAGCAATTCAACAGTTGTCTTCCATCCATAGTGGAACAGACTTTCTACCCCAAATCCAAAAAAGGAGTGCTTTACCTCAATTTGAAACCTGTCCTATTCTACAATCTGTTAAAAAAAAAAAAAATCTAAACCAAAATGTATATGTGGAAGCCTCATTTAGATATTTTCAAATAAAAGGAATTTACTCGAGACTGCTGAGGTGGTTAATCTACTTACATTGGGTTTTGCAGCTAAGCTTTTCTGTTCTTACCAGTCTGATTTCCTTTTTCTGGTACACTCTTAATAAATATTACATGTACTATTCAAGAATTCAGATAAGTGGCTTTCCTTGTAAAGAAAATAAATAAATAAAAATTAAACTGCAGTATTCAATCTTTCATAGGATGTCCTTTGTAAGCTGGGAGCAACAACGGTTCTGTCTGCACTTTCCTCACAGCCTGATCCACTAAGGGCCATTACCAGAACAGGCCCCAAAATTTAATCCAAAGCAGAAAAGCACACTCAAACTCCATTATAAAAATTTCTACACATTAAATTGCTACAAAAACTCCTAGTATGCAACAGTTATTTCACTCATTTCCTCTCTGTAAACAATCATGAACGTAACCAGTATGGAGATGCCTACCTGAAACTGCAAAGTTGAGGCAGTAGATACTAAGTGTTAATGCATTGTTCAGTGATCATTATGCCTGACATTTAAGCAGCACTGTTACTCCTCATCAATGAAAGGAGAGATCAGTTGCAGCCCTGGCACTGTCAGCTCATCTTGTTGCTATGGATGACAACCGCAAATTACTAATACTTTTTTCCATTTTATCTCCTACACAATTCTGTCTTCCAACTACTCCATTCTTCTTCAATCAAGCAAAAGATAAACCCAAAGATCTCTTTGCAGCTTTGGGTCTCATATGAGGCCTCACAAGGAGAAGAAATGATCTGAGAACATTCACGTTCATGTTTTGGATGCTACAGCATATGTGACAATAAGTAGCAGCCCTCTGAAGCAATTCATAGTCAAAGCTTCATGTAATAACATTAGCTATTCCAATAGTTGTTTTAAACAACCAGCCGAGGCTTCAGTACCTGGCCAGGAATATATATGAAAAATGGTGAATTCATTGAGTTAAAAAGCACTGTCGATAATAGGAAAATGCTCAAACAAATTTTAGGTAAGGTTTGGAAAATTTATCTCATACTGAAAGACTTCAGTAATTCTTGCTCAGTGCAGAGAAGGTTAAGGGAAGAATTGATCACAGATTATAAATATCCATCATGGAATAAGATACTGATCATTGGAGGCTAAATAAACTGACAGACAGAGTAAAAAAACAAGACCCATAGCTGAAAACTGAAGTTTGAAAACAATCAAACTGGCGATAATATTCAGCTGTACAAAATAAAGGTTATATTCCACTGAAACAGATTACCAAGGGAGTAATTAATCTGTTGTTTTACGATTAAGTTTATATATGTGTTGAAAAGATATATTCTAGTTCACCTGCAAGTTATTGAACTTTGTATCTCCCAGTTACATGGAGAGAAGAACAATTCTTTCTCTGCAGCAACTGGTGAAAAATCCCTGTGGCCTGCTTTACACAGAATGCTCACTCCTGGTTTTAAAATCTTTGCAGTGCCAAACATCTAAAAATAACAGATTAAATATTAAAAGTTTTTAGAAAATGCTTAGATCACATCCATTTTGCCTAGACATCCCTTTCATTTGTCATATGGCAATATCAGAATTATGTCTGTTCAAAAGGGTTATAACCCACAGGCTTAGAATGGGAGAACAGATGAACAATACCATGAGAATAAAATGCATCCATCAGCTCAGTACATCTTTGTTAGGTAATTTCTTTATACATGGCATTATTTAGTTTGATTTCCTAAACAAATGTATATATAGTATAATGAAATATTTGAATGCTACCCACAGCTTTTAGATGAAGTTCCAATTCTTACATTTTGTATTTATTCGGTATTTCATTATTATAGGGTACTTGTTTCATGATATTGAATTATCTTGGTGCTGTAATGAAAACCATTAATTTTTTAAAATCAGTATGAGTATAAACAAAAAGGAAAAAAAAAAGCATGTCATGCCACTCAAACTTGATTGCTTTTTTGATAGACTTCCAGAATTAGTGGATGAAGGATATGCAGTAGATATATTTGCATTTTAGTAAAGTATGATCATGCCTTTGAAAAACGTACAAAAAGGATCCACATTCACTTGAATATGATTGCTATTATACAGAGGAAAAACTAGATGAAAGACAAGGAATAAAGTGAACTTTAATGTGGGGTGAAGTGTAGATGGATACTTAAAACATATGCATTAAAATTCATTTTATTCAATGCATGCTGTCCTGATCTGGAAGAAGGAGTAAATAGCACAGATGGATTTGCAAATCATAGTCAGCTGGAAAGTAAATTTTAATCAAGATGGGCTGGATCAATAGGGAAGTCTGCCTTTTGCCCCAGTTTTATGAATGGGTCATCATGTTACTGTGACATCCAAAACAGAATCCAATAAATGCATTGTGACTGAACTGTGGTCTCCAAAGCAAAAAGAGAGAAACTAAACTGAGCAAGTATTAGAAAATTTGCTTACTCAATGATTCTCTATTGAATGCCTAAATGATTCCATGTTTTCTGGCTTGAAATAAGTAAGTCTAATATGTATTTTCCTCCTCTTTTTATGAGTCTTAATGATTTGTTAACAGAAGTAGTCCTGTACACTGTACAAAAAAGAGCATGCGACTGCTAAGTCTTGTCTGAGCTGGGCTGGAATACGATTATGTGTTGAGTCTTTTGGTAGGGGAATTAAAACTATTCTCAGGCTTTTATAAGAGGACAAGTTTGCACTCTGTGAATTCCTTAAGGATAAAACTTGCTTTACCTATTTTGATTACTGAGGGAGGAGATCATCTCCGGTTCTATTTTCTCACTTTGAGTAAGAGATGTAGAAGTTGTAGCTTTAGAGTTGAGAGAGAGGGAAAGAAAAAGAGGATGTGCTCTGCCCTAATAGGGTGATTCCAGGGACAACTTAATCCCCATGGGGAATAATGGGAGAAGCTGTAGGAGCTCTTGGACTATAAAGCATCTTTTTTTCTTCAACATCTGCTGAAGTTGGCACTTATGTTAAACTATCTTTTATTTTGGATTCATTCAATCTTCTTTGGAATATCATAACTACAGTGCCTGTGTGGCCCAATAAATACAATTTTGCTGTTAGTAGTAAAAGACTGTAGGCTTTGTACTGAAGGGTTAAGAAAACACTTTAAAACAACTCCAAATGGACCAAAGATTGAAGAAACTGCCACTACAGACATCATATTTCCTCCCAGTAAGGACCTCAGGATGCTGCTGATAAACTGTTCTAAGTCCCTCCCTTTCGCAGTCTCATCGAGGAAGACTGAAGCTTAGGACACAGAGGCATGTGGGAAAAGTGAGTCTAGCACCAGAAAAAAGGTGTAAATATGAGGAAGTTTTACACGGCAATTTTACTTGTCTTACCAATGAGTTTTTTCTGTATTAATTAATTATTTGGACAATTAGACTGTTAAAATGTTAATTGGAATAACAGTAAATTATTATTTCCGTGTATATGGTGTCTTCCTTTTTGCCCAGAAAAAGATTTTGAGTGGAAGTCTTGTTGCACTATATGGCAGTCATGAAAGGGAGTTCATCCATGCATAAAAAAAAAAAGAAAAAAACATGTAATATGTTTTACTTAACATCATGCATGGATGAATTGAATATTAGTTAGGTAAATTTATATACTGAGAAACCCAAAAACTTAATAGAGATAGGATTTTTTTTTTCTACTTCTAAACCCTTTCAGAAAGATTTTTCTTTGTCAGCTTTAGCCTAGGTGCTACCATCATTTTGAAAGCATTACCTCCATTCCTGGGAAAGCTCTCATCACAAAAAACCCCAAATAATCTAACAATAAGAAATTGTTCTTTTTTTCAATTTGCAGGGGATTTATGTTTTGAACCCTTGGAACTGTGAACTATTACATGTGATAATCTCTGAAAAAATACAAAGATACTGAAAATAGATAATACAGATACGTATGTGTAGTTTGATAGTGGGATCTTACACCATCCCTTTAATATATCAGTAAAAAATAATTCATGTTATATTATCTTACTCATAATGAGTAACCCATTGAAGATTATAGGGCTTCTCACAAAGTAAGATACTTCTCTGTCTGATTAAAAATAATTGATAAATCTGATACTTTAATTTTCCTTCTGATAGGGTCAAGAGATGTATTCAGTTTCAAGATTGTCTTTAGATCAGATTCGCTGTTCTGGTTCCCACTGAGTGTCTTATTCCATGAGTTATTCACTGAGTACAGTATTTCTCCGTATGATTACAGGATACAAGATCTAGCCTTTTTTACTCTTTCTTCAAACAGAATTTCCCAAGGAAAGGCTGTGGTGGTGTTTCTACAAGGCTGAAGCGTGTATAGAAATGAATCACTCAGTCTGAATCATTTAGTTTGAAATGCTATTTCCCAAACTATATTTTTCCCTCTTACTTGCTATTGCCTATATGCTCCAAGTGCTTCAAGGCATTTAGTTTTGCTTCTATGTTGCTTGCCAGATAGTCTTCTCAAACTAAGAATTATCAGCCTAGACTCACTAGTGGCTATCAGGCAGCAGGCTCGCTCAGCTATCTCAAGTTAAGTGGAACCCATTAGTTCTGCATCTTGCAGTGACTTGCATTTTTCATCCAAAGATGTTTAAAAATTTACTTCCCACCTTTTTTTTTTCCTTAAGCTTATTACTGCTTATATTGAAACATGCAGCTAGTAATATAAGCAAGCATTTCCCTAGTGATTTGCATTGTCACAGGAAAAGTCACAAGATACTGAACTTTATAGAACAATAAAAAAGATCACCTACCAATGTGTATTCCTTACATTTCCACCTTATTTTTTAAATGTAAGGCTAATGAAACAACAAGGTTTCTCATATTTTTCTGCCTGCAAGTTTTGTCTGAATAGGAAAAGAGAAATACATGCAATCTTCCTGTCCTCCAGCACGTCTTTATGTGAGCTATAGAATCAATCTGACTGCATTGTCCAGCAATGGGACAATAGGAGCAGCACCTACTATTACTCTTCTAATGGGACCTACTGATTCTGGACATCTCAGAGTCACCATGTGTATAATGCACAGTGAATGCAAGCATATTTCTATCTGCGAAATATAAAACAGAAGTGCACCGGCCCTATTAGATGTAACCTTGACAGAGCTTTCACTCAGTTAATACTATGGCAAAATTAAAAAGGGGCGGGGGGGGGGGGGGGGGCAGGAAGACCTGCCATAAAGAGAGAGAAAATAATTGCAGCACTGTTCACTAAGGAATAATAGATCATCTTTTCACACTACTAATTTGCCTTGCTGCTTCTATTAACAGCCTCTGAATCCTACCTAATTGTACCCCTTCGTTCCTTTGCCAGAGCACATTGTCATGTCTGCTTCTCTGGCTGTCTTTTCCTGTCTTCTCAGTGTATTCACTGACAAATGATAAGACGCCGAAGTATGAAGAAATGCAAACTGTATTATATGAAGTCTTCAGATCACTCAAATTAGCCAGTTGGCTGAGGAAACCTTTCCTTCTACATGTTGTTCTATTACTGAGGAACAAAAGGGTTTGCACAGATCTGGTCAAACATAGTATTTATATACAATGGCTAAGATTTTGTCTCCATTAGCTTTTTACAAAAGGAAACATTGACTTTTCCTCTTATCTCATTCTGTTATTTCCAAACCTCTTTCTAAGGTAAGAAAAATGGATTATAGCAATCACATTTTTCCCTTTTTTTGTACATAATTCCCATTTCAGATTTAAATTTACCAAACACTTAGTACTCTTATTGCTTGGACCCTCAGATATGAACTTTGGGGACAGCTACAGTTCTGTCTTTACATAAAGCTCTCAGTTCTCAAGGTCCAGCCACTTATATTCTTTTGTACATTAACTTCTCATCTGCAGCTTGGATATCTGGGAATGAGCAAAACCTGGGGGTAGCATTTACTTTGGTATTTTCAGCAGATCCGTGATGGAAATACTGAAATACTTCCCATCATCTTTCTGATACTATGAAAATAATGAAATATTAATAAAATAGAAAATGATAACATGGACACAACAGGAAAACAATTTTCCTTCTACCTCTACCTTTTGGGAACTGTGTGCATATTCTGTGTATAACGTTTTTTAGTATTAATATCTGATCTGTTCATCATACTATCAGCATGTTCAATGACCAACTCTTTTGTTTTCTTATTGTCTTCCAACACAGCCTGTAGGGCTGTGTGTCAACAGATTATCAGATTCAAATTATAGGATATAACAAATATTCACACATGATTTTCTAAGGTCTATATTTTGTGATATCTTTTTACTACACAAAAGAGCTAAGTATCTGATTCAAGGTTATCACACATATTTATACAATTTGATCCATACACTAAGAATACCATGAATATTCTCTGCACAAATTCTTCTGACCTCTGAAACAAGAATTTGCATATGATTCAGGAAGCCTAGAATATAGCTCACTTTCCATTGGTATGTACATGAACACTTGTGTTGATTTTCTGTCCAAAAGTTTTTCAGGTTGTTCTGTTGTGATTTGCCTATCATTTATTTGTCATCAATATAATGTTTTAGGAATTGATTTCCAATTTCTTAGCTGAAACTGCATTGTAATTTGGAGTCAGACTGTAGCACAAAGGAAGTACTTTTATACCGAAATGAACCTGGACAAAACCCAATGCTATAAAAATACAGTTGAAAAGTTATTTTATAATTTTCCATACTACCAGGAAAATACCTATTTTGATGACATCCAACTATTTTATTAAAAGCCTGAAAGTTGAACCTCAAAATTTTGTGTATGCAAGGACTTTAGAATGGAAGTTGTCTAAAATTTCTTTTTCTTTTACATACTTTCTGTACCTCAGACACAGATGTTTCCAGCCTGCTCCAATGCAGCCACTACAGGGCACAGCTGAGCTCCACAGCCATGATGGCGGTGCCTCAGGGAAAGCCTGTGTAAGAAAGGGCAAAGTGCTGCCCATCAGTGAGAAGTGAGGGGCCCGATGTGAGAGAAGGAGGAGGGGGAAGAGGTGCTGCAGGTGTCAGAGCAGTGATTCTCCTGCAGCCCTGGAGAACCTTATGCCAGAGCAGTTAGTTTCTGCAGCCACTGGAGAGGACCATGGTAGAGCAGATATCCAGTCCATGGAGGATCCATGCCAGAGCAGGTGGATATGCCTTGGAGGAAGCTGCAGCCTGTGGAGGACCCCATGCAGGAGCAGGCTCCTGGCAGGAGAGGAGTCCACACAGGAGCAGGTTTTCTGGCAAGCACTGTGGCCCGTGGAGGAACCATGCTGGAGCAGTCTGTTCCTCATGGACTTTACCCTGTGGAGAGGACCCATGCTGGAGCAGTTCTTGAAGAACTGCAGCCTGTGGGAAGGACACACGTTGGATCAGATTCATGAAGGAGTGTATCCTGTGAGAGGGACCCCACGCTGGAGCACAGGAACAGCATGAGGAGGAAGGAGCAGCAGAGCTGAAGTGTTATGAACTGACCACAACCCCCACTCCCCATCCCCCTGCACCACTCAGGGAGAGGAGGTGGAAGCAGAAGAGTCGGGAACGAACGAGTGAAGTTCAGCCTGGGAAGAAAGAGGAGATAGGGGTGAGGTGTTGTAGTTTTGTCTTTGCTCCTCACCATTTTACCCATTTTTAATGAGCAATAAATTAAATTAATTTTCCCCAAATTGAGTCTGTTTTGCCCATGGCGATAATTGGTAAGCAATCTCCCTGTTTTAATCTTGACGCATGAGCTTTTCCGTATTTTCTCCTCCTGTCCTGTTGAGGAGTGGGAGTTAGAGAGTGGTCGGGCAGGCATCTGCCAGCCAGTCACCGTCAACCCTCCACGCTTTCAAAAACAATTAAAAATTAATGTCACCCAGAATCTACTCTCTCTTTCTGAGGCCATAAACTCAACATTATTGTAATGAAATTAATACATAGTACACTTTCACTTTCCTAAAAATGTGGCAATGTTATTTAAGGTGGATGCAAGACTTCTCTATGCACACTCCAGCTAAATGCTTACATGCATGACAGCCCACAATATTTGGGTATCAGGAAATTTAGGCCTGATTTATGTACAAGTTTTTTTTGAAGTGTAAGAATATGGATGCGTGACCCTTTTATCAAATATTTCTAACAACACAACCAGAAGAGTAACTGAAATTACATTGGTAATAAGGTGATTTTTAATGCTTTTCTTCCTTTACCCTAATAAGGGGAGCTGTTCAAGACCTAGCTTTCACACTTTAATTCAGTGGTCTTTAAGCATATTTGTGTGGTTACAGGAACAAACTTTCTAATGTACGAGTTCTTAAGTTTGCAAATATATTATTAAGTTGGGGAGGTAGAAATAATTTACACAGAAATCATAGGTTTTATAAAAAACTTGTTAATAAATTTTAAAAGTAACGTAGGTTATGCTCAAAATAATAGTTCTATAATCTTCAAGGTTTTTCACATTATTATTGAAAGAACTGTCAACAATGACTTTTATATTTCATTTATTACACACTACAACACTGTGTGACTAAACTTAAAATGAAGAAAATGTTTTTTGATTGATTTACAATAAATTTAATCTTTGATTAACATTCCAGAAGGAGGAAAAACAAATGAACATGCTATAAAACATGCTAATGATGATCAGAATGATAATTGAGAGTGTTCTTAGAATAGATAATATCATAATGAAGGCATCAAGACTTTATGTAGATTTTCCCCCCTGTAGGTTTTATAACAGGCAGAAGAATCTTCACTTATTTTTGAAAAATTGTATTGGGTTTTAAAACCTTTCTGACATAAAACAAAAGAAAAAAGGAAAACATTCCCTTGCGGATTTTTAATTTACATTAATTATGATGGTGCTTTGTTCCTTGCCTCTTTCTGTATATGTGCTTTCATTTTCCTGGCCACTAGGCTTTGCATTTACTAATAATAAATCTCCCCCGTTGGCTGAAAATCTCACAGCCCAAACCTCTCTTTTTCATTTAACTTTAGCCTATGTTATTTTATTTGCTACTGTCTCTAAATTGCAGTCACAGCTGAATAATCACTCTAAAGTTACCAGCAACAGATGTGGAGCTGGTATCCCAAGCACAGGAAAAGAGAAACTGTAAGAGATTTCAGTTTAATTGGTCATGAAATCACCTAAAAACTTCTAAAAGTCGTTACTGAGGTATGACTCTCAAAAAACCCTCACTATATACAGACCGATGATTTCCTTAATAAAACAAAGAAATGCTCTCTGTGCCTCCAGTGATCTGCAAATGAAAGCTTGAGAACTACATCCTAAATGAAATGGACATGATGTAGATAAACCTTTCTTTTCTAGATCATTGATAGGAATATGAGAATATAAAATGGTGAGTAATGGTTCATTATGAGATGAATATCATACATAATAAAGTAATTCCAATTCAGATTGTGCATCTGGGCCCAATCACAATTTGGTCAGGAGATCTGTTCTGAAGTGGGAAAGAAAAAAAAGGACATAAGAGAGTTAGGCACTTAACAGCAGGATTTTAAGAGTATTTAGCTTCTGTCCGTCATGACAATTACTAAGAGTGAGCCATCTAGCAGCCCGTGAAAAAAACTCAGCTCCCCAACTTCCACCGAATTTCATGGAGCCACCATTCCTGTCTCCAAAAGCTGAAACCTAGTCTCACCTTTTCTCTTGGATCATCTTCTGCTTACCAAAGTCTCTTAGCTATCAGTTATTCTTTGTCAGCACCTACCCTTCCTGCTCTGAAAGGTCAAACATATGAAAAAACCACCATTCTTGGGCACCTACTATTTTATTAAATAGTCAGGTCTATGTATCCTAGAGGCCCTACTAAGTTTTCACATGCAAAGACTTTTTTCCTAACTTAGTAAGTCCTCTTTTCTCATAACATCCCTGCATGAACCTTCCTGCCTGCAGCTGTAGTTTCTTCCGCTCATTTAACTGAATGTTTCTCAGCTCTTTAAAGGGCAGATGCTCCCCACTAGGCCATGCAGTCTTAATGGAGAAGCAACTCATCAACTTCTGGTACAGCTGTATTAGTCAGGCAGAGTGTGTATTACAACTCAGGGGAAGGGTGAAGCATTTTCACATGCAGCCTTCCCCAGAAAAGTCTGTGATTCCAGCTCTCTAGAACTAGTTAATGGGGAAGTGCTACAAAGCAAAGGCTGTAGGTTGAGTTTCATCTCTCTGCTTAGTGTTCTTGCTGGGGTCAAAGCAAACTGACTTCTGCTATTAGAGGCTTGCAGCACTAATTCTTCTTGATGTAAGTGTTCATAAGCTTTCCAACAGAATATAATCCAAAAGTAATGCTCTTATTGCTTTCAAAACACAGTTTCATTGCTGTGTGTTCTTTTTATCTGCAGGCTTCTTATTTGAAACACTTCATCCAGGAGATAGGATAATTGGACTAAGATTTGGAGTGTGAATTCAGGCCTATGGCTCCCATCATGTAGGTGCCTGCGTTAAGCATGAGACCATAAGCTCACTTGAGGGAAAAGAGGGCAATTACTCCTTTTACGTGTCTTTTATCTTTCTCTTATCCTCTTCCAAGGCCTTAAGAAAGCTGTAAGGTTTGGATCTGCAGGCAGGCGAGCATGGGATGCATGTCCTTTGAAAAGAGGAGAGTAATGAGTTATAACCTCTCATTTTGGGAGTACTCGTGCTTTTGGCCACTGACTGAGGACTGGCTTTTAGGGGTGATTCAGGTGTTCACAACCGTTCCTAAGGTGAGACGGTGACTTCAGTCCTGTTAAGTGTTTAATACTTACCAGCTCCCTCTCCTAGCTGAATAGCACCTTCTGTCCTTGTGTTTTGTGTCCATCTCTATGTGCACCTGTACCTTTTAGACACGATATAAAGTGACAACTGATACCACATGATATTGACGGGCCTTTATTGAACTTAATTACTCTTCAGAGACTGGCATGAATCAATCCTCATAAAATTAATCTGTCACTCTGTGATGTGCCAGCTTTAGCATGGGGGAGATAGAGGGAAACTTCTCTGGGGAAGGAGGAATTCCTCCATTTTACAGGCAACCCTTTATTTCTTCTTAAATTATTGATGGACTTTGTTCAAGTGAAAATTGTCATAAACATTTATTAGTTAACATAGTGAAAATAAAGATGGGAAAACTCAGTGGTGACATTTAGTTTGGCTCTATTCCGCAGTGCAGTAAGTACCCTGAACTCCCATTAAAATTAGTGAATTCCCTGAAAATGCTCTCACCACCACGGCAGATTAAGTTCTTTGCTGGTATAAAGTTCAATTAAATGTCTTATACTGTTTTGGGTGGGGTTTTTGTTGGTTTGTTTGGGGTTTTTTTTGTACTGCTTACACAAAACTTTGTTTATAGTAACTGTAAGTATCATGTGAATCTGGAAAATGGCAAGTTATGAGCTTTACAGAAAAAAAATTAATAAGTTAACATACACTATGCTAATGACAAAGGAATATTTTTCAGAGTTGTCTGATTTGCAGTGTTCCTCATGAACTCAACCAAAAATCTTCCAGTAGGTTAGAGAAAATAGTATAGGTATCAGCCATTGGTAACATCATGCCTTTTAGTTAGAATCCTTTCACATTCCCTGCTGTAAACCACTGTTTATCAAGCTGAGGATGTTTATTGAAGATAGATTCTTATTATTCCTCTTAGTTTAATGTGGCATGTATTTTCTCCATCTGGAATGGTGGCATTTGTCAGAGCCTTCTCTCCTCACCTTTATCACCCCAGCCCCTTTCCGTGGTGGAGGAGTTAAACCACTGGTTCTCAAAAGCGATGGGAGGCAGGAGCAAGAACAAAATTAAAGGTAATTGGCTTAAGTCAATTTGCTTTATTTTCTTACACTGGAATAGTGGAAAAATTATACAGTCTGATCATTTATGGAGTGGTCACTTCCAATCACTTCTGAAATGTCAGTTGCCTTACAGGACTTACAATCTATGTTGCATATAAAGTGGGTGGAGGGGGCTCAAAACTGCTTCTAAGACCTCAGAAAGTTGTCAGGGAAGATAAGCAGTTTAAATGGTCTGTGAGTGAAGGCTCAAGCTCAGCTGTGAGTATAGGCCTAACAATTTCCTTCTCATCAGCTAAGTAAATAAACAGCCAGTAGTAGCATATCTGACTGTCTGTCCCATGCCAGTGTGTAGTCATCCTCACAATAAAAGTGTTTCCTGATGTTCAGACGGTATCTCCTGTATTTCAGTTTGTGCCCATTGCCTCTTGTCCTGTCACTGGGCACCACTGGAAAGAACCTGGCTCCATCTTCTTTACACCCTTCCTTCGGATATTTATATACATTGGTAAGACTTTCCCCCCTGAGGCTTCTCTACTATGTCCATATCTCTCTTGTACTGAAGAGCCCAGAAGTGGGCACAGTACTCCAGGTGTGGCCTCACCAGTGCTGAGTGCAAGGGAAGGATCACCTCCTCCCTTGACCTGCTGGCAACACTCCTCCTAATGCAGCCCAGGATACCACTGGCTGCCTTTGCGGCAATGATGCATTGTTGGCTCATGTACAATTTGTTGTCCCTCAGGACCCCCAGGTCCTTTTCTACCAAGCTGCTTGCCAGCTGGGCGGCCCCCAGCATATTCTGCTGCATGGGGTTGTTCCTCCCCAGGTGCAGGACTTTGCACTTTCCCTTGAACTTCATGGGCTTCCTGTCAGCCCACTTCTGCAGCCTCTTAAGGTCTCTGGATGGCAGCACCACCCTCTGGTGTATCAGCCACTCCTCTTAGTTTCATGTCGTCAGCAAACTTGCTGAGGGTGTACACTCTGTACCATCATTCAGATCATTAACGAAGATGTTGAACAGGATTGGTTCCAATATTGAACCCTGGGGTAAAGTTTACTGGCCTCCAACTAGACTTTGTTCCACTGATCACCACGCTCTGGGCATGGTTGTTCAGCCAGTTTTCAGCTCCTTCAGAAACTTATGAGAGCCTTGTCATTGATGTCAACATAAGCAAAACAATGTTCCAATCTTGTGACATAGTCTCTGAGGAAAGATCATGACATCACAAAATGACAGAAAGCTGGAAGAGACAGTGAACTACACAGGGGGCTGAGGAAGGAAAATGTGTAATGGACAACAGAACTTAACTTGATACT
The DNA here is from genome assembly GCF_964195595.1 of Calonectris borealis. Taxonomy (NCBI): domain Eukaryota; kingdom Metazoa; phylum Chordata; class Aves; order Procellariiformes; family Procellariidae; genus Calonectris; species Calonectris borealis. The sequence goes on from NC_134312.1 coordinate 104,979,817, forward strand.
AGATTTTTTTAAGCTCTGGTTACTGTTTATAACAGTCCGGCCCTACTATCAACATGCCTTCTCACTTGCTTTATTTTAATAAAATGCTTAGCAAAAGATTTTAATCTGTCCAATCCCATGGGTAATAAAACCAGATAAAATGTTTAGCTCTTCTTAAGACTGAATATTAAAAACAATTTATATAAATTAAGAGGGTGTTTTATGAGGCTTCCCTTTTTTCTTTTTTCTTTTTGTTTTATTTTTCTTGAATAAGAGAAATTGGTTTAGTTTGATGACTCAGTTCAACAAAGATACCAATCCCATGATGTAACCTAAAATAAGATACATTAATGTGGTGACTTTTATGAATATGGTAGATATTGATCTAATCCTGAACATCCAGCACCATTTCACAGTAGGACTTAATAAATTTCCAGTTCAAATGCATTTTAAGTTCTCTACGTATCCCTAACATTACCTATCTTAGCAATATTTTAAAAAACAACCAAACCATTTTTGGATTTACCATATTATGCCCAAAAGTTGAGTATGTGTGCCAGGGGAAAGGTATTGTGTGCCAGGAAAACAAAGTCCTATCAAAATAAAAGCTGGCAATGTGAAGGACACCATTTTTCTTCAAAAGATATATACCTCCTCTCACATTAGTTGCTAAATTCATTCAGCGAAGTGTGATTTTGGGTCATCTTTGAAGCAATTTGTGGCTAATGTGTTTCAGTTTCTTCCTCTCTTCGTATTTTATCTCATTCAATAGGAACTGCTTTTGCATTTATACTTTATCCATTCTTATCACATGGCCAGCCCATCACTGCTTGGCCTTTATAAGTAAGGCTTCAGCTGATGTGCAGTCAGTGTGCTAAAACTTCCATTTCTATTCAGACTGTTAAACCAATTCATTTGGAGTCGTCTTCTAAAATTACTAACATTTTTGTCTGCTCTCCTCCATTCTTACTGAAAGGCTGGTCCACTTCTGATGGTTAAGACCTATCTTCTAAATACCAGTTAAACTTGCGGGACTTTTTCACAAGCAACATGCTCCCAGTTTTTTTTTCTTTTGTCTATCCTGTCCTTTTGTCTTCTGTGGCTTGGTCATGTTGCATGTTGATTTTTTTTTTTTTAAATTAATCCTCCTACAGCTTCTGCTCTAAAGAGCGATATCCTCTCTTGTGTTTCCTGTTGCTAGGCTAAATGAGTCATGCTCATTTAAGATACATTTATATTCCATAAAATAGTACTATGTAGAAATGCCCAAGCTAGATTGCTGTGAGTTGGTTTGGGGTACTGGAAGCACTGTTGCCACAACAGTGTAATGTTCTATCCAAGCTAAATTACCCCACAGAGAAGTAATTTCTTTTCGCTAATGTAACTACCTTTATAAGTCATCACAGTTCATGTATGATTTTAAGATATCCTTCGTGATCTGTATCTATAGATACTCTGCACATCTTTTCAGTAGACCTTCTTGTAACTTCTTCCAGTTTGATAACTTTTGTCTTGAACTCTTAACTTATAATACACAACATCCAATAAAACTGGAAGCTGCTTCTTACCCCATCTCCCTGCTAGAGGTTAAAGCTCCAGACAGACATTCTTTCAACCAAAGAACCTAAGTCTTTCATGTGTTCAGCTTCCTTGATATGTGCATATGCCTTGTTGTGAGGTTCCTTTTCAGAATTAGCTCTTTTTATGAAAATATTAGTAAAATTTCCTCAAAGTGTTTTTCTGAAGTTTAGAGCATTTGAGGACTGATTAATCACTTTTGAGTCTTTTCAACAATGCACCAAACAGAATTCAAAATTATGGCCAGGATTTTAAAAAATGACTTATGTTCTCCAACCTGATTAGCTGCAATCTAAGCTTTTTCCAGCAATGCATTAAGTAGCACAAGTAAACATCTGGCATTTGTGTAATTCTGCCGTTCTCTTCATAGTTAAAAAGCATGCAAAGTGTTTAGTCAGAAATATTTTAGGTTATTTCTTTTTTTGATATATTTATCCCTATTTATGTACTTAATTATCAAGTGAGGAGATGGAGTTCGCACTTGAATGACAGTGGGATTTGCAATGTTCTGGTTTCTTCAGGAAGGTTTATCTTGCTTTTTCGTATTTGCTCCTGTGAAAATTGCCTCCTAGTCCAGGTATCCTGGTTCCAAGCAATGAAGGGCTGTGAAGATAAAGAAAAATTTTGAAATAATGATAGATATTCTGTGTAGAATACCTATGAGAAGATGATCCAAGGAGTAAATACATCTTTAAAGAGACGTTATGTGAGTCTTAGTTGCATTCTGTTTGAGATCCAGTGTGGCACAATGTTATCTTTGTATGTGACAAAATGACTTGTATCTATATGACTATAAACAAACTCAACAATACTAACAGCATCCTATCCAGTTGAGCACATGGAACATACTTTACTAATATAAAGACTATTTGAATTAAATTGCCTTATAAATGAGGATCAGTGGTCTGAAATGAGCATCAGGTGATTTGAGGAAAAACACTTTGAATGATATCCACATAGCAAGTCCACATTCACAATTGGACAATTCTGTCCATAAATTCAAGCTTTTACATCTTGCCCTACTGCAGAACTTTCAAAGCATTTTCCGCTAATAGTGCTGACTTGCCAGCAAACTTCTTGCATCTCAGCACGGCATGGTCTGAGTCAATTGCTAGTTTCTCATCCGGATAACAGTGAAAAACTGTCGTGCATCCAGGCAGGAAGCTTTCTGGGGTCTGAGAAGGCCAGATAGCAAAGAATCCTTACAGAAATCCTGTAAAACAAACTTGGAAGAAATCTTAAACAGGTCACGTTTCACTTTCAGCCCTAAGGCAGAATCAGGTCTTCCTATGTTATTCCTGATGCATATTTATCTAGCTTGTTCTAAATATAATAATGGAAATTCTGCTGCCTCCCCAGGAAATCTCTTCCAGTACTTAGCTATCTATGTGCTTCACCTGAAAGTCCCTTGTTGCTATTAAACCCACTACTGCTTCCCTTATCTTCACTGGATATGAAGAAGCATTTATTCTCTCCTACTTAATACTTTAATGTGTAAAAGATAGAAAGGCTGTTATCACATCTTCCTTCAGTCTTTGTTAGACCAAATAATATAATTTCCTTTCAACCTTGATCATGCTTGTTACTTTTCTTAAAATTCCCTCCCCCCCCCCAATCCCAACTGGTCCATATTTTTCTTGAATCACATTGCCCAAAAATGGAACAGTACTTGCTTTGAAGCTTTACCAGCACCTAATGCCACTGAGGAATTTCCTCATGCATCATCTTGCAGCCTACTATTGTACTTTATTTTTTCTAGTATAGCTACTGAAAAGAGGAGAGGGACTTGATCACCTTGGATTTACAAGCAGTAAACTTCCCTATTTATTTTCTGGGACATCATTCAGACAATTTAAAAGGGAAGATTTTATTTCCAATTAACTTGTCATAACACTTTCTGAAAAAAAGATTATTTCCGATTGTTGTTAAATTTGAACATAGACTAAATAATTTTTGGAAAATCGTGATCAACAGAACGTATCTGTTTCATTTATGATGTTCCCAACATATTGTTTGATCCATCTTGAGCAAAACTACAAGAGATCCCACAGCACAGTCCTAAATTTTTTTTTATTTAAGGGGTTCTCAGGTTAGGCTGAACTACCATATCTCTGAAAGACATGCATGATGTTGGGAAAATGTGTTCCCATATAACAACATAGATAGCATAGATTCATAGTAATTCAGTGTGGCATGGTTAGCTTCACCATATGAAAAGTTATACTGTGCATTATCACCACCAAGTAACTAATCACGTTCCATAGAGTCTGCAGTATCACAGGTGCAAAAACTGGGGCACTTCACAAATTGACACCTTGACTGTGCCCCTCTCATGTCCTCTTCTTGCGCATTGTATTGGTCTTTCGAGTTGGTCATTCAAAAGACGAAAGGAGAAAAAAAAATAGGGCAGTAAAAACTCTCCATAATAATTCAGTTGTATAACATACAAACTGCTTTGTGTTGGAAACAGATATTCTGCTTCTGTAGACAGCATCTCAAAGTAAAAAGCTTACATTTCTCTCCTCTTCCCTTTTCCCCTCCTTTCCCCTCCTTTCCCCTCCTAGTGGAATAACAGAAATAATGACTTGATGTTTGGCTTTTGTGAGTCATGGCCTTGGTAGCAGAAGTGCCATAATTATCTCATTGCTACTATCACAGCATTGTAAATATTAAATGAAAAAAACAATGTTTCAATAGCTTTGAGGTTTTGACACTTAGTGAGAAAAGCCAGGAGTTCATAGCTAATGTTTCCTCTCTTTAAGATAATTTCTTCAGTATTTTTAGTACACTTCTAGTTTATAAGCCACAGATTCTCATTATTGGTAGAATAAGCTTCTGGAAGTCCATCTCTGTACTGCTGATTTCAGTCGTCCATCTCTGTACTGCTGATTTCAGTCTATTGTCAACCATACTACAGGATTCACTTAGCGGAAAGGATCCTCTGATTACCTTTCACTGCATGCCACCTATGTAATCGAACTCCTAAGAACTAGAATAAGCCTTCACGTCGGCTTGTGTAATAAGGTAAGGTGCGTACATACCCTAGCTTCAGCAGCAATGGAAGGAAAGTTGAGATTATTGAGCCCCTATCGTTTACTTGTTGGAAAGGTGCATGTGCATAGCTGTATTAATATAAGCCTATTAGAAAATAAAATGAGGAGAAGTGGAGAAAATAGAACTTTGCAGGTTTATTTATATTTATTCTATGGATGTTTGGAATAAAAGGTGATATTTGTAATCATCTTAGTGGTACTACCAAGTTCTTCTATTTGGGCATTGGCTGTTGTTCTGCGCTTAGTTGAGGGATCTTGTTTCTGGCTTACTCTGAAAAAAGCACCTAATCTGTGCCACTTAGTCACTTCCCCCCTCCCCCCACCCCAATTTCAGTGGCCTCTGTGTAGTTGTGACACAGTATGTGTTTGCTTTAAATATGATGAGTTACATTCAGAAATATTCATTGTGATGCTTACAGCCAGGTGTGGAGACACCTGTGGAGACATCTGTGATAGCCCGAGAAGGAGTATATTAGGAACCACTTTTGACACCTAAGGCTTTCAGGGTACAATCCTCTGCTGGCTGTACTGTTTTTATGCTGAAGCACAGGGGCTACTCCTTGGTATGCTTTTATACAGAAGAGCTTGAAATTGGATGCATCTTGGAGTCTAAACAACTAAATTCAATGAAAAACTGCTAAGTAATATCCTTAGGCAAAGAAAATGAGTTGAGGAAGACCTACTCCTTTTCTACTGTGAGTACTTGAATTTAATCAAAGGTTAATTCTGAAGGATTATGTCATCTTTGTGTGTTTATTTAGAATAAGATTAGGACAAATGTTTAGTTTATTATTAAAATGTTCTACATAGAATTTTCCAAAGTACACTTCATACTTGACCTACTAAATATTTGTAAACAAAGTGCTTCTTCTGACTGAGGCAAAATTGCTAAAATTAACTACAGCATAAGGTCCCAAAATGTGTTTATTGGTCTACCAAAATGTTTTCATCTGTGGTGTTTTGATATTTGCAGTTAGTCTTAGTCCTAAACTACATTTTCTATTCAAGACTAACCAGATGATGATTCATGCTTTTGCAGTTCAGCATAGTGGAAACAATTTTTTTCTGGATGTTCCATCTTCCCTTTGTTTTGGACACATTTATTTACTTTTTGCTATTACTTCTGGTGTTTAAAATCTAGCAGACACCTACCCAAGCATGTCCTGTAATACCAGTCTTTACAGCATGCAACAGAACAGAAATTTGATTGTAGATTGAAGAATCTAGCTGACAAAATGACGGTGACAAACTTTCATGTAACCTGTCTATTTTTGCAGGACATCTTTCAAAACATTAGATTCATTAAAAAGGAGAGTATACTTGCCAATCATTTTTACAGACAAAACCTCCAAAATATTTACTAATGATTTTATATAATCTAAAGCATCACAGATTTTGGAAGAAAAACGTTTTTGTTCCTTTTTTGGGGGGTGGTTCTGTTTTCTGTAAGATTTTATTCTTGTTCTTTCCCTGTATTTTCTTAGTTGCAGCTTATTAGAATTGCTTTCATTATGTGGCCTTAATTGCGTAAGAAAATGACAAATGTCATTACTATGTGGGCAGGGGGAGTGGAGGGAAAAACCAAACAAAACACATCAAACTCTTCATTACCATTTAATGACAGAGTTGTGATTTAGGAAAAAAAAAGTGACTTGGGCTATTAAATGGCCCAAAGTAGAGGGCAGGTAAGAATACCGAAGGAAGCTATAACAACTTCTCTATTTCAAATTGTCATGGTTTAACCTGGCAGGCAGCCAAATACCACACAGCCGCTCACTTACTCCCTCCGCCCCCGCAGTGGGATGGGGAGAGAATCAGAAGGGTAAGAGTGAGAAAAACTCGTGGGTTGAGATAAAGACAGTTTAATAGAACAGAAAAGGGAAAATAATAATGATAATGATAAAATATACAAAATGAGTGATGCACAATGCAATTGCTCACCACCCGCGCTGACCGATAACCAAGTAGCGATCGGTACTTCCTGGATCACGCCTACCCTTCATATACTGAGCATGACGTCACATGGTATGGAGTATCCTGTTGGCCAGCTGGGCTGGCTGTCCTGATTATGTTCCCTCCCATCTTGTGTACCTAGCTCAGTCAGTAGGCACGGGAGCTGTCCTTGGACTAGGAGGGCACTTAGCAACAACTGAAAACATCAGTGTGTTATCAACATTCTCCTCATACTAAATCCAAAACACAGCACTAGGAAGAAATTTAACCCTATCCCAGCCGAAACCAGGACACAAATATATGAAACTTCTGTTTAGAGCTAAAATAAGGAGGATTGTTCATGAAAAAATGCAATAAATCTGTTAAGCTTGTTGTAGAATCATGAGGTAGTATATTTTGAAGATTAATCTTCAAAAGCTTAGACTGATTAATTAAAGAATCTCTTTTAGTTCTTTTAGAATAATTCTGCATAATAACAGAGGAGTAAACAATTAAATATAAAGCAGAGGACAAGTGTATAAGCCGTTTCAGATTACTGAGTTTGGGAATGCCTAATTTCAAGTGGGTTTTCCATATATCTTGAAACATAGAGAGGAGTAACACACTATTTCTGTTTAATTTGAATTTGCATGGCTGTACTATCTCTTGAAAAGAAATCGAAGTGGCATTTAGAAGTACTTCTTGATATCTATTTAAATGAAAAAAAAAGAATCTAACCAACTAAGTGGTAAGCACCAACTAAGTGCTAAAGTGTATCAGAACTGGCTAGGACACTTGGGAGTTAATGAATTCCACATTTGCCTTCCACTGCGTTTAGCGTGGCAGTAGCAGCTAGTGGAGGATAACTGCTTGTGGGTCTGAGATGATAACCACATGGATGAAGTTGAAGCATGGGGGTCTGGCAGCTGCCAGGGTAGGATCTCCTTGCTGATGGTCACATAAGAACTACCTGAATTGATCATGTGAATGTGGATGTGTTACTTCTCTGCATTTAATAGGTAATACAAATCGGAGCAGTTACTATGACGAGGTTTTTGAGAGTGGGCTGTAAGAATCTGTAAGTAACACCTCAGTGGCCAAAAGGACCTGGCTAAATTTCCCCTCCCTACTGCTCCCTCCTCCCCCATTCACTACCAGCTGCTTCTTCAAAGTAGTTGTATATAATTGCCTTTGTGGGAACTTCAGTTTTGTTGGCATTGGATACAACTTTTTTCTGTAACAACTGAGGACTTGTCCAAAGTTTGTGAGTTATATCATGAAGTTTGGAGGGGAAATGGCGGAAGAATCATGGGAGATGCCAGAGGAGGAAAGGTCTTGTTCCTCTTTACTCTCCACATGTTATTAATGCAAGAGAAATCTTTGTCTAGCCTGCATTTTCAGTTTAGCTTCCCTAAAAATGGAATCTTATTTCTGTTTTTATTATATTTAGTCTGAATTCTTTTTTCTTTGGGAAACCAATATGTCTAAGTTCATTTGCAGCTTACTTCCACTTTCTTCCCTTACATACAGACCACAAATATATTATATGGAAATCATTCTTCCTGAAGGCTTCTGTTACTTTATTAACCCATGAAGATTATAATCCTTCTACTTCAAAAGGCCCTCCATTGCCAGGACTGCTATGCTACTGACTTATAAAGTCTTATAAGAGCTTCTTCTGTACATGCATTTTATAAAACTCATATCTGGTTTGATATTCATTTTCTACTAACACTAGATATGATGCTACGAAGGTACATGATAGATGTAATGGGATTTTGCAAGGAAGAAAGACCATTTAGAATCATAGAATAGTTTGGGTTGTAAGGGGCCTTTAAAGGTCATCTAGTCCAACCCCCCTGCCGTGGGCAGGGACATCTTCAACTAGATCAGGTTGCTCAGAGCCCCATCCAACTTGACCTTGAATGTTTCCAGGGATGGGGCATCTACCACCTCTCTGCACAACCTGTTCCAGCGTTTCACCACCCTCATTGTAAAACATTTCTTAATTATATCTAGTCTAAATCTACCCTCTTTTAGATAAAAACAAATTCCCCTTGTCCTGTCGCAACAGGCCCTGCTAAAAACTTTGTCCCCATCTATCTCATAAGCCCCCTTTAAGCACTGAAAGGCTGCAATAAGGACTCCACGAAGCCTTCTCTTCTCCAGGCTGAACAACCCCAACTCCTTCAGCCTTTCTTCATAGGAGAGGCGTTCCACCCCCCTGATCATTTTTGTGGGCCTCCTCTGGACCCGCTCCAACAGGTCCATGTCTTTCTGGTGCTGAGGACTCCAGAGTTGGACGCAGTACTCCAGGTGGGGTCTCACCAGAGCAGAGTAGAGGGGCAGAATCCCCTCCCTCGACCTGCTGGCCATGCTTCTTTTGATCAGCCCAGGATACGGTTGGCCTTCTGGGCTGCGAGCGCACATTGTTGGCTCTTGTCCAGCTTTTCATCCACCAGTACCCCCAAGTCCTTCTCGGCAGGGCTTCTCTCAATCCCTTCATCCCCCAGCCTTTATTGATACTGGGGATTGGCCTGACCCAGGTGCAGGACCCTGCCCTTGGCCTTGTTGAACCTCATGAGGTTCACACGGGCCTACTTCTCGAGCTTGTCCAGGTCCCTCTGGATGGCATCCCATCCCTTGGGCACGTCAACTGGACCACTCAGCTTGGTGTCATCTGCAAACGTGCTGAGTGTGCACTTGATCCCACTGTCTATGTCATTGATGAAGATATTAAACAGTACTGGTCCTAGTACGGACCCCTGCGGGACACCACTCATCACTGATCTCCATCTGGACATTGAGCCGTTGACTGCTGCCCTCTGGATGCATCCATCCAACGACTTCCTCACTCACCGGACAGTCCACCCATCAAATCCGTATCTTACCAGTTTAGAGAGAAGGATGTTGTGGGGGACCGTGTCAAAGGCCTTACAGAGGTCCAGGTAGACAACACCCATAGCTCTTCCTTTATCCATTATGTAGTCACTCCATCATAGAAGGCCATGTTGGTCAGGCAGGACTTGCCCTTGGTGAAGCCGTGCTGGCTGCCTCGAATCACCTCCCTGTCCTCCATGTGCCTCAGCATAGCTTCCAGGAGGATCTGCTCCATGATCTTCCCAGGCACAGAGGTGGGACTGACTGGCCTGTAGTTCCCCGGGTCTTTCTTTTTTCCCTTTTTAAGAATGGGGGTTATGACCCCTTTTCCAGTCAGTGGGAACTTCACCGGACTGCCACGACTTCTCAAATATAATGGATAGTGTCTTAGTAACTTCATCTGCCAGTTCCTTCAGGACCCATGGATGGATCCCATTGGGTCCCAGGGACTTGTGCACCTTCAGGTTCCTTAGATGGTCTCGAACCTGATCGTCTCCTACAGTGGGCGGCTCTTCATTCTCCCAGTCCCTGCCTTTGTCTTCTGCGGCTTGGGCGGTGAGCCTTGAGCACTTGCTGGTGAAGACCGAGGCAAAAAAGTCATTGAGTACCTCCACCTTCTCCATATCCTGGGTAACCAGGTCTCCCATTTCCTTCTGCAGAAGGCCCACATTTTCCCTAATTTATTTGCATAAAGCACTCATAGTTCTTCTTAGGCTTACACAGTTGTAATTCCTAGTTACCTGTATTTCAATTGTAAAAATTATCCTTTGCTTTGTGGTATAGGATGCTCTGGTGTGTAGGAATTGTACTGGAATAAAGATTCTACCTCTAAAACCTAATCCTAGAGAATTTTATTTATGTGAGTGCTTAGTCAGTAGAAAGAGTCCAAGAAGAACAGATCACATGAAAATTTTATTAACCTAAAGCTCTCTGGAACTGAATGACAGAATAATTTCTTGCAATACCCTCATAGTTACTTTGCACAGTTCCTAGCTTAATTTTAGTATTCTAAAATAAGTATTAACAACCCATCTGATTAAAAATAATTCTTATTTATTCTTCCCTATTTTCATCTGCTGTGATGAATCTTGGTACTTTCCCTCCTTTCCAAGAGAAAAAAATGGAGCATTTTAGGGTTGGGGGTTTTTTTAGCTCTATTGCCATAAAGCAGATGCTTTTCTACAAAAGGACAAATTCTGTCCTGCATTCTCTTACATCTCATTCAGACTTGCTGCAGGTAGTAAAGGGGAAAATAAGAGATATTTAAGTCATTCACCAAAAGCCTAGACAGGCATGAACTCAATAACATATACTTAGAAAGTAAGAATTTTATTATGTTGGATGCTGAAAACAGCTTCCAAAATTAGGGCAAATACGTATAACTAACGTCACAGTGCATTGCCAATTTTCACAATTATATCCTTTGGGTAATTCTACAAGCAAATTTGCTATTTAGAACTAGTTTTATTTTTCCATTCACAAGCTGGATTTTTTCTTTTTTATGATGAAGTCTCTTTAAATAGTGAATCCATGTAACTGAACTGTAAAACCATGAGACACTTGACTGAGAATCTGTGGACCCTCCTGTGCCACCCAGAAGAAATGCATCCAACTTCGGCAACCTGTTCACTTCAGGTCACTGAACGCTGCTTCTGCCTCTCCCTCTCTGTGGATGCCACCTTTCCATCTAGCCTGTGTAACCAAAATGGGACATTCATGAGGTCCTCCTACAGTATTCCCCATGTGACATGCTCCATCTACTAGAGAGCCACCCAGTTTGATGCACCTTTTGTAATCAATTACATGTAGATTAAGTCTGTCTGGCCTGTGGAGGATAAATTCCTCTCTAAAACCCGTTCCTCCTCTTTCTCCTTACCCTGGGCCTGGGCCAGTCATGCTTAATTTTTTTTAACATGTGTGAATCCACCCCTTGCAAGATACAACTGTCATCTTTTTGGACGTACTGATGTCTCCCGCACGTAAATATTATTTATACTGCTTGCCTCCCAGAAGGAGAGAGGCTTTTTTCCTTGTCTTCTCACAAGTCAGTGGCACGTTTCAGTGTAAAATATCTTACACTGGGCTTTTAGAGGTATCGGCCTTTACGGTGAGCAGCCTCCATTCCGTATCAAACAAGTCCAGGCAGTTCATTACTGGCTCTCTGGTGAAACCAGATGCAGCAACAATTAAGCATTTCTGGGGATGACTCACCCCTAGTGGCTTTTTCCTAAGCATACTGTAACAAAAATCTTTGAACTAAAAATTATTTTTCAGCTCTAAAAGAAAAGCAAGATTTCTGTATCCCAGATGCCTCCTCTTTCTCCTCCCTGATCTGCAGTTATATAAAAATATTTGTTTTCTTTAATGGAGAAAAAAAGTTAGTTATTCATACTGGGAGTAGAGGTGTTTTGATAAAGGCAACTTATTTCTTCTGCCTTTTCTGTAAAATGGGGATAGGCAGACAAGCATACATGGCCATACTACCGGTAATTCCCCTTCTGAGGGGAACAATAAGTGTTTTATGAATTATTTTGTTGGTGTCGGGGCCCGGAGCACGCTTGCCCCCTGCTAGGTGGAGCCCAAGGTCACCTCCTTGCCTTATGAGAGCTGTCGTGAGGAGAGCCGGCAGCTGAGGCCTCTCTCCCTGCCTGCCTTCTCTCCCTGAGCCCTTCAGCCCCTGACTGACTGGCCCTGGGCCCTGCTGAGCCAGGCCCCAGTGCATCGCAGCCCGGGGGGCTGCCTTCCCAGCTGGGCTGGGGCCTGCAGTGGCAGCTGGGCGTGGCTAGGCTGGGGCCGAGCCCAGCCACTGTCCCTGGCCTGGCTGGGGCTACAGGATGGGGCTGCTCAGGGAGGGAGGGCACCGTGCTCCCTGCCACCCTGCGCCTCTCTGGAGCGGCCCTGCCCGTGCCTTGCCCTGGCAGGTGGCTTTCGGATCCCTGTTTGAAAAGAGGTTGAACGGCAAGACTCAGAAAGGCAAGAACGTAAGTTTTTACATGCGGTTTTTCTTTAAATCACTGGAGCAGAATGGGAAATTACACCTCCAAATAAAAGGAGTTGTGAAAGTTTTGGCATAGGCCTGGCACTGAGCTCTTGATTGCTGATTTGCAAGAGGAAGAAAGTGACCCATTTCCCGACAGTCGGTATTCCCGGTGGTAACGTCGCTCCCTTGACATGTGATAACAGCCAAAGCGTGGACTTTGTGTCCCTGCTCCGAACCGGGCGTACTGCGGGCTCCCTGGCAGCACTGGGCTTGGGGTGCTGCGGGGAGGGGGGTTCCTTCGCTCTGCTCAGCGGTTGTATTTTCTGTCCCTAAGACGGTGGCACGTTTCTGTCATGCAGCAGGTGGAGCACTTGAGGGAGGAGCTGGCGTGCCCAGGTTCACACCTCTTCAAGTTCACTTTCACAAAATGGAGCCACTGAAAAGCAGGGAGAGTGAGCCAGGTGCTACAATGGGCTGTAGGCTGGTAAGTAAGGCACATACCAACTCAGCCAGAGTTAATCAAACCGTCATTTTCTGCAGTAAAAGGTCGATTTTAGGTGAATTGGATGCCTCTGTCTGTGCTTGCAGGAAAATGTGGGATGTCTGCAGTAAATTGAGGCTTGTGGTTAAATGTGCATAACTTTTGGCCTTGGTGTTTGACTCCATAGCTACTTTTTTGCTGCGTTTATTGGTTTGGGGAAACTTGTCGGTGAGTCATATTTTCTACCTTTTACTCAGCACTGGCTTATTTATGTCCCTTAAGCCCTTTGTTGCAGAACATATCTTGCAAGTCACAAACAAATGGGGTAGGGGAAAAAAAAGCCTCTGCAGAAATGTAACATATGGGTGTCGGTTCTCTCTTTAGTTTCTTTGCAGTGGTGCACAATAAAACTCACAACTGAAGTGTGTTTTTGTAAGCTGAAAGTGATTATCCTTCCTGTTTTAAAAAAAAAAAAAAAAAAAAAAAGAAAAAGCTCCTTGGAGATCAAGAAAATGAGCAGAGAAGCAAGAACTATCTGATCAAAGAACATCATGGAACAATTCTGATTCCTTTCAAGCAAAGGGAGATGACAAAGATGTAGGCAGAACCTACAGAGCCAAAAGAGGGCTTTTAATGTTAAAACTCACCCTTTTAATGTTAAAAAAATTGTAGGTACTCATCTGAAGAGTTTAGATTGGACCTAAAACACTAAAAATACTCCACTCATTGACTAACAAGCAGAGAGCCTTGACATTTAGATTAATTTGAAAATTACACCTCAGGATTTATATTGTGTATGCTTAAAACATTAGCAAACCAAATTTATCCAGACCTGGTAAAGAAATTGGGAAACTGGGGAAAGCATTTTTATGTTTTATAAACTGTGCATCTGACAGTAAAGCGAAACCATCCTTGAAGAACAAAATTAAATATAAACCAGCATTCACCTTCTGACACTTAGAAAATCAAATTTAGTGTCATCACTGCTAATATTAGCAAAACGTCCTTTAATATGTTAGTATTCAGAGAATAAGTTTCACCTTTTACATTAGATACAGTATAAAATCATCCCCTCATCCATTGCTCCTTTTAATCTTTTCTCTATCTTACCTACAAAAGCATCTATATTAATAGTGCTATAGAAGTTTAACCAGCAGGATTTCTTAGATCTTTCAATAACCCTCTGAATTTAAGCTTTCCTACTTTCTTTCTATGATCTACCAAGTCTAAAAACTTTAAGGATGGTCTAACTTTACTAAAAGCCTTCCTTTTTTGCTTTGACCACCATATAAGAATGAATATTTCATAAGGGAAAAAGGTGCTTCTTTCCTATGTGATTAAGCTGTGCCCAAAATCTGTATTTGTCACTAGCAATAGTGTCAAAGTGAGATATTGTTGCTGACTAGTGGGCTTGTTCCTCCCTTGTTCTCAGAAGTTGGCTGGAAAACAAAATGGGAATCCTTCTTTTAATTGTCAAAATCTAACACTTGCTCCAAAATGATATTTCTCTAGAAGTAGACCTAACAGTCAAAAAAGGAAAAATCATCAACAAATATTGGAAGGAAAGAAATATTTTCAAACGAGAAGTATGTCTTAATTTCAGAAACTATAAATAAACATGATATTAAAATATAAATGTCATCTTCAATTTGGTTTAACAATTGGAAACAAACTGTACACCTTAAATCTTAATGATTCCCTTTTAATGACTCTTCTAATCTTATGGATGCATGGTTAATAATAGCCTTGGAGGAGAAAAATTCATCTTTGAATGGGATTTATTGTTGTTACTTTATTAATAGATAAAGATACTGGTCTACTCTACTACAGGTTACCTGCCTCACTCCTTTCCCCATAGAATAACCCATGCTGCCTTGCCCCTGGCATCAGTGTCTCTGAGGCATTTTGGGCTGGTTTGTTCTAACCCTGTGCTTTTCAGACGGCAAGAGGCTAGCAGGCCTGAAAGGAAAGCCTAGGCACTGATCTTATTACTAACCTTCCCTCCCATGTAAGCAGGTAAAGGACTCAAATCCTTCTTTTGTTTCTGGTGAGGGCAGCTGCTGGATGCACTGCTAGGTGGAGGGCTCTACCACGCTCTGGTGCAGCTCCCCTCTTTTTTTCAGAGCCCTGCCACTCAGCAACTCTGCTTCTCTCCTGGCAGCACCCTGTATTTGCTTTCTCGCTGCTCCTCGCCTGTGCTAGGCTCAGGAGGCAGCACTAGGACAGCACTTCCTCTGTCACGTTCGCAGACAGCTCCACAAGTCCAGGAGTTTGCTGGGTCTTTTGCTATAAAAGCTTCAGAGAGACTCTGGAAGAGAAAGAAACATATGTACTGTTATATTGTAATGTCACAGTTCGGGTCCTAGGGTTATGTCTGACCTTTTCCTTGTTCTAAAGGTAGCATGTTTTCACATGGAGCTGTGATTGCCCTTGCTGGTCTTTTTGTTGTTGTTCACAGTCAGCCTTTTGCATACAGTAAGGGACCCCTGTGGGAAGCGTAGGTTTAGGGTACCAGTAGTAAGTATCACATGGTGAGGTCGAGATTATTTGTCTGCAGTCATATTAAGAAAGCTGGAGATGTAAGAGATCAGACTGCAGCTGAACTGAGAATAGTATTTATCAAGTTGTTCTCTTACCTTGACTGAATCTGGGAGTCTGGAAAGAAGTGGCCATTAAGAATCTACGGCAGGAACAGTGGGATAATAATATTCTTTACAGATTGTATTTTAATTTAAATCAGTGTGCTAAATAGTACTGTAGGTCTTAATAAAAGTAGATCAAAAAGCTTGTTCTTCAGACTCCATACTGAGTATATTACTCTGTTCATTCTCTACTTGTTATTGAGAAACAGGATTTGGGCCCCTCTAGTGCTTGGAGTTCTCCGAACAGATGAACTGGTTTCTTGAAATTGATAGTTTTAAAACCTTGACTATTTCTGATAATATTAGCTCATTTCTTACATGTTTCTGCTCTTAAGCATGTGCAACACTAATTTTTATTTTTAACTTTTTACTTTTATATACCTGCATAGCTAAATTTTCACCAAACTATTATAAATCCATAGGAATACATGTATATTTTTATATATTCTATTATCTCACTAAAAATATAGCTTTTCCTTTGGATATTGGAATCACCAGAACTGTTTCAACTATGCCAGAAAAAAAGATTATTTTACTGGTAAGTCTGTGGTGAAATAGGTATGGATAATGGCTTCTAAAAATTGTCCCAATATGTGCAGAGATATTGGGCAGGTTTTCAGATGGTTAAAAAAAAAAAAATTACTGTATATCCTATATGCTGTATTTGCTGTATATGATATAACAAGAATAAGAAAATAAGTTAGATTTGGGTCCAAACTAGCAAGACTTGAGTATTGCAACTGTTAGCAACTATAGGATAAACCAGTAAAATACCAAGCAGTCTTTTCCTTTCAGTTGTAAAACATTTATACTGTGGCTGTACTCAAAAAAAATGTTGTGCACACATGCCTCCCCCCAACTCTTGATTCAGCTCACTTTATTAGCACAAGAAAATGGTAAATATAGATTTAAGTGTGGCTGAAAGAAGAGAGGTTCTGTTGTTATATTGGAATGACAACCAATAAAGCTACTTTTCTTTGATAGAAAAAGAAAGATACTTAGAAGCCTGAAAAAGAGGAAGGGAAATGATCAAGCTTACTTGGGGTTTACTGTGCTTGCGCGGGGGTGTTGTGCCAGGCACCGTCAGCCAGAGGTGGGCGGAGGGGCTGCAGGGAGATGGGGTGGACGGAGGGGTTTGGTGGCGCAGATTGACCCTGGGCAAGGGGAGAAAAGGTACTTGCTTCAGTGTTTAATTGCTTATGCTCTCTTTTTTTCCTTAATATCAAGGTCCATGATAGAAGCATGTGTTAATTGGGAACAAATTAAAAATTCCCCATGTTGAGACAGTTTTGCTTGCAATACATGTTAATGGTTAAACCTTTTGAATTTTTTGTACTTTCTCTTTGATTCTTTTATGTATGTACTTAGAGAATTAGAAACTTGGTCTGACAGATGAAATTTTTTGTCTTGCAGTTTGAGTCTTTCTCAGCTCATATCATTTAAGAAACAAAAATGCCTTATAGTTACAGCAGCTGGCAGAAGAGTGGATGTTAAATTTATCCACTGTAATTGATAGGTTTTTGTTTTATTTTGAAAATGGATGGGTTACTTTCAGCTATTATTTATTTTAACTGAGAATTTATGTGAGCAAGTACTGATGGAGGAACTTAATTTTCCATAAGCAGATAAAATCTTCTCCTTCATGAGTTATGCTAT
Source organism: Calonectris borealis (assembly GCF_964195595.1). NCBI lineage: Eukaryota > Metazoa > Chordata > Aves > Procellariiformes > Procellariidae > Calonectris > Calonectris borealis. The sequence goes on from NC_134312.1 coordinate 104,996,998, forward strand.
TCTGTCAGATTTTTCTGTGCTTTTGTGATTTTGTATTAAGTTACACAGAAAAGAAAGTGCAGTTTAGTGAAAATGTTTCCTTTTCAAAGTGTTTAAACAGGCTTGCTTCTTCCCAAATATTGGTGTAAAATTCTTTGCAGACATCTCCAAACTATCAAAACTAATTATTCAAAAGCTTTTAATAAAGGAAGGAAAAAAAAAAGGGGTGGTGGTGGTGGATTAGACTACTATAGATCATGAACTGTGCTTAGGTTAGCTCTTTGAGCTTAAAAGTAGACTTCTTGTAGGTTTAAGCTTATGACATGAGCGTGACCTTTCTCAGCAGACAATTAGGCATGGTTTAGTCTAACGCCACCATCAGTGTTTGCTTTCTTACCTCTCCTTGGATGTGCTCAATCCCCCCCCCTTCACCCCCCCAAAATACCCAACAGGTCTTCTTTAAGCTTGGGAATAAAGAGTGAGAGGAGTGTGATAGGTTGTCATTGGGCAATGCTGAGCTGCTTTCAGTTTACAGCATTAGTGATGTGAAGTGAACCTGACCTGTGATGGACAGGAGAATCCAGCCTGAAGTCCTAGAATATGGCCTCAAAAGTGACTTTAAGAAAGTTATTTGTAGGGAATAGATGGTTGGGTTGGGAATCATTATGTGATCTGAACCGCAGTCTTCTCTTTCTGCTATGGTTTCAAGGCCTTGTTATTGTTAAAACGTTTGCTATGTACTAATGCTGTTTACTCTGAAATGCCATTTTTCCTGATGTAATATTTATTACTTAGAGGTCATGGCCCAGTTGTTAGACCCTACACAATAAAACCCCCCAAACAAACAAAAACTCTTGTCAAGTTTATCAGTCTTTCCCTGTTTCGTTGCAACTGTGTTGCACTTCACTACCATCATAAATAGTAATAGACTACAGAAATAATGTTTCTTCATGTGTATTGCTAAGAAAAAAAAGTGGAGTAAATGAGACAGTATCCTTGGGTTGCATTACCTAAGAGGCAAATCTGGTACAATTTCTATCCCGATTTATTTGATGGGTACTTAGTTTACCTGCATATCTGAATTGATTCCAACTGTACAAAGTGCTCTTACCTAAACCTACATTTTTATCAGGGAATGGGGGTCTCAGAAAGCTTAGCCTTGCTACTTAAGTGAATTTTAGTTTAATAATGAAACAAAATACAAAACAACTTTTCTATCTCTTGGCCACCTGTCCTCCTGGTTTTGTCTTTAAAATGAGTGAACGGAGACTATACTAGAAGTGGGAAATGTTTGTGTGATGCATTTACAGCCAAAGGTAAACTTTCTGAAATATTGAGGTCAAGTGAGATACCTTTTAGTTTCTCATCTTTCTCCTGCCTTTAGGTGAGTACGCTTCTTTCTTAATAGCACAAATATGAAAAAGATCTGCTTTCCTTCTGCAAACTTATGGATATTTTGGGTTGACTTTCTAGACCTTTAGTTTGTTTTGGAACTCAGGGAGAATAAGTTAATCAAGCTACATGCTGGGATAATTGGGGATGTCTTTTGTTATATGGCATTATTTGACTTATAGAATACTTATAGAGATAATTCAAAGGAGCAAATAAATAGACCTAAGAAACTATTATGATTAGGTATAAAGCGCTCGACTGAAAATTTTTGACCCAAAATGGCTTTTTGATGTCATATTCAAAGCTCCTAAGCCAGTACAAAGCTTTTGCTGGAAAGTTCCTACCGGAAAAAAAATCACTTTTAAAACAAGTCTTAGAAACTAAGATATCTGGCTTTAGAAAGGCAAGACAACAATTCAAAATGCTTTGCCTGATAGTAGAAAGCTCAAAGGCTATCATAACATTAAAACATTAGTGATGGTTTCTGAGAAATAATTCTTTAGTATGGTGGGTGATCCTAAAAATTTACAGTGAAAAGCAGCAGCATTATGTCCTCTAGAAAATCCATTACATGTTTCTGAGCAGAATTGTAAAACATCTGAGATTACTGCAGGGGTTTTTTCTTCCCTTCCTCACCTGACACTGCTCTTATAATTAGCATATTTTAAAGAGTGTTGCCAAAATGCATTTCATATACTATATTCTAGTGAAATATTTATATGAGCTCAGGGACCAAGTAAACCATTAGAGAGAACTTAAATGTTCACTTGGGTGAAGAAAGATATAAGACAATCTTTATCATAGCCTGAGTACAATCCACAACACCAACAAAGTAAATATGCATAATGCAGTCATCATGATGTGCTGTCATCAATTCTCTGCTTTTTTTTTTTTTTTTTTTAATGGTAGGTATTTTATAGGTAATTTAGATATTGCAGATAAGTTACAGTATGGAAGACTAGCTTTGACATGAATTCACTTTGCAGTATCACAAGATCTTATGGAAAAGCTCATTAGACTTTCTAGTTATCTACACTATCAAAAAAAAAAAAAAAAAATTGCCAGCATATACAGTTCCCTAAAAGTAAAATAACATAATTATGCTCTGACATAAGTTGTGCTCTCAAACACCCCTACCCCAATTTGGTTCATAATAAGGTATCAACAAGGACTTTAAAAGAAGGTGAGATGATAATTTTGGGAACTATGATGGTGTATTGTTTTTTTGAGTATGTGGGCTAGACTATCCGAATCTTTCTTTTACTGACCACAATTGGAGCTTTAACCCTGGACAACGAGACTCCAGTATGTAATGCTTGTCTTTTTATAACAAGATGCACACTGCTGCTTTAAGCAAATCTTTAGGATCAATGAGGTCCTGGCTTCATTTTTATCTGAGGAACAAGGATGCTCCACATAGTTTAGCAATTAAATAAAATGGTTCTCTCGGGAAAGGAACTGCTGAAAATATAACCATCCTTCATACTAGTAACACTAACTAAGGGAATTGGTAAGACTGAATGGAGCAAGAGCAGAAGGAAAGTTTTTTGCCACCACTTTCCAGGAATTGGGAGAAATTTTTGAAGTGGGAGAAGTTTTATATGACTGTTAGTATCTGTGTTTAAGGCCTGTGACAGTACAGGGGATAGTAGGGAATGAGGAGAGAATAAGCAGAGAAGTGAAATTAAAAGTGTGTGTTTCTTTGATTTAAGGCCAAAACAAGTAATTAAAAGCCAAAGCAACTAAGACATGTCGTAGCAGTATGAAGGAAGTGACCTGTGGTAGATGCCGACAATTCCTGTATTCCCAGTTTAATATTCCTATTTAGGATAACTTTTATGATGCTGCACTGTGGTTTGATTTTTTGCTCTTATGTGAGAGTGTGATTCCAAAATAGGCATTTTCTTTGTTTTCCTTTGAATTTGTAGCACTTCAGAGGCGTAAGCTGCTCAGCATTCCCAAAAGACCTGCCTGCTCACAGTTACGTCCAGTTAAGAATTTAGAAACAACTCTTTCAGCTCCAAGAAAAGTGATAGTATAAACCTCTGACAAAGCAGGTATTTATTTAACAGAACTAAAAGATTTGGGCAACCAGTGCCACAATTAACGCACTCAACAATTTCCCTGTTTGTTTCCTGCCCTGGTTCCTATGTGAGTGGGAATTCTGGATCCTACAGGCTGCTTCTGACTGCTGTTAAAAGAACCCAAAGATCTTAGTTTGCCTTTACTCATAATCCTTATCACATAACTAGACACGTGTGATAATCTTCTTTAACTATCTAATTGCTGATCTTTTTTATTTTTTTTATTTTGTTGAGTATAACATTAAGCACAAGCTGTAGAAACCTAACCTCTGAACTCAGCAACCCAGACACATACCATTGTTATTTTATTGCTTATTTCATATAGCAGTAGAGAAAAACAGCATTTATACTGCTTTCCTGCTTATAAATATTGTAATTTTTCCAAAAAGTGTTTCAGTGTTAGTTTTAACTGCTGAGACAAATGATCATGACTTTATGATGCAAGTTTGAGCTACACTGTGAATGGCAGTATACTGACAAACAGGTTGATCACAGGTGTCAACACATTTGACATAGTTGCTCCCAGTTTCCTATCCCTACAAAAGAAGAAAACAGAAGGATGCCCTTGCTGCTCTGACTTCATCCAGCAGCTCAGTGGTGTTACTGAAGCTACTCACCTGACTCCCCAAAAAAGTTAATTGTCTAAACCATTTCGTATTCATAATATTGAAATAGGAATATTTCAATTTTCTTAACATTAATATAATTATAGGAGAGAACCACTTTAGTCTGGCATATGATTTTAATGCTTTTTTTATTAATGGGACTGAGGCTTGCTGGTAATACAACTGACATGGTCTAAGATCAAGCGCATGTTTCTTTGCTGAAATTTTGAGAAAGTTACAGTGCCCACATGCCACTACCCACACACAAAGTGAAAATGCTTTGCCAGCAATTGCAGCATATTTTTGAATTTGAGGAGGCACTTGCACAAGGTGGGTTTGAGAGATCTCCTCCCAACCAAATTGGTTAATTTTGTGCAAGTCTTTCACAACTCTTTTGATTGAGAGAATCTTTTTCTTGTTTGAAGTAGCAAGGAAATGGATTGTTCCAAACCCATTGGATTAACTGCTTTTACCCCTCCCCCCCCAACCCCTGACATTTATTGATTTGTTGGTATTTGTTTAGTTTTGCAATTCTGATATAGCAAAAGGTAAATGTATTATCTCCCTCTCTATTTATGGGTTCTTTGTACTGAATTGTTCCTTTGTACTGATAAAAAACATCCACGGTACAATTTCTGCTTTTTTATCCTTTTTAACACTAGCAGGTAAAGTAGAATTCTGTTTGCTTCCAAGACAGCAGGTAGAGGTGATGTGTTTTTTTTTTTGCTGACTGTTGAAATGGAGGCATAGTGCTTTGTTATATACTGATGGATCTATTATGGCAGAATGCACTTCTCTGTGGGGAGGTGGAGTTGGCAGGGCAGGCAAAGGATTTTGTGATTTGAGAGGAGGATAATCTGGTTAGCTTTTTTGAATAGTTTTTAATACCTTACAGAAGAAAAGAAAGATCCGTATTTTAGTGCTTAGCTTTTGCATTTGTTATAAAAAGATGGAAAGCACTTTGTAGCAGGAACTTAATCATTGTGTGTTGTCCAGTGCATTGCATAGTCCATATGTCCTGGTCCATAGGTAAAGCTTTCAATGGTTACTGCAATATAAATAATATAGGTGATATGAAAATAACCTTGTCTTGGATATGGCTGGCTTGTTAGGTAGGATGGGTTCTATATGTCATTTCAGCTTTTTCCCTGCTTCCCATACTAGTCTCCCCTCATCCACTTTAATAACTCTGAGATAGTAAGAAACAAAAAGGAGGTTCCTCAAAATTTGAAATGTGTTTGAATTAAATCAAGTCCCCATAAAAGGCAGGGCTAGCCTCTATGACTAAAATATTTATACATTAGGCAAGAAGTCTTTTGAGAGTTCTGTGTTCTGGCCTGATTAAATGAACTGGTCTGTAAGCCTTCCCTCCCACCTCTTTTTCTTTAAACAATGTATTCTTTTTGCCTAAAGTACAATTAGATGCTCAGATGACCTCTTAAACCATGAAAGATGGACTTGTATTTGTCCCTGTATTCTGTCTGGACTTCAGTAATCTGCCATTTAGCATCTTAAAGCATTCCTGATACTGGTGGAAACTACTAATTTTTTCACTCCTGCTAGATGAACATTCTCACTTATCCAGTGTTCCTCTTTGGGTTACAGCAATCTTACTATCTTGTGACTCATCCTTTTGCCTCCCTCTTCAGAATAGTAGCTAATGTTCATCAATCAGAAAAAAAGAGCCTGCATTTTCAATGCAATATTCAGTTCTCTGAAGTAAGACCAAAGAACAGAAATAAGGCTATTTGCAACAGCCAAAAATAAAGTGGGGAGCAACAAATTACAATCTGTGTATCCATACAATCTGTATCCATACAAAACCTCTCTGCAATGTAGCAAAATAGCATCTGAATTTAATAGTATTTGAATTGCTGCCAATAAGCAATAAAGAAAAAGGTCTATCTTATCCTATCATCTAGTAAAGTTTAGTCCATGTTATCGTATTATTATTTATTGGGTGCCCTTGCAGTTTTAAAGTATTTTTAGTTGGGAAATATACTTGGTTTTAAACTCAGAAAGCTGCTGGACAGAAAGAGCCGAAAGAGTATTACTTTCTATACTTGTTTGTGTACACAATCAGCAAGACATCTGTAGAGTATTTTAGATTTATTGAAACCATTGTGACATTTGGACCTCATAGAGAGATGTCTGTACAAAGTCTTTATTAGTCACTTTCAGACATAATTTTTGTTGCCATTTTTATTAAGTGGTTAATGAACTTTGCTGTGAGACTTTTGTTGACGTAGACATAAGGAAGAGGAGGGAAGGTTTTCTTGTGTGATTTTTCATATTGGATCAGTCAATGAATGCAGTTCAACAAGGGAAAAAAAGGATGCATTTTGACTATGGTGACTAATAAAGTAACAAGTAGGGGATGGAGAGGTTATATTTATTTGGTTCTGCAAGTCTTCCCATCAGAATTGTATTCCAATGTGCATGTAATTGAATTTTGCATTCCCTTAAGACCTATATTATCCTATTCGAGCGAAAAATGTTATCAAAATTCCCAGACCTTTATCCTAATGTGTAACCTTCAGAAAAATCTTTTTTTCATGTCTACTGTTGCTCAACTAAATGTGATGGGATTTTATTATGCAGACCACTGTCTAGTTGGTGTAGTACTCACTCCCATGGAAGTACAGTATGAAAGTCAGTACTTAACTATATTTGCAGGGGTGCATCTGTCTTTAACAACAACAATAACCACAAAATTTAGGTTGTGTGAATTTGCACAGTTAGGTTATGAAATGCACATAAAAAAAAAAAAACCAAAAAACACCTAGGAGAAAGCTTAACACCAAAACAATTAACTTGCGCAGATATTCTTTTTTTTTTTCTCCTGTGTAAATGCCACTGTTTTTGTAGCATATGTTGTGCTTTAAACCTCTGAAGCATTATGAATTTATTTTTTTCACTTACTACCTGCTGAATACCACAATATTACTATTTGGACCAATTGCAAGGAATAGTCATATACTGGTTTCAGGTACATATTGGAATTCCTGTGATGAGCACAGTGGGATGCCAATGATGTGGTTCCTTTTCAGAATTAGCTGGACTTGGAAGGTCTAGTTTTCATGTTGGGATCCAGTTGTGCCGCTGGCCACTTTCACATGAGCACATCCAACTGAACTCTTCAATATGAGTTCCTAGCTATAGCAGTGTGGCTAAGTCTTAGGAAAAAAAAAATAATGAGGGAGGAGGAATTAATGTCCTCAATTATTTGATCCTGGCTTCAGTTTGGGTATAAATTTATAGGAAACACACCTATGCATGTAAAACTGATTCTGGGCATAAGAACATCATTCAGGTGTCTTTAATGGTGGATGTTCATATGGAAAAATTATTGTTGATTTTAAGAATAACCTACTTTTTTAATGTGGCATTTTTGGTGGGTCTCTGGCTTCAAAATGTATGCTTGTAACCCAATTTATAAGTTGAAATGGGAAGGGAAAAAAAAGGCAGCAAAACAGATGGATGGCGGAAGCTGGAAAGGCCTGACTATGACCTTTTTTCACCTTATCTAGCAGAGTAATTGAAGGGATTGATGTAAAGAACTTGTAATTTTCATGTCTGATCTTTCACTGCTAGGACTTTAAGCTTTTAGCTGCTTTGTTTTGAACTGAAGAATGGCTAATCCTCCCTGAACAGTTTTTCTACTGTTCAATCAACAGACAACTGAAAAACAAACTATGTTAGATGAGAAGATCTAGGTACATCTGGCAAGCATCCTCAAAACATTTTAGAGCTTCTTTTTTCTTGGGCCTGCTCTTAGGAAGTTTCATTTAGCTAAACTCTGGAGCATCTGACAGATGCTACACATTCTCATCACACACACATTCCGTGAAGGTTGACTGCTATCATGGGCACACACGTGGGAGTAGAGATGCAGAGACATATGCATCATATTTAGATCTCTACATGTGCAAATCTAATTATAATCAGAGAGACATAGTACATTTAAAACTTTTTTTTTCCCTTTGAGATTGCATTCCCCTCAGATACATCTGTTGGAAATAAATGTCTGTGGGCAGTGAAATATTTTAAAATAGAGAGCAAGAGAACAAGGCATTGAGCAAAGCTTCTGACTCTAATGCTATGGCAATTTCCTAAATGTAGGTCTACATTGCAAACTGTTTCTCAAAACATGACTAAACAGAACAGAATATGGGCAATATATTTTGCATTTAAAATCTGAGACCAGTGTAAGAGGGACAAAATTTTACTATTTCAAAAATAAAAATTGTTCAGGTCTAGCTTAGCACTACAAAAGTTGGAAAGAAGGAAGTAGAGGAGCATGGTAGACAATGTTTATTTTAAAAATAATGATGAGCAAAAGGTGCTTATTTTATTGACAGTAACAACACGCTATCTGCCATTTTTTGCTTTATCATCATGATCCCCTTATCGTGTGTTTTGTTGATTTTTTTTTCTTGATATTTGCTCTGTGCAGCTTACTTCCTATTTTGTTCATACTCATTTCTGTCTTATTTATTGCCAATCTTAGAATCTTTTTCCTTTTCTTGCTTCTTCCCCTCCTGCTATTAGTATGCCTGAATTGTCTCAATTTACTCTTTCCACTTTGAACTTTTTTCCTTATTTCTTTATATGATGGCTTGCTCTAGAGTTCAGGATGGCATTCATCTTTGTTATGACATTATATCACATCACTTAAATATTTTGCCTGCTTTTACCACTAGCTATGAAACTGCTAATTTGACTCCTTAATCTATTAAATAGTGATTTTTAAATTTTTTTTTTTTTTTTAAACCCCAACTGTTTAGCCTCCTACTTGATATTAGGTAAACATATTCAGATTAACGTTTAGTGTTTCCATGTTTGTATTCCTGATATTCATTTGAATTCTCCTGTTTTACCCAAGTTTCTTATACAGAGTCTATTCCGTAAATAGCTATATCTTTTAGTCAATCTCTCTTGGAATCTTTTAAAAAGTTCTTCAGCTTAGAGGTTCACGTGACTCTATTCCCTGTAGGACTAACCTCATCACTTTGTCACAGTTTAAATGCAGCAATGCCTTTTCAAAGTTGCTATGTTTGCATTTCTAGAGCACCTGAAGTCATGAAAATGTCTGTTGTCTTTCTCATTTTGTCTTTTTTCCTTTTTTTTTCTTTTCTTTTTTTTTTCCCTTTTAAAAGGAACGAACACAGGGGAAATGACTTTGTAATATAAGAAGTGGCTAGTCCTGAAACTAGCACTCTGGACTTTGCCTGGTTTTGCTGTATACTTTGCAGTATTTGCTCTGAATCTTGCATACAAAAAAGTAACAGCTGTCTTCTGCTCTGCTTTGCTCACAGTGAATGAGGTCCCTTGACAGCCTTCATGATAGCCCTTGATAATACATCATGTACTATTGAACTTGTTCAGGCCCACTGTCCTTCAGAAGACTACATACAAAATCTGTAGTGTCTCTGCACTACTTAGATGATAGCATCTGGGTATAGAAAATCTTTCAGCCAAGCTGAGCGTATTCCTGTCCCTGTAGGAAAGTTCCAGAATCATGAAAGCTTAATAAATTCAGATTTATATTGCAGAACAGTGTAAAATAGAATTGAAATTTGATCAGATATGTTCTGAATGTAATAAGATAGCAATTTGCTTAAAACTCATTCACTGAAGCTGTTAACATGATTAATCAAGTAATTGAATAGTTAAAGATGAAGGAAACACATTTGTTTTGTGCTGCCTGTTATCACCACACTGGAAAAAGTTGCTCTTCACCTTTCCCAATAAGAGGATTCTCTCATTTTGCTCTGTGGTCAGTAGATTGAATTTGTTTTCATGAAGCAAGGGACAAAATGTTGTAAGTCTAGTTAAACAGAGAAAAAAGCCTTCCATTGGTATTTATTCCTTTCTGTTTGTTCAATACTAGTAGTAACACTTTCAGATGTAGTATGAAAAGGAAGTGTGGCATCTCTTATTACCAACCTGAAGGTGACAATAAGAGAAGTGGATTTCAAAGAGGGTGTTCAGCATACCTTATTCAGTAGAAGGAAATGCAGAAGAAATTCAAAAGGCTCTTCAGAAACATTCACAGGCATTGTGCCCTCCCCAGAAGCTAAACTTTGATCTGAATAACCCAGCAGAAACAAATAAGTGTATTAATCTGTAAAATGAAAAAACATTATCCATTGCTTACCAAGTTTCCTTTGATATGTCATTGAATATCTAGTGGCCAACTGTTAGTTAATAAGAGTTGGGTTGGCATGCTGGGCTCTTACCTGTGTCACTTGCAAATTACTAAAACTTTCAACCTAGCTGGTTAATAAGTTCTGACCTATATCATAGCACAGACGGCGAATGCATGCCTTCACTAAGGAAGCTGTAAACCTGTTTAGCTGTTATATTTCTTTAGATAAATTGAATATTAATGCACACTGTAACAAAACAGCTGGACTTCCATATTTTTTGTGTTTTGCGGGGTTTTTTTTTGTTGTTTTAAGTCTTTCCCAACCACAGCTTTAAAGATGACTGTACCTGCAGAGATGGACAAGCCCTGTCAGTTTTATCACGAGATAAAATGTAAGGCTGGTATGTTTGTTTTCGATATGTTAGAATAATGTAACATTAGGATAAAGTAACAGCACATTTCTGAGGTTCCACTTGCAATACTCCATAATTGCTTTAGGATTTTGGCTAGCATCTGTTGCTAGTTTGAACTTAATGCCTTTTATTACTTAAACAAGATATTTCTGTTGGAGAATGTATCAGGCACCTTGGGCTTCCTTTTTGCAGCATGCTGCTGGCTTGTGGAAAGAGCAGAACACATAGACAGTTTTTCTGTGTTGTCCCAAGCTGGACTGCCTGTTCAGGCCCTTATGCTACTGCAAAACTTTACTTCTTTTTCACCGATAATGACCTTACTAACTATCGTGATTCTCCTCAGAGTTCCTTGGTTAACATTTTCTGTAGTTTTGGGTGCACATTCCTGGCTATAAGCTGATTTTTTTTTCTTTTTTTTTTCTTTTTTTTTTCCTCTGCTGTAGCTCTCTGAGAGTTGGTGAAATTTTTGCCTGCATTAGGTAATTATTAAAGGCAGAATAATGATGAGTCTAGCAAAGATAATGTTTTATTTTTTCCTGCTATGGGTACCATCTGAAGATCAGCTGTGATACTGTATGCAATGAAATTTGGGAATTGAACTCTTAAACACTTTCTTCCCACTTGTTGTGGTTTAACCTGGCAGGCAGCCAAATACCACGCAGCCGCTCACTCACTCCCCCCACCCCCAGCGGGACGGGGAGAGAATCAGAAGGGTAAGAGTGAGAAAAACTCGTGGGTTGAGATAAAGACAGTTTAATAGAACAGGCAAAAAAAGGGAAAATAATAATGATAATGATAAAATATACAAAATGAGTGATGCACAATGCAATTGCTCACCACCCGCGCTGACCGATAACCAAGTAGTGATCGGTACTTCCTGGATCATGCCTACCATTCCTATACTGAGCATGACGTCACATGGTATGGAGTATCCTGTTGGCCAGCTGGGCTGGCTGTTCTGATTATGTTCCCTCCCATCTTGTGTACCTAGCTCAGTCAGTAGGCACAGGAGCTGTCTTTGGACTAGGAGGGCACTTAGCAACAACTGAAAACATCAGTGTGTTATCAACATTCTCCTCATACTAAATCCAAAACACAGCACTAGGAAGAAATTTAACCCTATCCCAGCCGAAACCAGGACACCACTCTTCCATACATGATTTCATAGGGTGTCTGTCTGGGCACTCTGTCAAAATAATATAAACTAATTTTGAGTTCAAGTTGAAACACATTCCCTGTATTGAGTCAGGATCTAGATGTATGTATTTTTAGTAGTGCTTTGTAATTCACATTTGAATCTTCCATTTCTAATTTCATGATCTCGCACTGTGTTAAACAGTCATAAGTATAATGTTTGTTCCTCAGAGAACTTTTAAATTGTCCTTAGTGTGCTCTAAAATTATATTTCATTTCAAAGTCCTGTTTTTGAAATGTTAAATTATTAGCTAGAACACAATGTAAGTATTCCCTGAATGAAGCTGGTAGTCTTTTGAAAAGGAACTCTTCCTTTGTGGGATTGATAGCTATTAATTCTAATGTTAAAGCTTTGAATCTTGAGACTAGTACTGAATATAGTATTAGCCTAAATTTCTAAAGACCTCCATTGCTTTTACCTCTGTGTGTGTGGAGGAGGAAGGAGAGGAAGAGAGGGAACTGCATTAATATAAACAGGAATTGCAAGTCAGTTTAAAATGTTAATCTTAATCTGCTATTTTTAGTTATTGATTGCTTTTGCTTTCTTGCTACAGCAGACACAGCAATTTCTTTTCTTTTTGCATACCTACTACTATATATTATCTTCCTTCTGTGTGATGGTGGAAGTGGCCATACTATATACCATAAGCTAATAACTTTCAGGCTGCAAGATTGCTGTTGCCCGAGAATCTGAAACTGTGCCATTGCCTGGCTAGATAATAAGTCCCAAGTTGCAAAACACATGTTTATCCCAGTTAGAAGCTGGCAGCACAATTGTCAGAAAGACAGAGAATGTTATGAGCAAATTTATTAAAGTACGTATCTGTATATTAACATATAGCAAGATTTCTTATCTTTTTTTTAATAAAAATTGGTTAGGAACAGGCAAACTTATGAACAGCTGAAATGGGTTAATTATATTTCACATTTGTTATGCATAAATTGAAAAGCTCAGCATTATTCAAAAGCCTTACTCAATTAAATCTTCATGAACTTAAAATTCTTATTGGTCCCTAATTAAATTAGGGAAATTACTGGCAAACTGAATTGGAGCTGATCTGTATTTAGGGACCTCTTGAATAAGGTCCCTCATCTTACATATTGCTGCCTTAAATCTACCCCTGTGATGCTTTCATCTCAGTTGATCTGTTTCATGGTTTTAATTTTGTTTCCTTCTCATGAATCCTGTATCCATCGATCCCAAAGAAGAAATGATTAATTGTTAGTCGCAGAAGCAAAAGTAAATCTCTCCTTTTTGCAGCATTATTAAGGCCTTAATGTGAGACTGTCTGGGGTTCTTGGTTGTTGAGTAAAAATGTAGTGCTTTCTAAGCTAGGCAAACCCCTAGAAGACATAAATAAGCAAGTCAAGAGAAATGCTGAAAAGACAAAGGTGATGAAATAAGAATTTGGCTACTATATCTAACAGTGGAATGGCAGTGTTTTTTTGAAGTAATTTTCTCCTAAGTTCTGAATATGCATACATTGACAAAAGGATATACTTTCACCAACAAGACATTAAACACTTATTGTTGCCTTTAGGCAAAACTGTAGAATAAAAATTTGGAGATCTGCTAAACAAGCTAATTCATACGTCTGCTGTGTGCTGGAATTTAATAGCAGTTCTTGAGGATTTTCTGTATGGATTTCTTCCTTCTTTCATAAGAAAGAGGTTAACATGGAGTTATATTCCAGGATCAGAAATTATATAACTCAATGCTAAACAGTTATAAGTTAAACTATAAGGGAATTTGGTTTAAATGCTAATGAGATCCATAAGCAGTCTTGATTGTTGCCATTGGGTTCATGTTAGAAACAGGAAAACAAAGACTCCAGAAAGATCTCTTCATTCCTACAACCAAGTTGCTCTTTTTACATACCTGCTGCTATAGTATCATAGACGTATGCCTGTATTTGAAAAGCTGACAAATGGCTCTCTTCCAAAGCTTCCCGCCAATATAAATTAATGCTTACCATAAGACATACTTGGATGGTATGAAAGCATTGTCCTGTGAGAGATCCTTGAAGAACAACTGCGTAGTTCTGGCTCCTATACATCAAATCTAATGGTATATATTAATTAATTATAAAGCACTCCATTATTGTTTCTTGCCAGACCTAGTATTTTGTACATCCACATCAATAGCATCATATTTGTTAAGGAGCGAATATCTGTATCACAGGAAATGGTATCTAGAGGAAGATTAATCACTCTGCTAGTCACTTAAAATAATGACACTTAATGCTTTATAGTATTTTTTATTTGTATAGCTAAATGTATTATTGCTCCTATTTTATCCCCTACAGTTTTCAAACCTGTCATAAAAGACAAAACAGCATTTTTTTTTTTTTAATTTTTCTTTTCTTTGACTAGGAAAAGATTAGGGGTCATCAGTTAAAAAGTATAGGTTCTGCAGTGCCTAGCTGGATTTCACTCCATCTCTTAAGTGCCTAGATCTTAAATTTTAGCTATTTGATGCCAAACACAGAAAGCAAATCCAGTGTTGATGCCAAAACTTATTCTTCACTAAGATTATCCATAAATGAAATGAATACACTAAGCAGAGGACTGTCGGCGAGTAGAAAGTAGGTGTCAGAACCTGATACCTAGTAATTGCTGCTCTCCTGTTTATGACATAGTTTGCTTGGGAAAATATTTTCTGTAAAAGCAGGGAGCAAGGCCTCGTAGTGTTGTCAGCTGAGGGAATTAAAAAACATTCCTTTTCTAAGAGGAGGTGCAGAAACTGCTACTGAGCCAATGAAGCAGAGAAGATTCTGTAGCTTGGTGAGACAAAAAATGTGGAAGCATAATTGCAGTCCATAGTCAGATACTCATGGCAATGAAAAGGTCCTGGGTTTTACTTTGACTAAAATCCAGAAACTCGTGACTTATTCTAAGTAGATGTGTCAGACTACATATGACATTCTTGCACATGTGAGACTGTATTGTCTCCCTAAAAATCAGTAGTATGATATCGATGTAAAATTGGTTCAAGAAAAATTTGACTCCTATTTGGGCTCTCATGTAGCCTCAACTTTTTTTTTATTAAGAGGTTCAATATATTTGTTTTATTAGGAGTTTCTAAATAACACTTTAAACTAGGGATAATGGGGAAGGGAGAGAGTTACGAGCAGCCCTGTGAGAGTGTGATGGACAGGGTTGACAAGCAAAGTGCCTGGAGTGAAAGGGATCACAAATTCAAGAAAACGGGGCTTAAGCGGGATCATCTCTGGCATTTGCATGTAAGCAACAAGCATCATTATGGAGAAATCCCCCAAACTGCTTCTGGGAAATCAGCATGCTGGGGTATCTCTCTGAAGTGCACGCACACTATTGCATGCAGCATGGGGAATAAACATGATGAGTTAAAAATCTGTGTGCCATTGCAGGGTCACAATCTCGGTGCGATCATGGAGACATGGTGGGTTAGCTCACATGGGGTATAGGGCCTTTAGGAAAGGCAGGCTGGGAAGATGAGGAGCGAGAGTTTCCCTTTACGTGAGACAACAGCTGGAATGCATAGAGCTCTGCCTGGGGATGGATGAGGAGCCAACTGAGAGCTTATGGGCCAGGATTAAAGAGAAGACAAGTACGGGTGACATTGTAGTGAGTATCTGCTATAGGCCGCCTGAAGAGTGGATGAGGCCCTCAGACAGCTAGAAGCAGCCTCATGTTCACAGGCCCTGGTACTCACAAAACTATTGATCAGATGGCGAATGGTTAGCTGTTTCTGGGAAAGAAATCACTAGATCCATATTAGAGTGTATTTTTAAGGCCCAGGCAAATGACTTTCTGGATGCTTTGAGATATTACAGTGAATCTATAAAGGAGAATGCACATGTTAATTGCTGACCATGCAAAATACACTGTCCTAAAGGAAATAATGGTTACAAGTAAAATTTTAAGACAAAAAAGTATAGCTGAAATTAAAGTTTAATATAGTTGCAATTTTTTCTTCAGCTTAATTTGTGCAATGCAGAACTGCTGTTTGAAATTGTAGTTTTAAGAGCACTCTGCAAGTGTTAATTGAATTTGGAGCAATTCCAGCGTTAAACTTTCTTAGACCACAGAATTCTTGACCTAGGTAAGTCTTAGTTATATTTGGTAAAAGATCTTTTAAATGGACATAACATTGGCTTCATTTTTAATAATGATTCTCTGAAAGGAGAACAGTAAACTTTTGTTTTAGACCTGCTGGTCTTTGTGGAGATCTCAGTCTAAAACAGAGGTCTCTACAGGAGACAGGAAAAAAATCCATGCTGCAGGTTGTTTTAGTTCCGATGTCTACGAATTTCTTTTGCTGATGCTCTACTACACTGATAATTTAATTGAGGTTGCTGTTTCTCAAGAACACTAGGAAACATAAGATATTCCAAGTGGGTAATTTTTCAGTCAGCCTTTGTATTTCATTGTGATTAACTTCCAGTAGTAATAATATTGTGTAGTTAGACCTGCTGGTCTTTGCTAACATAATGATGAACATGGCAATAATAAAGAACCTAAAGCTTTTCTTTTAAGATAACATAAAATTATACAGTGAACCTCATTGACTGGTGAATGGGGTGGTATTGTCGGTACTAGCAGGCCACGTGCTTTATGGTGAGCTCAGAACATGGGTCTTGGGTCTTGTCTTGGCCTGTCTGCAGGGGTTTTTTTTTAGTTTGTTTAGTTGTGGCAGCACTTATCTAATGACCAGGTGACTGTTATCTTCTTTCTTTTAACTTTTGCTTAGCTATGTACAATTGTGTGGTGTAACATCTCTTGTGGAATACAAATTGTGTTCCTAGAAAATACTACTAACAAGCAGTTATACAGTGTAGAATGAGCTGTCTGATACGCTAGAATGAAAATGCAGCATGTGGGTGTAAAGGTGCAGGATGATAGTAAAGGTGCCTGGACTACAAGCAGTTCTCTAATAGTTGCTATTCATCATTAAAAGAATGCTACCTGGGGATCTGAATTAAAACTGATTTCAGGGATAATAAAAAGAACAAAGAACATGTTATGAACATCTGTGAAACGCACCATATATAGGAAATTCAGATGCAGCTCAAAAAAGGAGCAAGATGTCAAGCATGTTAGAAAATGTGTAAACCCAAAGTGGATCTTAAGATGAGGAGGAAAGGGTAGGGCTACAGCAAGCTCATGGCAACCCAAATCTTTCCCTGGGTCTACTATTATTTTGATGGTGGATATTTCTTCCTCACTCCTTGGGGTATGTCAGGGTTTTTTTTACATTTGGTAACACACTGTACACCTTTCTCACCTGTGCAAGTTTATATTCACAATGGAAATTTTATCCGTATCAGTAATTTTCAGAAAGTACGACTTCGTGTTCTTCTCAGGGGTCAGAGCCATCCAGTTATGGAACAGAACTGATACTTAATGGATCAGTCAGATGTGTGAGCCAAAACACTTAAAGGAAATTGGAGAGTTGAAATCCATCCATGTTCAGAAGGCCAATGTGTAATTTTTCTTCCATTTCAAGTTCAACTTGTGTCATATCACGCATTCTCTGTGATATAATGCTTTATTCTCTGGAAAGAAGGGACAGAAGTGTGAGATAGTTTCATATTACTACTATTTTCATAGCATTCTTCTTCTAGACTTGAATCAGTAACACAACATGTCAATTAAAAAAAATATATATTTTCAGATATAATTCAGATATAATTATCTGAAAATGAGTGGGAAGGAATTATATTTGGCCAATGATCTTTCTGAATTGACAAGAAGTTAAAACCTGACCCTTTGAGTCTTTCTCCCCATGTCCACAAAATCTTGGGCCCCTGTCAGAAATGTGTGTTGGTATAAAACTTTGATTTGCACATCTGGCTCTCTGTTGGCATGACTTCTTTCTGCTGTGTGTATACCTTGATGCTGTATTAGTACTGAAAACAAATGTCAGGAAGTAGAATATTTAACTTGAGCTGGGTTTGTCCGTTTGGAAATTTGTTAGTCTTTGTCAGTGCCTCCTATCTGAATCAGTGCTGCAACAGCTGCATGTTTTCTGGATGCTAGGACTAAATTTTAGGACACAAAACAGGTAAGTATGTATTAAGAACAGAAGGATTTGTGCCTTTTGGTTTTAAGCATGCTTTCTAAAAGCATATATATTAAACAAACAAATTATTACAGTGATACTAGATAATCAATACAGAAATGGTAGAGGAACAGGAAACCAATAATGGGGCAAATCTTATATAAATGCACTATCAAACAAGTTTTGTTAATACAAATCAATCACAAAAAGAGGATTCTTTGCCCAGTGGCATACTAGTCACTGCAGAAGTAGCAAGAAATAAGGCCTGCAATAATGTTATTTTGTATATACTGAAAGTTTTTCCCTTTTTCCTGTGTTTGATGGAAAGGTTTGAATAAATATTGGTGATTCTCCAACAATATCCTGAATAATAATTATCTGCTTTTAATCTGGCAATAGCTTTTTTAAAGCAGATAATTTTCCACTAAGTGTACCTTCCCAGAGGGATTGGACATGATGGAGTGCTTACCCAATTCTTCACATGGCTGACAGCCTTGGGGCTTACTGGACACATCAGAGTTGAGTAAAGGAGAGGATGACAGTGGCTCTCCAGAGGTCACCATCACTCAATCAAAAGATGAAATGAAACTGATCCCTGGGTGACTCCATTATCAGCCTTGCCTGACCTTTCTGGCTGGCTTGCTCAGACCCCTGCACTGGTGAATTGCCAGTGCGAGCACGGCTCTGCTGTTGGTTATGTGACAGGAGGCCAGCATGGGAAATTATTCAAATCATTAAATTGCATGTGTCTCTTGAGCAACAGGTTGGCAGATACAGACCACCTCATTAAAGAAATACTGAAATACTTTTAACAAATATGGAATTATTTTAATATGGAAAACACACGCTTTTATGTGAATAGAAGGTATGTGCTTAGTCAATGACCTTACTTCTACAAATAAATTTTATATAAAAACCATTAATAAGAAGGGGTTGGTTTTTGGGTGTCAGTGACAAGACTGCGTGCTATAAATGACAGGTAATGGATGAAAATATTTCCACTATGAAAGGCTCCAGAAAGGATTGATCCACATATAAGCACTTGTTCTTGTCTTGTAATCGAGACTTACTAGTGGAAACTGATGCAAAAAAGACACTGAGTGCCACAGCCTTTTCCCTGTTGCTTGTTACTAGGTCTACTGCCTCACTGAGCCATGGGCCAAGGCTCTCCTTAGTCTTCCTTTTGCTAGCAGTGTATATCAGAAACTCTTCTTCTTGCCCTTCATCTCCCTTGATAGTTTGAACTCCAGTTAAGCATTGCTGACTCCATTCCTACCTATGCAGGCAGTGTCTTTGTATTCCTCCCAAGTAGCTGTCCCTGCTTTCAGCTCCTGTGTCCTTCCCTTTTGTGCCTGAACTCAGTCAGGAGCTCTCCTTTCTGATCTGTGCTGGCCTTCTGCAGTGCTTGCTTGACTTTCTGCAAAGTGGGATGAGCTGTTCTTGTGCTCTGACATGGCTGACCTTGTACATTAGCCAGCTCTTCTGGGTGCCTTTGCCCTTCCAGGCAGTTTCCCATGGGATCCTGCCAAGCAGGTCCCTGCAGAGGCTAAAATCTGCTCTTTGAATTCCAGGATTGTAATACTATTGTTGATCCTGCTCATTCCTCTCAATATCTTTAAATTCCCAGTCTCATGGTCACTCTGATCAAGGCTGCCCTTGCCATTGTGCAGCTGTTTCCCTTTGAGTGGCAGGTATGACAGAGAATCTCCCCTAGTTGTTTCATTGATCACATGCATCAAGAAATTGCCTTCTATTTGTTCCAGAAATCTGGATTGTTTCTGCCCAGTTGTATTGACTGTCTAGCAGATACCAGGGTGGTTATAGTTACCCATGAGAGACAGCTCCTCTGATTGTGAGGCTATCTCCATCTGCCTAGAGAAGGCTTAATCTGCCTCCTCTTTTTGATTAGGAGTTCTGTAGCAGGCATATACTACAGCATCACCTGTGTAGGTCGGTCCTCTAATTCTTACACATAAGCTCTCAAGCTCTTCATCACCAACCCTACAGCAAAGCTCCATGCATTCAATCCTCTCATTTACCTGGAGCACAACTCCTCTTCTATACCTACCTGCTTTTTGCTAAAGACCCTGTATCCCTCCCCTGCAGCCCTCCAATCCCACTATGTCTCTGTAATCCCACTGAGGCTATAGAAGTTTGTGCATAGCTGCAGATTTAATTCTTCCTGCTTGTTCCCCATGCTATGTGCACTGGCATACAGGCATTTGATATGGGCCTGAAGTTGTGTTGTTTTTACAGGGTGAGAGACACCCTGTCCTGCTGTTCTTTACACATCTGCTCCACCACTTGCTCCCTCATTCATATCTCTTCAGGTTACGGTAACTCTGTCCCAGCATATCTAGTTTAAAATCCTTCTCACCAGAGTTTTGGTAAAAATTTTCAGATACCACTTTGTCAGATGATCCCATCCTTATTTAGCAGCCCTTGCTCCAGAGGTCCTGTGGTCATAGAAGGCAACTCTGCCTACCACACCAGCAGCCAGGCATTAATCCACTGGATGACTGCTCTTTTGCTCAAGCCTCCCCCCTCACCAATAGGGTTGAGAAGTGTACCACCTGGGCCTCCATCTTTCACCCTTGCCACCAGGGTGTCCTGCTTTTGACTCCAGTGCAGATGGACATGCCTGGTCTACTTGATTTGATTCTGGGGTAAGGAATGAAGATGGGAATGAATTTATAATTTTATAGTGTATTTCTATGGAACAAGCTTCATATTAGTACTCATAGACATGGTGGTGCTTTTTTTCCCCTTCTTTTTTTCCTGCCTCAAGTTTGATTCTCTTCTGTGCACTGCATGGCAGGAGTTCGTGTCGATGTATAAGAGTATTATTAGAGAAGTACTTGGGGTAGAGGGGGAGAAGTAGCAGGTAATCTTGGAGTCTTTCATCACAGAAGCCCTAGAGGATCCTTGTAGCATAAAACTACCTGTACCTAACATAAAACATACAGTAAATGAAGTGTTCCTTCAAGTAAAAGTGTGACCGTTTGGGAAACTTGCCTCTATCACTTAGCCAGTCACTCTATTGAAGAGGAAGGAATTGGAGGGGGAGTTGGTGTGATTAGCACATTAGCTTAAAATCTTGAACAGTAAAATCCTCATTTTCTCAGTCTTGTCTTTTCTTGTCTAACTTGACAAGTCTATATGAGATTGTCTTTACAACTTTTTAAATAGTAGTAATCTTCCTTAGTTCTGAATATTTGCTTCAGCTGCAGAATATACAAATAGGCTCTGCGTTAATGTGCTTCAATAGACTTTTTTAGCTTAATGTTCCCTTCAGGGATTCAGATCCACAACTTTCAATCTTTTCTTCTTCCTACTTCTGTCTCTGAAAACATCAGCATCTCTTAAGTGTCTCCACTTCCTCCTCGGGCAGTTTGTCATGAGGTATTTCTCTTGGTGTGTGAATTCCCCCTAAGCTGACTTTCTCTTTCTTTGCCTCTCTTTAAGTTCTTTTTTTCATTTTATTTTATGCTCAGTTCCACGTCAGCTCCCTTGGTACAGCCTTGACACATTCGTGATGCTGCTGTTTGAAAAAACAAAATGAACTTTTTTTGCTGTTCATAACAATTGTCTTCTCTTCTAGCAATTGGGAAATTGAGTTTGTATAAAGGAAGAAACTTTTTAGAGGCTGAGACTCTGATATTCATAGAACCATAGAATAGTTTGGATTGGAAGGGACCTTTAAAGGTCATCTAGTCCAACCCCCCTGCCGTGGGCAGGGACATCTTCAACTAGATCAGGTTGCTCAGAGCCCCATCCAACCTGATCTTGAATGTTTCCAGGGATAGGGCATCTATTGCCTCTCTGGGCAACCTGTTCCAGCGTTTCACCACCCTCATTGTAAAACATTCCTTAATTATATCTAGTCTAAATCCACCCTCTTTTAGATAAAAACAAATTCTCCTTGCCCTGTCACAACAGGCCCTGCTAAAAAGTTTGTCCCCATCTTTCTCATAAGCCCCCTTTAAGTACCGAAAGGCTGCAATAAGGACTCCACAAAGCCTTCTCTTCTCCAATCCCAACTCCTTCAGCCTTTCTTCATAGGAGAGGCATTCCACCCCCCTGATCATTTTTGTGGGCCTCCTCTGGACCCGCTCCAACAGGTCCATGTCTTTCTGGTGCTGAGGACTCCAGAGTTGGATGCAGTACGCCAGGTGGAGTCTCACCAGAGCAGAGTAGAGGGGCAGAATCACCTCCCTCGACCTGCTGGCCACGCTGGCTTTCTGGGCTGCGAGCGCACATTGATGGCTCTTGTCCAGCTTTTCATCCACCAGTACCCCCAAGTCCTTCTCGGCAGGGCTGCTCTCAATCCCTTCATCCCCCAGCCTTTATTGATACTGGGGATTGCCCTGACCCAGGTGCAGGACCCTGCACTTGGCCTTGTTGAACCTCATGAGGTATTCTTAGATAAGTAGCAATAGAGGTTCAAGATATCTTTTTCCCCTCTGTAATTTAAAGCATGATAGTAGTCTCATTGGTTTGGATAGTATCACTGGCATGCTAATGTTGGGCAGATATACAGTGCTTGCAGGATCAGGACCTTAAATTTTTTCGTGAGAGAGCTTATCGGGCTTTTTCTAATTATTGTTATATAATCAGAAAAAAATAGATACAGAAGAAATTGCATAAATTGAAGGGTTTTTCCTAGGAAATTATTAGGTTCGGTTAAGTTGTGCTAGTTTCAGTATCATTTTACATGTCCTTTGGGTTTTAGAGACATATTCTGGTCGGAAAAGATTTCTCTGCCTATACATTAGTAACCTGCAATAAAGACGCCTTGTGCACAATTCTGTTCATTTGTTTCAGTAAAGGGTATAAAACTACCTTCTTGATCTGACAGTTACTGATATAAATCACTATACAAGGCAAAAAGTGATAATGATTTTTCTTTTTTTTGGGACACCTGCTTTTCTTGATTCTTCCAGATCACTATTTCTGTTGCTTTCTAGAGTCTTTGTTCCACTTTCTTTGTCTTACACTAGCACTGGAAAATATTTCCAAGAGTTTGGACTTTTTTCTTTTTTCTGGTTTCAGAATGGTGCTTTTTCAGGAATATTTAAGTGCCTCAGTGCTGTTCCTCTCCATCACTAAACATGACAAAACGCTGTAGCAATACTGAAATTAGTAGTTTATATTTGTTTTAAGTCTTATTTACACTTGTTTGTCATGCAGGTTAGGCTCCTCTGCCTGGAAATGAAGTCAACAAATGTTATTATCCAACACAGTTGGTGAGTAAGTATTTTGGAACAATTTTTAAGCATCGAATACCAAATTGACAGATTTCAGGGAGTGTTGAGGAGCGGAAAACTGTTGGTGTTCTTTACTTAAGAGATGATAGTTTACGTTTATTCCTAAGACACCTGCTTGCTGAATTTTCTATCCAGTGTTATAAAATACTGAGTTCATTATCATCAGATCAAAGTGATTTTGACTGCCACAAGTAACATCTTCGAAGGAGCTGAATATCATAGCACTGCTTTAATATTAAATTTAAAGTACTGTTTTTCTTTCAGTGGTGGTAGTAAGTGTTATGCTTCTGATTTTGCTTATCATTTTTTTCACGATGCATGAAGTACTGTTTACCACTTGTTGGTTTTCTGCTTGGTCAAGGATACTCTATATGCTTAGTTTGCTAAACTCTTAGCTCTGTCCACTTTTTCTTGTACTTCAGTGTCTAGTTTCTCACAGTAGTGTTTTTGCCTATGGAGACTACTCTCTTTGTAAAACACAAATCATGTTTTTGGAAGTAAACATGCAGTATCTGTAAATTCATCTTTGGGCTAAGACATATATATGGAAATGTAAAAAAATGAGGGGAACGGCCCCCCCCCGCTACTTCTTCACTGAAAGGCTTGTCAAGCATTGGAACAGGCTGCCCAGGGAAGTGGTTGAGTCACCATCCCTGGAGGTATTTAAAAGACATGTAGATGTTGCACTCAGGGACATGGTTTAGTGGTGGACTTGGCAGTGTTAGGTTTATGGTTGGACTTGACCTTAAAGGGCTTTTCCAACCTAAATGATTCTATGATTCTATGAAATGGGGATAAAGTGTTAAATGAAACTGGTACGTGACATGCTTAGCTGAATGAGAGGAGAAGGCCCTTCATGTAAAGGATTGGAAGCAAAGAGTACAGAGAATGCTGTGCTACAGGATGCTCTGAATGTTAAAGTTATAAATGTGCAAAATACGAGAAACAAATGGGAAAATTCTGTGATGAAAAAATCCACCAAAGGCTTTAAATACAGACATCCCACCTTCAATTGAGGAAGTCTCTGGGTTGCAAACTCAGGGAATACTTAAGGAAATTATTTCCTTATAATTGGTTTGTTTACTTCCCCAGCTAATCTCTAGAGTTTGCCACGAGAGGCAGTACACTGGGCTAGATGGGTTTTGGATCTGACACCTATGGCTATTCTTGTGTATGTTTATTTTCTTATTTACATAGGTAAAAATTGTGACCCCTAGCCCCCCTCTTCCAGCATTTTAGTAAAGCTCAGGCTGAGATAGCTAGCCTCATCAGGCTTCTTCTATTGCCAGTGGAAGGAAAGGCTTCAGCTCTGGTGAAGCCTGGTGTTCTGGAATGGGAAGGCAATTGAAACCGTTCCTGTCTTTTCACTGGCAACAGGGGAAGCATAGAGGATTTAGTTTCCCTATGCTAATGCACCCTGTGAATATCCACCATAGTGCTTCCTCAAATTGCTAACAATTTAATTTGAAGCAATGCGTAACAGTTGACTGTAACAAACAAATAGGAGGAATGATAAGAAATGGAAGAACACAGGCAACTATAATAAAATCATTGCATGGTTCCAAGTGACTTCCATCACTGGACTCGTGAGCAGAATGAAGCATTAAAAACAAAGCAGTATGAAATGTAACATTCCAGCATATTTGAAAGCACTGTGGGAATACTGACTCTTTAATTCAGATGTTGACTTTATGAAGGATGGTTATTTCTGTGCTGAACCGCATAAACCGAAATGTTTTAAAATATTTGTCTGTTTTAGACTTGTTATACTGCAAGGTCAATGTATTGTTGCTAGGGTCTAAAATGTTAACAAAACATCCATTTGGCTCTGAATGCTCCTTTTTACTACAACAATGCTCAACTCTGTTGTGTGGTGCTGCTATCTGTTCTGCAGTCCTCAAAGAACAAAAAAATCCCAAGCAAACAGAAACCCTTTGAATAAACTAATTCTCTCACGCATTGTCAGACTGAATTACTCAGTGAGCATTGAAAAAATAGATCACTAGATTTATAGAGCAGAGTTGCCCTCCTATGTATCACTTCTCTGTGCATGTGCATGTATACATACATAAAGATCCCCAAAATGATAGGGGTGGGAACAGATGCTTGGGCTACCTTGTCTTTCTAATATGGAAATGAGAACATTCTTTCCTTATAACCTCAATGTGAAAGTAATTACTTCCAAATCTTCAAATTGCACTTGAGTATAGACTCTTGCTCACCACTTCACCCAGAGGAACGAACTACACCAAACTGTCTTTTTAGGGTGTTTTTCAGTTGTTTGAATGCCGTGTAACCTGGGAGCGGTTCTTCACTGCCCATTTGGCTTGAAGTTATATAGAGGAACTTTAGGAAATGGAAGCTCGAAGTGTGTTCCTTGTCCCTCGCTATGGAGAAAAAAAAAGAAACAAAGAAAAAAATTAAGTGAAAACAAGTCTTAATACCCAGTCATAGGCAGATAAACTATTTTATATGCAGATCTGTATGTATTACATATATATATGGAGTTATATATATATAGAGAGTTACATATATAGATGAATATACAAGAAATCTGGAGTGGATTTCATAGATCTTAGGAACATGGGGAAATAGCTGAGGCTTTATTGCTGCAGTTCAGCTTTGCTAAGCATTGCAAATATGGGATGTTGAAAGAAGAACTAATAAGAGAATAGCTGTTGGCATAAGAGACTCACATTTATCAGCAGTTTCAATTAGAACGAGGTACTGCACTAACAAAAGCTATAGCAAATGTGAGGATCAAAGAAATTACTTGATTTACAATTACCTCTGTGCCACTGATGTGTTTGATAAACAATTCAGATACAGTAATGAGTAAAAATACTAATGCAACAGGAGCAATCAGATCAAATCTACCTCCCAAGCGAAGTGTACAAATATTAAATGAGAGAGGAAAGTATTAATAAGGAGGAAGAATGGAAAACTTGTGGAAGATGAAACCAAATGGCATAATTTAGAGTCAGTGTTAAGATTCACAATGCAGGAGATGATGGAAAGAGTGTTATTTTTAGGTGACATTAGGTCTTCACTTCTAGAAGCTAATCATAAATAGGTCTCTGTTCTTAAGCAGCAATCTAAGTGGAGAAAAAAACTGATGCTACTAGCAAGAGATATTGGAACAGCAGGCAATGCAATTCCAACACCTAATTCTACGAAGATCAGAGAAAGTTCTACAAGGGCTAACTTACAGTGTTTGTGGCCATCTTGTTCAGAATATGAAAGATCATTAAGTCATCTCTATTAAAAATGTCATTAGAGTGTAAGGCATGCAGCAGAGAAATCTGAATGTCAGTGAAATAAAGGACGAGAAAGATTTTCCTGGTGAGGCATGAAGGTTGCCATCTGTAAGTCCTGTTTCTTCTTGCTTCTTCATTTATCTTTGGAAGAGGGGGAGGAAAAAAAAACCAATAGAATAGAAGATACTGGGTTATTTCAAAAGATGTTATGTGAGCATTATACTATTGATATTTGCTGGGGAAAAAATATTCACTTCTGTGGATCTTTCTCTGCCGTCTGTGTGAGTCTTATTTGTCAGTTAGGAGAGACTGATCTGCAACTCCGATGTTACAATAGGTTTTTTGGCAACTCCCTTTTGCTATAGAATGTATGTTGTTATCTACGTTTATTACCTTGTTTGGATGACACTTTCAACTGGCTTCCCTTCAGCATGTTTTTAGTGCCAAAACACTTCCAAAAGAGACTTTCAGGTTGTGACAGGTTTGCCTGGCTTTCTTGGCCATGCATATGATATGATGGTTTCCAACACAGAGAAAAATGAATGGAGTAACTACATGCTGTTTGGAGATGTTTACAGCAAGTTGGACTGGCTGCTAGAGAGGAAATGTGAATTTGGAGTGAAGCAGATAAACCTTCTAGCATGCATAATTAGCAAATGGCATTCAGCTGAACTTGAACAAGTCCTAAGGCATGCCTTCTGGTTTGGAAAAAAAAAATTTAAAATTTCAGCATTAACAAATGATGTGGGGTAAACCTTATCAAATTTAGTAATCTAAAACTTTTTGAGATGGAAAGCTATTCAAATAACTAAACTTCAATATGTAGTACCAGTCTAGATACTCCAGGGTAACTGGCTTGACCCCAAGCTGCTTGCCTCAAAAGGGAGCAGGTGTGCTGTAGCTCCTCTGTCATCTGCAACAGCCCTATGTGGGAGTCCTGGATACAGAACAGATCTAAAATGGCATTAGTCACAACCAGTAACAACAGAACTTAATGGTGAACATAGAACCAGTAATACAACAGAACTTAACAATAAGCCCCCAAATTCCTAGCACATCTATGTCTTTTTTTTGGTGTGACATTTAATAAGTAACTTGGCAATATTTTTTGACATAGCTTTTTGTATGCTTTTTATGTAAGCTGCTAGAAATCAGGACAGATTTGTAGATCTGTTGTATCCATGTCAAGAAGTTTCACGGAGGCTGAGCAACTGAGGTTTTAAATGGAGGGGCTCCTTATTCACAGTCTAGAAGTGAAAGTTTCACTGTGAAGAACTTGGAACAAAGTTTTTAATTTTACCGTATAAACACAGCCTTAGTGAAGTTCAGGGTTTGAAGATTTCAGATGATCTTCAGGCTAGGATTCAAAGATTTTGTCCTTGTCTGGTGTGATTTCTTCTTTAAACAAGCACATGTTCTAACTAGAGATGTCTTTTAAGCAGTCAGCAAAAGGAAAAATCTTTATAGGGTATGTTGAATTTTGTTTACCTTGTCCTGGAAACATTTCAGCACCTGCCAGTTGAGTTCAGCAAATCAGAGTTGAAACATTAATGAGACTTGCCAGAAAAGTCTTCAAGTCTCCTGCAGAAGGTTGGGTTACATGTTGGGTTACATCTTGGCTTCCAACAGAGCAGTCACTGTACCAAAGGGACTGAAATTACCTTCACATGGGTCAGTGGCATGATACGGAAAATATGGCTGCTTTATCCTTAGGATACGAAGAGAGAAGAGTTCTTGTAAACCTGTGCACATACAAACTTATAAATACAGGGCACAAAGACCATGATCTGTTTGGGACCCAAATTTGGAAAAAGATTTTCCAAATTCAATAAGGAACTGCAGAGAATGTGGGAGGGAGAGATGGAAGGAAAGTAATTGCTGATATGATCAAAGTTACTTGGCAGGTGCTGCTGGTAGGTAAGAACAGACCTATTTTTGAGCCTCCCTTTTCAAAAGGGCAAATACATTATTGCTACTGACTGCTACATCGACTTGTTTCAATTTATGCAGGTCAGTGTAAGTCATCTGGGCACTGAGGGAAGAGTTTCAAGGCGGGGATTTTCTGATGTTTTTATGGCAGAACCCTCAGTTTACTTCTGAGCATTTCTGGTTTTCACCTAACACTTTGGTTTTCAGAGGCATATGTAATCCCCAGGGAGCCGTGGCTCAGAAAAAGCACTGCAAAAATCAGTGTCTGTGTTACCCTTGCTGTAGTAGAATCATGAATTATTTTCAGGGGAATGTCTGACTGGCTGGGTCAAAAGAGAGGGAAGGATATTGTTTTATCAGAGGAATACGTCTCATCTGCTATGTTTCCTGATATGGTAAGGAAAGAATTAAGACTATAGTGGTACTTGGTTAGAATCTTGTTAGTACCTTTTTATTTCAAGGATGCTTCCATGTGAAAGTGATAGTGTCGTGGTTTAAGCCTAGCCAGCAACTAAACACCACACAGCCGCTCACTCACTCCCCCCGCTCCGGTGGGATGGGAGAGAGAATTACGAGGGTAAAAGTGACAAAACTCTGGGTTGGGGTAAAGACAGTTTAATAATTGAAATAAAATAAAGTAAAATAGTAGTAATAATAATAAAAATAATAGAATATACAAAGCAAGTGATGCACGATGCAATTGCTCACCACCCGCCGACTGATGCCCAGCTGGTCCCTGAGCAGCCATCGCTGCTTCCCGGACCACACCTCCTGGTTTATATACTGAGGATGATGTCATATGATATGGAATACCCCGTTGGCCAGTTGGATTAGCTGTCCTGGCTCTGCTCCCTCCCAGCTTCTTGTGCACCTGGCAGAGCATGGGAAACTGAAAAGTCCTTGACTACATAAGCACTACTTAGCAACAACTAAAACATCAGGGTGTTATCAATATTCTTCTCATACTCATATCCAAAACATAGCACTATACTAGCTACTAGAAAGAAAAAAAAACTCTATCCCAGCTGAAACCAGGACATACAGAAATGATAAAAAGTCTGGAAGAGTAATCAGGCCTTCCTTTTCTCTATGAAAATACAGTCTGCATTATATTGTTTAGGAATGTAAAATTGTCAATCACTATAAATGTTGTTTTAGACTATTACATGTGTGTGTATGATCAGATTTATAGTTAATCAGTTATTAGGTGAAGGAAATATGTGGTAGTAAAAGCAGCCTTAGTACTTGCCAGCCTTCTTTGGTAATACAACATAAACTGCAGGTAGAAGCTGGAGTTGTTAGTGGCATTATGAAGTCTGGTTCCTCATTTGCCATTCAGATTAGATTCCCTTTTGTATCATGCTAACCTTCCTTCTAACCTTCTAACCTTCTTGCTTATTAGCAAGACTGGTCTCTGACTGAAGATGTGTGCTGTTATTCATCCTACCTGGATTAGGATGTCTCCTCAGAATGGCCGGTATTTGCTTTTAAAAAGTTATAAAGTAGGGTAAACACTTTGCTTATATATTTTTGATGCTCTACTTCAGCCTGTAAAGTTGTCTGCGTTTATATATATGATTCTGGGTGCAGGGGGTCTGCCATCAACTCAAGGTCAGGAAAATGACATAAAAATGGCTACATACCTCTTTATATAATCCCAGAGCACTTTCTGCATGTTTATTCAAGCCAAAATACTTGTATTAGAATTTCTCATTTTTATATGTCATTTCTATTCCTATATTTTTGTAGAAAAGCATGAAAATCCAGGGTGCCTGGATCTCAAATTTCTGCAAGGCAAAGAAAATAGCTCAAGGTTTATTTTATAAATTGTCATAATTTTGAAACCTGTGTTTTCTCTGGATCATCATTAGTGAATTTTAAATACTTGAAATCATCTATATGATAAAATTCTTATTAAAATGTGATTGCCTAGGATTAGACCTAAAGATCCACGTAGGGAGGGATGCAAAAACTTGTATGCTTCCCTGTATTTTTTATTTTTTTTTAATCTCAAATTCTTATCAGAGTCTGCTATTTCAGGCTTTATTTATGGAAAATAAAAAATAGAAAAGGAGCCCATATTGTAATGAAAAGAGACTATGCGAACAGATTAAAAGCTCTAGTTGTGGGAGGGAAAAAACCCACTTAAAAACGCATTCCCTACCCTCTCCCAAAAACTCTACAGTACTGTGTAGGAAAGGCATTGTTATTATTATTCCAATGTGTGGACCAGTTTTGTATGTTTTCCTGCTTTTTTCCCCCACATTCCAATATTTTAAAATATCAATTTAGGATATCTTTTTTTCTTTTTTTTTTTTTTTTTTTTTAAGAAAAGGACATTCATAAATCCATTTTAGAAGTTTGATATAAAATGCTTATCTTGGAAACTGCTTTGTAAGTATTACTTCCATCAGAATGTTAGCACACCAACTTACTTTTGTATTTTTCTGAGATTTTTTCCTGTGCCAAGTTATCTGTGATTGTGTCCTGCATTCATGGAGGATTTTGATGAAACTGTTAAATATAGCTTCTCTTGTCTGTAAAAGGAAAGAATCAGGGTGTGGAGTTTGAACAGGCCAACAATTTATTGGAGCTTATGCACCTTAATCACTTTTAGGTGCTCTTGGAATCTTTTAGCATCTGAAATAGAAAATTTTATCAACTGTCATAAGAAAATTATAAGGAAATATAACAAACTTACTTTGTTTTCATGTGAAAACATTTGCAATTTTCTTTATAAATTGAAAAAGCAACTGATGTTCTCAAAATTCTTTTCAACTAGATCCCTATTTAAGGCAACTTTAATATTTTGTGATGCCATGGGTGCTTTGCTGCTTCTGATTCATCAGTGCATGACTAGGTTCTCTCCTCCCCTTTCTTTCTCTTCCTTCAAGAATTTTTATAACCTGTTTATTTGAAACAGGTTATTTACTTCTTTGTTTTCAGATTTCTCAGCAGTAAATGGAAAAAAAAGCATAGGATTCATGTCGGCTGCAGTGTTAGATGCCATTTGCTATTTCCTGTCTAAGACTGAGAGACTTGCTACAAGAATAAGGATTTCACAGGAATATTTGGGAACTCTGTAGAAGTGAGATTTATTACAATACTTCTGATGAAGATTAGTGTTTGTCTTTGTTCCTGAGATGCAAGGCAGTATAGTGAGGTTATCTCTCAGCTTTGATACACTACATAAGATACCACAGAGAAGGAGGAAGAGAGATTAAGGAAGCGATCAGTAAAATCAATCTGAGACTGAAGGGGAATGGATGTGTTTGAGAGTGGTAAAAGTCAAAATATAGGGATAGGATAGCAGGGAGACAAGCTGAAGATGTTCTTTAAATTTCTTGTGTTCATTTTTCTCTCTACCTCATCCTTTCTATGCTGCTTTTTGTAACTTCATACTCCCTCCACCCTGGAAGCAATACTTTCTATTAATTATAGACGTGATGATGTTCTTCTCATGATAGTTTTGGTTGAATAAAACAGTGTGCTGTATCATAAGTAGCAAGCCATCAGAAAAGATAAGTTTACAAGTACAAGAACAGAATTCCAGAGTCAGCTTCCCCTAGAGCACACCTGGCAAAGAGACCAAGAACTGACCTCTTTCCTACCCCATTAAATTCCTACTATTTATTCTTAACAAAGAAATTCAGCATCAGTTCCTTTTCTCTTCACTGAGGTCTAAAAACCCCAACCCTTCCAAAGATATGCATTTGATATAGGCCTAGACAATTGTAGAAGAAATGTAAGTATTCATTACAATATCATATAAGGAATAACCTCGCAACAATAGTTGAACAAATACAGATCAGTCAACACCAGGGGTATGTTGTAAGTGGCATAGTTAGAGGCATACTGTGTAATAGCATCTTTATGTAAAATGTCGGAGTAAAGTAATCAAAATACTCCGGTTAAAAAAAAAAAAAATTCCACTATTGTTTCTTTCAGTTGGCCTGGAACATTTGTCTATTTTTCTCCACTCTCTAAAATATACTACCTGTTGTGTTTATTTTCCTCTGAAATATTCTTTACAGAGATGAAGTACTAACATATACTTGCTTTTTTTTTTTAGTTCTTTGAACTCTAAAAGTGATCTGCAGTATTTTGATCTTTCAAAATACTGATGATTTGTTTCCCCCTGTTTAATTATTAGAATGTTATTCTAATTTCAGAAAAACAATCAATAAAATCATTTTTGACATGGCTAAAAGTTAAAAAGATATTGATATTTGGCCTCAAATTATCTACAGGAATTAAGTCTTGATATGTCATTCTTGCAATACAGGTTTGTCCTAGTTTTGGCTGGGATAGAGTTAAATTTATTCTTAGTGCTGTGTTTTGGATTTAGTATGAGAATAATGTTGATAACACACTGATGTGTTCAATTCTTGCTAAGTACCCTGGCTAGCAGGGCTAGTCAAGGACATTCAGCTTCCATGCTCTGGAAGAGTCTGGGAGGGAGCATAGCCGGGACAGCTGGCCCAGCTGGCCAACAGGGTATTCCATACCATGTGACGTCATGCTCAGTATATGAATGGTAGGCATGTTCCAAGTAGCGATTGCTACTTGGTTATCGGTCAGCGCAGGTGGTGAGCAATTGCATTGTGCATCACTCATTTTGTATATTCTATCATTATCATTATTATTATTATTATTTTCCCTTTTCTGTTCTATTAAACTGTCTTTATCTCAACCCACAAGTTTTTCTCACTCTCACCCTTCTGATTCTCTCCCCGTCCCACTGGGGGTTGGAGAGTGAGCGAGCGGCTGTGTGGTGTTTGGCTGCCTGCTGGGTTAAATCATGACAAGGTTATAATAGAATTGTGAAATAATTTTTTTGAGTTTGAAGAACCAGCTGCAAAGGGAAGTGGGGGCAGTGGTTTGAAGAATAAGAACAGGATCTCTTATGGCAGCTTTCTTGCATGGTACTATTTGTTGCTGCAGAAATGAGGTAAGAAGACAGCTGTTTATGCAAATAAAATGTCTCACAAATCCACATGAGAAGGTGTGCACAGCACTTATAAGAAAGAAATGTTCCCTCATGCCCATACTGCGTCTGTTTCCTGAATAAATCCCACACTAACCTAAATTCCTGTCTGCCAACTTGTGTTAATGAATATGGAATTTGCCGAAGAGCCAAAGCATAATGAAAAAAAAAAAAGCATAAACATTGCTTTTAGTTTGGAATGAATGCATGACTAATCCAAATTAGATATACAGCACTGCCCATTTCAAAGGGCAGGCTCTCTGGCTGGCTTTGCTTGTTTGCTTGCTCTAAAGAGAAAAACGGAAATACAATGAAAACTTGGTTGAATGCGATGGAAAGGGGAAGAAAAAAGGGTAGGATTGGATTATTAAAATTGAGACAAATATATACTACAGAAGTGCAGTAATGTATGTTGGTTTGAAGTGCAATTGAAATACTTCATTTTCTTAGAAAGCAAAGTATTTCTGACAGAGGAACAAGTCTGGCATACAGCATCAGGAATTCGGTGGGATTTTTTTTTTCAAGAACTGATCATATTGTCTAACCATTTTATTCGTGAGGGATACAATGTAGGTATTTTTTTGTTTACTTAATTTCAAGTACATTTAAATGCAAATAATTAAAAAACAGTAGAGTTTCTTCTAACTGTCTTCCATATAGACAGAAAGGAAAACAGAAATATACAATTCTGTGAGAGACAGGGCCAAAGTGATTGGAAACCTTATGATGGTAGAGTATATGAAAATTTCTAAGTAGGAGTTGCTGTGGTTGCACTGGTTGTTATGCCTATGAAGTTCCCTGGTTTATGCAACTCAAAGAAAGGCTAATTTGTTGGTCTTTGGTAGATCTTCTGGATCTTTATAATTTTTTTAATACTACATTTCAAAATGCTGGCTTCCAGACATGAAAGAAATAGAAGTGAAGAGGAATTGTCATTCCTTGGACTTTGGCTGGGTGAATCCTAATTTCCGTTTGCACATGGAAAGCACAGGGCTGAATATTAGCTCTTGGTCGCTGAATATCTGTCAATAGCATTGAAGGTTACTTTATGGTGTTTGGCAGTGTCTGTTGTTCTCCATCTTAGAAAACAGCTGAGGAATCTGATGATATTTTAGCATTTCTTATCAACTTTATGGTAAGCTGAACAGTATGGCAAATGAGACTGCGATCTAGAAAAAACCCCTTATACTTAAAATTTCATTACTTGGTATTATTGAATACACGGATTTGGTTGGTAGTAACTTTTGCAAACTTTTGTAGCTGAATTTCTTAGAGGTAGGAATCTAGGAAAGGATATATCTAATCTTACATAGCATTGCCACTTTCTATAAATGGTCTCTAGTTCTTCCCTATTTCCTAATGGTGGTTTAAAAAAAAAAAAGTAACAAAAATCCAGCTTGACAGACAAGTACACATATAGGGAAAAAATAGTGCAGAGGTCTGTGTACAAAAGCTTTGGACACTCAAATATATGTTATTTCATTACTTAGGAAAGCAAACTAATCCCTCCTAGAAGTTCAATTATGTGGAACCGTATTGCTACCGATACAATAGCAATTTTGTAACTGGACGGGTGTTTTGTTGGGTTATTTCTTCTTCAGTTAGAAATAGCTTTGTGGCAATATTAACTAACAGAAAGGCTTCTTTTTTCCTTTTTTCTTTAATCCCAACTGGTAGCAGTGCGTATCTTTCAGTTCTGTCAGTAAAGCTTTTAAGGACTTGTGTACACCATTCTCAGATTGATGGATTAGTAGTGAGAATCAAGCAAGTCTTCGTATTAATGATTCCCTGCACTGGAACAGCTGCTGCCACCCATGGAAGCCCTGTGGAATTTTCCCTTTAGTTTTTGTATGAAACCTCCTGCCTTCTCTTGGAGAAGGAACAAGACATAAAAGGTGTGGTGACCCTTGATATTTTAAGGCCTGCCCTGTACTTGTGACTGACTAAACTCCTAGGGGTGTAATGTGACTCACTGAATAAACCCCTACAATGGAAGAAGGCTCTGTGGAGAGGGGCAGGGGTGATGTGCCCATGAAGCTCAGGGAACAAGGCAAAGCAGCTGACTGTCTCAACAGAAAGGGGACCAGAGGGTGGCCTTTGCTTTAGTTAAGCAGCTATCAACCAGTTGAATGGAACATCTGGTGATGTAAATGTCTCCCTGAGTCAGCCAAGACCAGCATGGGGGGTATAAATACGTGGCTGAGTCCAACATAGAGTATGAAAATGGGACAATTAGTAAAATAACTTGGAATAGAGCAGCAGGTTTGAGCTGGCTTCACCCATGTATGCCTTCCCGGAGGCTGGGGA
Organism: Calonectris borealis; assembly: GCF_964195595.1. Lineage (NCBI taxonomy): Eukaryota > Metazoa > Chordata > Aves > Procellariiformes > Procellariidae > Calonectris > Calonectris borealis. The sequence goes on from NC_134312.1 coordinate 105,032,606, forward strand.
TATTAAACGTTACACCTTTCACATGTGGAATATCTGAAGGAAGCTGGTGAGGGAGTACTGGACTCTGGCAGTACTAGAGGTGGATAATTGCTGAAGGAGGCTGAAGTGTCTCAGTAGACTGGGATTTGACAGAGGGATTATCAGCTGATTCCTCCATCTGTAGAATTATAGATCGTACAGTTGGCCTCCTTATGCTGTATGCTGTGTCATCTGGGATTGTAAAGTGCCTCAGCAACTTCTCAGAGTTATGGGGGGAGTTTTCATAGCTTGTGAGTGACTGTAAATACCTGGATTGCTGCCTGGGTACACGATTCTGTGTAGTGGCAGTGCTACAGTATGTTGTGGTAGAGGAAGGCAGCATTCTGTTCACCCACTGAGATCTTCCTTTAATTTAAGCATTGCAAAGTGTGTATAGGAATATATAAACGTTATTTATCTGGGCTACAGAAAAGGTAAACTTGATTGGAGGGACCCAATTTGTGCTGCTGCCTGGCAAAGTATGTGCCCTCTCCCCTAAGAGTCACTCTAAGAAGTTTCTTGGCCTGGCTGGCCTCCTATGTATAATCATCACCATGGTATCTCTATTGAAAAAACCTACTGTAAAGAAGAAAATAAACAGAAGAGCCAGGGGGCTGAGGATGGCAATTTTTCTTTTTCCTTTTGAAAGTAGGATCTTTTCAAAACAGTGGTTCTTTTTAACTTCAACCTATCAAATTGCTCACTTCAGACAGGGATGCCAATGATGCTGAGTTACGTATGTTGCTCTTTTAAGAGGTGTATAGGAGACGGGGGCAGTAAGCTTGTTCTTTTATACAGTATTCCTGAGGAACAGAATATATTCAACCATTAATGAAGAGAATTTAGCAGTTAAATGCCTAGGTATCAGTTACTAGATGATTCCCTGCAAATGGAGCATTTATTTGTGATTACCCAGATGTCACTTGCAAATGTATTCAGTAGTGAATCCATCTCGAAATAAGGATGTTTAAACATATTTTGGTTACTGTATTCTCAGATTATTTTGTTAACTAGTCAGGACTAATTCCTAACACACCAGAGTTGATCTATTCATTTCTATTCCAATGTTTCTCTTGCTTTCTTGATTAGCTTGCAACACTGTTCAGGAGTGGTACATATTCTTATACATAACGATTTAGTCATTGCATTGCAACTTTTTTTGCAGACTTCTATAAGGACATTCATGTAATAGACTGAACTAGACAGTTGTTGCTTTGACCATTTTAGAACACACAACTTTTTACAACAGTTGTGGCAGATATTTCATTCACCTCTCTCCCCCTTACTATATTTGTTTGATAGTAATTGAAGGATTTGTCCTTGGAATACTGGATAGTGATATATCTTGTACCTCAGAAGAACTATTTTAATGGGAATAAGCTTTTTAGCACAAAATCGTTCCTCAAACCATTTTAGATCCTTTTGCTATCCGATGGAACTGAAATCAATATGCCAGGCCATAGATACTGAAATTAAGCGCAAACTTGATTTGAGTATAATATTGGCTTCCAGAATAACACTCTAGAGCTATTTAGCCAATAAATTACTTTTAACTAAAAGTTTTCCATTGATATTTTCATAATGTGCTTTCCACGTATTTTCATTAGATTTATATATTACCTTTATTCAGTTAGAGAAAATTAACATTTTGCAAATATATAGGAAGATTAGACTGAAATGCTGCCTACATAAAATAAAGACCTCAAACAAGGTCTCTTTCTTAGCTCTACTAAGGACAACAACAAAATAACCACATTGTAAGAACTAAATGTGTCATATGAGCTAGTGCAATGACTCGTATGTCTAGTTCACCTGCATATCATCCTCGTTAGGCAGGCATTGTACTAAGAATTCATTTCTAAGTTTTTGTGTGAAGTTGACGTAATCCTTTCATTTGTCACATCTTTGCACAATATAATTCCCAAGAGAGATTTGTCAGTTCTTTATTAGATAGGTACAAACTTATTTGTTTTGTGCAGTAGTACTCTTGCATTATTAAAAAGCAACATAATTATTTTAAGCATAATCATAAAACACGGTGAACAAATTATCATCACATTCCAAGATTTGATTCTGCTCAGTGAAATCATATAATAATTTTTTCCTTATCTTCATTTAAAACAACTGTTAATGGATACAATGTGAAAGAACTCCAATAAAGCAGTTCTGTTCAAAAGTCATGAAGATGAGGTTGAGGCAGACAAAGCATCGCAAAATGAGGAGGGATAATAACTTAGTGTATGCATGGACAAAGAAGAATGCAAAAGTCACATTCATCTAGTATCTGTAACTGCTCTCCACAAATCATGGAGTGTACTCTCATGGTAATGCTAAAATGAATAGGCTAAACGGGTAGCAAGTTGCTGCTTGCCAGGACTGAGGGTAGCAACTTCTCAGCCTATGAATCCAGTCATTTCAATCTTAAGTGAAAAGAGTTCATTCTTAACTTGATTTGCTAAAAGATTGGAAATTAAATATTCATCAGCTTCTGAAAAAATCTTATTTCATAGTTTAGGAATAATTTCCCTCCTCTTCTGTGCTAAATGTGAGAACAAAGCACTTCAATTAAACTGTGGGAGATGTGAATAGTTGTGTAGCAATTGACAACAAGGTATATGATTAGTGACAAATATTCCACCAAAGTTTTAACACTGAACTGCCAAACTGATTTTATAAAATGGTATTTTGAAACCAAAGAGGAGGTATGGAGCTTCATTCTGCCCCTGCTGCCTCACCCTCCATTTTCCAATTAAAACAAAATTCAGATAATGTAGTTGGTAGAGTAAAAATTATACCCAATAGCAGCTCACTATGAAGACCTAAAGCCATAGTAGCTCTGAAATGTGAGCAAATTGTGCATCATAGAAACTGTCCTGAGCTAGCAGGCAGTTCATTGTGGAAAGCTGTATGCCCTGTGCTACAAATCATTCCATCTGTATCCCTGCTAAAGTAAGGTTCCTGATTGAATGACTGTTTATATTAAGTAGAGGGTTACTTAGAGGTTGTAATCAGGCTTACAAGGTAGTTTACAAACTTGTAAAACTATGATGGGCAAGGAACTACCAAGTTAACTAAATTTTTGGTATGTGTCAAATGTCTGTGTTTTGGAGGTTGTTATTCCTATCTAACCAACACAGAGAGCTGCTCCTGCAGAGCTCCTGCTCCTGCTTTATCCCAGATGTCCTACAAATTTCTTGAATGACTGAAATATCATGTATTTTTCTCTGCAGCCTACTTGTAAAACAGGGAAAATATTTCTTTTTATCATGTATAAGAAAAGTTGAATAAGTATTTTACCTGAGAATGCTTTCAGTCATTATACTGCCTAGTGTAGGAATTGATGATACTGTCTGGAGCTGCTGAACAGTACTATAATAGTAATAAAATAGCGTACTGTTTCTGAAAAGGTTCTTCTGTAAGTCAACTACTTGCTTTTTTATTTGTGTCTTATAAACAAGAAATACTTTAATACTGTGCATGTTCTTTCTCTGGGAAGATCAAAACAATTTTTTTTTTTTATCATAAAGGAGAATTCAAACTCAAATGAAAATGTTTCAATTCACAATCCTTCAGTGTTTGATGTTTTGACTCTCTTATTTGATATGCTGATTCGGAGTGGAGACTTTTTGTTAAAGTTCTCATAGACAAGCATGTTGTTCATGGCCTAACTTAAGTTTGAATAAACCAATTGGAGTTTTAGTTTTAAGAAACAAACTTCAGCTACACATTGTGTCTAGATTAAAAGTCATCCAGGCATCAAAAGTTGAGTATAGTAGTCTTTTGGTTTTGTTTTGCTTTTTCCAGAAAATGGTAAAACAGTCTTAACTTTAGGGTCATATATTAGCGACACCATTTCTATATATTGAAAGTGATTATTTTCTTTTTTTTCCCAAATTTTATTAATGCTATATCTGTGATGTAAGCACATTGCAAAGGAGATTACTTGTTTTTACTAGGTTGTTTTTGGCATCAGTTTCAGTAAATCAGCAATAGATTAGGTGAAAGTTACATTTTTAGAGCATGAATCCTTTTTCTTTTTGCTTTGATAACTGAACAAAAACTCATTCTGAACTTCCTGAAAAAGATAATGGAAAGTTTGACCAATAATGTTTGTTATCAATATTTTTCATGGACAGAGACAAAATGAGATAAAACACTTCTTTTGTTTTGGCTGTTACTCATAAAATAGAATTTATGTTTAAGGGGAAAATAAAATATTTTACATAGATCCAGAAAATTGTATTCAAACAATTGTACAGCTTTGAAAATTTCTAACAGGTAGACTCTATGTCTGCTGAACTGCTGGGATTTTTTTTCAGACATACCAAAAAACCTCCCAGGAAGAAGAGTTAGGTTCTGTACATAGAATTATTAGTGCTAGGAGCCAATATCTTAAAAATAATGAAGAGATATCTTTTATTGTAAAAAGTCAAGAAAAGTTACTAAACAATGACTGAGTATAGCCTTCTTCCAGTTGTGTTTGTATTTTCTGTGTTTGGACATTTTTAAATTTATTGTTCTTACATGAATTTTATTTAAACTAGCTGATACATAAATGTTAACCTATGTATTTCATATGGCTTGGGCTTGTGCTAGTATTTCATAAAAGCTTGTTCCAGGACACAGTTTAGTGCCTTAACCTGGCTGTTATTTTTATTGGAAATAACTTCAGTAAATTATCCATAGATTAACTCAAGTTCATTTAGGAACAAGCATTTAAGCTCATGAATAACCGTGTTCTTCAACTATGTACATGTTTAATGTTTCAGAACGTGGTTAGAACATTTGTTATGAGCAATCCAAGCCAGGTTTTGAAAGCAACTTGTGCCAAGTACCATACGTTAGGGAACGGATTTTAGAGGGTATACTCTCTTGCAGTATACTGTGTGCATTTTTCCCAGTGTTTACTTTGCACCCAACTAGTAATGGCAACATTTCAGTGTATGCTCGAGCTGCCATTTCTCTGCTCCATTGCAACTGAGAATGGACGAGATTGACTTCTAAATTCTGAGAGATAACGAAGTTACGTCTGCACTACAGTTATGCTTGTAAGGACAACATAGACCTCCTTGCACTTACCCATCTAACTTGCCTGGATACTGACAAAAGTACTGCAGTACTGCAGAGTGCGGTGTGCCTGCCCAAGCCTGCCTGGGAAGCTGCCTAAACAGCAGTGGGATTAGCCTCTCCTGAGCTCAGAGCTGCGTGGCTTCTCTTGTCTTTCCAGCCATCTCCCTTCATATGAAGGAAATGTCAGTTGGTGCTGACAGAAGTGGGAACTTTCACCTCTGATGTTTATTTTCTAGGTGTTGATTGCATTTCTATCACTCTTTCTTACAGAGTTGAAAAGCTGCTTTTCACTTCTGCTCGCTAGCAGAATACCACGTGGTGTTTCTCAGCATAAGGCTGATGCTGCTCATTCATTCCTTCAGTTTTATTTCTGTTAAATTATAGGTTCATTTGCTCGGTCTGGTTGAGCTGTCATGGCTTCCACTTGTCTCCCTGCCCCAGAGCATGTGGCTGATCAGCCATGCATCATAGCCGAATGTAATGTCCACCTGAAAATACTTGGAAACGTTTTGTAACTCTGTGATTACATGCACAGATACACATGGCTGTCATTTAAGTCCCGTGGGCAAAAGAAAGGGGGAGGGAGAACTCTAAAATGTAATTGCTTTACTTGCTATGCCACCTGGATGCTCACAAGTCTATGGGGCCGGATGGGATCCACCCAAGAGTACTGAGGGAGCTGGCGGAAGACCTTGCCAAGCCACTCTCCATTATTTATCAGCAGTCCTGGTTAACTGGGGAGGTCCCGGAAGACTGGAGGCTTGCCAATGTGACGCCCATCTACAAGAAGGGCCAGAAGGAGGATCCGGGAAATACAGGTCGGTCAGCCTGACCTCGGTGCCGGGGAAGATTATGGAGCGGTTCATCTTGAGGGTGCTCACAAGGCATGTGTGGGACAACCAGGGGGATCAGGCCCAGCCAGCACGGGTTCATGGAAGGCAGGTCCTGCTTGACCAACCTGATCTCCTTCTATGACCAGGTGACCCGCCTAGTGGATGAGGGAAAGGCTGTGGATGTGGTCTACCTGGACTTCAGTAAAGCCTTTGACATTGTCTCCCACAGCATTCTCCTAGAGAAGCTGGCAGCTCACGGCTTAGACAGATGTACTCTTTGCTGGGTAAAAAACTGGCTGGACGGCCGAGCCCAGAGAGTTGTGGTGAATGGAGTTAAATCCAGTTGGCGGCCGGTCACGAGCGGTGTTCCCCAGGGCTCAGTACTGGGGCCGGTCTTGTTCAATATCTTTATCAATGATCTGGACGAGGGGATCGAGTGCTCCCTCAGTAAGTTTGCAGATGACACCAAGTTGGGCGGGAGTGTTGATCTGCTGGAGGGTAGGAAGGCTCTGCAGAGGGACCTGGACAGGCTGGATCGATGGGCCAAGGCCAACTGTATGAGGTTCAACAAGGCCAAGTGCCGGGTCCTGCACTTCGGCCACAACAACCCCAGGCAACGCTACAGGCTTGGGGAAGAGTGGCTGGAAAGCTGTCCAGAGGAAAAGGACCTGGGGGTGCTGGTTGACAGCCGGCTGAACATGAGCCGGCAGTGTGCCCAGGTGGCCAAGAAGGCCAACGGCATCCTGGCCTGTATCAGAAATAGTGTGGCCAGCAGGAGCAGGGAAGTGATCGTGCCCCTGTACTCGGCACTGGTGAGGCCGCACCTCGAATTCTGTGTTCAGTTTTGGGCCCCTCACTACAAGAAGGACATGGAGGTGCTGGCGCGTGTCCAGAGAAGGGCAACGAAGCTGGTGAAGTGTCTGGAGGACAAGTCTTATGAGGAGCGGCTGAGGGAACTGGGACTGTTTAGTCTGGAGAAGAGGAGGCTGAGGGGAGACCTCATCACGCTCTACAACTACCTGAAAGGAGGTTGTAGCGAGGTGGGTGTTGGTCTCTTCTCCCAAGTAACTAGCGATAGGACGAGACGAAATGGCCTCAAGTTGTGCCAAGGGAGGTTTAGATTGGACATTAGGAAAAATTTCTTTACTGAAAGAGTGGTCGGGCCTTGGAACAGGCTGCCCAGGGACGTGGTTGGGTGACCATCCCTGGAAGTATTTAAAAGACATGTAGATGAGGCGCTTAGGGACATGGTGTAGTGGGTATGGTGGTGTTGGATTGATGGTTGGACTCGATGATCTTAGAGGTCTTTTCCAACCTTAATGATTCTATGATTCTATGGTTGATAAATTATAACTTAATTATAATAGTCTGCACCTTGGAAAAAAATTCCTGAATTAAACCAGAATATTTTGGGACCTGAAGTTTTTTACTTGAGTGGGTGATGTTCAGGAAATTCAGTCATCTCAGACAAATCACTTCATGTAAAGTCAGTTTAGTTAATCAGAGTTCATGCTGAGCAAAATTTAGCTAGGTATCAGAATCCTAGTTGCCTGAAAATGAATTGTTAGATTGTCCATGCTCTCTGTGCATGGTAATTCTGGCAAACAAGAATAGGCTTACTAAAGAAACACTGCCAACAGAAGCAAATCGGAATAGTATCACTAGCACTTTAGAAACTATGGCAGCATGTGCAATACAGTCGTTGGAGTACGAGTGTAGGACAGAATATGATCTTTTTTTGGATGCCACTGTAAAAACGTATAGGAAAGATGGGCATAGAAAAGTTAGTGAACAAGAAGTTTGATTAAAAAGAGGCCAGTAGGCTTGAATCTCCTGAAGGTTCAAAAATGAGAGAATAAATCCTGGCAATGTTGAAATTAGCAGGGAGGATTTTTATGGAAGTTCTTACAGATCTTTTACATTTAGCTTATGCTGTTCATTTTAAGCAAAGATTTCTAAATTTAATGAAACAGGAATATTTAGTAGGAATTAATCAAATGTGAACAAACCTGAGTTTGGTAATAGCAGTAAAACAGTCATCAAGTTGAATGGAAAATTATTTTTCCCTTAAGAAAGGTAAATCTGTGGTATATTTATGAAGTTTGATTTATGTTTTAGTCTCCTATATGCTTTTATGGATTTAAGGTGTTTTGGGCTCAAGGTGGCACATTTGAATTATGAGTTGATGGGATTTCTTAAGTGTTTGGAAACTTAGCTCATTTAATTACAAGGATCCTCCATTTTTCTTTGGCATTGTCACATTGCATACAAGCCATTGTAACAGCTCTTCACTTCCTTTAGGTAGAGTTAGCTGCAGTTAGCACAACGTTTCATAAGGTATGCTCATGTACAAAATCTTTTTTTTTATTATTTATAAATCTTATTTGGCACAAGCATAACTTTTTTTTCTAGTTATATATTTGCAGTAATTATCGTTCACTGAATTATAACTTATTCTATTACAAAACAATAAAGAGCCAAAGAAGTTGAGAAAGCATCTGCATTTTCTATTCAAGCCAATTACCCTTAATGGTGAAAGGTTAGATTTTCACTAGCCTAGACTTAGATCTACTGTATACAGATTGAAGCTATCATTGATTTGAATGCCTTTTTATCTTGATAGTTTGAAGTAAATTCTGACCCAGTTACTAAAGTATATTTCCCAAGAAGGATACTCTGTGTGAGTAATAACTTCTCATTTTCTCCTGGACATGCTGTATACTAAAGGCATGATTTATAAGTAGCCTATAAAATGAGCTACATTTATTAATGTCTAAGTAATCACAGAAAGAATTGCTATATTGCATCAAATTCAAAATATCAATGATTCCACTGAGCTGCTGATTTTCTTTTTCTTCCCAGAAAGAACAAATCATTCCTTCAAATAACTCTTCTGCCAGTTGTTAATGCTAGCAATATCGGTTTTTTTTCGAAGATAAAACTGTGACCTGAGCCTCTTCCAGAGTTGTGCTCCTTTTTTTAAAACTCTAGAACTTTTTTTTTCCTTTTTTCTTTCTTCTTCCTTTCCTTTTTTCTTTTTTTAACAAAACTAAACAAAACCCTTTTTTGTCATTTTAGTAGGTGCCTTTTCTCCCTCCAGAAATACTCTGTACCCTTTCCACTAAGGAATCAGAATTATTACTATTACTATTACTATTATTACTATTATTACTATTATTACTATTATTATTGTCATCATCATCATCATCATCATCATCAAAGCATGAAGTGTTCAGAATTACCATGCAAGTACTATGTACACAAGTATGTTTGGGGGGGGTGTACAGACACAGAAGTGCACAATATGCAGACAAACTCATGGATCTGATGACACTCAGTAGTCATGGAACAGCAAATGGGGCAGTGGACGTCGTGCTCTGTCTTAATGCAAACAAGTGCCTCTACGTATTGCTCTGACGTGGAGATACCTGGTCAAGTGATCTCAGTTTTCTCCTTTACTGCTGCTAGGCTGGTGGAGTGGGGGATTTGAAGCCTGTGATCCATGAGGGCAGGTGAACCTGGCTTTCTAGTGATCTTTTGGGACTAAAGTCAGAGCTAATCAAGCATTTCCTGATAAAACGTTATTTCTGACAGACAATATTGAATTCATTGAAATTGAAAGATTGGAGAAAAAACATTCTATTGATTTTTCTTTTTTGAATAAAATTTTTACTTTATCAAAAAGGAACTTTCCGATTTTTATTTCAAAGTTTGGTGTATTAAAATAACATAAAAATATGAATTGAAATGAAACATTTTCCCTTATTAAATCAGTAACATTTTATTGATCAAAACCATATTTTTGACTCTGAGAATATTGATTTAGTATTATACTGAAATTCACTGTTTGACCAGGATTGAGAATCTCTCTATATTTTTAATTGAATTAACCATGAAAAAGAAACAGCCAGTTCCCAGCCAGCTCTCATTAAAGCATAAACCAACTTCAGTCAGACTGAACAGGCTGACTTAAAACCCTTCTTCCATTTTGTATATGTACTTTGCTCAGACTTCCATCCCTAAAGCCTCTTTATTCTGTGTGTACCTGTTCCTTTCCCTAGAAAATTAGGACTGTGCTTATCAAGAAAGGGTGAAGAGCTTGTCTATAAGGGGGTAAGGGTGTTAGTGTATAGTACGTCTGTGAATTTACACGACACTGGTAATTCCACAGTAATTGTCCACGTGGACACTCTTGTTACTTAATATAGTTTTGACTGACTACAGCTTTCCCTTGCCTACTGCTATGCTGTAAATTCAAAGCATACGCTGTCCTTCAGTATCCTTCCCAGGATAGACAAGCCCTCAAAATCATTTACCATAGGAGAGAAATCACCAGAAAGTAAGAGGTTATTGCCCTGTAGTCCCCAAGAGGTCAAAAAAACCCCCCATCTCAGTAGATAGAAGCCACCGAATCTAACTCACTGAAGCTATATTATGGACATTACTCAAGGAATATACATTTGTAGGAAATCACCGCTTTGCTGACGGTATTTAGCTCCAGGAATCTTTAGTGAGATTATTTACTCAATGGCTAAAAGTCCTTTTCCTGTATCTGATAAAAGATCAGTATGAGGACTTGATGATATGCAAATAACCATGCAGTTGCCCAAACATTTGGGGACAAATCTTTTGAGCGCTCTGTGTGTATACATAGTGTGTGTCTGTGTGTACATACACTGTGGGATATTGTCCTTGTTAAAAAACCCAGTATTTTTAAGTAGTTTCTATTTATTGTTGCAATGTTTGTGGTCACCAAAGCTAGGACTGCAGTCAAGTCAGTTAGCTACAGGCTCATATTGTTTAAGGAAATGCATATGGGCACCTGTCAATAGAAATTGTCATTGAGAAGAGAGCTTTGGGGCTGGTCAATTACACTTACCCCTTCGCTACAACAGATGGGCATAGTGTAAGTCTTCATTTGTTTTTTGGGAAATAGTAATAATACAATAAAAATAATAAAATAATATAAATAAATAAATAATAAAATAAAATAATAAAAATATAATTCTTAGTATGTAGCTTTTAATCATTGGATGTGGGAGTTAGTTTTGTGCAACATTTATTTTTGTGTGCACATATTTGAAAATAGTTAACTGATGTACAACTACCAAACAGATTTTGAATTCTATACACTTGAAAAATGGAGGGTATTATTACGCTATCAAATTGTCTTCATATAGCACCAGGAATGCTTCTGTTCTAAGCATTGTTGTTTCCCTTTGAGGATGCTTGGGTAAACAGAACTTTTTCAGTTTTACTTTCTGAATTTCTCATCATAAGGAAATGCTAAGGCACATGCTCATGATAATCAGTAAAAGTATTTGTTGGCTTTGCCTATTGTACACCTCTCTCTGACTTGGATCTCAAACAACCCCTTAAGAGGCCTCCTATGCAAGCATATGAACATAAAATAAATAAGATGAACATTTCAAACAAATAGCTTACCTTTATTTTTGATTCAACCATCCATTATAAACGTGCATTATGCTGCAACTCCTGTTGAGATGAGCGCTGCAGGAGTCATGAGCAGAGCAGGCCTGACTGCCGTCCTGATTAGATCACCAACTGAGAAGCAGTGATTTAAACAAAATTGGCTGGGCAATGGTTGCTGATGTGCTATTGTTTTTTTAAAGCCATGGAAGCATAGTGAAGTGGTCAGAGTATGAGTCTGGAAACCAAGTATTTTGGGTTCTGTTCCTGCTGTATAAACATCTCATTTGTGACCTGCATCACGTAACTTTTCCTTATGTGAAAAATGGAGATAAAATGCTTATTTCTCACAACTGTAAGGTTCTTTCTGCATTCTAGCAAGCCAAGGAATGTTCCACTGGCAGATAATTGAATGCCAGAATCTGCAATTAGTGATTTTTTTTTTTTTTAAAATTGGGTGGTTCATATGCCATAAATAGAAACTGTAAAATGGTTTTGTTTGGAAAAAGATGATCGCATGATATTTCAAAAAAGAAGACATGCTTCCTGCTCAGGAAGGCTGATCAATGATATTTTTGTTAATTCACTGCTAATTGTAGCAGTGAGGATGGGAGGAACATTAGTTTCTGTGAACGGCTCTTTGCGGTAACAATCTCCTCCTTGTGATTGCATGTCAGAGAACTATGAAAATCTAAGAATGTAAAAATAAGGGAGAAAAGGGATTTCTTGGGGAAGTGGTGCAGTAAGTTTAGTTTACAGATGTTGTAAAGTGTGTGGGATTCCTAGCTTTTTGTTAGTTAATTACTGGGATTGCTTATAATGGAGACTACCAAAATGACAAAATGCCACTTGAATGTTATCCCTGCAGGACACCATTACCATTTGCATGCTTTTTTTCCTGTGTATATCCAATTAAAGGCTGACTTCTGCCATTATTTACCTATGCAGAAAGGAACACTAACAATGCTTGTTAATTTTAACTTGTAGGAATTTAGTAAGCAGTTGAACAAACTTCCCATACTGTCGTCCCATACCTCTGCCTCGATGCAGCTTACATCCCTGACACTGTATCAGGAGGGAGGACCTGATTTAATGGTTAGGCAAGAGATGAGTAATGGCTATGACTCAAGCCCCTGATGGAAAGGAATATTATTAGTGCCAGTGGGAAACAAACTTCCTTTCTGTGAAACTGTGAAACAACTGGCTGTCGTGGCAGCTGTTTAAAAAAAAAAAAAAAAAAAAGAAATCCTTTCTCCTGGCACATTGTAAATTAAAAGCTGAAATGCTTATTCAGAGCTGTGCTTTGTGCACACATCTCCTCAATTGTCCATAATTCATGCCAGAGTTTGGAGGAGATTTCTGGGAAAGAGGCCGACTAACTTAAGTGGGTCCATATAATAAAATCTGTAGATACCATGTGTGACAATGGTTTGAAGGAAACCCGCACAGGAAAGGATAGTCCACTACCTCTATGTAGAATATGATCTCTCTTCACAGTAGATGTGCAGTAAACATAACTTCTTGCTAAATTACACAGTAAATTTTCAGAGGTATTGCATAGGATATTGTCCTCTGCAGAGACCTATACACATGCTTCTCCTCTTTCTTTTGCAAATAATTCTATAGACAAAACATTATATAGGCCTGAATTTTCTGTCAGTAGTTTGTGTTTCATCCCAGGCAGTGGAAGTGAAAGCAAATCCGACAGTGTGTGAGTGGTTTGCCTTCTGCTATCTCTTAAATGGCTGTTTTGACTTGGCTTAGTTTTAATTAATTTGGTGTTATATATTTTGGTGTTTTGGTTTTCTCCATTTTCTAGCGAGGCATAGTGCTATTTGGAGCACAACTTTCGTTAAATTTTTATTTACTAAAGTGAATAATCTTTCTGGCATCATCTGGATGATTGAGGGTGCATGCTCTTCTCTGCTCTTACTTATACACATATGAATATTTTTTTACTATTACCTCTGTTTGAAAAAAATCGGAACTTGCCCTCAAGGGGAAAAGTGGGAAAAAAGCATGGAAATATATGTAGTTACATATTACAACTAATAAGAAAACATCCTGTCATTTTAACATGTAAACGTGTACTAGTTAACAGAGAAACCAGAGATTACTTGACCTGTTTTAACTTACACATTTTATCAGTTTAATTTCTTTATCTGGAAATCATTTAGCAATGGAGATTATTCATTCTCTTAAAGATGCAGTGGCTAGATGGTAAGGCTAATCTTTAACAAGATGGTTGTAAAATTATTGGCAGTGTGCTCATGAAATCCTGTTATTTAAGGATTTTTTTAAATCATATGCTTATTTAAAAACATTCGTGCATCCAGGCTCTGATAACAGGCTTTTGTATTAGCTTTATATTGTGTTAGTTCTTCAAAATATGGAATTTCCCTCTTAAATTTATGAATGTTATTTTATACAAACATAGCATTTTTTACATTTAAAACGATGTTGGAAGGCAAGAATAGGGTTGATGTTATATATTTTCTTTCCTGAGGTGTACAATATACTTTTTCTGAAATGAGGTATAACCAGAAATACTTTTCAGAAAGGTACATTTGCTCTCAGCATTTAGAAAACAAGATTGGGCAAGATTTATCTTGAAGAGCTATGTTCTGTATGTATATGCCATATTTGGTCTCCTGGATTTGTGCTCACAATCCGAGCAACTTCTCAATTATATCAGAAAGAGCTGCATTAAAAAAAAAAAAAAAAATCCTTAATTCAGACTTTAAGCCTGAAAAATTAAGTTTCTAACAACAGGTTATAAAAAAAATTAAATTCTGAGTTGGTTCAGAACTCTATTTACACGTATGGTCATTTTTATACAAATCATGACATTTTAATAATTACTTTTTGTTGAACCACTAGGCACTAACTATTTCTTAATCCATTTTTTTGTTAGTTTGAGGTAATAGAAAATACACCTAAAGCGCAAAAATCTTTTAGGAATATTTTCTAGCTTAAGGGAACGATGAGTAGTTCCACCTCAAAGCTGAAACATTAGGTGCTACCTCTTTTGTTCCTTCTATAAGGATTTTCTGTACTATTGCTAAAAAAGATTGGCTGCAACTGCTTTGCCCTAAAGGTTTATCATATATTTAATAGGCCTTAGACATTGTACCTGTCCTTCGCATACATGACTTCTGTATTAGTATACTTCCAGCTCAGGAGTTTAAAAATTTAAGGGGGCCCTAAGAGTCATTACAGCGAGTGGGTTTCATTCTACCTGAGTAAGACATTTTACAATTAGAGAATAAACCGGTTGCTAAGGTTAACTAGGGTCTCAGGTGCCATGCAACACATTATTTTTGTTGCAAGACTTAAAAGAATCCTGCCACAAAGTGGAGGGGAAAAAAATCTCTTCTCAGTAGCTGTTGGCTTAAATCTTCTGACTCCTGTGTAATAATATGTTGTAGCATCTTCCTTGCTTTAATAACTATCTGTCAAGATCTGAAACAGAGAAATAGAATGTGTTTTAGGGTTGGGATGACGTTAACATAGGCAGAGTAAGGGGAAAGGGTTGAAGAGAGATTTTTGCAAGCCTGCTAGGCACTATAATCCTATTACTGGGGAAAAAACAAAAAAAAAGCCATTTTTCCAAACAACAGGTGCACAAAATAAACCAGCCAGGAGCAGGAATAGTTTTTGCAGTCATATATCATTTTAACCAGTGCTTCACCTCTCTAAATCTCCAAGCATAAACCTTTTCAAGTAAGTATGTATGTATACAAACACTCACACATATACATGCACACACGTAAAATACATAAACTATCTTTAAAATTACCGCAAATTTTGTTATTGTGAATCCCATGGTATAACAAACATATTCTGAAGTCCAGTCTCCTTCCAAAGTAGAGTATTTTATTAAAGCAAAAATCCTCTAAAAGCAAACAAATCCTGTCATTTTGTGAACAATCTCTGGGCAGTGTAGGTTATTTTAATGGGTGCATCATTTTAAACTTAGCCTTCACCATCTGCTCTACCCTCTTCACAAATGGAAAAATAATGTAATTCACAACTGTATCATAAAATGTAAGACGAAGGTGATTTAAATGGGTTTATGTTCCTTATTCAATAAAGTTTGCATCTGTTATGTTTTTTCTTATAAATTGTGGGAGGACTGGAGGACCCGGAATGCTTTTTGTAGTTATCTTAAGGCAAATAAAAATTCTGTGTCAGATTTGTTGGGTAAGTTCAGGTCTGTTGGCAAAATAGAGTTGTTATAAATGGAGCTAAAAAAAAAAGAGAAGTAAAACAAAACAAAATAAAACAACCCTGCCACGGAATTGGCTAGAGAATTCAAGTTCTATGAATACAACAGGAGAGATTAGGAAGATAACCATGTCCTGTGAGAACCATATGCTGCTTGCTAGCATTTTAGCAGTTCTCAGTGTCTGTCTATTTGCTCTGGTAGAGACTATCTACAGTACCTGATGGAGGGAGGGAATATTAATTCTTGCTTAACATCAGCTCTGCCTTGTTTTTGTAGGGTTTTTGTTTGTTTTTTTCCCCAGAGGTTTTGTTTTGTTTTATTTTATTGTCAGCTAGGCTCCGAAGGGAATTCGATCTGCAATATATGCAACGTAGACATCTGCATACCAAGAACTAAAATCTGATCATCAGCTCTTCTTCCCCAGAGCCACTATCCAGCTGCTAGAGCTAGGGCAGGGCAGATGCAGGCATTTGCCTGTTGGTGAAAAGCATCAATGTGGTCGCTTCAGTCTCTTGGATTACCTGGAACTTGTTGAAGGTGCTGTCTTCATCCTTTTACTGGAGATTATGCTACAAGGCCTTAAGAGATCAAGAATAGAGACGTAAATTAGGCATTCCTCATTCAGCGAAAACTCTAAGGACTGTGCCCAGAGTCGCATCAACATGTTCAGTAATGAAGTTTGACAGTTCATGTCTAAGCTTTCAGGGTGAATGTGTGCTGGGAATGTAAATATGAAAAGGTAAAGAAATTCACTTTTGAAGGAAGAAAATAAATGCATTGGTTAGGGAATCAGACTCTGTAAACTTCCATACAGTCACTGTGTGTGTGTGAGCTCAGTGAATCAAAAAATATTTCTCAAATGAGCTGAGTTTCTCACTTGTGAAAACACTGCAGAATTGAGTCCTAAGAACATAAGACTGTTGTTTTGACAAAGCTTCAAAAATATGAAAAGATTAAGTTGAAGTCCAGCACAGTTTGATTGTTTGTTTAGGCTGAAAAGAAAAAAGAGGTGTGAAAATAGGAGATACAACCTGTATAATTCCAACTACTTACCTATATTTTAATATATACTTGAATTTTGGACAGAAACATGAATACTAGACATATACATTTAAGAAGTATTCTACTTGCTTCCAAAACAACTACAGCAGTATGTTGTTTTAGTGGGTTTTTTTTTAATATTTTCCTTTTAAGAAATCAAATTTGTGCATTTAGCTTGCAGAATAGACATTCTGTCCTCTCACATACTGTGCTTTAGTATTGCATATATTAAAAAACCCCACACCTTTTAACAAATATGTATTTGCATGAGATGAGGACCTTTTCTTAAGAGTAGCTTCATTCACCCAAATAAGTCTTTTAAATAATTTTCTAAGTGTGTATTTGCTCAGTAGTCTGGCTGTTCTGTACACAAAAATTCTGGACCTGTATGCGAAGTGTTGCATATAAGGAGAAATTTGTTAAGCTGTGTCCCTGTACAAAAGGTTAAAAAATTAAGTGTTTTTTGCACAAGCGGATTCCTCTCCTGCTTTGAGATGCAGGAAGTTGCACATGGGAAGGAAAACAGCCTGGAGATGAGGCTGGCAGAAGTATACTGATTACTTCTTTATAGAGGACAACTTCAAAAGATATGTTTCCAATAGATAGAAATGATCTTGCTTCTAGCAGTCTGAATTTGGCCCATAGCTTGGTTTAAGTTTGGCCCTGTCTAATTAAGTGCCTTAATAGAGCCACCACACACAGGGAATTTCCAAAAGCTCAATTACAATTGATATTGGCTAGGGAGTTTTGTGTGGAAGGGAGTTAAAAGTGCCACAAAAACATAGTGGTGGTTTTAAAGGAACACCTTGAATAGGGAAGGAAGGAAAGTGCCCACTGATAAAGGGGGGAGGAGGGAGGAGGAGTCATAGATTCATACTGGAGAATTTTTAAGTGTTTCATTGCTAAGGCTTACAATTCTTATTTATGCATGACTCTTGACTTATTAAACATATTGCTGTAGGTCCTCAAATGTGTTTTTAGACAGTTTTATGAAATGCATTCTTAGTAAAATCACAGGATTATTTCATCTGTCTTGATAAGGCCATGCATGAGACAAGGATAGTACATGCATTTACTTCATGGAAGTGGTATATCTGTATTTGAGTTGATTTAGTTAAGTTGTCTGTTTAATTATTTTTAGATTTTTCCTTTGTATTCTGATTTATTTTTTTCCCCGATCTAAAAGTACACAAATTAGCAATCCAAAACTGAACATCAACAGAATCTCCTGTGACCTACATTAACAAAAACTTGTCACAAATCTGACTCCACAGTCAAAGTGGTGGAAATAGCACAGATGGATTTATGGGATACCAATAAAAGCCTTTTATATAAGAACATCCCCAGAGACAGGTCTTTTATATACTCTGAGGTGCGTAAATCACTGACAAATCTGCCTGGCAAGCTTGTTTAGGAATTTGATTTATTAACCAAATCAATTTAACAGTCCATAGATTTGTTCATTCTAACTTGTTAGAGATGTTCTCTGCGCATGTTTAAAACACTACTAAATATGTACGTGTGCCATTAAATGATAACTAAGGATATTACCAGTTTACACATTCCTCCCATTCCCTCACGCTTTATGTAGTATGCTAGAAATGGTAGTGGTATGCTATAGCATCTCCCCTGATCATTTTGTTTTGAATATAATTCTTAAGGAACATCTCAAGGACTATGGCAGTCTCAGAAACATATCTTTATTTCCAAACAAGAAGAGCTTATTCTGTAATGGTTAAATCATCGATGTTTCATTCTTCCTCTAAAATTTCTCTCTATGCTTTCTGATTATATGGAACAAATAGGCTAGTATTACTGTTTGCATATGGACACATATGGTCGTCTCTATCACATAGCCTTTTTCTATCTTAATAATTCAGACCAATTTAGTGAAAATTGCCTCTCTGCAGCCCGGCTGGCACAGAAAAATCTTGTTCCCTCTTTTCTGAAAAGATATATCCTGCCTTTTTAAATGTGGCATTAACAGCCCTGTCCACCAACAGAGCACTTCTGTCTATATGAGATTTTATTAACCAAGAGGGAGGGAAAAGTACTTTCAGTTATGACAGACTGAAACTCCAGCAGTTGGATGTTACTGAATGAGGGAAAAGGTGAGGAAAACTCTGAGCTCCAGAAGCAGTCTGTCTGAACAGAGGCTGGACCTCATCAGGCTCCATCAGCTGCGATTTCTTGTAGAAAACGTGATTGTAGGCATTATAACAGAATGAATGCACATGTTCACTGTATTAACATTCTTATTATCCATGTATGCAGTTACCATAATTAGGAGGGCAGGTGGAGGGGGCACATGTCTATTAGCACATATTTACACTTACAGACTTGAAGCTTGTGTATGTAAAGGAAGCATGCAAATATGAATCCTTGCTCTCAAAATATCAGAGCCTCTAAACATAGTCTGGTACAGTCTTTACTCAGAGTTCTCTTTCAAAATATGGGATAATGTACTGGGCTGTTTTCTTATGCTATTAAAATGCATGGATTTTAATCACAGTTTGTCTTTTAAATGATATTCAATACATTAGTACTCTGGTTAGATACAGTTATTAACATCTCTGTTACTGGAGAACTCTTAGCCTGCTACGCTGAGGCCTTACCTAGACAAATATATCTTGATGACACACAGAATTCAGTGAAGTTCATTATAAAGACACAAACTGAAACAAAAAAAAATCAGAAGGATAAAAAATACTGCAGCATGTTTTATGGGTTGGGGGAAGAGATTTGCACAATCACTTAGTTTCAAATTGTGGTCCTTGTGTTATTGTTTTTAATGATGCAACTTAAGTTTGCCTTCGTGATCACGTTAGAATACTGACCTTAGTAGACTTTTTGTTTCACAGCCTGCTATTTACTCTTTCTTATTTACTCTTAAGTGTAGGAGTTGCTAGTGCAGAACTCGGATAAAAACTGGTAGCGTTTTGTGGCTTTGTAAGAACTGGGTGGCAATCTGTAAGAAGGAAGGTAAATTAACACCAGATTTGCGTCTAATAAATGTTCTCTAAATTAATTACACACATTAATTAATAGATGGTAAAGTATATTTTTTTCTTTAATGAATGAGCAAGATGTCTTATACTATCACGCACTCAGGAAGAAACTGATGTTAACAGAAGGCTTCTTCCTCTGCCGTGAATTTGGGAAATCCTCTCCCTACTTTGCCACCCACTCTCAAAAACTGCTGTGACTGTGGCTGGCAGAAAGAAAAGCAAACATTGCCGAGCCAGCTATTCGCAGCTGTATATGTGTCTCAGCTGTACGATCCATCTGCAGTAGCTGCCATCTGCCAATTGCTTTAGTTGGGGAGCATCTGGAAGGTGAGCCATTTTAAAGAGAATCTGCTACACAACAAAGAAACAATTTCCTCCTTTCCTCCTTTTTCTTTTTAATCTTACTTCCTTCTTCTCTTTCCTTTCCCATGACTTGTGTATGCAGTGGGAATGGTGCCACTTAGTAAGTGCCCTCTACCAGTTGTATAATTTATCATTTTAGTCAATACCTGCACACTAATAATATACTGAGAAACAGTATTCCCTCCAGCATCCCATGGAAAAAGGAGACTAATCAGAGTATCTGTGATGAGGACAGCACAATGAGATGCTCCTGTCCTCCACCATTTTAATCCATAAGTAGATTCCTTGTAGGAATGCTGTGTTACATGAGTTTTATAGGACAGGATAGATCCATTCATTTCCATTTCCTTATATTTCTGAAGAATTATTAGATAATGAATCATCTTTATAGATTTGGCTTCTAGGGATTTAGTTTTAATGATCTGGCTCTTCTGTTTTATTTTCAGTTACAAAATATAGATACAGACAAACATCTTACGCTCTAGGCATCTCTTACAGTTGTGCATATAATAATGCAGAAGGACTTACTATAAAAAAATAAGAAAGCTCACTGCCTCATAAGTTTGTGTAAAAAAACAAAGAAGTGTACTTCATGCATAAAAGATAAACTGAAGAAGTAGAGCTGGAAATCTGAGAACTCTTTGCAAAGAATGATACTCCAGCCGCCTTTCCTTGTTTGTGTTGATATTGTTTTTTTCATGTTTTATGAAGAAAGGTTGAAGTTCCATTTTTCTCTGTGATTTTTTTTTTTTTTAATTGTTTGATGAATTGAGAAGAAATTGAAATTGGGACTCCTGTTTTGGAGTGGATTTTACCTTGTGCAAGACTGGCCTTTTATTTAGTACCAAGAATGTTAGATAACAAAATTATCTGTGTCCATTGAGATTCTGGTGTATTTTTTGGTTTTGTTTTTCAAAATACCCATCTTTAAAATTACCCCCCTGCAAAAACAAACAAATAAACAAAAATCCACTTCCCCCCCCCCCCAAAATGCTAATCTCTTCTTGGAATCAAAGTTGGGATTTAACAGTGACACAGCCAAGAGAGAAGATGTTCAGATTTGTGTAAGCAACAAGAAACAAATACACTAAAATGGCTGTTTACTTCTTTGCATCCAAATCTTACCCATGCTATGTTTGAGGCAATGCCAGAGTCTCGCTTTCACAAGGCATCTACATCAGCAGCTATAAGCAGAAGAAAGAATTTTGTCAGAATAAAAGAAAACTATTGGGAACTTCTATCAACTTTATTTTCTGGCTCTGTGGGCTTCTCTCAGTTGGATTCCACACAACTATTTTCTTTTTTAAAAAACTATTGTAAAATTCTTCCTGCTTGTGCATTAGCTTTTTATTTACTGTTGCTCCTGAGCAGGAGGTTGTCATTCCTACTTTTTTCCTTTTTTTTTCCCCAGCCCCCAAGTCATGCACTTTGAAAGCAAACTTCTTTTTTCTATTCCCTTTGTGTTGGTACAGTAGGCATTTATTTCTGGCAACTGGTTGTGTAGGACTCTGGTCCTTGGCTGTGAATCTTGGATTCTTACCAATTGTTCCTGTTCTGGGCCTGGTAGCTTTAGGTCATTAATCTAATGTACTATAACTTCCTGCTGCTAATCCTAGTTTTTAGGCCCCGTGTTCATTAAGCTTGTTCCTGACTCCTATGTATGACATGGAGTGCGAAATAATCTGTAACGATGAGACACATGTGAAGCATAGCCTTGCTCCCCAAGCAGCCCTTGTGGCTTCAGTAGGATCACTCGTACTCAAAGTGCTAATCAGTAAGGGTAAACCTGTCCTATGCAAATGCTAAGACTTGTTAGTGCACAGAATAAGCTCTCCAAACTTTCCTTTTTTCTTCTTGCTCTTGCTGAATGAAAGCAGTGAGCCAGTGTCTATCTATGTTTCAGTATCTGCCAACATGAAGTTTGGCCAATTGTTAGGTGGAAAAGAGCAGGTCAAGTTGCAGACAGCCTTCTTTTCTCTACTTAAGATCAATGCATTTTTGTTGTTCCTTGTGATTTGAATGCAAAGTGGCTCATGGCTAACGACTTTGAGGCTAACAGCTCAAAAAGGGCAAGAATTCCAAGTATTTTTCCATCCTTTAAAAGATGAAATAGCAGTCATCTTTCTGCAACATGACAAGTGCTCCAGGATGCAATTAAAGGTATCATTTTTTACTATTTAAAGCCCTAAGGGTGTCTAAATCCTGTCTATCTGAGCTCATAAGCTCAACCCATTGTTGTAATTTCAAAATGAAATTGAGCTAAGGAGCTCTAAACTAGTCTTTCATTTTAGTCATAGCCCCCGGTGTTTATGGGAGTCTTTCATAGGTGTCTGCAATGCTGTCTTTGAGACAAGGAGAACAGAAACCCTAACCTTTCTGATCTGGGGACAATCAGGGTGCTTGACTGGGCAATATTTATTTTCATGCAGTATCTACACCTCCAACAGCTGCACAAAGCTAGGAAGCAGCAAGAAGCAGCAAGTTTTCTGAACATTCCTTTTATATTTCACCTCAAATTTGTCTGTTTGTCATGTTATTTTCTATAAACTGTCATTTCCTGATGAAAGCCAATAAGTATTTTTAGTTGCTGGAATAGTCCCCTTTTAAATTTTGAGATTGGTAATTACATTTAACTTAATGTTGGTACCCGTTTGTATAACCTCGATTGTGTGGTCCACTACTCAGTAAAGAGGGAGAGGTACTCACTGGTGATTCTGCAAAGGTTGAAGGTTGTAACAACTCACTGCATCATCTTTGTTACAGAGATCATTTGCTGACATAACTGATAGCAGTGATGAAGGAGCTAGGCAGCGGCCTTGAATTGAGAAAGAAGGCGGCAGCGAATCTAGGTGTGATAGGACCTCTCTCGGCGTTCTCAGTGACTTCTGAGCTATGTCAGTCTGTAGTTTTACTGCACAGTGAGAGCCAAAATTGGTCAGAGTACTTCAGCTGAGTCTTTACCTGTGCCAAGATCAGGAGCAAGATTACTTCACAAGTCTTGCTGCAAGAAGGAAATTTTTTCGATGTAGTGTTAGAGGGCCCAAGTATAGTTTTAAGTTACAGTAAAGATTGAGCTTGGATACTATGGGAAGAAGAAATATGCCACGGAAAAGAGACTCAAACTCTGCAGCAGGTTTCCTGTCAAATTGTAGTGTCTCTGCCATGGGATGCTTTTAAGAGAGGTTTACATAAAAACAGGTCAGGAAGGACAAAGGTGTAGCTGAAACTGCCTTACTATAGGAGAAGGGGCTGACTGATCTCTCTAGACCCCTTTGAGTCCTGTGACTCATTTCAAGAAGATACTTAGTAAATTAAATCACCCAGAATCTCTCTTACCTCTCCTCTGGGTTTGCGCCATTTTGCCCCTCCTCTAAAGGTGGGCTGCATCTTAAGGTTTGAGCCATGTAACGAATCATCTCAAATACATCTTTTCACACTGCTATTAAAGAACACCTTGCAGGAAGAGGGTTGAATTGTGTAGTCAGCCACATTTTTTCGTAGAAAAAAACCCTCTACTCATCAGTGAAATTCTAATGGTCCTCTCTTAAAAGATGTTGCCAATAACGAATACAGTGAGTTTTGTCCAGTTTTACCCAGAGTGCTTGAGGCAAGTTTGTGCTGCAAGCTCAAATCATTAAGGACAGTGAATTTGCTGGAATAAAAATAATGATAATAATAAAGCAATATCCCAGTATAGGAAATCACTCACATTCTGGGCAGTGTATTAGAAAATACAGTGTTCTTAACTGCAATTCATAGTGAGTTGCATCTTTTTATATGTCATTCTTGACATGAATCCTTGGAATGATTATAGAGGATTATATGATATGCACATTGACATGAATAGGTATAACACTTCATCTCAGTGACACCTCATGCCTACAAAATTTAGAAAAATTACTGTACTAGAAGCATCTGAAAGCAGTCTTTAAAACAGCAAATATAATGCTTTAGTTTGCAGAATTCCTCGAGTCTTGTAAGCATGAGTGAAATATCGGTGTTTTTGAGGGGAAGTGGATATTTAAACATCTTCATCTCCATCTATGAGTTACTGTGCAAGACAGCTCCTTCTTGAAGCTAGAAATTAAAATGAATTAAAAATTCAGCAAACGCTGAACTGATTATTTCTTATGATCCAGAGACTCAATAGTTTTCATTGAAAAGCAATCTATAAATTATTGCCAGATTTGCATTCATTTTGATCCATGTTTACATAGGCCAGGAAGAAATAGAACAAGGTAGTAAATGAATATATGGGTCTATACTGTAGCATCGAGAAGGTTTAATCATTTGGTGTCGTGTTTTTTATGCACAATACATTTCCTAGCTCTGTTAATCTATCAGAGACTGAATGAATGAGCATATCATTTAAAATGAAAGCATCCTTAGAATCATAGAATCATTAAGGTTGGAAAAGACCTCTAAGATCATCGAGTCCAACCATCTACCCAACACCACCATGTCCACTAACCATGTCCCTAAGCACCACATCTACACGTCTTTTAAATACTTCCAGGGATGGTGACTCAACCACTTCCCTGGGCAGCCTGTTCCAAGGCTTGACCACTCTTTCAGGAAAGAAATTTCTCCTAATGTCCAATCTAAACCTCCCTTGGCGCAACTTGAGGACATTTCCTCTTGTCCTATCGCTAGTTACCTGGGAGAAGAGACCAACACCCACCTCGCTACAATCTCCTTTCAGGTAATTGTAGAGCGCGATAATTTGGTAATTTGGTAATAAACCAAAAAAGTTTATTTCTGAGTTCCCTGCTCATTTACACAGAACAGACCTGACATACACATCTTACAGGAGCCTGAGGAGGCAGTTTCCACCTTCCCAGCTACCTTTTCAACATTGTTATTAGAATATCATGTATTTTCCAATAAATGATGCATATTTTTCTTTCCTGCTGCTGATTTGGCACTTTCGTATATGCGTTGAGAACAGAACTGATTCAATATAAAAACATATTTATTTACCCTGGCCTTTTATCTTTCTTTAAGTATCTTTGCAAGGCCAGAGGCAGGAATGGTTAAGTGTCCTGTTCTCCACAGACGTGCCTTGTCTGCCTGACCACTCCAGCCTACCCATCTGCTCCAGACCACTGTCTGTTCAGTGTGGTCCTGAGCTCACAGACCATCTTCTGTGAGCTCTGTAACAAAGATGGTCAGAATTTAAAAAAAAAAAAAAAAAAAAAATGGACCTCTCCCCTCTTGTCTTCTTTTTCTCAGGCAAGTTTTGCTCAGGAGCAAACAGGTTGCTCAGAAGCAGAGGGGTCATTCCAGCTGCGGCAGTTTTTAAACTGAGATAATTAGTGGTTCATGAATCTATTTTGGTTTTACTCAGGGAAAAAAAGGGAAAATTATGAAGGCTCTTAGCTGACCAGGCTAAACAATGAGGTAACAAGTGAAAATCCTGTGCTCTACAGTACAGGGAGGGTGGTGTATTGCGCTGATTGCCTGCTTGCCTGACAGCTGAAATGCACCATGACTGGTATAAAACCTCTGTGACATTTCTACCAGGCGTCTTGTGTGATGAAAACAAGATCCTACTTTTCTTCCACTTCTTAATAACAAACAAACAAAGAAATCCTGCTTCAACATCTCTATGTGCCCTCCCATGTGAGCCTGCAGAATCATGATGTGGGGTGGTATGGGATGGGGAGGAGAAGCAGAAGTAACATCATTTGTACAGAAGAGATCTATGTGGAGGATCAGTGGAGAGGACATAGGGATCCTAACAAAGAATGACAGAGGTAAATCCTCTTAAATATTTTTACTCATAGCATTAGGTTTGTTTTCTCTCTATTCTATATGAACCAAAAGTAAACGCTAAATGTAGAGTCATACAGTCTGAGCTTGGATAATTTTTTATATATTAAAAAAAAAGGTTTGCCATTAATTGATTTTGAAGAATAAGATAGAATACAAGAAAAAAACCCAAACCCTAACCATCACTGGTAAAATCTTGAATGGGAATTTGGCTTTTATCTTGGATGAATATTTTATACTCATTGCTGTCATCTGGATTTCTGCCATAGGATGTTGTCGCAAATGAGTGGTTTAGAGGCCGCTCAAAGAATCACTGTCAAAGTTACTAGCAGAAAGTGATTTTAATAGAAATTTATAAAAGCGCAACTTAACAGAGTTCGATGGCAAGGTTCACTCTATCACTTACTACATAGATGAAGCATACAAAGGAAAAGAGCATGGGAAGCTGAAAAGTCCTCGGCTAGTGTAAACACAACTTAGCAACAATTAAAACATCAGTGTGTTATCAACATTATTCTCATACTAAATCCAAAACACAGCACTATACCAGCTATTAGCAAGAAAATTAACTCTATCCCAGCCAAAACCAGGGTATCGTGTTAGAATTGGGTTGGAATGATTTATACAGAGGCTGAAGACGAAAAGATTAAGGGACACCCGCCCGTTGAGTCACGAGGTTCAAAGAAGACCCGGCTGGATCCAATCTTAGTCTCAGACTTGGACAACGGTTTATGTATAAGGGATTATATGTGTTTAGCAGCAGTCTAAAGTTCATTCATAATCTTAAGATAGATCATAAGATTTTAGCAGACTACATTTGCTAGCAGGTACTTCCATCAATTCGCACACACACGCACATGGATGCAAAGATTGATAAATAAACAAAAATATACCTGTTAAAAATCCCCCTCGAGTTCAGTGACATACTCACATAAAATGTCTTGACATCTCTTAATGGGCGAAGGGTTGAGCCTCAAGGAGTATTGCAGCCCAGGTAGCGTGCCAGCCGGCGATGGTCCTCCAAATATCGCAGACTCGAGAGTTTGCAAACTCTGAGGAGCATTCATCTCAGAGGGAGATTCTGGGTGCAGCCCGCTGCGGTCCAGGAGAGCTCAAAGGGTCTCACTTGGGACCACTCTTTATAGGATCACAAGATGATTGACTTTAGTCCGCTGTAAATTTCCATCCTGGCCACAGTCCAAGGTGGTAATGACTAAAATTCTGAAGGTTTCAGTGTTGTTACAATTGAGCTACAACTCAGATAAGATGGCGTCTAGGCCAGGCAGTAGGAGTACGTTCCCAGTCTCAGCCATACAGAGCTTCTGATATGGTCAAGGAGCGCTCAACTGTCAGACTTAGTACACCAAGGCCGAGGTTTCATGGGAATTTCTGAGATCAATGAGTGGCCCAGGAGAACCGGGGGGAATGCACCACCACATATGCGTTTTAGAAATGGGGCCCAAAATGATGTATACACATAGGTATATTGAGAGGTTTACATAAGCAATCTTTGAAATGTTGTTCTTAATCATCAGACTATCTTTTATTCCATTATGGTTCTCTGCTACTAAAATTTAAACTCTGGACTGCAGTTCTTTTTAAAATTGAAGCTTATAAGTTAAAGATATTTTTGTAATTTTGTACAGTAAATTCTGTATTAAAACTCTTCTAAATTTCCAGAATATGATTCATGAAAGGTAAGCTAATAACAGTAAAGAAAACAATGTACTGGAAATAGTTATAGTGTTCTATGCAGGCATTATTGCAGGTAGGGGGTTGTCAACACTTTTTTTTTTTTTTTAAGTTGACAAAAAATATTAGGCTCTAAGTGTCTTTTAGTTCCTATTTTATAATGTTTAAACTGCATTAGCTGGGCTTTCAGGATAAAGAATTGCAATTTTCTTTGCATCATTCTTATTGCTGTCATTTTTTTACTCAGAAACCGTGTTAAAATGAATTAATTCCTACAGCACGCTGTCTTTCTTAATAGATGGCATTTTTGGAAACCACAAACATTTCTGTATTTGCACTTATCAAGTCAAGGACTTTTCATCTTCCCATGCCCTGCCAGGTGTGCAGGGGGCTGGGAGGGAGCGTGGCCAGGACGGCTGGCCCAGCTGGCCAATGGGCTATTCCATACCATATGACGTCATGCTCAGCATATAAGGCTGGGTGAAGAAGGAGGAGGGGCGTTCGGAGTGATGGCGTTTGTCTTCCCAAGTAACCGTTACGTGTGATGGAGCCCTGCTTTCCTGGCGATGGCTGAACACCTGCCTGCCCATGGGAAGTGGTGAATGAATTCCTTGTTTTGCTTTGCTTGCGTGCGCTGCTTTTGCTTTACCTATTAAACTGTCTTTATCTCAACCCATGAGTTTTCTCACTTTTACTCTTCTGATTCTCTCCCCCATCCCACTGGGGGGGAGTGAGCAAGTGGCTGGGTGGGGCTTAGTTGCCGGCTGGGGTTAAACCACGACAGGTAGAGAAGCAGATATCACGTGAAATTCGGTGCTAGGAGAACAGCTATGCGGAGAAGAAACCAGAACTGTATGTTGCTGAAACCTGCTTCAGAATGTAACATGGATGACGAAAAATGAGGAAACTATTTGCAGTTGAATATATATTATTGTGTTGATATATTATAGTGTCATTATTATTTTGAAAAGCAAGATGGTTTCACGCATTATGTTTGAGGAAGAGCTATGCATTTTCCTCAGCAAAAAATGGAGTGATAATAATGTCCTTTTGTCAAAGCACTGGGACTAACTAAAAATGTAAACTTATGGAGAGGAAAAAGAAAATTAAACATTTTCTACTCTGGGGACTAATTTATAACTATGTAATTATAAACAGCAGTATGACCAGTTCCTGGAAAACATGCAGGTCTAAAACAAGTCGATACCTGACTGGGAGACCTCATCCATGCAAAGTTATAAAACATGACATTGTTGAATGAGTAAGCTATATGCTTTTAGCAGAGGCTAATATCTATGTCCAATTGTATTTATTAAAGAACATTTAGTAATTTCTGCAGAAGTATGGATGCCAGGCTAATTTTTTGTTTTCTTTCTGCTTGGAGTACTGGCAATCTGTCCACATAAATTGGTTCCACCTTTTTTGTGGTGGAACCTTTGTCTCGTCAGTTCTTCAGCTATTTTGCCATGTGGCTGTCCAGCGTAAATACCATTGCCGTACTTAATTACAGATGTGCCTCTCGCAGTACGTGAGTCATTCTTTCGTTCTGAAGTAGAGCAGAGCACTCAGAGATGCCACATATTAATGCAAAGAATTAGGCTGAAATTATATTTGAAGGCTTCAATACAGTACAGCTCAATGGTCTCTTTTTGCCTTAGAGGCAACAGTAGGAAAATATAGTACATAATAAGAATTTTAACTACAGTTCTGCTTTGTATTATCTAATGCCTCGTGGCATGATGCTGAGAAAGACATACCTCTGGGAATCATATACCAGGACTGACTAGTAGATAAGACATAGGTAATGATATATATAAGCTCTTCCAATCAAAGCCAATTCTCTTCTCAACTTTCATATATTCTCCTATTTTTTCTCCAAGATTCTTTTTTTTGTTTCTCTCTTGCACTATATTCTCTGATACTTGCTTTTAAATATTATACAAAGTATCCTCAGGAAAGCTGCAAGTCTAAAGCTGTAAATGAATTATCAATTACCTCACTAAAAGAAAAACAAGTATTTTTACTCAAATTTATGACTGGCATGGCTGTTGGCATCAACAGGTTTACACATGAATTAAATTCGCCTTGAACCTTCTGAATTAAGTAGCTTTTCAAAGTAGAATAACTTCGGCAAAAATATACAGTTCAATTCTCTATATATTATATAGAGGATTAGAGAGGTAAACAGGTTTTTTTTTAAGTTGTACTGAAATACTAGAAAATCTTTTTTTTTTTTTTTAAGTATTATCTCTGACCTGTATGTCTTCAGCCAAGAATTGGGTGGTATACATGATGGGAGTTCGTATCTTTTCATCTTACACTTGAAACCTACAGTGTAAAAAATAAAAGTAAAATGGAGGCATTGTTTGAAAAACCTAAAATATTTAAATATTTTTGCCACTAACTTTATTTTTGTTGCATTGATGGGAAAATTGTGCATTTCTTAACTTGCAGAAGGGAAGACATATTTATGTTTGAAAGTACTTATCGATGTATACATAGGATTGATTTTATTTCATTTAATGCAGCACAAGCAGTGCACTGGAAGCAAAGCCAAATACTGTTAAAAAAAAAAAAAACAAAACCACAAAAAAACAACAAAACCTCTAAAGAGGAAAAGTTTTGGGATAGAAGAAGTTTGTAGGTTTGGATATAAGTGGTGTGGCCATTTTAAACTCACTTTGTAAGTCCAATAAAACTTTAATTCTTTTATGAGAAAGGTGAAAAGTGAGTAATGAAAGTAACAAGTAGACTTATTTTTTTCCTTTTGAGTTTCACTTCACAGATTCTGTGGTTTCTTTTGAATTATCACTTGAACCTAAGAAAAGAAAACTTTGTAACAGTTTTTCTGGATTTATGAAGTTTAGGCCCCTGGTACTCATTTTTCTGCGTAAGGACAGCTACATACTGTAATATAATCTCATGATAATTTGGCAGCTCCTAGTAGCAAAGAAATACGTAGAGATTTTTATGCATCAGCACAGCAAGGGAAAAGAACAGAGAATGGCAATGGAGCACGGTGAGAAGTCTTCCAGGATTTCAAAGAAAAATGAAACATGGATTTTTTTTAATCTTTTTTTTTTCCTGTACAAGAAGATACCATTCCAGAAAGACTTGGAAAACTCCTGTATGTTTGTGTGTTGATGTTCTCCCCATGCACACACACCCCTCTTTCAAGAAAAATAAGGTGACACCTTTTTCAAACATTTCGTGTTTGCAAGAACACAGTGAGCTGTGTTGCTGAGTGGGATGCCCATCTTCAAATACCTAAGAGCAGATGCTGTTCATAGGCAGTACCTCCATGTTAGTGTGCTACCAATTCACATCATGATTGCCAGTTTGAAAATAATGTATATAAAGAGGGTAGAATAAGAGTGTGTTGATTTGTGCCCATTTAATTTGCACCCTGTATCTCTCAGCTTGCACCCCTTAGCCAAGATGAAGTTTTTAAATGCAAAACAGAGAGAGGAATGAGAAAGGTGTCGCAGATTGAAAAGGGAAAGGAATAATTCCCTCTCTCTAGCGCTGTGTTTGTGAGCACACGTGCGTGTGCACACACACACACACACAGAGAGGTATAATGACCTGTGCTTATCAGAAGTACAGCCCCAACGAGTTACATCCTGAATTATTCTGATGCTCAATGATATTAACTCCCACTTGGAGGAGTCAGGTTCTGGCTCAAAATTAAGCCTATTATGGATAAGGATTATTTTGACTGCTGTCAATGGATGTGGACAATACTATCTCAGTAAAACAACTGTGAGGAAATCCACAAAAGATCTGGCAGGGCTGGTTCCCGGAGAAATACAAAATAAAGCTTTTTTCCCCCCTCCCCCCCTCCGTCTGATTTGTCTATACCCATCTGCCAAAAAGTACCTGTTGAATTTCGGTTCATGAATGAATGACAGTCTGTTGGTTGCTTTGAAAGGGCAGATGAATCCAGTAAAAATTATTTACAAAGAACCTAAATGTAATTTACTAGAGTCTTAAAGGAAGCCACTCTTGTATGGGCTAGGTTCTCTTTAGATAAATCAAGAAAGATATGAAGAACAGCTCATGAAATGAATTTTGGTGACTGTTAAAGTGGTGGTTCTGAAGTACTAACGTGGAGAGGCATCACTGATAAAGCTGAGATAGCTGAGTTTTAGAGTGGAATTAGCACTCAATAGAAGTGTTGTTTTGATGGGGTTTTCTGTGTGTGTGTTGGTTTTTTTTTTTTGTTTTTAAAAATCTAACTAGTTATTTGCTTTTCTTGATAAGAGACAAACATCAGCAGTTTTTTCCTCAAAATCACAATGCAGTGGTAACCAGTATTTTCCACTTCAGTGGTAGAGGAAAATGTGTTCAGTAAGTAAGTGTACCTGTAGAACCTGGAGCTTTTGTAAATTAGTTGCTAGGGTTAGTAACTGAGTCAGATGTACATTCAAAAGGAGTTTTTTAGTTAAACAAGCAGGTAAGTATATATTTAGGATAAAAGAAGAAATGGATCATCCTGAATGTTTTGTGTTTAGTTTTTCAGGAGCTTGTCCTGACGGGAAGCTTCTACCTGTAGCTTGACTTGCTACAGGATAGCCATAGAGCTGAAAGTACAGGGCAAGGAAGCATAGCTCTGCTGCCTTTATGTATGTCAAGGAGATGAAGGCAGAACAAATATTTTAAACCTTAGCATTTAAGTGTGAAGATGATGGAAATGATTATGAAATAGTAATGGAGAAGTTTGATGAATATTTTATCCCCAAACGAAGCACAATTTATGAAAGCACTTTTCTACTAGTAGAGCTAAAAGCTTGGGGAACAAAGGAAGGCTGATTTGGCAGGAATTATTGCAAATTTGAGAATGATAAACAGGAGTACATCAAGGACAACTTAGTCACTGGTTTCTTACATGCAAAACCTTCCTAACGTAATAATATAGGTAGCTAATATAGCTAGCTAATAATAGTTTTCAAGTTAATCAAAGGAAAATAAATCATTAAGTAGTCTTGATAAGAAGACAAGAAATTAATAATCACAAATAAATACAGTATTTTTAAATCTTTATCTTTGACAGAAGAATGCAGCATAATCAACAGCAAGGTCATCAAGTGAGGAAAACGTACATGGGGAGAGCCAAATGCAACATATGATTTACAGTAGAATATTTTGCAGTCATTAGCCATATGAGAGTGAATGAAACTGGGAAAAATTACAGTGTAGTTCAAAAGACTTCTGTGGATCAATTGTTACTGTCTGTATTATTTCAGCTAGTCAGTGGAACTGAATCAGGTTTTACATGCTAATAAGCATAATGAGGCCTAATTTTTGGTTGATACAGGAAATGAGAGTAGGGTTTTTTTTGTGTGTGTGGTGATCTTTTTTAAGCAAAGAAGCTCTATAAATGCATGTAACTTCACTCTTGGTCCAAATCTGCAAGATTCCATTTTCATGCTTTCCCCTATCTGTATACCCTAACAGGATGGCTTGTCCCTTTTCAGGTTAGAGGGCTTAAATGCAGTCATCCTTGATCTATAGCATGGCCTCATTAGAGATGTCCAAAGGATTAGCCTACAAATTAGGTAAAGGGGCTAAATGTTAGTCAGAATATGATGAAACTGAACTGGCAAGGATGAAATCCCTATGTGTGGTTGGCTTAATGAGGAGCAATGTTGGGATGAAAGAGTAAGGATAGACTCCTGGGACAGGGAATAAGGACCTGGAATAAGCCGTGTTCAAAAATGAACAGTGGTGCTGGAACCCCTCAGCCAAAGGAGGAAACCATGCATGACCAGGGGCAGAGGAGAGTGATGGGAGACACTCTCTGCAATGCTGGCAGCTGGGCTGAGGTTGGTGAAATTTTTACGTTTGCACGCTGGATCAGCCAAACATCAGCTGATCCAAACTGAGCCGAAACAAGTTTACAACAGTCAGCTGAAGGATAAATATACAGCAAAAGAGGGTTTTAATCTGCTTGACATAAACAAAACAAACCAAAAAAGTGTAAATGTTGTTTGAAATTTGACAAATGGGGAGATAGTATATTTTCTGCGTTGAGGATAGGTACAGGATGTATGCAGTATGCCATGTGGGAGATGCAGTTCCATAAACCACTATTTATTTTACTATATTCTTATTTATCTCCCTGTACTAGCCTTCACCTTTCCCCAGGGTCACTGAGAAGTAAACTGGGTGAATGGTGTCAGTCCTGGCACTGTCTTCTAAACAGGAACTGTAAAAACAAACTGGTGAACACCGGCAAGCTCTGTGAAGGAATTTGCAACCCTAAGCCAGCCCAGAGGCAGGGCACCGCAGAAGAGGTCTCGCCTGACAGAATTACCTTAGTTTTTCTCAACTGCTTTTCCAATGGTAGCAATTTTTCTGGTGGATTCTAATCTCTGTCAGAAATTGCTGCCTTTCACCTTTACCCCTCCTATTTTCCTAGCTAGCTCAGTTTATTAAATTTTACTTAACTCTGCCCTCTGAGCTGCCACTGTCCGCTTGGAATGGTTCATTGCTAGCCTTGCCATAATAAATAGACAAGAGGAAGAATCAAGACCGTGCCATTGTATTGCATTATCATCTAGAGATTTGAATTCCAGCATTTTTATGCATGCTTTGCAGCTGCTGTTATTTGTGTTTGGTGTCAACCTACTGAATGGTGGGAAGATTAGTTGAGCAAGTTGGCAG
Organism: Calonectris borealis; assembly: GCF_964195595.1. Lineage (NCBI taxonomy): Eukaryota > Metazoa > Chordata > Aves > Procellariiformes > Procellariidae > Calonectris > Calonectris borealis. The sequence continues at coordinate 105,066,727 of NC_134312.1, forward strand.
AGACATAAGCAGCATTGGTGAGACCGATAACAGAGACGTTCATCTGCTTGCCTGTTCTTCCATCTTCACTTGTGTTAAACTTCAACCCACTGCACAAATTTTGCCCATTTTCCCCCTTTTGATCTGGCCCTCTTTTCTCTCCATTTGGCACTGTATTTTCCACAGGAAGCAGATTATTGTGGCACATAAAAAGAGAGAGGCAGTAGCAGCTTCAGCAGATGTTGCCCAGCATGCTCAAATTGCAAAAACATTCCCTGTAGTAGGAAAATAGCAAAGTTGATACCTAGTACTTTGTCAGTACCGGGGGGTCAGTCATGGAACTGGGACTGCCTGACTACACCAACAAATTTATAACTTGGCACTTCTCTCAAATGGGTCTTGGAAAAAGCTGGTCTTGGTGATCTCAGAGAAATAGTGCTTCTGTCATTCCTTGGTTGATGTTCAATTAAGATTAAATGAAAATTTTATGATACAGGCCTTCCAGTTCCAGAAGATTTAGAAAAGGGGGGGCATGTTGTAGAGGAAATCACAGTTTTCATTGGGTGTTGCTTTGTGTATCAGATGAAATGTAGAGTAGTTCTTAAATGCGTGGTTGGGAGCACCCAAACAAAATAGTTGGGAGATTAATGAGTCTTGTGCTGCAAGGCATTCTTCCAAGGGAAGAAGGTACTTTGCTATTTTATCTCTTAGCCACAGGTGTACATTTGGTGTTAATAGTGCTCTTGAGATCATCAAAAGGAAAATGCCAGAGGCACGGCAGGATTTGGAATGGCTAGTCATTTATTATCCTCGTGTACAGTCGGTGTGAGAGAAACATGTTAAATTGTCTAGCGTATAGTGAGGGTGGGGAATAGCATGTAAAGCTTGCTGAGAACTGCCTGCTGTGACAGAAACAACTCGATTTCTTTACAAAGAAACAGGCATACGTCCAACTTCAGAAGAAGTACAGTTAATAAAGAATTGGTGAAAAGACTGCTACTCTAGGAATGATTCAGTGCCTATCATATCAAACTTCTTAAAAATACTACAGCTTTTGAACAAAGTCCCAGAAAGTGAAAAGGCCTGTTCCTGGAACCAGTACAAGAACAAGCTTCCAACAGAGGGAAACAACTCATCTCTGAAAGCATCAGACATTACCTCATGACTTTCTGAAACGATAGCTGATTATAGGTGTTAGTGCCAGAAGGTGAGGATTATGGGATGCCCTACTGAAACATCATGGATGGCAGCTGAAGCCACCTGTAAGACTGACAGGATCAGTTTACTCCATCAGGGGGGTGCCTTTTTGCAATACTGACATATAGGGTGAAAATTAGATACATGAATTACCATTAAAGTCTTCTATTCACTACAAACCCTGGATCAACAGCAAAGGCTTTGAGACATGCAGGCTATTAAGGCAAGGGAGGAATTAATCAGTATTGCTTTATGGCACAGTAACGAGGCATGTGCTTTCCAGACTTCTTGTTGTTTAGAGAGCATCTGAACACCCTGGGAGTGAGAATTGATACGAATTTCGGTGACACAGATCAAATCCTGATCTTAGCTCTGTGATTTTTATGTAGGAAATGAGATCAATGCAAGCAGTATTGCTCGTAGTTGATGAAGTGCAGTCTAATAAAAGAGCTCAGCATGACTTGAAACTAATATCATGGCAGATCCAAAAGGAGTGACAGACATGTGGTTTTGGCATGCTTACCCATAAGGAGGAGGATTGAGAACTTGTTCTTCTCTACTGTTGTTATTTTGATATATTTAATAGAGATCATAGAAGAATTTGGAACTTCCTCTCTTCCCAAGCAAGCGTCTTTACCAGTAGGCTGCGTGACCAACTATTGCTCTTTCTTCTCTTTCGCTTAATAAGCTTCCATTTATTCCATTTAAAGAGGAATAGCTAAACTTAACTAGGAGTGTCTTTTCACCCCTATCCCCATAAAACAAGGAACAAACAAAAAAACCATGTAAGTTAATGATTAGGACACACTAATGAGAAATGAGAGTTGAGTATGCGTGCCGTAAGGGAAGAATGGTTTCACCACTGGGTCTTTTGGGGAAAGATGCAGGCATCACTGCGCCATTTTCTCCAGGTGTGTTTTGCAGGGAGTGTACCATGCCGGCTGTCCTCCCAGCGGGCCCCATAGAGTGGCTTAGAGGCTCATCAGGGAGAATCAAAACCATGTCTCGGGAGCCCTGTTCAGCATCGATTTGCTCAGCGCCATCAAAACATAGCTGCTTCTAGTTGTGCCAGCAAGGAGAGCTCGTGATATCTTAGTAAGAAATCTTCCTGGTAAAACCTTCCCTGTGTCAAGTGTGGCTCGTGAATGAAGATTAGAGCATAGGCATTTCAGGCTTAGGCATGTACATGATCCAGTGGAGCTCTCTGTAGCCTGTCAGAGTTTTGAGTGTTTAATCAGTTATCATACAGAATCTGATAAAGCCTGAAGACTCAATGTATGTGAAATAAAAGGGAAGAAATATTTAGCTATAGTTGACAACAGTTTCAGGTACTTAAAACATAGCTTTGCCAGATTTCAGCAGTCTGAAGGCCCAATATCATAAAAAACCTGGTGTACAAGAAAGAACTTAGGACAAACTTATCAAACAACAACTTGCTCATCTACATTTTGTCACAACAGAATATGATTCTTCTATGGCTAAAATAATTTTTCTGTGTTACTTCTGATTTGTTCTATGCACAGGTCTGCACTCAAATAAGAGGATCCAGTTCTAATTGTATTAAACTATTCAGTCATAAATATACTCTAGAATAACAGTTAGACAGGTGGCAAATAGTATAGATTCCATAAATTGAAACAAATTCCATCTATTTTCAAATATATTTCTTTATTAATAAATTTATATATAAATACATCAGACAAAACTAAATGGATACACAAATATATATAAAGGCTTTCAAATTTTATTTGATACAATTCGAGCATCTCATTTAAGAAAAGAAAAGCAACAAGATAGAAAATATGCTGTAAAAATTCTTGCAGCATTTTTAAAAACCAGAAAGCTTTTGAAGGTCACTAAGCTTCATATAATAGAGATACTGTGTGTACCAGGTTCTGTCTCTTAGTTCTGTTAACACCATTCAAACATACATAAGAAATCACAAATGCTGCTGGCAGTATAGTAAAAAAGACCAATATCTAATCTCTCATTTAAAAGCACTAAAAGCTATTATGTATGACTTGCTAAATATTAAAAGCTACTTTGTATAAAATTGTTATATAATCTGCAGAGCTGAACAAGAATAACTTTTTTTTTAGCTATCCAAGCAAAATAAAATAAAAACCAAAAAATGTTGCTTTTTAAATAAGCTGCCAGCCCTCTGCTGCTCTCAGAGATGACAAAAAGTGGATTACAGAAGTTGTCTCTGAAGCAGAAACAGAAGTACTGGAGGCATTTAAGTCTTCACTTTCCCGTAGAACTGCAGGTGAAAGTAGTTTCCCCCGTTGTGTTTTACAAAATTGTTAATGCTCAATTAAATACAATTCTTAAAAAAATTAGAGAGTTTGAAATGATTAACTCTTTTTTTTTTTCCAGTTTCCTCAGACATTGTATTGAAAAGTGCTTTTAAAGAAAAAAAGGTGTTTCAGAGAGTATCAGCTAGAGTCAGAATGTAAATGGACCAAATTTCTTCATAGATTACAAACTGCAAATACTAACAAAATTGCTTTCCACAGCAGGACTGCTGTCGTGCAGGATATTTTCAAAGGCTAAATTTATGGTAGAAAATGTCTTGTAGGGTAGGTTCAGTTGGCAGGTATTTTGTTTGGCAGGACTCTGCGCCCACACTAATACAGTATTTTATTTTTGCGAATAGTACCATAAGCATATTTTTAGTGACGAAGGCCAAAGTGTATGCATTGGAAAGAAGGCAGTAGATAGTGTAGAGTGGATCTGTTTAGCTAGTCATAAAAGCTTTCATTTACAAGTTATGAACAAAATCCAAGCAATTCATGTGCTTGTAGTAACTCGGTAGCCTCAGAAATATTCCTTTAGTTTATGAAATACACCCACTCTGGGTACCCTTCTTCCGCTCATTCCATAATGAGCGGTCTTACTTGAGAAGTAAGGATGGAGATATATGCAGAGTTGTGTGGCGCAGAGCATTAAATCATTCTTTTTTGGTATTAGATAGCTCTAAAGAAACTAACAGATGTCTAAGGGGGTTTTGCATTAAGTGCTGTAGGCTTCTATTTAAGTGGTCAAAATCGTTTTTCTTCTTACTGAATATACGGGAAACTTGGGTTCACAATTTTTGTCTTCTGAGCTGCAACTGTATCCTTATTCTAAAATAACCTATGTTAGGTGGCTACAGAGGACTTGTCAGATCCCCACATTCTGGCAAAATAAATACAAAGGGATCAAACAATACCTTATCATCTGTCAGAGTTTTACATATAGCAGCAAATAGCATTTCTATTGAATCTGGAAATATGACATATATAGGCGCTCTGATTAGTTTAAAAATGCAGATTGAGATGCTAGTTACTTGTATTATTGTAAATCCAGCAACAAGGTGTAAGTTTCATTGGCCTTTATCAAAGAAGCTAAGAAAATAGTATTGTACACTTTATTCATCTTGTTGGGGGGGATTTGTAACACTGAGGAAAAAAAAAACATTCAAAATAGTGTTTTTGGCTGATACTAAAAATATGTTTCTCTCCATCATTTAGATGATGCCACATTCAGCACTGATGTGATGTAAGGTCCAATACTCGTCTCAAAATAAGATGGGAGAGATGGAACTATGTCATACAGTGCAGATGTGAGATGAGAAGACATAGCAGATGTTGTACGTCTATTCCTTTTACACTCACACAGTACCTGTTCCACTACTGTAAAACCTTTTTTTTCCTCTTTTTTTTTTTTTTAACTTCCTCTCCTCATAGAACTGCATAGGCTTTCAAAAACATAAAATTAGATCATTGTCTCATGGAATGTAAGGCAATATGTCTTCAAGATAAAAGTTTGAACAAATGTAATAGGTGAATGCATGTGTCTCATAGCCAGAATATAGGGAAGGAATAATTTCAAGTGGTTTTTGAAATGTTATATTGCCTGTAAAGTTCTTATTTCTTTTAACAGCAATGCCCTCCATAAGTACCTTATACAAAAGCTATATCCACTACAGTGATCCAAACTGCAGGCCTATTTTGTAGTAATCTATACAGATTGCACATAACAGACACAGTTTTGAAAAGTAAGTTTCTCAGCCTTCCTGTGGAAGTTCACTGAAGACTTTAAATTGCATTGATTTCCCATGAAACTTTGGTTTCTAGTTGTTCAGTTACTTACAAGAGAAATCTATTTCTCCCCCATACACACACTATTTGTGTTGTGCGTCATCTTCATCTAAATTAGAATACTCTCAATAAACTGGATAAACACAAATGTCTGGATTTCCATTAAGTAAACACCTGAAATGATAATGATAGGACATATGTTGTTCAGATGTCTTGCTGTGGTTTGGCTGTGCTTCTCTGCTCAACTGCCTCTTGCAAACTGCAGTGCAATCTCACTTATATAGTGAGCGTGTCTAAAATTAAGGACAAGAGTCAGGGAATTCTGTGCATAGTGGCAATTTTTGGTTTTGCTTGAAAATATTACTGAAAATATTTCAATATATTCTAGTTGTGATCTTTCCCTTTTTTTCATGTTGGCTTCTGCTGCAAATATGTTTCAAAATACCTGATATTCCCAGATAGAGCATTCCTATCATTTGTGAGGTGTATTAGTCTTAATTTGAAATACTTTTGTAAACAAATTTTGTAGGCTGTGTCTGTGCTATAGTAATAGGGCTGACCAGTGCATGGATTCTGATTTTTCTGTATTGTGCAACCTGTATCTCAAAATATTATTTTCTGTGATTCTGTGGGTTGCTCATAGTTATACAGTTTTTGGACAGGATATGAAAAGATGATGTCTCAGTACAGAGTGAACTATTCTGAAACAGTCAATCTTTTTTTTTCCTGTGCTGGTATATTTGTTTGGAACTGATCATGTTGGTTCTTTCTTCTCGAATTCTTATTCAGGATGCCTTGGTTAAGGTTCTTGTTCTTATTCAATGAAAAAAAAAGATAAATACCTTAAACACTGAGCAAAAATAAATTGCAGTGCAGTGTTGTGACAATGGAAGATACACTAGTGGTTTTAGTATTGGCAAAAATGCGGGTTCAAATATGTAAAAAACCCCACCCCAAAACCTAATATAGAAAAAGGAAAACAAAAATATGTGTGTGACTTGGGAGTTTCAGCAATGAAGTGTTCATTATAAGTGAAAAATGTGCGTGGTGTGCCTCTAAAATATGATGGGACAGCAGTGGAAACAGTAATACTTTTGTGACTGTTGGCTAATTATATGGAAGTTCTACCAAAAAGGTTATACATAGCCTAAAGTACTAAAGACTTAATGAAACTGTTGTCACTGTAGTGATAAATATTTCCATTCCAGAATGTCTTCTCGGACAGTACTATAAACATACCAGAATAAATATTTGACCATAATCCTGTAATGCTACCATTTTTTTTTTTAAATTATAGGCCTTCAAGTAGGCTATATATACAAATTAGGGATTTGTAGTAGAAGTAGTTGGAACTAGTTTGAATTAGTAATAATGACAGCATTGAATTCTGCAGTTCAAAGCAGTGGTAATTTCGTCCAGTTATCCCATCGAATAGGTTGCAATTCCCTTGAAAGCCTCCAAGTCAAATTCAGCCATTATGTAAATGATGGCTTAAGCTGATCATAAAAATGGGCGCATTTAGAAATACAGCTTACATTCGTTTAGCATTCAGTAGGTCTGCAAAATGGATACAGCAGCAGAGGCAGACAACAGGAGAGAGTAACATAAATCAGGCGCTTCCCTGCTTAATGTATACTTATGCCATTCTAACAGCCTGACAGAATATCAAATCAGTGAAAGTTGCCATATACTCAATTTAAAGTGTCTACTGTATGCCGAATCAGTGTAATTTAGTGTACACTTGTTACACTACTTTGGTTTTCCCTTAAATATGTTACATATTTAGCATGCAAAGAATAAGAACTAATTTCAGTAATGTATGTTGATTAGGCTCTTGTTAGGCATAAATAAGGGTTAGCTTGTGCTATACAGTATATTATGTTGTAAATTTAATAGGCACATAGCTTTCTCTGTCTTCTTCCATTTCCACCCACAGACATTTAGACAAAGAGCAGAAGATGAAACATAATATAGATCTGTTAGCTATGAGCAAAGCCTGATACAAGAAACAGCAATGTACTTATTGATTACTTGCATTGTTTTGACACTGTAAAAACATAGAAGAAAACAAGGGTACAGAGATATAGAAACTAGAGTTAACACAGCCTCTTCAGTGCAAATATATGAGTTTTTCACTAAAATATATGTGAACATATATAGTTGATAACTTAAAAGGATGAAAGAAGATTACTCATCTTGATTTATCAAAGTTTGGTTCCTGGAAAGAAGAAAAGAGCATTTTGATTTAGTGTATTAGGCTTATTGCTGTTAGTACAACCAGAAAGCAACGGCAAAAATAAAAGCAGTATTAGAAGGCAGATGAAATAGTATTTGTGAGTAGGACTTCTCTGATGTTGATACCGTTTTCAATGTGAATGCGATTATACATTAAAAAGAAAGGATGAGAACACTTAGAGAGTAGAAGGAAAAGAAATTTAATCATCTAAAAAAACACCCAGGAAGCTGTTCAAGGAAGATAAAAAGTTGGAGAAGGAAATTTTCCATTCTGTCAAATGGACTAGATAAAGTGACAGGGTAAGAACAGAGGAGTAAAACTGGGAGTTCAGGAATTAATGTGTACATAGGTACTCGTGCAAATAAAAAAGCTGCTCAAGTACAGATGAAAGAGAAATTGGAAGGCATCTGGAGAAGGAGCAGTGGCTAGAAAAATGGTTTTTTTGGGGATCAGTGAAAAATGGGTATTTCAAAGAAATAGACTGAATGCAGTCATATTTTGAATTCAAGAAGATCAAATCAGAGACTTTTAATCTAAGGAACAATTATTAATAACTTACTACTGTTGCTATTGAACAGTTAAAATATGGCTGGTTTGCTCAATAAACATATCTATCAATGCTGCTTAAGATTATCTTCATGTTTTGAAGACACTGTAAACATGTCTGGAAATGACACACTCCCACAGTTTCTATACAGCAGAACATGATGAAACCAGCCACCAAAAAATATTACATTTTCCACTTGCATTCATATCAGCTAACAGAATAATATCCATGTGATTTAGAACTAGGCATTTCAAAAGTCTTTAAAGGACTTGAAAATCAAGTTAAAAACTATGTTTTTTCCTAAAGTTCTCTAATAAATACATCGTTTCTATGTGATGTGTAAAGGAGAGGAAAAAATGTGGTGATATAGAATATTATGTTCCTTTATTTTTCATTGTTCTTCATGCATATTTTGTACTTTGTTTATAAGCAGTATGTCAGTTAAGAAATAGTAATTCTTGTCTAAAATATGAATACTCAGAGTCAGCTAAGAGAACACTGAGGTATGATTATTTTTTGCTTCAGCAAACCATAGATTTCTAACCCAGTTCTGTCACTTGAATGTTAGCATTGTGAGGCAGAGTCTATGGTATCATTATTATTTCTTTTCGTGTTCAGGTTATTCTTATTTTAGTAGCACTTTCAAGATATTTTAAGTTTGCCCTTTCACAAATCACTCAACAGCGATGACTGCCATGCAATTATTGATACAGTAATTTTTTGGTGAGACTGGGTTGAAGTAAGGTAGTATTGATACTTTCAATGCTGTTGACTTCCACTAAAAGCAAATAAGCAACTGAATGGAAATAAGATGATTGAATACTGTTTTTTAAGATGGTTGATTTTTTTTTTCAAAATTACACTACAAAATGATAAATGATAATTTCAGTATGTTCTACTGGTGGCTCTGGCAGGTGGAAAAGGTTTGATTCCAGTAGACCTGCACCTTAGTGATTTTATACTTCTTGCACTTACTTGCAAAGGTATTATATGTAAGTACATGGTCATTTCTGACACCTAATGAAAATTATCACATTACAAGCATTCACATCAACACTTTTAAAGTGCAAATCATTTTTCTTGTGCTGGAGGTACCTGGCAGCTCTGACACTAGTAATAAAACTGACATCTTTAACCTCTCTGAAGTCAGGAAAAAAATCCATCAAGTTTAGTAAACAATAAACACCGTCCTCATGACTGAAAGAGAATTATAAGGATAAAATTTAAAGAATCTTGTTAAAGAAAACAAACATTTAAGAAGAATGAAATTGAACTTAAGCATACCACTGAATACATTACCCATGAAACAAGCAGGGGCATCTTTAGGAAGGATAGTCAAAGCCTTATAGACATATGTATTATATATTTTGTACAATACATGCAGTGGCAGTGTAAAGCAAGAAATAGCCAACTGCTTTGAATAAATGCCTTGTAAGGATGGACCAAAAAACCCCAAAAGCTTTCTGCATCTTGGTTTCAGTTAGAACTAAGAGAAATATTCTTAGCAAATCTCCAACCCACTCAAACCTTTGTTCAGTACACTCAGTTCATTGCAACAGAACTGAATTAAAAATCATTCATTTGAAATAGCAATGAACACCTCTCTCTCTGCTTAAAATGAGCACAAATTTCTGAAATACATGCTGGCACAGGCGATTATGAAACCTTGAAGGATGTATTAATGAGAAACATCTAATATGGACTCTAACTGCAGGCCTGTATGCAGTATCTTTGAGAAGGAAATAACAAGGAGTGAATTCTTGTACTCCGGATTACTTCGTAAATATAGATATAAATCATTATTTGAGATAACAGTAGGGGAGATTTTTCCAAGAAATTGAGGTGTGCTGAGAATGCAGATTCCATTGATTTTTCTCTCTAACTTTCTCTTGGGCAATTGAAATCTCTTCCATTACTATTAACAAAAAGCAGTTCTTCTCAAGTGCAAAATAGGTCTGAATTATCTTTTTATCAGTTAAAGAATGCATGATAAGTCAGTGCAGTAACCGTTGGTTGTGTTTGCACACCAGGATCCTGGGCTGAGAAAGTGCCATTAAATGGCATGCATAATCGAAGGGCATAACTGAGCCATAAAATCAGGTACACAGAGAGTGAGGAAGGACGCACTTGTTAGGCAGACAATGAAGCGAATTAACTTGGTTTCAATTACTTGGGTTAATTTTGCATTATAGACACAGCTTAAACAATGTATTTGCAAAGAGAAACCAGAAAGATGACTATGACAATGCTTGACATCTAGGAAGGCAAAGTGATATTTTTAGATAGTTTAATAAAAACCATGTAATAAACCATTCAGCCTTAGTAGTGGTTCGTAATACATGTTGAGTGACAAACTGATAAATGGTTCATCTGTACAGAGTTTGTTTAGCTGATACCTGAGACTGTATTTTCCTAAAGTGAACGATTTCTGTTTCCAATATTACCCTTTTCATAAAGCTTCACTTGAGTATTACTAACCCCAAGCACTGGAAAAATCATGTGACTTTTCCAACTCTCATGTTTTGCAAGAGTTTTACTCTGATGGTTTTGTCTTTTGCACATTAGGCAAACGTGGGAGCTCTCGTGAGTCCCTGACCTTTTCCTCTGAGGAAAATACCAAATACACTGCAGTTTTTGATAAAATCATGGAAGTTGGCAGCAGTGTGCATATAGTTATGTTTTTTAGCTAATTAGACAGCCTGGAGACAGAATGTGGGGTTTTTTTTTGTCTCAGACAAAACTTTAATTGATAGTAATGACACTAATAAGTAGAAAATGCATTTCCTTGAGCAGGTAAGAGCTCTACAAGCCATCTAAGCCTTAAGCTCACACAAACATAACAGTGCAAACTTGCTGTATTTCTGTGCCTTAATATGTGCAATTAATACGAAGTCCAAATGTAATTCTCATTTTCCTTTGGGTAAGAATTCTTTTACATACAAAGCTGCATTCAGATCTGACACAGCTGTGAGGGACAACTCAATACTTTATTTAAAAAAAAAAAAAAAAGTCAGCATTGCACTTTCTCAACAGGGATTTACACCAAGTTGTCCCTTATGGGCTTATTATTTCCCACCATTTTAACTGGTATTTTTACTTCTGTACCTAAATTGAAAATTCAAAAGAGTATTTTTTTTTTTAAAATTATTTTCCCAGCAGAAGGACTGAGTTTTATCAGTAGTTATTAAGACTTAGCTTCCTAAATAACAAAGCTTGTGATAGCTAACAGATACAGACATGAAGCTAGATCTTTCATGGCCATTTCAGCATATGATGTTGATGTTTTTTCCAAAATCAGAGAGATGGTACTCAGTGGCCTTTTATATCTGATGACAACTTTGTGATCTTTTGCTTATCTAGAGGAATTACATGCCCTGTACAGAAAAAACAACTTAAGTAAAGAACTAGTTAAAGGAAAACTTTCTTGTACATGCAAGGTGTTGCCCTTTTGAATCCAATTTCAGCACATGCAAAGACTCTGCTGGTAAAGTCAGTGGTTGATTCCCAATACATTTGAGGTAGGGAAATAAGTTCACCTCTTATATAGGTGAAACTAATGTGAATTCAAAATGAGAACTACAGTGGCTACAGTGAAATCACTGCCTTGTTTTTTTAACTTTTTTAACTGATGGAGCAGGATTCCTTTCCAAAGCTGAAGATTCCTGGTAACAGAAAGTAGCACATATTCAGAATTTATGCTATTAATTTTGTAATAACAAAGGAATCTATTTTATTTGCCATTTTCAGGTAGGTTACATTTCAGCTAAATTAATTTTTAATAGCTTGCTAAAACCAGATATTTGAAAGGTTCTTATGTACTTATTCACTTATTCAACCTATCTGATACTGATATTTTATCAGTTCTTTGTAGGGTGTTTTCGAACAACTTTTATTTTTATGCCTAATGACAGTTCAGCGTTACTTTGAACTGAACCACAGACGCGAAAATCTGATAGATCTTAAATCTGTCTTTCAGTTATTTTACATTTTAGTTCCACAATTATCGTTAACACTTGTTGTCCCTTGACAGGTAATAGGACAGTATCATCTGTGTTATTAATTAAATTTTGAACAGTCTTTTTATTGGACTAAAGGCCATATTAGTTTGATGCTTTAATTTTTATCCCTGGAAACAAAAATGTTGAAATATGTATTTCCAGTTTGTTTTAATAATGCCTGTATATATTTCCCTGGAGAATTTTGAGTTTTTCATCAGAAAATTGCATTTTGGGTGGGAACAATATTAAAGTACTCTAAGGCACGGAAATTATTTTGTTGTGTTCCACTCATTGCAATGTGTGTGCTCTCCTTTTATTAAATTAGTGGTGTGTCCAAAGTTGTCTGGAAGATATTTTTTTATATGCTTGCTTTTGATGTATGGAAACTTGCTGGCAGATTGGAATACAAATCTAGGGAGGCGATTTTTGTCTATTTAAGAGTTTTAATACACTGTCTTCTAGATCCTGTCATATACTGAAGTATACTTTCTGCTACTGAAAGTTCAATTATACTGCATTGGTTCTTACCATCACAACATATTAAAGATTGTCAGTTCTTTGACTTGTTTTAAAAGTTAACAATAGCATGAAAACTTTTTTTGTCGTACAGTCTCTACAGTTAAGAGAAACATTGAACATAGTGCATAAAAATGTGTTGCAAGACTACATTGCACTATAGTGTGATGTTTGGTTTATCTTGGTAGGGCAATTAGTGCCTGTGGAACAATTCGCTTTAGCCTCCAACTTGTGCTACCTTGACATATGAAGTTATCAAATTTCACATGGTGAAGATAATGTGAAAACGTTGCATGCTTGTTAGTGAAATTATAGCTTTAAATTTTATTTCAGAAAAAGCTGAACATTTATGTCAGTTGTGAAATGAAAACTTGATTTACTACCATCCGGCAGTGGGCATTTAGGAGAGTACAGCTTGTATTAATGTTGATAAACCAATTTAAATATATAGAGAAGAACTTTGCGAGCCTTAAAGAATGATAACTGAATTCTCCTCAAGAACATGAATTAGAGTTTATTTAGAAAGCCTGTAATTTTATTTTTCTTCCTAGAAAAAAAAGAGCCTTATTGTGGTGGAGAAAAGATTGGAAATGCAACATTGTCTACTCAAACAACAAGTGATGGATAAACAAATGCCTAATGTGGATTTTTCTGTGACTAACCAATGTATCAAATAATCCTTACTCTTTTAGAAGTATGAGTACTGGAAAGTAAATCCTAAGAAAACTTTCACCTTCAGATGAAAGTAAAAGGCAAAGGTAGTGAGAAGAAGGTGGAGGAAGTATGATACTTATAAGGAACAGGATAGGGATCATAAGAAATGAGAGGCTGCAAAGGAAGAGTCCCCTCTAAGATAAGCATCCCTTTGTGTTAGCTGCTAGCATATAACCTATGCTTCCAGACTGGAGGGAATGGTGTCCTTGCTAACCTACAGACTAAGTGCTCAGAAAGATGGTCATAATTGTTGTAGACCTTTTTTTTAAACCTATATATTTGGAGGCCTGACTCACAGGATGTGTTCAATTGTCAAGGCAAATAATAATGAAAGTGGCTGACAGACCTCAAAAGTGATCAGAACAGGCTGATGTTCTACATGTCTTGTACCGGCCAATGCACGGGTGGCCTAGCTAGAAGAGGAAGTAAGTGTACAATGCAGGGTGATGACTAATTTATTTATTCATCCTAGTGAAGGTGATCTGTGTCAAATTTAAAAAATATATATATATATATTGAATCCAGAAACTTTGATTCCACCCAGAACTTCTTGTGAAAATCAAACAGGTGAATATTTGTGATACCAAGAACCGCAAAGTTCAGCAACAAATCAGATAAACCCTAAAGATAAAAAGATAAACAGCCTTTAACTGACAAAAGGATGCCTCTTAGTAATTTTCTAGTGACAGTTGCTGTTTGCTAAACCCACAGTTACCAACTGGTCAATTTTTTCCAACTAGTCAGGAATTCTGTTCTCATTGGGCTTTTTGTAGGTTTGTCACATCTGTCGCTGAAGCTACTGCTCATGCAAACTATCATGCACGGGTGTGGTAGGTATGAATGTGCATGTACATCCAAGCTGTGGATAATACAGGACTCTGCTGATCTGTCACAACCATGTCTTGCAGCTATTACAGATGTGCATGGCGACTCTGATGCATTTGGTATGTGTGCCTTAATTTGGCATACAATAGCTCAGATAGGACCAGAGCTTGTCAGAGTTACTGGATATAAGCAACAAGAAGTTTCCTTAGGTGATGGATCTCTCCAAGAGAGGGACTTCCCAGTAAAATCAATATTACCATTAATATTAATGTAATAAATGCACCTGCAACTGAGTGAAGCATATAATAAATGGCTTCAGGTATAAGTTGAATTTAGTGCTTTAATTCAGGGAATGTGCAGTTAAGAGAAATATCTGTAGTCTTCCTAATGCCTTATATTAGCATGTACAATGTTTTTCTGCTTCTGAACACTTGAACTCTTTGTTATACGAGCCACTGAAGTTTTGAATGCTTTCCCAACTGAGGAATTGGAAATGCATTTTTAATGGCAGCCAGAGCTTAATGTAGTGATAATTCTGGTAGCAACGTTAAAACAAGATCTTCTGACAGGGGAAGAGTGAGAAAAAGGATTTTAGGAGAAGAGGCCTTAGGGAATATATGTATAACCTCTTTACAGCAGTGACCCAAATGAGATCAATGTGTTGTTGTGCTGTATTTATACTACTTCCAGTACAACATTGCTATTCTGGTAAAAGATCGTAGGGAAAAGCAAAGCAAAGAGCTTTTTAGTGACTATTCTGTATCCTGAGTATGTAGGGTCATATGTTGTATCCAAATGCAATTTGTGTGCATTAGAAACATAATTTTTTTCTTCCCTGAAATCAAGAAATACCAATAGCAAGATTACATTTATTAAGCTGCAGTTAATGAGCTTTGGAAGTGCTTAATGTAAAAATGTGGCATCATATATATTTTACTTCAATTAAAAAATATGTAAGAAAAAAGGGTGAGACTGTTTACTGATTAAACCCCAAAATATCCCCTTTACCCTCAGAATGAGGACACCAACCCAGAGAGAAAAGCAGTAATTCAGGCACCTATCATGCAAAACACTACTGTAAACTATCATGAACATGAGGAAACCTAAACCACAGAAATCTTGAGACTTCTTGAAACCCGAAGTTTCACAAGAGCAAGTACTAAAGATCACCCTGCAAAAATTATTGGTCTTACATAAGTGTCTAAGAGAAGATGTATGCATGTGCACTTCCCTTCAAGTCATTCAGCACGAATAGCATTTTGTTTCTTCAGTTGTCTTCAGTTATTATTATGTCTACATAGTAGACGTAATTGGGCTCGTCTAGTTTGGAGAAAAGGAGGCTGAAGTGCAACCTGGTTGCTCTCTACAGCTTCCTGAGGAGGGGAAGTGGAGAGGGAGGTGCTGATCTCTTCTCCCTGGTATCCAGTGATAGGACATATAGGAAAGGTTCAAAGCTGCCCCAGGGGAGGTTTAGACTGGATATTAGGAAACATTTCTTTACTGAGAGGGTGGTCAAACACTGGAACAGGCTTCCTAGAGAGGTGGCCGATGCCCCAAGCCGGTCAGTGTTTAAGAGGCATTTGGACAATGTCCTTGATAACATGCTTTAGCTTTTGGTCAGCCCTGAAGTGATCAGGCAGTTGGACTAGATGATCACTGTAGGTCCCTTCCAACTGATAATATTCTATTCTATTCTATTCTATTCTATTCTATTCTATTCTATTCTATTCTATTCTATTCTATTCTATTCTATTCTATTCTATTCTAAATACATTGCCAAGTAGTATACATTAATAGGACAGGATCTTTAGAAACAGTTGGTCAGTTATGCTGGGGACCCGACACCCACACCAAACACTTTTATTTATTTGGTTGCTTGTTTGTTTGGTTTTACTTTTGTATGAGTTCTAATAAGACTTCACGGACTGAACGAAGTATACTAGGGATGCTTCAAGAGTGCATCTTCCAGTTCTTTTTCATCTGGAAGGTTTCTAAATCATGTGCTTTGAAACCATTCCACAGAGAAAACCAAAGTACAGAAAATGGACATGATCATGCCATTTTCTTCAAAAGCACCCTTGAACCAAGCTAGAAAAACTATAGGTACACCCTATATGATTCGGCCTCTTTTTAGAACAAACAGTGGGTTTGTTTTTACTATCTTACTTTCCCCGCTGGCTTATGAATAGATTTCAGAGCTTTGATGAAAAGAAAATTAATACAGAAATTAACCCTCCACTCTCCCCTTGTTTGTTTCTTTGAGACAGGGAAATAGAATATATGGTTTTAATACATACTCATTTTCTATTCCCCTCATCTTGATATTTATAAAGATAATGAGGTCAAGGTGAAGCAAAAATGAGTGTACTTTTCATTAGGTATGCAATTTTCCCTAGTTTTACCTATTCTTGAATTTTTCTCCTCCTTTACTCTTTTCTTTCAGATGCCCTTATAGGAAACTAGTATAATTTTACCATAATACGCTTTTCCTAAGGGATATGCAATATGCACACAAGCCCCTAAATCTTCTTTTTAAATCCCCCTCTTTTGTTGCAATCTACCTTATTTAGTTGAAGTCAATAATGTTTCTTAGGGAAGTGTGCATGCTGGAATACTACCTTTACACGTTAATTAATTGAATATGATAATGAGGGCATGATGACAAAGTCAAAGCAGAAGCTGAAAACAAGTAATCAGACTATTTTTTAACAAGCAAACTCTAACTTAATAGAGGCTGGCAGGGGGGGTGTCTCTGCAAATGTAGTTTCCTTCACGTGAGTTGAGTTTTAGAGTGTAAGTCCCATGGGCCAAATCCTAGGAGATAATGCTGTCTCTATTTCTAGTTTTCTGTAATAAAACTGGTACACTTGGCTATAGAAAGATTACTTCTGATGGAGGGGTATCCAGAATCTCACAGTTCTAGGACAGACTCTGTTGTGGAGTGTAGGCCTTGATTCTGTGAGCCATAAACTGAGATCCTACCTTGCCAAGAGTTAAAGAGCATGTACCACCTAACCTGGAGTACTGAGAAGCAGGTCTGCTAGATCTCATACTCCTGCTGGACCTTATACTTACAAACAAAAAGAACTGGCTGGGGATATAAAGGTTGGGGTTAGCCTTTCTTGCAGTGACCATGAGACTATGGAGTTCAGGATCTTTAGAGGAGGGAACAGATCAACCCTCGACGTTGACAGAGCAGACTTGAGGTTCAGTACTGTTTAACCTCTTCATTAATGACCTAGTTGATGGGGACAAAAGGCACCCTCTCATATGAGGAGAGGCTGAGAGAGCCTGGGACTGTCCAGCCTGGAGCAGAGAAGGCTCAAGGCAGTTTTATCAATGTGTATAAATACCTGACAGGAGAGAGTAAAGAAGGCAGCCTGAAGAATCAGGTGGTACCTAGTGAATGGACAAGAGGCAATGGGCACAAACTGAAATACAGGAAATCCTATTTAAATACAAGAAAAAACTTTTTTAGTGTGAGGATGACAGAATACTAGAACAGGTTGGCCAGGTACCTTGTGGAGTCTCCATCCTTGGAGACATTAAAAACCTGACTGGACACAATCCTAAGCAAACTCCTCTGGCTGACCCTGCTCTGAGTAGGGTGTTGGTCTAGGTGGTCTCCAGATACGTCCTTCAACATTGACTGTTCTATGACTATTCTTGACCATTGTGTGGTGTGGGTCTGAACATGCAGAAGGATCCCAGCACTACCAGTGATATCTGCCGCAATCACCTCTGTTTTCTTCCTCCTAAACCTAGGAATTTGGATCATTGTTGAACATCTACCCAAGGACAGTCTAGTTAGCAGTCACATAACCTAGCCCAGGAAGGAAGCACTCCTGAAACACTCACAAGATATATGCAAGATTTGCAAGAGCTGTTGCGAGGGACTGAACTGTAAAGCATTTGTCTCAAAGATTGCTTGTCTAAGCGAAGAACAGTACGGGAGCGACTGCGGGGCCATGGAGGCCACCGGTTGTGTGCAGGATCCGGTTGGGGTCAACCGAAGGTCACGAGAGACCCCGCGCTAGCCGCAGTCGTGAGGAGCGTGTGCGCATGTGCAGCCACGTGCTAGTCGCGTGCCAGCCGCGTGAAGAGCGAGGCTGGAGCCGCGTGAAGCGTATGCGCATGCACAGGAATGTAGCGAAGTGCAAGTGCGTGCCGTTGCCATGGAAACTGCAGCCCTTGAGTGAGGATAAAGGGGGCTGCCCAGACAAGCCCCGGGGCGTCGCACACCGCCGACGCCGCCTGAGGCGGCCGCGCACCGCCGAAACCGAAACCCCGAAGGTTGCGACCCCGACGCGACCGCCTGCCGCTGAAACAGAAACGCCGAGAGATTTGGACCCCGGCGCGACCGCCCACCTCCGGAACCCTGAAGGACTTGGACCCTCGGGTCGCCGCGGATCCATGGTGGTGACTATTCTTGCAACTCCATCCCGAATGCTTGCTTAATTTCTATCTTTGTTCTAATCTATCCTATTGCTAATAAGTTTTAACTTCTGATAATAAAAGTTGTTTCGGACATTGGAAATTGGCAGCGTTTGACCTCGTTTGTGTCTTAATCTCGCTCCTGGGATCGTATCGAAACCTCCCCTGACGTTGGATTGGGACAGCTGTAGACTGAAAATTCCTCACATAGTGGTGCAACTAATGCCTTTTTATTAAAGTAGATCCCTGTGTATTTTGTACCACCGAGACAGTACCACTCTCTTGAACTAATTTATGTCTTGGGACTTTTGGAACTAGGAATTCTTCCCAGGCAGAGAAGTTCTACAAACAGAAGAGCACAAAAATAAATTTTTATTTCTCTATCTAACTTCCCCACTCCCTTTACATCTTACATTGTGTTAGCCCTATTCTCCTAGCTGCTTATCAGTATGTTTAGAATGATAAAGCACATGTCTGGCTTCCTGACTGAATTTTCTCCTCCACTCACTGTTGTGCACTACTTTTATTTTACTCCAGTTTACTTGCAGTCCGGAATTAATTGCTTTACACTGCTATCCATAGTTATTAAAACACTTTAGGATGAAAAGTGCCACCATCACATACTTGTGAAGAACATTCTTATGCCTGTGGACTGCATGCACTGCCTGGAACAGGCACACAGAACTGCTATTGACTTGCTCTCATTTCTTTTTGCACTTCAATTTTTCGGTAGAAATACAAACTGTACATCTTTGGGTTTTAGACAGCGTCAGTTGTATGGTTTCATAAACAAAATACTCGGTGTTGAAGCTTTAAAGCTAACAAAGCCCTTAATGAGGCTATATATCTGTCGTTTTATTCCCTCTTTATATAGGCTATGTAAAAAAAGTTCTTATTTTAGTTTATACCTCACACTGTTCTTTGGTAAATATGAGCTTTATAGAGGCCTCTTTCTGCATATATTTAAAAATACTATGTATATATCAAGCTACATTCTGCGAGGGAAATGGATGTCTGTCTCATCCTTACGGATTTTGTATGGGATAAAAGGAGTAACAGTATTAGGAAGTCAGCTTTTCCTTAACAAATAACCTCAGTAGGATTTTGTGGTTACCAGTGACCCTTAAAAAGTGGTATTTTTGAAATGAGAAAATTACCACATAGCGATAGTGTGACACGACTCGGGCAACTTGATGTTGTATGTCAAAATCTGTCATCAGCAGAAAGATTTGAAAGAACTGGAGATCATAGAAGAAAAAAAAGCACTTCCCTTATTTTTTTCCCCAAGTAATTATATGTGGTTAAGCAATTAAAACTTGAAAGGACTTACTATACTGACTTACTTTTAAAATTCAGGCATTTTTTAAACTCTCATGTGAAGACTTTAATTTAATTGAAGATAGCCAAATTAGAGTCATCTAAATTGAGAATACTCTTGCTTTGTGTCATAAACATTAATTTGGTCAATAAAGCATGAGTCTATATGTAGTCAGAAATAGAGCGTGTAAAAATTTTCACGGTTAGGAATTAATTTTCAGCAAAAAATATTTGCCAGGAGTTCTCTCTTAAACCATTTTTAGTGAAGAGTTCTTGATGCTATTCCTGTCTTCTACACAGTTTCTCTAAAATATCCACAAGCTGTTCCATGTCGCTCTTTTTTTTGTGATCAGTGGAGTAAAATTAACAATATACACCCATAACTCATTAATACTGAGTTATATTCCATTATACTTCATCTGAAAACCAATCTGTCCAGCATGCATTAGATCTAAACTTAAGGTGTGAAATCTTTGGACTCCTAGAACGGACAATGAAGGCATTTTGCAGAATGGACAAAAACAGAAAGGAGAGAGTATGTGTGTATGACTGATGGATGGACTAGATTAACGTCCTGAGAAATGAATGTGGAAAGCCGATCAGTAAGCGAGGGAGAAAGAATGAGGACAACAGTTGAGAAGTGTGGTGCTGAACAATGGAGGCAGGTACAATGAGCATTGTTGTATGGAAACCACTATTTTTGTCTGGAGTTTGATCCTTCCCTTTGAAGCTGCTGTAGAATACTTTAGATCCCAATAACTGTAAATATCATTACATCTAATGTTGTAACTAAAACATTACAGTATCCTCTAGTAGCACTTCACTGATACTGCTTAACTCTGAGAAGTGGTCTGTCTTTAGAATTACGGTATTAAGCATTTGGAAACACCTATCTGGTAAGCAAGCTTAAATAAATAAATATATAAACACACTGTCAAGCTTAGGAAGAATTTAATCAAAATTTCTTCAGAGGTTTCTTTATGGTTGAAAAAGACTCTAAAATGTTTTCTCAGGGCTAGATCCATTCCCTTTCTTCATGTTTGAGGAGAATTAGTATCTTAAAAAAAAAAAGCAAAAAAAAACCCCAAAACCAACAGCAATTAAAAAAAAAAAAACAACCAGCACAAACCAAAAAATCTACAACAACCCCACAAACCAATCCTGGTCAGACGGAGCATGCTTCACTGACAGCAGAATCTCACATGAGGTGTAATAGTTTTTTCCAACTCTTTCTTCTTTTCTGACTTCTCTGTATGTCATGGTTTAACCCCAGCCAGCAACTAAGCCCCACACAGCTGTTCACTCACTCCCCCACAGTGGGATGGGGAAGAGAATCAGAAGAGTAAAAGTGAGAAAACTTGTGGGTTGAGATAAAGGCAGTTTAATAAGGAAAGCAAAAGCCGTGCACACAAGCAAAGCAAAGCAAGGAATTCATTCACTACTTCCCATGGGCAGGCAGGTGTTCAGCCATCTGCAGGGAAGCAGGGCTCCATCACGCATAACGGTTACTTGGGAAGACAAAACGCCATCACTCCAAACGTTCCGCCTTCCCCCTTCTTTGTCCAGCTTTATATGCTGAGCATGACGTCATATGGTATGGGATATCCCTTTGGTCAGTTGGGGTCAGCTGTCCCAGCTGTGTCCCCTCCCAACTTCTTGTGCACCCCCAGCCTGCTCACTGGTGGGGTGGGGTGAGGAGCAGAAAAGTCCTTGACTCTGTGTAAGCACTGCTCAGCAACAACGAAAACATCCCTGTGTTATCAACACTGTTTTCAGCACAAATCCAAAACAGAGCCCCATACTAGCTACTGTGAAGAAAATTAACTCTACCCCAGCCAAAACCAGCGCACTCTACAACTAGAAATCTTCCTCTTAACCCATGTACTTACCAGAAGGAATTGACTTCTCCCTACTCTTTTTCTTCTTGACATCTTCTTGCCAAATAGCTGGCAGTCATTTGGTGAGACACATACTCAGTCTGGGTTCCTCTCAGTTCACTCTAGGAGGTAACTGTCAACCTGTGTTTAGCTCAAAACAGTTTTCTCTATTGTCTGTCCATTTTAAAAAGCAATTGAGGCAAGTTGGCTGTGGCCATCTGCCAGACACCCACCTGGCTGCTATCGCTCCCCCTCCTCAATGGGTTGGGGAGAGAAAATAAGATGAAAAAGCTCAAGGATCAAGGTAGAGATGGGGAGATCATTTACCAATTGTCATCATGGGCAAAATGGACTCGACTTGGGGAAAATGAATTTAATCTATCGCCGGTTAAAATATAGTTGGATGGTGAGAAACAAAGAAAAAGAGTAAAGCACCTTCCCACCACCCCACACCTTCTTCCCAGGCTCAACTTCACTCTCTCATTCTCAGCTCCTCTATCTTCCTCCTCCCTGAGCAGCACAGGGGATGGGGAATGGGGGCTGTGGTCAGTCTGTAACAGCTCCTCTCTGCTGTTCCTTCCTCATCACACTTTTCCCCTGCTCCAGTGTGGGTCTTTCCCATGGGCTGCAGCCCTTCAGAGTAAACATGCTCCTTCGCAGACTCTCCATGGGCTGCAGCTTCCTTCAGGGCATGTCCACCTGCTCCATTGTGGTCCTCCATGGGCTGCAGGGGCACAACCTGCATCACCATGGTCTTCTCCACAGGCTGCAGGGGAACCCCTCCTTGGTCGCCTGGAGCACCCCCTCTCCCTTCCCCTCCTCCTCTCCCCTCGGGGCTCCCAGGACTGTTTCTCACACTTTCCCCCCTCCTTCCTCCCTCTGACTGTCCAGCATTTTGCCCTTCCTTACCCAGGCTTTCCCCGAGGCGCCGCCACCGTGGCTGCGGGGCTCAGCCGCGCCCTGCGGTGGGTGGGTTGGGGCCGGCTGGAACCGGCTGTGTCCGGCACGGGGCAGCCCCGGCTGCTCCTCACAGGGGCCGCCCTGCAGCCCCCTGCCAGCCCCTGGGTACCCGCACCCTGTACATCAGGCTTTGAAGTGAGTTGTGTTTGTGGGCTAAAGCAAAAACGAAGGTCTGGATGAGGTTCAGGTAGTAACACAAACACTGTGGCTTCAAGAAAAGGATTTCAGTAAGACTATTATAATTCTTAAATATGCTTTATTTTATGGAGTAGCAGCAATGTATGCATTGCTTTAAAAAGGTTACCGGGACTTTGTAGAGGTAAGAGTATAAACCATTATTTCCCCTACAAGAGTCAGAGAATGAATTGTTTACTTTGCAAACATGAAGCATGTTCAGAATAAATAGACATGGAAATAAACATGAACTTCTAACTTCAAGAAAACAAAAAGCAGCACAGTCCAAGCCACTTCATCGCTGAATGGTTTTGAATGAGTAGCGCAGCCTTGTGTTTTTCAGTAAAGGGTCTATTTAACCTGCCTAAAAATATACGTGATGTCATTTCTGCTGTAACAACCTGCACAAGGCACTAAAGTGCATTGATTCAAGGAAGTCGTGCATTTCTGGGGGCAAAATAAAGCAAATCTAGGTGAATGGTAGTGTCGTGGTTTAACCTGGCAGCAGCCAAATACCACGCAGCCGCTCGCTCACCCCCCCTGCCGGGTGGGATGGGGGAGAGAATCAGAAGGGTAAAAGTGAGAAAAACTCGTGGGTTGAGATAAAGACATTTTAATAGGTAAAGCAAAAGCCGCGCACGCAAGCAAAGCAAAACAAGGAATTCATTCACCACTTCCCATCGGCAGGCAGGTGTTCAGCCATCGCCAGGAAAGCAGGGCTCCATCACACGTAACGGTTACTTGGGAAGACAAACGCCATCACTCCGAACGCCCCCCCCCTCCTTCTTCACCCAGCCTTATATGCTGAGCATGACGTCATATGGTATGGAATAGCCTATTGGCCAGCTGGGCCAGCCGCCCTGGCCACACTCCCTCCCAGCCCCCTGCACATCTGGCAGGGCATGGGAAGATGAAAAGTCCTTGACTAGCGTAAACAATACCTAGCAACAACCAAAACATCAGCGTGTCATCAACATTATTCTCACACTACATCCAAAACACAGCACTATACCAGTTAATAGGAAGAAAATCAACTCCATCCCAGCCAAAACCAGGACAGGTAGCTATACTTCTTTGAAGAAAAGAAAACATTTTTAATATCCCCCAATCTCTTTAGCCTACCAGGAGGCAGGGCTGCTGTACACCTGCTTACCTATAAAGTACATATCTATATATATGTTTGCCTGTGTTATAACTCCCTGAATTCTGATTGACTGAAAGAGTAGTGAAAGATGTTATGAGTAGTATTGAGACTTGGTGCCCACTTCTAGTAAGTCACACTGCAGAAATCTCTGTATTAATTAATAATGGGCTTTCATCAGTGTGCAGGGATTTGTTAATAAACACATATTGATTATGCATCTCTTTTCCTTTTTTTCCTCTGAGTGGCAGCTGCTTCCAAGACTCTGTCTGTGTCTGAACTCTCCATCTAATATCAGTCTCTATTTCTGAATGGTGATCTCATTCTATCACTCTACCCACATCCAAAGATAAATATGATTTAATTTTGAAGAGAATGATAGTTCTTTGAAAGGGGGAAGTATGACTAAACGTTCTCTATCTCACCTAATCTTGTTATGCGCGCATCACGGGTATCTGAGATACTTTCTCAGGAGGCTGTGGGGAAGACAGGTATGGCCAGATACTTAGAATAAGGGGATCGGCAGAGGCAGTGATCACAAGTGAGATTATGTATTTTATGAATGTAGGTGGATAGGAGTTTCTGAGGTCAACAACAACAATAAGTAAAATTCACTGTTGCACAGTTAGCCCACATTTGTCTGTTCTCTACTTCCACATTCAAAGTCGATCTTAAGTGGGGCAGTCATGAGTCTCTAAAAAGCTGACTATCATTTGAAATGCTTTGAACTCTGAATTTCAAGATGCTTGAGACTCTGAGACTGTAAGTGTATGACAGAAATTCAGGCACCATATTTTATCATGTTTTGTATTTCACAGACACTATTTTATTTTTCTGTGTTCTCATAAGCAGTCTTCTCAAAATAAGAGGATTTTTTTTATTTGATTGAAAGAAAGGAAAAAATGTATTCATAAATAAAAAGGAAGAAAATAATTTGTAAGACATTTGTCAAAAGATATAGGTATCTGGTTTATTTAGCTTTTTCTCTTTTTTTTTTCCTCAGAGTAAGCTAAACTTCAACAACAGTTACGTGGGACATGTATTTTAAGAACAAAATGAACAGTAAAGTAAAATTGAATACACTTGCAACCCTAATTTCGTTGTCAACTCAAGTTTGATTGTCAAATGTTGCTGTCCCAAGAACTTCTTTCAAAAACAGCATAATAAAATAGGTTACTTTGGATTGGCTCTCATACTACTGAGCTTTATAGCCAAATGTTAAAAAAAAAAAAAAAAGTAAAGCATACGGAAGCCAGATAAGTCTGTCTGTTTTGGCATGTAATGTTGTCCCTGGATTGTAGTAACTTCCTTCTTTATCATTCAAGGTGTGTTCTTGGTTTCCTGGACAAAATCTTAGAGTCTCTGTTTTTTGTCACAACTGAATTCCATCCTTCCTTACTAACCACTACTAAGTTAATTAATTTTGACTGTTCTCATGATGATCAGTTTTGCTTTTTCTAGGCTTTGTTAGCTGCATCTTACTTTTCAACATCCTATAATTTTGTTCTTGAGTTGTGTGGCTTAAGAATAATAAAAACCTGTGCTAATATATAGGAAAGGAGGAGGAAAGCACTGCAATTAGAGAGTAACATTTTTTCCACCTGATAAAAATAAGGGGATAACAGTGAAGGAGCAAAACGACTTCTCTGGGAAGGCACATCCACTTGCTCACCTATGTAATCAGTAAGGAACTACACAGATCAGCACTTGCTTCAGGGGGATCTTCCTGAAATTTTAAACGCTATAGCGTATAAAAAAGATACTGATCTGGTTGCATACATGCAGTAGATACTATGTGTGCAGTTGTTGGGAAGCAATAGAAATGCTGTGAAAAGCAACGTGGCAGAAGTAGCCTGGGAGGAGAGATGACGACTTTATGTGCAACAGCTTCTCCCTTGCTCTTGTGTTCCACGTGCCAGGCACAGCAGACATCCAGAGTAGAAGAGCTGCATTTGACAGGTGTCAAGGAATGTGTACCCCTCTTGCATCAGAGCCTTGCACTGTTGCATCACCTGTGTTATCTGACCTGTTGCAGGTGTGTTGCCCATCATATGGCTTGCTGGAGGGAATAATTCCATAGCAGTGAGTGGATTGTATCCATCCCTGCTGTGACCTATGTTGTAGAGTTTGGGGGAGGGTGGGGGGGAGAAAAAGCTGATGCCAAGTAATTCAAACAAATGATTAAAGTCGTATTTTTTAGACTATAGGAGGTATATTTTCTGGCATTCAATCAGTTTATTCATAGAAAGCTTGGAATTTTCAACATTGTTAGTGGAGCTAATTAAAGCTATTATATTTATTTGTATGGGTGATCTAACTCCTCGTCTTCATTTAAAAATGGTGTTTCTACAGCCATACTGTATTGGTGGATGCAGGATGTGAAAATGCGAATAAAACTATACTTCCCTGAAGTGACACAAGCTAAGATAAGACAAAAGCTTGACCACAGCTATCTTTTCAGTGTAGTTCTGAATAAAGTCAATATGTTATTGAGAATGATCCTGCTACCACTAATACAAGGCAGCAAGTTTTTATAGGCAAGTCACTTCACAAATGATAACGGGTGCCTAAGATTACAAATCTAGTGGCTGTTTAGATGCCCAAGGATATCCCACACCTCCATCCGCTGCTGTAGAAGAGCAGGAATCCAGGCTGTGTGTTGCAACTGTCTTATATACACTTGGGCATTTAAAATGGCACCTGATGCTTGTGTTTACGTACATGAATCACTCCCTTGATATAAGATTCAGTGTTGTGTTTCTAGTTCCAAATCAATAACACAGGAGTTTATTTACAATGTATTGCCCTCAGCTCTCTTTTCAGCTGGGGATTCTTTTATATTTTATTATCTTTACAAACTGTTATATAATCATTGTAAAAAGAAGGAGGTGGTGTATTTCCCTCTTTCTGTTTTTACTTTTATTGGAAAAAAAAGGTAAATTAAATGATATCTGATGGAAAGAACAGACAGTTGGACAATGCTATACCTTAAACAGACTTGACTCTGTTAAATTTGTGTGGCAGGTGTTTAGTGACTCTCATTGGGTTTATGCATCTGATGCTGAACATCTACATATAAATGAATCTCCAACAGAATTAAACTGAAAGTTATTGTTTGTAGCAGCATGGCATAGTAGATTTTGGTAAATAATCAACATTAAGAAGGCTAAGTTAAACAGCAAACCTCAAAGCTAAATGAATTTTTATAAGCCCTTTCCCAGTGACTCCTGCCCTTTCTAACATTTTTGTGTCTTTTTTAATGAACCTATTTTTCACCCCCCTGTATTTTTCCCTTTGCTTCCTCCATACATATGCACTTTCTCTGGTACTTCTATCCTGAAACATTTCTGAGATTCTGTGACCATTTGTCTCTGTTGTGGATACTCTAATGATGATAAGAGGATGATGAACTCTATTTCCTATGGCTGATGTTACCTAATTGTGTTTCTTACAAATACTATGTTGTTAAGTGCAACCGAACTATATCTTTTAGATTGTCTTTTATAGTATTTCTGGCTGAGATTTTATAGTGGAATCATTAATTGCCAAAGAAAATGAGCTAGATTCCTTGAAGAATAATGTTACTTCTTTTGCCTACAAAGAGCACACCAGGCTTTACAACTGGGTGACTGCTTCTAACAGGTGAGGTCTATGACAAGTTTTTTCACCTCACTTATTTCTGTCTTTCTCTCTCTCAATTGCATGTAGCATTTCTTTAAACACATCCTGCAGAATGTTTATCACAGGATTTGAAAATCCTGATAAATTTCTATTTTGAACATAATATTTAGATGTCTTTTAGTCTTGTTACGATTAAGTGCACTAAGCCTCTACAGGCTGAATTCTGGATGCAGGATGTGTAAGGAATGAGGGTTGAGTTCCTCGCGGGTCCTGCACCCAGAATCCTTAATGTATCAAAATGCCTTGAACATATTTCATTGTTATTAAAAAAAGAAAACCTCAAATCTGCCTATGGCAAGATTTCTTTCTTGCTCTTCAAAAAAGAAAAGAAGGTGGTGACGATGTGAACATCTTGTGATCCAACAAATGCATGTACACCTAAACACTCATTTTACTAGAGATCTGTAGAAGCATAGATGCAAGAAGGGTACTTTCATGGCATACGTGGACTATCATTCAGGAAAAATTAAATCTTAGTAATCATACTACAACCTTGTCACCACCATATTCAATATGTTCTTGAACATTGTTTAATATCTTTAAATGTACATTACACTTACGTGTTTGTTTAATTTTTGTCAGTAATGGAGAAAGTACATTATTAATTGGACTTCTATGGAATAAGTAATATTTTTGTTAATCCTCAATCTTCCTTATTGTAATTTCTTATTAGTTTAATCTTTAGACTTCATATTTCTTTGGTTTACTTGCAAGTATCTTGGACCAAAGTGCAGTGAGTCCAATGCGGGCCTTCAGTTGGGCTCCAGAGTCTTTACTTTTGGAAAAAAACTCCTTAACTCATCCTGGCAAATATTTGCTGATAATGTAACAGTGACCATACAGCTTACAATTTGTTTCTGTCATCTGGCAAGGGAACTGTTTGAGGAAAAGCAATTAAAATATCATTGTCCACAAACTGCTCATAAATGTGAATAGTAGCACTGTGGAATATCTCTACCTCTATTAAGTGCCAACTTTAAATTATTACTAACGTGGACAGACCATCACTAGATATTTACTGACCCATACAAAGCTGGGCTACAGCTTCATTATCTTGCATGAGACCAGACTAGACTTACAATGACCTGCAGAGACCTAAATTAGACTTTTACAGACTGAAAAAGAAAACAAAATATCTATGGATTGAGTTACTGATTTTCAGGAAGTTTTACTGGGATGTGTAATAAGTGCAGTTTTATTGATCTCCTTGTCTTCCCCCCTCTCATGATTCACCCCATTTTATAGTCCAGTAGCTCTGTGATAATTCATACACAGGCAAAGGGGATAGTTTTCAATTAAAACTCCTTTCTTGAACGCCAGGAAAAAAAGAGTTTTAAGATGTTTGTGCAGAAGAGATTCATGAGAGATGAAGGAAAGGGAGGAGTAGAAATTGGCTCAGAATTTCTAGGTTAGGCAGTCTTTTTGCGGAATCCAATTAGTGATTGTTAGTAGTGGTAGTATTTATTATTGATACAGGGGCTTTTGCTTTGAGATATGTATTCTATAAATACCAAAAGCAGAAAATACGTTATAGTATAAATAGAGAAGACAGAAAGAGAGCGAGAGAGAAAACAGAGGTGGACAGAGGTAAGGTCACCCAACAGAAAATCAGCTTTTAAAATGTAAAGTCAGAGCTAAAGTTAGGTCTTCCAACTCCCAGTCCCCTGTACCATAGCTGCTGAAATCCCTGTTTTAACTCCTGTTCAGTTTATCAGTATTCAGAAGAAAAATAATTTTTAGAGGGAAGGTAGCCCATTAATAACAGACAAGGAGAGGAAAGAAACCAACTGACTGTTGGTTTTAAACCCACCTGTTTTAAACTTGATCATCTAACTAGATATGTGAAAAAAGTGTTTTGAGCAAAGTATAAATAATAAACTTGAGAGTATCTCTGTTGGCAAAACACAATAAACCAATAGTCTGAAAAAAAAACTTGTATACAATATATGGATCTATGATTTTGTGCAGAAATAGGCAGCAGCAATATAGGTAATGCACTTAATGAAATAATAGGAACTAATTGTTAAAAGTAAGAGAAATTAATATCAGACTGTCAGAAGACTTCCCCTCCCCAAGAGCGACATGCTGACAAATTAAAGAAATTTTCATTTACCACTTCCCATGTTTAATCTCTGTGGAAATGGAGAGACAATAATCCTGCAACGACTAAAAAAAGGATAAAAATATCTTAAGTAATATAGTATGTTAGCAGTTATGAAAAAAAGAAGGTAAAGTATAGTCTAAATCAATACATAAAATTAAAAATACCCTTAAAACTGTTTACAGGAAAACTTACTAATACCTGCCCCTTCCTTGCTGCTAGGCCAGAGTCTTGCCCCTCTGGCTTGGTGCACCGGGGGCTCTTTCTCTCGGCTTTCTCACCTCAGCTCCCTCCTTGCTGCTCCCAGCCGCACCGCCAGCCCCTGCCCAGGGCCGTCATCCCTTGCTGGCAGTGCTCACAGCCAGGGCTCCCAATCCCTGATTTCTGTCCGATGATGAAATCCAGAGTGGCTCTTACAAGCCAATATGGAAGTGGGTTTTGGTTCCTGGAAGGCAGATTACTGTGGCTGACAGAGGTGTTTTGTCTGTAATGCTTTGTCCCTGAGGTTTAGAAGCGTGGAAGATGCAGCTTATTGTCCCCTTACAAAATCAGTAATATTGAGACAAAAGTAGTAAGAGGTTTTCATTGTCGTATTTGATGAAATAGGTTTTGGCATAGCATGCTACTTCAGCATTTATTATTTATGTGATTTTTATCTTGTCAGGCTTAATCTGCAGTATGGTTAATTTTTAATGGATTTAATGCTACCTGAGAGGTGTTGGGAATGCTATGTAAAAAGAAGAAAATTATATTGCCATTGTTATTTCCTGTAACAGTGACGTATCCATACGACAGCATTTAACTATTCTAACAGAGGTGTTACAGCTCAGGGAGGATGTTAAAATCAGGTGCGAGAGTGACTGCTCCTAATGTCACCCTGCTGCCCTGGATGCGTGGTCAGACCAGATTCTGGATGAATCAAAATCTCCAAGCCCTGTTTCTTTGTCTCCTCCATCAGACCAGAATATACATGATCTTAAAAAGGCACAGTTGTAGTCCTTCGCAGTTCGCGTGCAGGGATTTCTCCACACTGTTGCTCTGTAAATGATCTTGGAGGAGGAAGAGAGAGACAGGTCTGTCCATACCTTTTTCACCTGTCTGCTGACAGCATTGGGAAGGGGAGGCTGCACTGGAAATGCTTCAGCTGTCTGCATGCGGTAGGGTGGTTCTGAAGGCACAGACTCAAAATTTTAAGCATGTGCCACAGTAAAAAATGTAAATGGCTGTTGCTTTTAAAAAACTGACCTTGATTTTGCACCTGGTGGTTATTTATGTAGAATTTACTCAGGTTAAATAGCAGCGTCTTCTGTGTTTGGCCACAGAGAAGTCAGTTGGTTTCTTCTTTTATTTGTGTTTGAAACATAACTGGTTTTGCAAATTAGCATTTAGCCAAAAAGCTGACTTGAAAACATGGGTGGGATTCTTATCTCCACTGTGTGCTCCTTTTCTATGACTATGCAAGAGAGGAGCTGGGTATGTTCTCTAAAACCCTTAATTTACATCTGTTTTGGAATATATTCTGGCACTAAATGTTTTACTTGCAGGCAAGAGTTAAAACTAGCTATTGAAAGTTCATTACATAAGTGTGTTTAGAAGAAAGGAAAGAAAGAGTTTTATTTCTCTACTTGGAAAATATCACTTGTTGTGATAAGTAACAATTGTTAACCTAACTTCTGTAGATAGCTATGTAGGATTTACTTTTTATAAATCCCATTTTTATATGGCCATTAACTGCAATGACTGTAATGGAGGTTTTGTCAGAAGCGGTTGATTTCACTAAGGCCAGACTTCAACGTATTTGCCTGAGCTGCACAATTTTAACCATCAAACTAACAATGCCAGCCTTCACTAAGCCTCTACTCAAATAACAAGCAAGTTTTCTTGAATAATTTTGTTTGCTTTTTTTTTTAGCAATTGAATACCTGATGCTGAAACCCAGACTACTGAGTGTCTTGAGGCTGTGCAGAGCAATCGCTATCTAGAATTGGGATCATAGTCTCACAATTCAGGTAGATTTTTTTTTTTTTAATGTTATATTTTGCATTATACTTTAAGTTCCAGGAAGAATGATTGATTGTAACTTGTTCTCAATACTTGCGTTTCCATTGTGAGACTAAACTGTGTGAGGAAAAAAAAAACAACAGAAAAAATATTTTTCATACATTAAATTGTTATTTTTAAATAAGAAATAATCAAAATCTCTGAATTTTAATCAAGTCATAAACAGGTTTTCTTTATTTAAGAAGTAATAGAGGATATATAAAGAAGGAGGAAGATAGCTACCTGCCTGATGCTTTTTCTTGCTTGAGGGCTGAGGGATACAGTTTTTAATGTCTATAAAAACTCAAGTATAACTTACATACTTTGTGTACCACCTTTATTCTGCATTTGTCATAAAGATAAATACCTTTATATGCTATACTTAGAGCAAGAGAAAAGGAACAGGAATGACTGAAGATGATTATGAATGAAAAACTATCATTTAGAGAGTCGTTACTCTAAAGCTTAGCCCTCAAGTGCCTCGATGAAAAGCGCAACCTATGTAAGAATTGTCTGAATGACTTGGTTATTCCTGTGACCCATTCTAGGAGCACCAAGTAAACATTCATATATCCGTAATACTGTGGGTTTTTTTTTTAAACTGCTGCTTGTTAGATGGACTGTAGTACTGCTACTAAGAAAAAGCTTCGTTAGCTGGCATTCCCTGCCAAACCCACCTCCCAGAGATATTCAGACAGGTTATTTCCATAAAAATATCACACTTTACTATATGAACCGACTACCCAAGAAATCTTATACTGGATCAGTCTAAAAGACCACCTAGCCCAGTATCCTGCCTCCAAGAATGTTCCTAAGCAAACGTCAAGGCAAGAGTAATAATTAGACAGTCAAATATGGGACTTCTTCCTGTATTTTTTCCAAATTTATTTATTTTTCATGTCAGAAAAGTGTTTGTAAGCCAGATATGCTTTTATGTATTTAACAAATCTCAGTGGCTTTTTCTTCCAAGAGTTTCCTCAGCCCTTGAAGCCATGCAAACTTTAGTAGCCACAACAGCCATTGGGGAAAAAAAAGGTTTTGCAGCTCTGGAACACTTTACACAGGGGGGGAAAAAAAAAACCCCTAACACAGAATTTACTTATTGATCTTTGGATTTTAATCTGGCTTCTACTAGCTTCTTTTGATTCTTAGCTTTTCCTCTTTCGACTCTTAGCTTCTCATTGGAGGCACAGTGAACAGTTAATCCTTAGCCAATCTATGCTGTAGACCAGCTTTTACAAGTGTTTTGCAGTAGCCTAATTTGGTACCTCCATCATTTGTTTCTGGATGGTGAACTGACATATTGTGCAAAAATCAACTTGTGCTTGAAGTTACCCAGTACTTTTGCTTAAGTGATTGGTGGATTATATCCAGAAATGCAAACCTCAGAAATTTTGGAGCTACTGAAATCAGTGGGGAAATATTCACCTCATTAGAGCCAAGATTCCTTAGAGGATTATGGCTGATTCATAAATGCGTAGAGATAAGAGTGAAAGTGAAAGGGATCTTCCTTCAACACTTTATGAGCGCAAGTGCCAGAATAATCTGGACACAACTTTTTCTAACTCTTTTTGCAGTTGGAAGGTAGCAAATACTACCTCTGCCTTACTCTTTCATGGCCATATTAACATAATGCAGGTGAATTAGCTAAACTGATTGATCTAATGAAGTGCTATACAATACATTCAGGAACTCTAGTCTGTTTGCCTAATGAAGTGCCAATATGTCTCAAATGGTCCCTCAAATGATTTAAAGAAATTGTTAGATTTAGTCAAAGAAGCCTCCAATGATTTATGCTATTGCATAAAACTATTAATCGTTTAACCATAGGAGTGCTTCAAATCTCTCATCATTTTTTTCAGGTACTTATCCTGATGCATATACTAATGTCTAGTTTGCTAATTAGAGGAAGAAAATTGCAGTGCTTTGACAGGCAAGGCCAAAAATGGATTCTGTCCATAAAAGAAGTCACAAAGGTAACAAAGACTATTTGCAAAGGAGGGAATAAGGCATAAATAAGGCAATCAGTTGCAAGACTGGGATTTTACAATTAGTCATCATTTACTATAAAAGATTAAAATGAATGCAGAATCATGGCAAATGCATGCAAATTTGGAGGAAAATCCTAATAGGTTTCAAAAAACTTCATAGAAACTCCTTTCCACAGCAGTTTTAATAGGTTCCCATGTTAAACAATCTTCTTCAAAAAATTCCCCTCATTATATCATCTGCCTTAAAAGGAAATACTAGGAACTCCTTACTCATTACTTCAGAGTGATGTTAAACTGAAGGACAAGATGTCATGAAAGACTACCAGAAGAATTGTTAATAAAGCAGGAATGTAAAGAAAGAGAGGCGAGTGATGAAACATCTTAAAAGCCTCACAGAGTTTTGTAAGAGATCTGAAAAATCAGAGAAACAACTCATTAAATGAGAACATGTGACTATGTTAATTTTACAGAACCCACAAAATCTGACAGACAAACTTTTATAACTGCAGAAGCACCCATAACTTTGCATGTCTGATTTTCTTTTGTCACATGTCGTATGACCAAAAATAGACTTCGTGGTGTTAACAGCCCAGATAGAGACCATAGCTAAACTGCAGCTGAACTGTGTAAAAATCAGAAAGTAAAATTTGGGGTAATAATTGAGATTAGCTTCAAAACAAATTCAAACATCACAGTGTAATAAAACTTAAATTACAATGAATTACAATATAGATGGTATAACACATTAATTTTAATATGTTAAAGTTGTAATCAGAAATAATTGGACTTTCAATGTAAATGAAGTTGCTGAACCAAAAGGAAATTAACATTGATTGCGAGTTGAATAAACTGTGCAGATTTGGAAGGTCCTGATTTATTGAGACGGGAACTGCTTCTAAGGCCATTAACATAAAGATTTAATTAATGTGTCCTGATTTTTGCCAGCTAGTGCAAAGTGTTAGAAACAATAAAAAAAAATCATTTTATTTTGATAATGAAAATCAATATGACAATTGCAGAGAAGCAATCTCAAATTACAAGACTGGACACTAATAAACGTAGCTCATAATAACAATCAAGAAACAAGAAAAGCTGCTAACAAACATCACAATTGTTGCTATTCCAAGCATAAAAACTTGTTGTCTTTCACATTCAAATGATCAAATCTTTGCCTCTTGGAGAAAGTAACATGTCTAGGAAATACATTTCTTTCTTTTTTGTCTGAAAGTGGTATTTATTTTTCTGTGCTTCCCAGTGGACAGTCCCTCATACTCCTGTATATCTGCCATCTGAGGAGTAGCCAAAAACCTATGACTATTACTTCCATGTTTAATCCTCTTTCTGTACTCTGCCCAGTTTATACCATGAGTCAGAGAGCATTTAATGAACTTAATGCATCTGTGCATAATATGATACTGTCTTAAAAGGAACCCAGTGCTTCTGTAAAATTGACCATAGGTGGATGATGTGTTGGAATGACTTTGTGTTACATTACTACACCAGTATAGTTTAATATTCTGTGAATTAGGCAAGGATGGGAAAAGTGACTTATCGGATAAGAGCTCTCAAATATAGGTTAATTCCTGATTTGAAAAATCATTCTGTTTATGACTCAGTAAAAGGTGAATACTTCCTGTGCTGGTTGAAGAGTGCAAGGTCCATTCATGATTTTGTAGCTCTCAAACTGTTTGTGAGGACCCTGTGAGCATCTAAATAAATAGGAAGAGACAGACTGATTTTTATCTATTTACAATCTGTAGACAAAAACAAAAAAAATTCTTACCCTCTCTGTCTTCCCATTTACTTAAAAATACCAGAGATTTTGTAAACTACACTCCCGCTTGCTTTGAGTGGAGAACGTTGAGTTACAACCCTCCCACCCCTGGGTGAATATTGGATGTTCCTTTTATCACATGTGAATCCTAGAAATGATAAGTAAATCATTTAAGTTCTATAATCTAACCCTTTCTACAGCAAGTACCATCTTTTAATTCACTCAATATTGAAAGAGAATGTGCAAGAAATGATGCTGAAGACTTTTGAGTCTCAGTTTGTAAATGAGGTGTGAGGGGCCTCCTCCTTTCTCATGATGCCTGTGTTCCGATCACATTGGCAGTATAGCAGTGCAGTCTCTTTTCCTTCACGACTAGAGAGAGTAGCCCTTTCTTGCGGGTCTTCCTGTGTAAGACTTCAGAAATCAGAGCAGTCTGTCATGTTGTCCACTGGATTCCCCAGATATCTAAAAGACACACATTTGAAAACAAATTTCTTTGTCAGATAAAAAGAAATCTTGTCTTGAAGTGGAGCTGCTCTTCATGGGAACTCTAAATTTCTAGGAGTTGTCATTTTGCAGCGTTCATTGTCAGCATCATTGCTATTCAACAGACAATTTGGGACAGCAAAACAGAAAGCTAAGGCTCTGTAAGAGTAGGCAAATCACTGTATTGTGCATAGATCCTCTTTTTGTGTATAACATTATCAGTACTCTAGGAAAAAGCTGCTAAGTATAGCCAGGTCATTGCAAATGGTGAGGTCTTTCAAGTATATTTTATCAGATGCTCTCTATCTCAGGGTACAAAGAGCATCTGTTAGGATTACTGAAGATACTTCCTTTCACCCAAACAGCAAACAAAAAAAAACACCACTCAAAAAAATGACCAAGTGAATAAAAGATATCCGTAACTTGCCAACCAGACAAAAGTCGTTA
This sequence comes from Calonectris borealis, assembly GCF_964195595.1. Taxonomy (NCBI): domain Eukaryota; kingdom Metazoa; phylum Chordata; class Aves; order Procellariiformes; family Procellariidae; genus Calonectris; species Calonectris borealis. The sequence continues at coordinate 105,103,244 of NC_134312.1, forward strand.
AGTATTCTTTCTCCTCCATTCAATTTTTCTGTATGTATATGGTTACCACAAATACAACACTTAAGCTACCTAAGCCTACATATCTCCTATTTTCCCTCTCTTTATTATTGTAGCTAAAAGCAATTTATATGGAAACAAGTAGCTCAAATATAAACATGCAACTTTGAACTCACCTAAATTGTATAACAAGATCTTCTGAGATGTAGTTTATGTTTATTTCCAAGTATCATCCTTTCTTTACTTTCTGCATTGTAAGGGTGTAATTGCACTCCTTTAGAATCGTAAAATCAGTGGTGAAATGGAGGGGTAGTGCATTATGAGATAATAAATAATTTGAAACTTGTAGAATAAAATTTCTTAATTAAATTAATGAATTTATCCTTAATTATAGGATTCTTAAACTATCCTATTGAGTCTCAAGGAAAAAAGCACATTCTATTGTTATGTTCCAATATGAAGGTTCAGGATGTTAACAATTCACTGTTGAGGCTCTTCTTTAAGAGTAATATTAATGTATATAACTTACAAGTTATAATTAACTTCTGCCTCACAGTCAGTCAGAGACAAGAAGAAGATATATGAAGGATTCTGAGATGGCCATAAAAATGGTAGAATAACTTGACCTGACTGTTGTAAAAGTGGAGCTCTGACTCCTAGGGTGTGTCCTGTGTTATAGAATTGCAACTGCACAAGGTCTCCCTTTACCGACTGCTTTTACAGTGGACCTAAATGGGTTATGTGGGGTATTTCAGGCCAAATTCATGCCTTTTCCCTAGATTATAGCTGAGGTGGAGACACCAATGTCTGAAGGTAATTGCTCAGCTACAGCAGCCAAATGTCACCAACATACAAAAATGTTGATTTATGTCACACAAAGGCAGCATGGAAAGCAAGCACCTGGGTCAAGTGTGCTTTTTCATTTTTTTCCTTTACTTTCTTTCTGGGTTCAGTCACAAGAAATGATACAGAACCAGCCTGAAGAGTGGAACTGAATGTTTGTGGGAAGACTGTCAATTTTAAAGCAGACTCAGGTGTAGATGTAACGGCCATGTCAGAAAAGACTTTCATTCCCCTCACAGCTGAACCAGCTGTTGTTACTCCAAATAATTCTAGAGGCAGCGTAAACACAAATGGCAAAAGCTGTAGCTTTAGTACTTGTGCTTAGGAGACTTTAGACTGATATGTTCCTTCATTAGGACACTTAGCACTTTCATGATGAAAGGAATAAAAGAAAAATTAGAAGAGGGTACATTGGACTTTTATGTGTTCTGTATACATTGTCACTGTTTATAACATTGAAACTATAAACTTCACAAAATTTCCTTTCTCACACTTTTCAAATAGTTTCCAGTGTAACACAGGGTTGGACCAGCTACATTCAGCATCTTGTATGATCAGACCCTGACACGTCAGGAAATTTGAAAAGTGTAACAGTGACATTTTGTATTAGAAGTATGGTATCATCTGCTATCACATTGGGAAGAAAGATGTGAAAACCCAGACATGTGAGAAACTCAAAAAATTTTAACTGAGGGAGAGGAAAAAACATTATACCTTTCTAATTGTGGAAAGCTTTTCTTGGTCTTGTTTCATAATGCAGTTAGAAATATATGTATTTTTGTACATAAATTAGTCAATTTTAACCTAATGGCTAAATTCAGCCACATATGGGACAGGAGCAAAGGTTTCCCCTATTAAGGTTCAGAATAGGTTTAAGGGCTAAAATGACATCTTGATTCTGGAGGGCTGAAGATTTGCATATATTGGCAGCTGTCCTGAGTATCAGCTTCAAGATGTGCTGTTGGTGGTAGGGCATGGTTTCAAGAAAGGGTGATTTTTCATTCCCCTGGTCTGATAGGAAAAAGACTGGTTTCCTCTAAAGTTTGCCTGCTCTTTTTCTCTGATTTCCTTTAGTCAATTCTGTACCTTTATTACAGTTCATATTGTCCAACTATATACCCAGCTTTCTAGTTGCAGCCTCAAGAAAGCTGAAACACTAGAAAAGTGTGTCAAGGCAGATTCTCGTCTCTGAGGGATTGCTATTGGAGGCTGAAAAGCTGAGAGCCATTAAAGAAATGCCCAGACCATGAGAGATGACTGCACCACCAAATACTATATAGAAAATAAGTAGGATCAGTGTTTATTTGAATATCTATGGCCTTAGCAGTGTATTATTTTAGTTGCATGTATTCATATCATAATGCTTTTATAGTCTCATTGAGATAGGAAAATAATATGCACAGTTAGAAAAAGAACAACCAGTGACCATCTGGATATATGGGAAATCTTGAAGATAAGTCTGTAGATTTAAATTACAGATTATTAAGAGATCTTGAACTTGTGATGCATATCATCAAGGTTCTCTTCATCAAATCCGTTTGAAATGTCACTTGTTGTTATACTAGCCTGGTTGAATCCATTTTCAGAATATATCTTACAGTCTGTAACAAGTATGTAATTTTTTTCCATTGATATAAAAATAAAACAAAGGGAAAAAAAAAGTGACGCTCAAAAGAATCCTCTTTTTGGACAGTATAAGTGGGATTCCTGTCACCCATGTTGAAAGCCTCCACAGAGGAAATTAATTTTATCCTTAGAAAAAGATCTAAGATAAATAGGGTAAAATCACTGGAGGTACCTCTCCCTCTTCATTGATTACCACAGGAGCCTATATAACTCTTTTAGAGTAAGTGTCTTTTTAACAGCAAAAGTTAAATGAGATGAATCTCACACTAAAGAACCCTTTAATAGCCAAAAGCTGAGAAGGGACGTTCTTGACAAATATCTCATGAACAATACAAAGACTTAACATAACGCTGCAATGTCCGAAGTAGTTACTATCGCCATCTGGAATCTACTGAGGGTAGAAAAATAGGTGTAAAGCATGGATAATCACAAAACCACATGCTAACAATCTGTGTTGTCTCCTCATACACCAGACGAAGCCTATGGTCTGGGTGCTTATATCCACAGTACATTTCAGAATTTGCTGTTACTTTCTTGTAATAGACACATTAAAATACTTACTGAATACACCAACTGTATTGACAAATAGTGTGCATATATCCATGCCGTGGCTGATATGCCTGGAAAAATATTAATTAAGGGTTATTTGAACTGCAGTTTGTTACATCCTAGTTTCCATTTTCCAAGATTATATAAAAGTTTTATAATACTGACAGTCTCAATACTGAGTTGTCAAGCAGGGAGGGAAGAAACCAAAGGTAAAGGATGGTGGGTTAGATGATGGAAGTCTATATTAAAAAAGGCTTTCCACCTCATCGCTGGGACTTATTGTATTTCGTATTGTTTTAATGATGTTATAAGGCTGGTATTAGAAAAGAAATGCATACTTTTATTTTTGCAGTGCTTCATAATAACACTGGTAGATCATGAATGATAAGACATAAGATTTGAAATGGGAGAGCCCTTTTTAAGTGAAATGCCTTTGGTTTCTGTAACAGAACCTTGTAGTTCTTGTTATTTGTGAGAGACTTTTCTTTAATTCAGATAAATACTGAAGTAGAGGAATATACTCCAGACCTTTGTAAGTCCTCAAAAAGTCTTTGTAAGAGGTATTGGATATAGTCCAGGGCAGATACTGCGAGTTTGGAGTAATAGTTCTGGTGGAAAGCTAAGAAATTAGAACTAAAAGGCAAAAGTAGTTTCTGTATATTTCTACAGAAAGATGCAAAAAAGAAATCCCTACCACTTTAAGCAGAAGTAAGGATATTCTAGCTACCTTACAAACAAATCAGCACCCTTGTCATCCTCTACTAAGGCTGAGACATGGCCATTGAGACATGGGCTTATTCAGCTTGTCCCAGAGAATTAATTTATTACTAAAGACACATTACAATGACTTGGTGTTAGGCTGTTCTGCTTTTCAAACCTGTTGGGGAAAGTTTTGAAAGTTAAGGGTAGATAAAATTCTCAGTTGTTACCCTTATGACTAATGCATTCATTTACCAAAACCAGTATTTTAAAGTTGACCTAAGTTTCTTTCATTTTTGTAAACTGTAACTGTCTACATGTTAAAGAACTAAAAGGCATGAAGCTGCAGTAGGTCCTCTGTATTTAGCTTATGTGTAAATTAGTTTTTTGCTACATGGAGGACATGAAGGTGTATGTTTTAACTTTACTGTCAAACATTTTCTTACCATTCCGAGAGGACAGAGTAATCATCTGATTAATGGCTATAACATTGCATAACATGAATGTATGTTCCAAGCCTTCAGACAGTGTTGATTATTTCTTCCTTTTCATATATGGAATATTAATTGCTCTACTTCTTCCTAGTATTCCTTCAAGTATGAACAATAGGGTGCATGGTCTGAATAAGGTATATGCTGCTTTTAGTTAAAACAACATATCTTGGATAAAACTGAGGGTATGGAGATCAGACATTACTTCCTTTCTCTAGTTATCTTCCAAGTATTATTAAGACTTTGGGAGGAAAGAGAAGAGTAGAAAGTAGGGTTCAGCTTTATTACAGATGTTAATCACATCACTAGGAGATAACACTATATTATTTCTCTGGAATGACAATGAACATTATCACCTTAAGAGGCTCCCTTTGATGCAGTATTTAACATGGTAAGTGAAGGATGTGTTAAGAATAAAATAGAACCACAGGTGTGTTTGGTTTCTCTGTCCCACATTTCAAATACTGAGAATAAACTAATAGATAAATGAAAAAATCCATCTGAACTTTGGAAAACTACGGATTGCTAAAATATTTAGTTTCCTGGTTTGACTCTGAATTAAAAACTTCAAATAGTAAATCAAATATCCCAAAACAACAAGGTTTTAAGTTAAATGTTAACAAATGTTTAATATGTGTCATCACGAGTTTCTAAATAGTGGTAATACCAAGACAAGTTCAGAAGTGCTTAAAATTCTAGCATAAATTAATAGATTTAATGAACTCTTTCCACTGGTTTATTGAGGACATATGTTCATTCTCAGGTTCAGCGTTTCCTTTATTGTTAGTATTTACATGATTGTATCACTTAAAGAGCATGTGTGGGTGGGTTCCCCTACGATTGCCAAGGCAGGTGTAACTTGGGCAGCTGCAGCCTTGCAGCTGTGGGGAAGGTTTCAACACCAGCGGGGCTCTGCTCGTTTGACAAAGCTGCTCTGTGTGTTTCTTCATGAAAGACTGAAACTAATTTTACAAGTCAGACAAATGACAAGCAGGAGAGCGTACTGTCCTCCCCACTGTGCCAGTGTGGCACTGATTCGCAAGAACAGATGACTTAGCCGAGACTGGAAAGAAAATATGTGGCAAAGTTGATTACTGGCATAAGTGCAGTGCAATACATCAATTGCAAAAGCATCAGTGCTGTATGTTCTGCGGCTTCACCTTTAACTGGAAACTATCTGCCTCTCTTTTGTTAAGGCTGAAAGACTGGGATTCTTGCCTTCTGCAGAAATTAGTGTCAGCTGGACTCAGAGTGGTGGCTGGCAATGTCTTCTGCCCGGACTGTCAGTGCATTTGGTGGAGATCTAACTGATCACCTCCTTGAAAAAACATGGTGATCAAAAACCTGTATAACTGAAGTCCTGATTCAGAGTTTCTTGTTTGGTAACTAAAGAGCTGACACTATGTCACTAGCTTGACTAGGTGAGGACTCATTAAAGTGATTATTGTCATGTAATGATTAGGGTCAATTACGTTTGGAGGCACTGTGAGATGACTAGCTGCAGCTTGGATATAGAAATAAAAAATATGAAAGGAAGCCTTGCTTAGTGAAAAAGTAGAGTTCAAAGTAGTGTATAAAGGAGTAAAAAGGGCATTTATGCAAAAGGCAGATTAAAAGTATGTAGAGTTGAAAAAAACAAGAAGATGGATGAAAATAAGTATTTGAATTGCTTCTGAGAAAACGTTAAGGTATGGTAGCATCTATATCAATTGTAACAACACAATTTATCTTTCAAGAGTTCCGTCTGTATTCATTTTCATCTAGTTGTATGTCCTTTTCTAGTATGAAATATTACATGTTTTTTCTCAGCTGTTTCCTGTAACAAAGCATTTGCCATGGTATTACAAGGTTTTATTTCCCCTTTAATATTTTTGACAGGTGGGCTGAGATCAGAATAACAAATTTGCATAATTCAAATGAGAAGGTCATGTAGGGAGGGATTCTCTTGTTTGAACTGCATTCAGATTTGAGACATGGTTTTGTGAGTCTTGAAACCATTTCACGCTCTTAAATGTGAATCTTGACTGAGCTCCTCAAATTTGAAAAATAGTCCCATCAGGTTAGTGGAAGGACTAAAGGATTTGAACAACAAACAGCCATTTCTTTTTCACCTGTCCTGTTAGGAAAACTTTCAAACATACTATAATATAACATACTATAATATAACATATAATATGTTATGCTCTCTATTATGCATTTGTGTAGAGGTGACAAATTAACAGGGAAGGGAGAAGGCCAAAGCTTTGATCCTAAAGAAATAGGAGGAGTGTTGAAACAAAATGTTCCTGACTATTTAAATATGTGCTACTACCAGGGGAAAAAGTCAAAACCTTAATTTAGTGAAGAAGGAGGAGATGATGACAGGCTGAGGAGTCATCGCAGCCAAACAAGCCAACTACAACAGCGGTATCTGGCAGACAGTATATCTACACCAAATGTTGAGCTCAGGTTCGTTCCCTAGTTTCCTTGTAGTTCACACTATTCATCTCCTACATCTAGGTTAAGCTAGCTCTTCCTAGGTTCTTGACATCCACCATACCTGCTGCTGGATGGGAAAAACAAAGTAGAATGTGGATAGATTAAAAGAGGAGGTGCTACTGTTTCCTTAAACCCAGTAGGTGTTAGTATCAGGTGTTTGAACACTTCCTTTTGGGTTCAAAGTCAAGCAGGGCCTTCCACAATTATTCAAGTCATTTGAGATCATTCCAAGGGATTTCAAATCAGTGTTTGAAAGCAGTGGTTGGTGTGCTGATTGCATGTTCCACTATTTTAATAGGGAGATTCATTTGCTACTCTGTTACTCAGAGCAGAGGAAGCAAGAGTTGCATTGTGCCAATGATGGTAAAATATTGGTGACTTCTGACTTCAGGCAAAAATGTTTTTAAATGCTGGTTTTCTTTAAAAGTCTATTCTTCGCTTTGTCTAGGGTGATGCATGCTTTTTCACTTCCTTTAGAGCTTTTGCAATATGAGTATCATTGATTAATAAATTAGCAGGAGTTGACAAAAAAGTCAGTGTGAATGATGGATTTTTATGTAACCCGTAGGGTAAAATCCTAGATCTATTGAAATCAATGACAGGAGTCTAATAATCTCCAATGGAAACAGTTTCATAAAAGTATTTAATTATCTTAACTAAACATTAAACTAACATTGACTTAAACCTTCCTTCACTGATTGAATTGGAATTAATGTGAGTGGGAACAAGAACAAACTACTAGTGAGAAAAAAGATTCTTTCAGTGGGAAATTATAGATGTGGTCTCATGCATTTTATGGGTTATGCTTACATAATAAGTTATTACCAGTAGAAATAGAGGTGGTGGAATGGCCACCAAAGTTGTTACGGTGTTGCTTATTTTATTACTGCAAGTAGTTCAGTTGATTCCAGAATAACCAAAGTTAATGGGGCTGCTACTGTAAGTAGACTTTTTAGTCCTTTACGCATACATATTTATGTATTGTTGTTTTGTGGAGCACTAGTTCAAGCCATGATTATTCTATTAAGCCCTTGCAAATTCAAATTTTTCACATGCTGCTTCTATTTACAAAATGTTATCCAGGCCTTGCAAGACCTAATGAATTTTTAATTGTGAGCCAATGATACAGGATTCTGTGAACACTCTGAAGTCATCCATCATTAAATACATTTTACAAAACCATTCCCTTTTGCTTACCTGAATCTTCGTCATCTTATCACTTGACTTCATTGAAATACAAGACATAAGTTACTCAGCTTTTGAACGCCCTCTATATTATCAAAGTTTTGAGAGTGAATGCTCATTTGCATATAGTAAAAGCTTAATTTGATTGTTTTCTCATTATTTGTTGGGAAAAACCTTAGTACATATAAATTTTACTATTTTGGGCTCATTTGTTTTGATACTATTTACTTGGGAAATACACATAGATGTTCTGTTTAATAAGAAACAGACTTGTTTCTTTGCATTGCCTAATTTATGATGATAATCCAATCATAGATACTGGCTTCACCATCCTACTAAAAATATTGGGTTTTTTTGTCTATCTGAAATATCTTTGCATGAAAAAATATTTTTTGTGAATATAATGGTGTTAGAGAAATTACACTTGTAGTTTTCTCTATTTATGTCCTTCTTTTGCTATCACTTGAGTAGGGTAAATTTGTGTTGCATTTTATACCCTAGATACTGGGCAGTCAATGTAAACACCAGAAGATCCTTCTTGTACTTTAAAAGAATAATTGAACTAGCCAAATTTGGACTGCAAGACTGATATGTGCATTCATGGTTGGGATTATAAAGGCAATTTATGAGAAATGAGATATTACTTCTGAAATTTTGGTAAAATGTAACCACAATCTCTTGGGTAGATTTTTGATCTGAATAACTCAGTAAACCTGGCATTTTCAAGGGACTTAAGAATTTTTCAGATAGAGCCATAAAATCCACAGTGCATGTCCATATACAGCGCTAGGATCCCTAGAGTAATCAAGAAATGATTATTCTATAACTCTGAAGAAACATTGTATATTTAAAGTTTATAAAAACAGTAGAAATTATGATAAGCTATGCTTCACAACACTGAATTTAGATCTGAAATAGAATTTTTAATCGTGTTTTATGTTCAGTACAAAATCATATTTACGTTATGTAATTCTAAACATGTGTTAGCAATTTGCATCAAAAGATATAATTTTTTCCAGAAGAAAAAGTGGGGATGATGCTGCTCTTTGTCCCCAGAATTCTTTGGTTGAAGTTTATATTGTGGGGTTCCTATGTAGCTACTTGTAAGTAGCAATTTTACTTTACAGAGAAAAACACTGGGTAAATTAAATAAAAGAAAAAGAAGTTAAATGTTTTTGACCATGATACACAGTGTAGTGAAAAGTGATACTGTTACTGTGTAAGATGTAAGGTGGCTTTAACAGTAGAAAATTATAGCCTTTTCATAAATTTAGTTGTTTTTGAAATTTATCTATAGAACCCCTGCTCAAATGCCTGTTACATTCCTTAAGCCTTTTTCAAATAGGCAAGTTTGAGAATATGATTTAACTATGCTAATCAGCTTTTCCAAATGAAAATGTAAGCCTATGAGTTCTTGGCATTGACAGAAAACAAAACATAGTAATTTTGTTCTTTCAAGACTATCAGAAACTTTCATAACTAAAGGAGTGATAGAATTAGAAACAGTATTTTTTAGAAAAACTGCTTAATGTTGAAGAGGTAAATTGGTATATACCAACCATTATTTAATGAAGGCTATAATTCATAGTTTCTCAGAACGATAAAGTAAGGGTAAAGGAATGAAGGCAGTTATTTCAGCTACATTTTTATGTGAGTCAAGATGTTAATGTTTCTAATACATTGGAATGATGGTACAAAATCCTCTTTACAAGCTAAAGTGCATGACCTAATGCTCATAATATTGACTAACATTTCTTAGGTCAAGGGTCCTATAAAACACATCAGCAGTTTCGCTTTCCTTAATTTTTATAAACGTGTGAAATAAACAATCCATTGATATTTTGGGGGCTAAGTTTAGGATAACATGATGTAGTATAGAAACTTTTGGGCAAACGCTTTATTGTAGTCCATAGGCTCCTTTCAGGTATTTCTGATGCCCGAGTGCAGCAAGCAGATGCAATCCTATGCAAAATAGTGGGGATATAAAATAAAAACATCCTGCTTTGGAATACATTTAAGAAAATAGTAAGATAGTTCAGTCCCACAATGCCTGCAGGGACCTCTCCTCTGGGTACCCAGCCAGAGGGCTGACTGTACTCCAAGGCTTTGCCTTTGCCTCTTTTGTCAGTCTTTCAAGGGAGAAACCTCACAGATGTTCTCAGCTGGATAGTGCTATTGTCAGAAAAGGAGGGGATAATATGAAATTAGACATAAAAAATGCTTGTTTATGAGATACAAGGGAATAATTTCAGATATGAATTATAACTGCTGATTTAGACATTTTCCTTCTTTACGTACGCTAACTGGAAGGTCTTCCTTAATTCAATCTGAAAACGAGATTCTGTTGGTTTTGGTTTTAAAGCTCCAAAGGTTTGAAGAGTTCTATCTCCTCTTTGCCGGCAGCTGTTACATTCTTTGCATATATCATGAGATCTTGCCATGTATCATGAGACAGATTCAGCTAGGTTAAATAGCTTCGTTTCTTCTGTGTTCATAAGACCACACCTCTGAAACAGACTTTTTCATGTGCTATTCAAAAGAGTTGAAATGGAAGACCTGTCCAATTTTGCAATGTTGGGTGAATCCATGTTTTGTTTTCCTACTGCCTTTTAAACTTGAGTGTTGAATTACAGAAGATGAGGGGTAGGGATTTAAAAATGGAAATTGCTAGCCCTTTCCTTTGTTGCCGTGAAGTACAAAGGTTGCACTGGTGTTTCTGTTAAAGACAGTAAGCACACCTCTAGACATGCAGGGGGAAACTGCATTCTGTTGAGCAACCTTTGCTGGTCTAACTGTTAACTTTAGTAGAATTAAACTGTTGTTAAGAGTAATGTTGTGAAGGACATTGTGGAAACCCACAGAATTTGGCAAGAAAAAATAAATGTGATGTTGTTGTTCTTGTTCTTCTTTCACTCTCCTGTCCTTCCATTTCCTGCACCACTCCCCAGAGATTTTAGGAACTCTATTTGTTGAGGATGATTCCAGCTGAGAGTGCCTGAGCCTTTGAAGGCATCAATCCATAAATAGGAAGATAGTTATTTGTTTTCACAAAATTGGTAATCCAAAAAACAACCAACCAACCAACCAAAATCCTAAATGACTTTAAATTCTTTGGGAGAAAAGGGAATTGCCAATGAAATAGTAGTAATGGTTTCATCCACTTTGTTTCTCACTACAGATTATTTTTTTCAGCATGTGCCAATAGATATTTTGGTGGAAATCCGCAGAAGCAAGTGGCTTTTTGACATCCAAATTACTGTTGGAAATATTCATTGTGCACCTAGAAATTTCACTACAGAAATGGCCAGTGGGCTCCTGTTTCATCCAGCTAACTCGGCAAGATGCATAGAGGCAGCAATAGGGTTAATTTATAAAACTTATTAACTATCATTTTCCTTTTGAGCAAATACATTGGATTGGACAGTGCCCTGGCAAATGTAAGATAGGGAGTAATACAGTATTACATCGAGAAGACCCTCTATTACGTTCTGTAACTTTTAAAGCCAGATTTAATAGATATAAAGGTGTAGCTGGAATTCAGTTAAGGTTGAAATCTCCTGTCCTTTGAAATGTCTCTTCAACATTTTTGACTACCTGCAGCATTTTAGATTCTTTTTTTTTTTTTTTAAGAATATAAATGGATGGTATTTTTCAAGTGTCTGAAGTGTAGGCAAACAAATTAAAAAGGTTGCCTTTTTAGAAAACTTTCTTCAAATTTTTCTTTTAGATAGCCTTTTAAAAAGGGCAAATTCAAGATACAAATACCAAAGAAAAATGGGAATGATCTTCCAGAAAATAAGAAGAGAAATATACTCAGTTCCACACTTTTTTTTTACCTAATGAGGAGATTATTTGTGTTTCACTAAACAGGAAAATCTATTTTTGAGAAAAAAATAGTTTTTAATATATTAGGTAGAAATTTGTCTGACACTGTGTAAAATGGGAGGAACAATGACTAAAAACTATAAATGACACCTTTTTGCCCCGGACAGGTTTTACTACTAGATTACTACAAAATTCGGTGTTTAAATTGGAGCTTTTAAAATATTTATATAAATGATTTGGGTGAAGGTTCTGAAATGGAAAAAAAAATGCTGAACAAAGCAATTGATTGCATAATGACTTCCAACACTACGTATCTCAACTTATTATGCAAATACAGTTTGCTGTAGATGACTGCAGAATAATGATTGTAGTGCTAAAATTGATGAGGACAACTGTATTTTCTCAGGAATCTGACTTCAAACCTTGGCCCTTAGGGTTGACCCTGTATGTAACTAGTGACAAAAAATCTTCACCAGCAGGTAAATGTGCTGGCATGAAGGGACTCTGTCAAGGGCTAAAGCCTGCCAACGCGTACCCATGTCAGTGATTCAGTCAATCAATAGGACTACTTCAGTAATTTAACAATATGGATAAGTGTCTATCTGTGGAAAGTTCATGAAAATGACAACAACATGAGTAAAATGTAATGAACAAGAAGTGTAGCACAAATAACTTGTGGTAGGATCCAGTGTGAAACTCAAAAGGAGCAGAACCCTTTTATTGCAGAAAAATCTGTGTTGCAAATTCTAATACCAAGAGAAATGAAGCTATAGTGGACACATGGAAATTTAGCAGGTGCAAACTATAATACGCCAAGTGATATTTTTCTTGTTTTCAGAACTCTCACACTCCTGGTAACTGATATTAATGTTACATTCCTGCATGCAGAAAAAAAATTGTCTTCAGAAGGAATTCTCTAAAAATTTATGTAGCTTTTGTGTCTTTTCTGATAATACTTAGATGTTACTTTTCTAAAATAAATAGTCTTTGTGACAGAATCTGAATTTTTCAATGTATTAGTAATATGTAGCAATGTCACAATGAAAGTAATGGTTTGATGTTTCCATTTTATTAAACTTCAATTTAGTTCTTCAAAATTATAAAGTAGTAAAATTCTCCAGACATTTAAAAGCTTCAACACTTAAAAAAATACCTTATTGCTGAACAGCATTGGTGTATTAGATCCTTTAATCTAATTCAATGAAATGTGGAGAACTTGGAGTAATTAATTTTCTTGTATTTTAAATTACTTATAATTCGTTATTTCTAATATTTTGTGGATTCAGTAATTAATTTTTATAGCACAGCAGTATTGATAAATTTCTTAACCTAGTCTAAATGAATATTTTTGCTTGATAGTTTGTACCATTTAGCAAAACTTTGTAAAACATCAGTACCTTTCTCTTTTGACAACCTTAAATATTCGTGTAATTTACTCTAGCTTGGCTTTCTATAATTTAGTGAACACCCACTTTTCTCAACAGTTTTGCAGCTTTTTAAGATTGCACTCCTGCCACGCAGTTCCCCTGGAGCTTCAATTTGTGACATGTAGAGAGAACTATAGAGATACTGTTTGGGGATACATTTCCAGATGCATCTTTTCTTTTGCTATTGCTCTAAGTACATAAAGCTAGTCCTATAAAATGCTGTGTGTGTCTTAATTTCAGTAGGAATTTAGTGCATTGCAAAGTGCTAGTGGACTCAAAAGTACCTCCTAAGACTATGGATGGGGGAAGAAAACATCAGACTAGTCCAGAGCTCCTGTGACTTGTGTGTATGAGTCAAGTTTATCAAAAGTAAAAAAGAAAAATACACAACTTTACAGATAACACTAGGTTTTCCCCAGGTGCCTAAGTTGTCAAAGCTCCTTTTATCCAATTATGTTGTTTTCGCTTACCTCAGTATATCAGTAGAGATAAACTATACTTTTCCTTGCTTATAGCAGTGATTACATTTTCCCAGCATTCCCTTAAAATGTTTAAAGTGGGCTACACCTTTCCAATATACAAAGACAATAATTGTCGGTGCTTAATTTTATATTAATTTTTATCTGTATTGAATTAAAACAAAGTAAACATCTGAAAAATCCCAGAAACAACTTAAAAGATTAAAAGTTTTATTTTAGCAACCACTGGAAAGCCACAAGGACCTTCATGAATCAGCTTAGCTTTCCGAGGGAAAATTACCTTGTCATTTTCCTATACGTGTTTCATCTGAAAGGTGCATGCTGTGTGCCAGGAGTGGAGAATGGCTATATTTCTTACAGTTAATTTTAAAATCCTGACAGGGTTTTGTTGTTGTTGTTGTTTATTTCTTTTCCAAATGCCTGAAAAACTTTCTGTAGTCAGCCTGGGTACAAGACTGGGTACAGTCATGGGACTGAAAATGAGTTTTTATTATATACTCAAAGTATTGTCATGTTACAGGGATGGTGATTATTCATTATTTGTTTTAGTATAAGAAAGGATCAACCTCAGCAGTGAACTGATGAACAGGATAATTCAAGGAAGAATTGACATTGCTTGAGGCCAAAATGCTGAAATATTCTTCAATAGAATCATAAGAACATGCGAGAATTTTGGAGAATGAATAAAGGTCATTTGGTCCATCAAGACATATTCTTTTTAGTAGTCTGTTTCCCTAAAGATGATATCTAATTGTTTCTTGAATGACACTAGTGCTTTTTGCCTCAGCAACTTTGCCTGCAGGCTATTCTAAGTATTTATTATTCTCTACATGAAAAGGTGCTTTCTGATATATCTGCTGAATTTATTTTTTGATTTCCAGTTATGTTCTCTTGTCTTATAATCTATGTTGGAATGGAAATAATAATTTGAGTTGACATTATCTGTGGCAGTTAAGACTTTATATGCTTCAAATAAGACAGTTCTATTCTGTCCTTAAAATTAGATGCCCAGATTTATAATGTAAGTAACCATGACTGCATATCAAATGGTGGCAAGGGTCTCCCTTAGATGATTCACATCAAAATCAGTCTTACTTCCCTAAATGTGTTTTGCTGACGTTGCTGGTGCTCTGTCCCTCATTGACCAAAAACCTGTCCAATATAGAACATCTGATGACATTTGATGTCTTTTTTAACTTCATCTGAAGGGAAAACAAAAGCAAGATGTACTTTAAACTTTTTGTAACAGGCAGAAAAGTGAGAGGCAGTAGCTAGGGACACATCAGTAAAAGTTCACTAACTCCTCCTTTGCACTTTTTTCAAAACACTTCGATCTTTCTTCAGTTCTGAATGATTTGAAAAATAAATCAGATTGTCTACAATGCCTAACTTTTAATAGCATCAGACCAGGATTACTGCCCTTAAAGAAAGGGTGTCTAACCTTCCTGAGTCTTTAAGGTTTTTGCCCAGGACTGACCAGGCAGTCCAAGTAGCTGATTAGGCAAGTCAGTCACAACCTTATTCCTGTTTTGTCTGTGTCAGGCTCTAGAAAACCAGCTAAGACAGTGTTTAGTTGTGTGTACCAGAAACTACTGCTGAAGCAGCAGCATAGTCTCCATGCCACATTTCCCATTTGCCTGGAGACAGAGAAATCAAAAGCTCCTCCTCTCTCACTGTTCCCCATCCAACCGCCCTGCCCCAGTTCCATCCACACCTATCCTTCAGCAGCAGAAGCCTTTCCTGGCCTCAGATAGCCCAAGCCTCCCATCCCTTGACAAAAAAAAAACACAACAGTTTTCCTCACACTTCTGAGAAGCTTCTTGAAAGTTCACAGCAAAATCTTCATATGGAAAATAGCCACAGGACACATACCATCTTAGATGGCTGATCTTTAGCATACCCTACTAGCACTTTTCTTCCAGTAGCCAGGTTTTCAGATTATTTGACAGTCCACGTTATCAACAACTCCCCAAACATGAGAGCCATGCTTTAATAGCTTAGGAGCTGTGTGTGATTTATGAAAGAAAAATTGACCACCGTCACTTAAGCACTTAGATATTACTGTGTACAGGTTAGTGCAAAGCTTTATGGAAATGCATAAGGTGCCTCCACTCCCGCTCTGAGCCAGGGTGTGCTTCCGTAGACATTAACCTTCCATGGAACATTTATAAATCAATTCCTACTACACATAGCAATGTGTCCTGTACATAGGCAATGATTAATGGGATGAAATTTAAAAAGTCCAAATGCCAGATTCTGCACCTACGATGGAGTAACGCTGGGCACAAGTATAAATTGGGAGAGGAGTGGCTGGAGAGCAGCCCTGCAGAAAGGGATCTGGGGGTGCTGATCAACAGCAGGCTCAATATGAGTCCACAGTGTGCCCTGGCAGCCAAGAGGGCAATCCGCATCCTGGGTGCATCAAAGACAGCATAACCAGCCGGTCAAAAGAGGTGATCATCCCACTGTATTCAGCGCTGATGCGGCCTCACCTTGAATACTGTGTGCAGTTCTGGGCCCCACGAGTTAAGAAGGATGTGAAGGTCCTTTAATGCGTCCAGAGGAGGGCAACAAAGCTGGTGAAAGGGCTGGAAGGCATGTCCTATAAGGAGCAGCTAAGGACTTCAGGCTTGTTTAGTTTGCAGAAAAAGAGGCTGAGGGGTGACCTCATTGCTCTCTACAGCTTCCTGAGGAGGGGAAGTGGAGAGGGAGGTACCGATCTCTTCTCCCTGGTATCCAGCAATAGGACGCGTGGGAATGGTTCAAAGCTGCGCCAGGGGAGGTTTAGACTGGACATTAGAAAACATTTCTTTACCAAGAGGGTGGTCAAACACCGGAACAGGCTTCCTAGAGAGATGGTGATGTCCCAAGCTGGTCAGTGTTTAAAAGGCATTTGGACAATGCCCTTAACAACATGCTTTAGCTTTTGGTCAGCTCTGAAGTGGTCAGGCAGTTGGACTAGATGATCGTTGTAAATCCCTTCCAATTGAAATATTCTATTCTGTTCTGTTCTATGGACAGAGTTGTGTAATAGGGGCAAATAGGTGTCAAAATAGCAATAAAACATGTATTTGTTTAGAGACTTATAAAATACCAGGCTTTAGGGAGGACTTTGACATTTTCAGAAATGATTCTTTAGAACAAAATGAACATTATATTCCCTCATTTTCTGCTAGAAAAACAGCACTTGAATCAAAGTGTCCAATTAAAAAAAAAAAAACAAAAAAAAAACAAAAAAACAAAAAAACAAAAAAAAGATCACCACCAATTTCCAGTCCTGAAGGAGATTTCTCTCCCTGACTTATGAATGTTTGTATTAACTAGTTTTCCAATGTGGTAAGAGAATGTCAATCTGTCTCTGAATAACCATGGAAGTGGTTTCAGACATAAGCCAGTTCTACTGAGACTCTCTTATCCCTCATTTAACAATAAGAACTTAATCATGATAATTGTTCCAAATCATTGTTACATGGAGAGAACAGAGAGCCATGAACTAGGCAGATTTTGTGCTATCTTCAGTACCTAAATGATCCATTTAACCTATAATCCTCCGCAATATTGCAAAACATCCTTGTAATATACCAGGCACAAAATACTTGCCTTAACAGTTCAAGTTTTACATACCAGTGCCTATTTCTGATCATGGAAATCTGGTCTGACTTCATTTCCCGGTAATGAATATGAACCTGGGTCATAGTTCGTAAGTAGATATACTGTATCACAGAACAGTTAAGTTATATTGTCTGATGTACGATTACCATTTAACAATATCAACTCTGCTTTATATAGATTGAATTGTGGACAACCAGATCTTCTTATGCATGTTGCAGTCTTAGGTGGACACAATTACTGGCTGCACCACTGGAGCTGAAAGAGAGGAAAACATTAAGTTTAGTCTCTTGTTCATTGCTGACAACATGCGATTCATCATTACACTTCTAATGGCCTGGATTTCTCCTTTAGGGTTTGTAATACGGAACTTTTGGTAATCCCTTCTGACAATACTCCTGGTGGAAAGGGCTGGTTTTCAATCACCACCTTCTGGGAGCTCTCAAATTTGTCTCTACTGATTGAGCTCTGTCAGGGAGAGCAGTTTCAGGTGCACTAGTGAAGACAGGGCTAGGTCGCTACTGGTCGGAACTGGTCTGTACAATAAACTAATTATAAATTATAATGGCATTGACTATTCAGTTTACACTGGCATCGTAGTAGACTTATGTGTGATGGGAAGACACATTCTGGTGTGAACTTAAGGGGGATAATAGGGAACCCTAACCATTGTCTTGAGGTTAACAGAGAAGTTGAGTTGCCCCATACAATCTTCTTACTGCATCTGTGCTAAGACGTAGATAGGCACAAGGACAAGGTAGCCTACACATATCTTGCCAGCTATCTTGCCAGAGCTTTCTCAGTGAAATGATTATCATTAGGCGTAACTCAACTGGTGTTCAAAATAAAAAAAAAAAGGGGGGGGGGCGGGAGGGAAAAATTGAGTAATGTAGAATATTCGATTTCCATTTTTTTCAATTGGAAAATAATGTGAAATAAAAAGATCGCTGATTTATTTCCAGTTTCCTTCTACCAAGTAGTGAAAGTCAGTGAAACTGACTTTAAAGAAATTTCATTACTGTTGCAAGAAAGGGAAAAAAAAATTAATACAAAATATGAAAAATATAGAATGGATAAAACTGTGAGGGGAACTCCAGCAGAGATAAAATACCCAATGTGACTTTTAACCTCCATATTTTCTTTTAGTTGACTTCAGGTTAGCAAGTACTGTTTTATCAAAAAATCTATGTAGTTGGTTTTGTTTAACCTCTAAATTAGTGTCATAGCATAAGAGAGACTCAGTTTTAGCTCATATCTGTATTTTCAAAGGATCTGTATATCTTACCTATGAAAGAATAACTGAATTTGAGTAAATCAATGGTTCACGTATATCTAGAGGCCACATTCTGACTGAATATTCATTCAGTTTAGCCATATTAACAAGGCTTGCTTTCACAGGTGTGAAATGAAGTCAGTTATGCTAATCAGACCAGAAATTACTCCCCTGTGAAGACCAAAACATTGCTAAAAGCAAAGAAATTGATAAGATTTAGCCAGAAACTGAATATGGCATATTTGTTGCATCCTGAAATGATGCATTTACCTTATCTGTTCTTCACGAAGTCTGAATATTTAGAGTTCCTTAATTCACTTAAATGCAATTCTTTATTTTCCTAAATTTAACTTTTTCAAGCTAAACTTGAAAAAGAAGGACATGTTATTTCAAGATAAGATTATTTTTAATTTGTTCAAGTGTTAATTGTGATTTTACTATTTTTAATTGCTGTTTTGTTTTATGAAATACATTTATGCTCGGTACATCACAAGGGTTTGTAACAAGTTACCTAACTTAACATTATTGTTTAATTTTGTATCCTTTTACCTTCAGGTAAATTGGAACAACTAGTGCAGATTTCAGTTTGCCTGAAATAATTTTCTCTGCTGGATGGAGCGGATTATTACAAGGTAATTTAAAATATATATAGAAAGTGGGGAAAAGTTGTTTACAGCAAATGTATTTGTTAAACCTGTGATAATTGCCTACAGTGTTTTGAAGATATAAACATAAATATGCCATATGAATTTATGCATGAATTTAATCTAAGAATATCTCAGAGTTGTCCTAGTAACTAGCAATACATTTTCTAAAGCAAATTGTTATCTGGGAGTGAATTGCATGTTGGCTTCATACTTCTTCCCGCAGTCACTAGTATATCTCTAGCTGCTCTTTCTTCTTTCTGCTTTTTCCTTTTTGAGCAAACACATTTAACAGCTGTGGAAACAAACAGGGCATACTTGGCAAAAGTAAGGACCAGATGCCAAACTCTGCAACGCTTGTTCTAGCAGCAGCATGCGGGTCTGTTGCTAACTCCTTGGTGTCACCTCTGCTGGCTCCTTTTTCAGTTTTGCTACTGGCAGGCAACAGAGGTGCATCTGGAGATGTTGTCAGGGTCATGCAGCTGTGGGACTCTCTTGACTCCGGTGTCCATATTTCTCTTTTATATTTAAATGTTATTTTTGCATGCAATAACATTAATTACTTGAACGTAACTAATATTTCTTTCAATTTTCATGGAGATGGGGGAGAAAATAAATTTGTTTTCTGTCAGTAAGCAGATGTTTTCTATGATTAAGTACTGTCTTCAGTTTGGGGGAGATTTGGTTCCTCTTTAATGGGCCACAAAAATATCAGTTGACACCTGGCTGGCACTGCTGATGAGCTCTGAGAATCTGAGGCATTTTGGTTAGACTGTGCCTGGCCGTGATATAGGATCACATCAGTGTGTGGGGAAAGGAGAAGATGGGTGGGTTAAGAGGCTGTGGCCTCGTTCACCATTGGTTTTGCTTGAAATTAAGTCACCCTAGAGAGGTAAGGAGAGCAACTAAGTCCAAATGCTATTAATAGCCTGTAAAAGAAATCTAACATTCCAGAGAGACCGAGAGAAGAAAAAAGGAAGCTGAAGGAGGAGAATACGTTATTCCAGCTGAAGTGTGTTGGGGAACGTATCCTTGGCAAAGGCTGGACTCTAAGCTCGGATCATGCTGCTGTATGCTTCCTCATTTATAATCACATATAAATGGAAATTCAGACCTTTATGGCTTCAGTACCCTGCTATAATTTGCTACTATTATGTGAATAATACTAGGTCTTATTTGATTGTTAATAATCTTTCTCTGGCCAGTGTTTATTTTCTGACTGGAAGTTTCTTCTTGTTCCAGAAGTTTCTTTTTGGCTTTTTTGGGGTTCAAAGTCCATGGAGTGTTACTTTTTTATTTGCAGATTAGGTTTTTACAGTTAAACCATGCTGTCTTGTTGGTATTTAACTTCTTGCCCACACCATTAACCACCAGTGGCAGTCTAGACTTCACCAAGACTTCAGGCTCCCAAACTCTCATATCCACTACTGACACATGAACAGATACAAAATTATGTGCCTCTCCTGAGTTGGGGTGGTGGTGGTAGGTTCTGCCTACTGCCAGGTAGGTCCTGATGAAGCCTGAAAACATACCTTCCCTTCCAGTTTAGGATAAACTGGGAAAAAAACATGGGGAGAGACTGGACATACAGGTGTCCTGGTTTTGGCTGGGATAGGGTTAATTTTCTTCCTAGTAGCTGGTATAGTGCTGTGTTTTGGATTTAGTGTGAGAATAATGTTGATAACACGCTAATATTTTAGTTGTTGCTAAGTAGTGTTTACAGTATTCAAGGACTGTTCAGCTTCCCATGCTCTGCCACGTGCACAAGAAGCTGGGAGGGAGCATAGCCAGGACAGCTGACCCAACTGAGTAACGAGTTGTTGCATACCATATGACGTCATGCTCAGCACGTAAAGCTGGGGGAAGAAGAAGGAAGGGGGGACGTTCAGAGTGATGACGTTTGTCTTCCCAAGTAACCGTTAACACAAGATGGAGCCCTGCTTTCCGGGAGATGGCTGAACACCTGCCTGCCGATGGGAAGCAGTGAATGAATTCCTTGGTTTGCTTTACTTACGCGCATGGCTTTTGCTTTTCCTACACAAGTTTTCTCACTTGTAGCCTTCCAATTCTTTCCCCCATCCCACTGGGAGGGAGTGAGCGAGCGGCTGTGTGGTCCTTAGGTGCTGGCTGGGGTTAAACCACGTGTCGTCGTTTAACCTGGCAGGCAGACAAATACCACGCAGCTGCTCGCTCACTCCCCCCGCCCCCCAGTGGGACAGGGAGAGAATCGGAAGGGTAAGAGTGAGAAAAACTCATGGGTTGAGATAAAGACAGTTTAATGGAACAGAAAAGGGAAAATAATAATAATAATGATAGAATATACAAAATGAGTGATGCACAATGCAATTGCTCACCACCCACGCTGACCGATAACCAAGTAGCGATCGGTACTTCCTGGATCACGCCTACCATTCCTATACTGAGCATGACGTCACATGGTATGGAATACCCCATTGGCCAGCTGGGCTAGCTGTCCTGGTTGTGCTCCCTCCCAACGCTTGTTTTGTTTTGGTTTTTCTTTCGTGAGCTGAATGTCCTTGATGAGCAGGGCACTTAGCAACAACTGAAAACATCAGTGTGTTATCAACATTCTTCTCATACTAAATCCAAAACACAGCACTAGGAAGAAATTTACTCTATCCCAGCCGAAACCAGGACACCACGACAACAGGTGTGCTTCATGTGGGTGAGGAGATGCGTTTACGTGCTGGGCTTTAAGAAGTGAAAGGATCCAGCAGAAAAAAAGCATATAGTGCTGGTTTTGAGGAGGTTGAATACGCAGTGGGAAGATGGGTAGCTGGCAACGTGGAGGCTGCCATTGCAGAGGAAGCTATGGACCCCTAGCCTTCACTTACCCTTCACACAGCAATCAATAACCAGAAATTGGTGTGATTGCTGTTCCATGCCTATCAGAAAGATTTATCAGCAGCCAAAAGGTTTTGCGTATTTTTTTTCACCATGTCAGTTTTCAGTGAAATTGACACTTTTTGTTTTTGTTTTTTAGTGAGAATGTGATTATTTTTTCCAGATGAAATTGTTTGAATTGTCAATTTGATTAAAATCAGAAATGAAAATACTGCTGCTTCACAGTTAACTGATGTATGTTAATGTTCTAACTTTCCCTTATAAAGCAGCCAGAGTTAACATTGTTCTTTTCAGTAGATATTTGTAGTCATTTTAATGACTTATTATGCCTAACATTTTTTCTTATAGCCAGATAGTATAATACAAATTTACTTAGCCAGCACAATTTTGTAATGCATTGTTCAAGGTTTTAGACCATTCTGCATATTTTTCCTGTAAAGGGAAGGCACATGATTCTCATATAGTGTTTATGACATGCATCAGCAAGCTACTAAAAAGCAAAGAAGTGAGGTCCTGTACAACTTAATATGTCCATTTACTATCATTTTAGTAGTATTAAAGTAAATGTTGATTTACGGTGTATTTGGAACCAGGTTAGATCTATAACTTTTTCCTACACTGGGGTAATGAATAGAGGGACTGAGTCATCTGGGAGATATAAACTTACTCAGGACTGGGTGATTAAAAAACAAACAAACAAAATACCACCTTACTCTTTTTCTAAACTCCAAAGCTGTGATGGATAATCAAAACAATATTCAAAATATATTCATTTATAACTTTTCCTTAATATTATTTCAGTTATAAAGACTTATCCTTTCTAAGGCCTTGCTTCAGAACAGAAAAGAAGATTGCCTATAATTGAATGAGAAAAGCCTCCAGCCTAGAATAATAGAGAATAGAGCTGGTAGACATCTCAAGAGATCCTGTCATCCATTCCCCCCTCCCAACCCGTGATCAGCTACACCCAGATAATTTAGGATAACAGATACTGGTGCATTCAGCATCTGTCCTCCTCATGGCCTTGCCTCATTCAAACAAGTAAGAGTTGATTTTACTTATGCATCAAATATGATAAAATTTTTGTGAGAGGAGGCAAAGAGGTTGAAAAATCTATCTGTGCCTGCTGCTTGCTTACCAACTGAAGAGACCACATTTTAGCATGTTTTTGGGGAAATTTTTTATCAAGTTTAATTATATTTAGGCATGGGGACTGATCAACAAAAGGAATGTTCTTGCACGTGTAAAGACATAGCTAGTATCTGCCCTGGAAATTTTACAATTCCTAAAAAAAAGTGTTCATATTCATTTCAGTGAATAATACTGCTTGGTTTCATAAATAATATATTCTTTATGACATTTATTTTAATAGTTTTCTTCATAAGACACAGAATAGAGAACTGTTTCTGTTTGATTGCCAATCCTCTACAAAGTGAACTGTTATCTGAGTGGGCTGAAGAATCAGCATGTAGGATTGGAACTTTACACTCCTGTGACACATGCACTGGAAAAAGTGACTACAGTTTTGAAAATGTTATTAGTCCTAAAGGCATGCAGATTTTAATTTGGCTTTGAAAATATCTTTTCATTCTTTGAGAGTTCCAGGCCTGTGTTCAGCTTTTTATAATTGTAGTTGTAACAGTGAACTTCAGGATTTGTATATTAGAATTTTTTTTCATAATTCAAAAAGGTACACAATGAATGAATGAAAACCATGTATTTACATATGAGGAACAAAATCTACAAGCATTTTAGGAATTCTGTTTCAAATATGAAATGTGCTGAAACTGCTGTCCAGTGGTGTCCTCTGTGCACAAATGGATCATTTGTATGCAAACTTATTAATGCTTGTATAGCCACTGAATTGTGTACGTCAGCAAACATTTTGAAGGTAGGGATGAAAATAAAGAGATATTGTAAAGTTCTCAGCATTTGTTTTTTTTCATGACAATAAACCTGTACACCATGGCAAATAATCATATAGCAATTTGTAAGTATCACTGATTAAAATTACTGAATGGTTAAGAATTGTGTACTGAGGAATGCAAACCAGAAGAGCAGATGGGTTAGATGTGAAACCAGTCATATTTCAGAACTGAGAGCAGTTAAAAAAAAAATCTCAGAAACTGTCTAATAACAATACAGAAATGAAGAGCAAAACTCATAACAAAATGATAGGGCTGACAACTTCCATGGCTATGAACAGCAGAAAGCAAAAGTGTGCAATGTAATCTTATTAAGCATTTTTTTTAGTAGGTCAGTGCAATAAAGTTTCTGGTTTTGGAATCAAAATTCATACCTAGGTGGAATGGACAGCAGTTGGACAGACCCTTTAATTTTATGTGATTGCTGTGTGTTTGGTATATTCTCTACAAAAATTGTCAGCAGATTAAGATAGAAGATTATTACTTAAATCTCTGTGATTATTTGCTTTAAGTGGAACTGCATCTGGAGAAAGAAGAATGTTGTGGAATGCCTATACAATCAGTCTCATGTACTCCTTAAATAGCACCCTATATCCCAGTCACAGACCTCCTATGGTCTGTCATAGGAGCTTTGCCTTATGTTACTCCAAGTTAACAATTTGGGATCAGTGCATCACACTCCAGTGACAGTTCTTCCAGCTAGTCACGTCCTCTTGTCATGTATTTTGTCCCTTTGAGTAAGAATGTGGCAGGTTATGCTTTCTCTCTGAGCTGTCTACTAGACTTTTTTCCGTATGATTGCCATAGGAGCAAAAGATAATGCAATCAAATATGTATATGCATACAAATACAGTTTTCAAATTTCAGAGCAGAATTTTTTGGATGCTTATGTGAAGGTAATCTGTGTAAAAAGAGAGTGGTAAAAATATGTTTTCATTTACATCACTTATCATTTTGGCAAGAACCTATTTTTTTTTTACAGAAACCCTGCTTGTGATCTCACAGTATTGTCTGCAGTCAACATATAAAACAAACAGTGCTGATGATGTCTGATTTCCTATGGATTTTGTCTCGTGGTTGGATTGTCTTCTGCCTGGAAAAGTGAGAATTCCAACTAGGGTTTTTTTTTTGTGTGGGCAAAGGCATTCTTAATGTTTCACTCGGATCTTGGTTCTTTATACCAAGTCAGAAACGAGTATATTCTGCAGTCTTTTGCTTATCAGGAGGCACTAATTAAATCTTTTTCTTCACTATATTAGTGAAAGCAGCAAATCTGGAGGATCTGTCCTGCTGTCTCAAATTTGGTTAAAATTAGCCAACAAGCTCAAAGTTAAGAGTGAGACATCAAAGAGCAAACAGACCCTTGTATATCCCAGAGGTGAGAGAAACAAATACAAACATCTTCATCAAACAAATCTTGTTTTCTTAGGAAATCAAGCTAAAAAAAATTGTTCATTCAATGATGTAAATTACTGTTCATCTCCATAGAGATTTTTCAAATGTCATTTTGCTCAATGTGAAGTAAATTACGCCTCACAGTCCTTCAGTTTTACGAAGTGAGGGCAATTAACCACTGAAGAAATTGGTGTGAGTTCTGGTTACCATTACTGGTGAGCCGCTGGCGGTAGATATTTGCGATTGGGGGAGGGGGGAGGGATGATTAAACAATACAGTTAATTCAAAGAGACGCTTCTTCCAGAAAATCATGCAACCTCTGTTATCCAAGAAACAGTTTCATGATCACAGTAGTCTATACTGGCCATTATAGTGAACAACTGGCTGTAACCCATGTTGCTTATCATTTGGGGCCATTCTTTTTCTTTTAAGGGTATGATCTGACACAGGTAATATGTTAAATGCCTTTTCTCTTTCAGAATCCTTCAGTGAAAGTATATTCTGCCACATGTGAGAGTGATGTGGTAGAAAATGGCAAGGGAAATTTTAGTCATTGCAATAGTGTCCAGTGTTAGAATATTAAATTGATGCATCCTGA
The DNA here is from genome assembly GCF_964195595.1 of Calonectris borealis. Classification (NCBI taxonomy): domain Eukaryota; kingdom Metazoa; phylum Chordata; class Aves; order Procellariiformes; family Procellariidae; genus Calonectris; species Calonectris borealis. Next base: position 105,129,152 of record NC_134312.1, read on the forward strand.
ATATATCCAATGAGAGAATTTTTCATTTTCTGTTTCCCATATTCATTTTGTATTCACCACAGTGAGGCAAGTGGGTGGAAAGATACATGGTCCACTATGCATGATCTTGGAGTAATGTGGTCCATAATCCCATGTCTGTCTTCTGCCTTACATTTATTAAAATTGTTCATATTCATCACCAGCTGGAATTTCAGGTGGATGCAACAACTGCTGCTCCTAGAAAACTACACAAGGAAAACACAAGCTCTGATGTAATGAACTGGCATTTTGATAACTTTGGGGCAGCATGAACATCTACTGAAAGTCCTTGGTAGAAATGCAGAAATTTCTGAGAGACTACATAAAGTAAGACAGTTAGAGAAATCGTTAGGACAGTATCACCTTGTGCTCAAACCGGGTGGGGGGAAAGAAGTCAGTGAAGATTACCATCAGAGGCCAAGACTATATGATTTATATGACTTTTATATTAGTTTTAAACGTGATCAGTGCAAATGTTTCAAACTAATGTTTAAAAGTAGGTCTATGCAGTAAGCAGTAATGAACTAGTTAGTACTGTACTGATATAAGTAGAGAAAAATTTAAAACATTTAGGAAGCGTTGGTTGATTTCCAACAAATAGAAAAAAGCAGCTGTCAAGTCTTATTTAAAATTCTGATCACAAGAGTAGATGTGTTACTTTTGGATACATTTAAAATATTGGCCAAAATTCTGTCATGGGATTGATGGGGAAAGTAGAAAATTCAGTCATTTGCAAATTAATGTAATATAAAACATTTCTGTACACAGTATTGTCTGGCCCATTGGTTTCTATTATTTGTCAGAGGGTACAAATCTATACATTTTTGGATACCCTCTGTTACAGTCGTGCTTCTCCGAAGATATAGTAAAGCTGAAAAAATGCAAAAATAAATAACTCACTAAAAATTAACTGTTCTGGAGCATGCAAAATCAGACGTTGATACAAACATTTACAGAAATGGATCTTCCTTTAGTCTCATATTTCTAAGCCACCTACTGAAGGCTGCTAGTGCACTGAAAACTCTTCCAATTAGGAATTTGGGCTGAGATTCTTGCTGTTAATATATTCATACATAGCGAACACTGCTAGAACTAGTGAGATGTTTTTAGTTTTGGTTTTTTGTTTTAGTGAGGTGTTTGATGGTTTGCAAAAGCATTAAACTAGAGCTGATTTTTTTTTTTAATCACATACTTCTACAGCATCTTGAAGTTAGTGACTGTACACAGCTTTTTTCTTATGCAGTATGAAAGGCAAATGAGAATAAGGGCAGTAAGATGTGAGCTGAACTTAAGGTAGCAAGTTTGTTTAAAAACCAAACCAAACCAAACCAAAAGAAAACCCCACAAAGAACTACCTTCATGTCTGTTTGAATTTTCCAAGGGCCTTTGCCCTTTTTCTTTTTCAACAGACATGGAAACACCAAAAGCTTGTAAATAGAGTTTATATTGTTGAAAAAGATGTGTTGGTTTCAGCTTTTGCATCTTCTTATGTCTTTTCTCTTTCAAAGTGTTTCAGAGTATCTGTTTGCTCTTCAGACTTTCAAATTTCAAAACCCAGCAAACTGGAGGTGGCATTGCTGGAGCTAGCGAGGATATGGATAATGGTCCCTGACTCTTTTGCGCTCCCTTTTGGAGGAGTAATTCAATAACCAGGGTTTTCAGGTGGATCTGCCTACCCTTTCTCTTACGGTAAGAATCCCCAGAACACCGTGAGGGGTTTGAATCTGTAACGCTTTTAGTAGAAAATAAACTGTGACATGGTAATGTTTTACACAGAGAAAATTCGGAGTGAGACAGAGCTGTTTGGAAGCCATTTTATTGTTATCTGTGCCTGCCCACTGTGTCCCTGTAGGACTGAGGCATTTTACTCTCACACCAGCAGTAATTTTTAGTAGCTTGGAGCTATGCCATTCCCCTCCAGGCCCTTAAGAGAAGATTTTCTCCTTCCCTCAGCTCTGAGGTCTGGCTCATGGGTCTATTCCCAGCTCCTTTCTGTAGACCCCTACTCTCTACCACTAACTGCCTGCTTTGCAAGCTTTCTTGGGCCCTCCAGAAGCTTTTCCCAGCTCTGCATGATCAGTTGCTCCCAGGTAAGGGGAGAAAATCCTTCTTCCTCCAAGGCCTTTCACCTTCTTGCAACAATTTACCTCCTTGCTTACAGCCTCTCATTTTTATCCGAACAAAAAAGTAGCGTAGTATGCTGGGAGCAAACAAAAACCTAGAGCTCACTTGTTGCGAGAACAAAAAGCGAGCAGCCTCTCAGCTCGGGAAAATGACAGTGGTGCCTGGCCTTGCTGCTGACGAACAAAGGTAAAGGGCTGTTTCTTCCTGTGTGAAGCCATGTAATGTTCAGGCACTAGCCCGCTCTGAGCTAAATGGTTTTCCTTTAAATGTCGAGCTGCAAAATAAGAAAAATAGGGAAGCCTTGTAGTGCTAGAAATAAGGAAAATACTGACAGGTGATTGCTATAAGAAATCACTTTTGCTTTATGTCTTAAACAATAACATTCAAGTTTACTTTATATGTATATAAGGAAAAAAAAAAGAAAAGTCGAGTTCTTGACAACTGATTTGTATAAAATCATTTGTTCTTGCCTTTCTCAAACTTTATTAAAAATGTCTTTTACTTTTTAAAGAGTAGGACACAAGATATTGGCAACTGATTGCTGCAAACTGTTGCCATTTCAAAAAGAAAAAAAAATCACATTACTTTGTATCTTGTTTGCAGTTCTTTTCGATCATGCAAATGAATTAGAACAATTTCCTTTTAAAGGTACAGCATTGCAGTGTCTTAGGAATTGTGGACTGGAACTGGAAATTAACTGCACAGATCAAGAAGCTATGATCCAATCTGCACTCCTTGCGTAGCAAGTTAGTGGCAGCCTAAATTAGTTTAGAAGATTGGAACTGTACTAGTATGAAATACCTTGCCTATATTTTTTTTTTCGATACGTGTACCAAGTATCACTTGAAGGTAATACAAGAGAAGGAGGGAGAGACTGAAAATATTTATAACAGAAATGTCAAGTTTGTCTAGGTTCCATTTTAAAAAACAACTTACAAGTAGTATTCATGAAAATTTATACATCTTAATTATAGATGTTGAGAAAAGCAGTTAAAATTTTTCCGTCTTGGTGATCATCTCTAATTCAGCTCTGTTCTCCTCCCAGTTTCTTCTTACAATTTCTCATTACAGTGGACAATTTTTGGAATGGATTGATGAAAGTGAAGTCCTTTTGTTTTTATGGATTACTTAGTATCTCAGTTCTGTCTGCTTTACACAATGATATAAAAATGGTTTACAACTTCAGAAATGTCACTAAATCACAGTAAGTAAACAATGTTGTATAAGAAATTGGAAAAATGTTAGGAATTTTAAATAGCTGTTTTCACGGTGAGAAAATGGGGAAAAAAGAAAGTTGTGACATGATTTTCTACTACAATGGTAAAGAATTGACATTGAGCGTACAAATATTGTATTATGAATGCTTTCTTTTTAAGATTCTGGTCTGGAACACTTGGTCTTAAATGTTTAGTAAAACTGGAGTTAAACAGATGCCAAGGAATCAGGAAACATGACTATATATAGATCACAAACATTTCTAGATCAAAATATGGACTATATCTTCAGAATCCTTGGAAATGAAATGTTGCCATCTATTAAGAGTTCTCTGCAACCCTTTAAAAGGCTGTAGTCCTTCAAAGGACTTGTCTCCTTGGTTATTTTCCACTTCCTTTTCATCTGCTGTTCTTCTAAACACCTCAAAGTATCTTATAAATAATGAATTAAGCTTTACAAAAAATTCTATCTTGTATAGACAATATTGCAACTAGTTTGCCAGGGAGTAAAGTGAAACATAAAGAGAGTGAACACTGTAGGCAGAAAAAAAGAAAAAGGAAAAATTAGGAATAAAACCATGACCACATGACAACAACTAACATTCTTTAGCTATCTTTTAGCAATCAAATAAGTAGCATTAACTCCCCCTCCCTGCAAAAAAAACCCTTAACAATAACATTTGCTATGTACATATTCGCATCCCAATCCATATTTTGATCTGTAAATTTACCTGGAAAAGTAAATTAATATGTGAACATTCATTTAAATTCTTAAATGCTGTGCTTGTCTGTTGTGTTCATGTTGCTTATTATTTACTAAAACCTATGTGTGAATGGATTGATCGGTGTGCATCAGGTATGTGAACAAACATTTTCTTTATTACTTTTGTCTTTCTAATCTTACTTTTCTGAACAGAGAGCTGAAATTGCAGCATATGATCTGGGTGCAAACAGTTATCTGATTGGTTTTGAAAAAATTAAATTTCAGAACTTTTCTTTGAAGTGTTTTATGGACTGGAAGATAACTTATGTTTGCATGTTAAAGAGTTTTAAAATAACTTGACCATTTCTGCCCAGTTTTTTTCCTAATACTATGGGGCATCACTGACTACTGTTTAATTATGAAAATATTTGAAATGCTTATGGATAGTTCTGTTATTTTATTAAGCATCTAATAATTATTCATAGGAGATGACAAATTTCTATTGTTCTCATTTTTGAGTAAATAACACTCCTTAGTGATTTTTTTTGCATTTATATTGGAGGGCCTTATCTATAACAGTTGGATTTTTTTCACTGAAGTTATTGCAAGAGTCCTTGAAAAAGGACTCTTGAAAACAAACCAGGACGATGAACTCTGCCTATTCAATGATTAATACATTAGGTCCTGGATTTTTCTGAAATTGAAGATTGTGATAATTCAGGCACCATCTTTGTTACTTTGCTCTGAGACTTTTGTATTGCAAAAGTAGTGCTAAGCAGCACTCTTAAATTTTTTTATTTGCATTTCAATCAAAACCACTGTTCTTTATCCTGGATGTTAACTTCTGCTTCTAATGTAAAAGCGGGAACAAGATAACACTTACCTTCATTGTACTGCATGGCTCCTGGTCAAAGAGACAAGGTATGAAGCTAGATGTAAACACTGGTCCACTCCATGGATTACCTAACATTTAGTGTTTCTAAGCCCTGCTTTTGCTCCTTTGAATGCACGCTTATAACACATGATTTTCTGTACTGTGTCCCACTTGGGATTTAGCTTTGTGTTTGTCAACTTAGACACTAAGGAAAGAGCTATATCCTCAGAATGCTCAGCTAGAAGTGAGTTGTGTGCGTCACTAGAAGCAGGAGCCAACAAGCCCTTTCCCATATCCTACTGTGTCACATTTATGAAAGACAAATAAATAAATAAATCAGTCCCCAGTTAGTGTAGAAGCACTGTAGGGTCTGATTCAGGACAGTGAGTGGAGTTTTTGCCATTAAGTTTAAAAAGTGGAGGTCTGGGCCCTAAGAATTTTTTAAGATATTCTAGGTTTTTTTTTTTTAATCCCTCTGTTGATAATAGGCATGTTCTCAATCATGATGTGAAAACCACAGAGAAATAAAATTTATTAATGGTAAACCAAAAAATCTTTAAAACTGTAAAATCCTGTTTTCATACTATTATAGTACCATTAAAAGCTACTATTTTGAACAGATAAAATTGGTTCTGTTTCTATTAGAAAGCTCTTGATCTTCCTTTTCTAGCCTCCATTTTTATCCTGACAGGTCAAAAGGTATCAGTCTTAGACTTGTCACAGGTGCTGGATTGCATATTGCCATTTCTGGGCTTCAGGCCAGTGTAAATTTCAAAGTAGAGGGAAAAGTGAATGTTTTTCAGGCAGCCTGGACATTATGGTTCTTCTTTTGTTTGTTTTCTAATTTTATTAATTCTTGGCTGTTTGAGTTATTCACATGCCTGTTATTGGTGGGGGAAATTCTGGAAGACTTAAGGTAAAGCAGGAAAGTGTATGTAATAAAATTCAGTTTATCCCTTGACAGTGATTTATAAATCATTGATACCAGGAACACATAGTTCATGAATTAATATCTATATGCACTGAACTGATTAAAAAAAAAAATGGTTTTGTTGTTCAGTTTCATTTATTTCCTGCATTGTCTGACCTATGCCAATAGTCCGTAAAAATCTTGGGTTTATTTCCTCTTTAAAGGAAGAGAGAGGATACTAATGTTTTCTCTTCTTCTTCTACCACTTGTATTACTCAAATACACTCTGTCTTCCATTTGTATTTAGCTTTTTTACTAGGTTATGATTTTTTTTTGCCAAATTTGACTTAATGAAATAATTTGAATGATTAAATAAGAATTTGCAAAGAAATAATACTTTTTCTTTTTGTGTGTGGGCATGTGTATGTGTGCTTTTGTTATGTTTTATTAAATAGATGGGGGACATCCAGGACAGTTTACTTTATCACTCTCTTCCTGCAGTTGTGCATAAGTTTTGAAACATAGCAAGGTGAAATTTTAATTCATTTCAATAATTCATTTAATTAATTTAGATTATTTTTTATCAAAATATCTGACTTTCAACCCTAATATAACTGGGGGAAAAAAAAATCACAGTTTGCACACATATTTACAGAGATTTCAGGGTGGGGGGGAGGAAAGTTGTACCAACTAGTAGAACAGTAGATATTTGATAGCTGGAATTCCATATCAGCATAGCCCCCATTGCCCTTGTTTTGGAGGAAGCTAGTATTGACTAGACAATTAGCCTTGTTTAAAAATCTCATCTAGATCAGGAATTGAGTACATTTTTCTGTAAAATATCTACTGTTCTCTCTGAATATTCTATCTCTATATTCTATTTTTGTTTAGATAGCTACAATCTATAACAGATTTTCTGTCTTTTCTGTGTAAGAGATTAATGAGTTACTGGACCAAGTGCAATGTAATAAAGGCTGTTGCCTTCTTTGCATTTGGGTCAAGCCCATAGCAAACTGTCTATAGCTAAATTTTTGCAAATGTACCTAGACAGCTTTTGTCATGTTTTGCTAAATAGATCACTGTTTTTAGCACCTTACATTGCATTTTTTTCTCTCCTCTAAGATATAAAAGAATGGTCCCATGAGGCAGATTCCCTTTGTTATACTTGTGTGTATATTTAAATTATTTTTATGACTGTGCTTTTAAAACACATTTTAGAATTGTTTTGCTGTAGTTTTTTCCCGTGAAAAAAGCATAATATTTTATGATTACATGTATTTTTATCATCAGTTTTTGATTGGTGCAGCAACAAGATACTTATTCCCATTCCATATGGGGTCAAGGGATATTAGGCACAAAAAGGTACCTAAAATCAAGCAAATTTGAACTGGTGAAATTACATGATAAGCAAGTTCTGATTTTCGATATTGTAATGACCTGAAATCCAAAAATAATTTTTCTGCCTCCCGTAAGTCAAAACATTCATAACTTTCTCTTAACTTTAATTGTCAATTTAATCTCCCTGACAAAAGTTGTAGGGAAGCTACAATGTGAAATGATTAAAAAGAATTGTTTTTTACCATCCGTTCATTATATGATTTCCTTCTCAAAACCTCCAGATTGTTTGTCTCAGACACGTTTCTGCTATGCTTTTGGTAGGTATTTCAACATGAGAAAAATATTTGTTGTTCACTTATTTAACACACATACCAAATACTCAATAGGTTGCATCATGGCAGGGAAGAGTGGCGATAGGATCCTCTCCTGTAGCTGCCTTTAAATGTGAGTTATTTTCATTTCACACATCAGTGCAAGGAAACTAACAGCCCTTTTTCTCTGCTGAGACCAGCATCTCTGATGTTGGATTGTGGATGGCCTGGGCTGGTGCAGAATGTTCATAGAGAAGTATCACCCTCCCCTCCTTTTCCCTTGCAAAATGGAAGTAATTCACATCAAAATAACACAGCAGTAGAAGGACAATTTGCCTGAGGCCTATAAAAAAAAATTGGAAATATTGCTTAAAACATACAGTTGCATTCGTGTTGTCTCCCTGTATTTCTATTATTTGGCCATGTAGCCTGAATTTAGCTCACTTAATATTTTTATCACAGTTTACATTTAATTCAGCATACATGTTGTCAAACTACAAAGGGGATACCTCTCTGATTCCCCTGTGAGCTCAAAATTTAGTCAAGCCTTTGATGTGGATACCTTCTAGTTACATTAGAGAATGCCACTCTCCCCCTTGGGGTCCATCTAAGGGAAAAATTCAGTCAGTGCAGAAGATGATCGGCATTCGATTTGCATTTCTAACCTACATTTCCAATGATACCTGAGGCTTTAGCCACTCCTTAATGTTCTGGCTCCTCCTCTTAGAATATTTTATTTTAGAGACTGGGCTGGTGTTCTTCTGAACACCTTAGATACTGGGACATGCTCAGGGTTTGTGCTGCTTCAAGGGCAGCTGAAATACTTATCCTAGCTCTCCATCTGAGATATCTGCTGGTGTGAGGGAAAACCCTGAGTGACCAGGTGACCCGCCTAGTGGATGAGGGAAAGGCTGTGGATGTGGTCTACCTGGACTTCAGTAAAGCCTTTGACACTGTCTCCCACAGCATTCTCCTAGAGAAGCTGGCGGCTCACGGCTTAGACAGATGTACTCTTTGCTGGGTAAAAAACTGGCTGGATGGCTGAGCCCAGAGAGTTGTGGTCAACGGAGTTAAATCCAGTTGGCGGCCGGTCACGAGCGGTGTTCCCCAGGGCTCAGTACTGGGGCCGGTCCTGTTCAATATCTTTATCAATGATCTGGACGAGGGGATCGAGTGCTCCCTCAGTAAGTTTGCAGACGACACCAAGTTGGGCGGGAGTGTTGATCTGCTCGAGGGTAGGAAGGCTCTGCAGAGGGACCTGGACAGGCTGGATCGATGGGCCGAGGCCAACTGTATGAGGTTCAACAAGGCCAAGTGCCAGGTCCTGCACTTCAGCCACAACAACCCCATGCAAAGCTACAGGCTTGGGGAAGAGTGGCTGGAAAGCTGCCCAGAGGAAAAGGACCTGGGGGTGCTGATTGACAGCTGGCTGAACATGAGCCGGCAGTGTGCTCAGGTGGCCAAGAAGGCCAACGGCATCCTGGCCTGTATCAGAAATAGTGTGGCCAGCAGGAGTAAGGAGGTGATCGTGCCCCTGTACTCGGCACTGGTGAGGCCGCACCTCGAATCCTGTGTTCAGTTTTGGGCCCCTCACTACAAGAAGGACATTGAGGTGCTGGAGCGTGTCCAGAGGAGGGCAACGAAGCTGGTGAAGGGCCTGGAGCACAAGCCTTATGAGGAGCGGCTGAGGGAACTGGGACTGTTTAGCCTGGAGAAGAGGAGGCTGAGGGGAGACCTCATCGCACTCTACAACTACCTGAAAGGAGGTTGTAGCGAGGTGGGTGTTGGTCTCTTCTGCCAAGTAACAAGTGATAGGACGAGAGGAAATGGCCTCAAGTTGCGCCAAGGGAGGTTTAGATTGGACATTAGGAGAAATTTCTTTACTGAAAGAGTGGTCAGGCCTTGGAACAGGCTGCCCAGGGAAGTGGTTGGGTGACCATCCCTGGAGGTATTTAAAAGACGTGTAGATGAGGCACTTAGGGACATGGTGTAGTGGGCATGGTGGTGTTGGGTTGATGGTTGGACTCGATGATCTTAGAGGTCTTTTCCAACCTTAATGATTCTATAATTCTATGGTTCTATGAAAACCAGTGAAGCTTTTCTCATCTTATTTAAGATAGATGAAGAAGTGCATGGCAGGAGCACCATGGCTTGCTGGTGGCTCCTAATTAGCACGCTTGCACTGAGACTGCAGTGTGTCAACTAGACGGGGTTGGTGAGTGGCCAAAAGCTCACTGTAGCTTAATTTTTCCTCCTTAGCCTCCCAGAACTATGCATTCACTTCTCAGTCCCCCCTTTTTTGCTCGGATTTATTAATGGGTGCTAAAATCTCCCATCATAATTCATTACATAATAGGATTGCCTTAAAAGAGAGCTAGATGGCACAGTTCGTCAATATAGTAGGGTACATTTTTGGAGGTCTAGGCTTAAATCTGACCCTGGGACACAAATGCATCATGTTTGCTGGTCTAAATATAAGTCCAAGTAGATGTTTGTTTATATTCCATACAATCTGGCATTACCTCATGCAGCTGGCAGCCTGTTCAGTAAAGACCCAAGACTCAACTAACAGTTTTGGACAGAGGAACACTGGCACAGCTGTTTGGAGAACCTGATTTAGCACGTCTGAACTGTTCTTGGCTTTAGCCAATGGGGGTAGTTTTTCACTTCCCTGACTGCTAAAATTTATCAAATTTGCACAATAAATTGGTAGAAAACAAAGAAGAACAGTGCCACTGGAATTCATCTGAGCTACTGTGTCTAGTTGTTATTCGTAATGATAACTGGGAGAGAAAAACTGGCTTAAATAAAATTTAGTAATAAAACCCTGTGTTGCAATATTCAAGTTGCTTAGTTATCTCTCAAAATTAGGAAATATGAAAGAATAAAGTTCCAATAACATCATTAACCTTGCAGTGTTGGGTATTACATGCCTGTTCTTTGACTACTTTTTATCTTGTGTCTACACCTCTGCAAAATAGCAGGAAATGCTCTGAGTGAAGATGACAACATTTTGTGCAGGTGTGAAGAAATGTGTAAGATGTAAGAAAATCAGACTTCTGGTACTTTGCATTCTGTGAGAACTGCAATATATTAACTTGTGCATTTAATGAAGAAGAAAATAAGGGAAAGGTTTCTCTTCATCTGGATGGCACAGTAAAGGACAAATTTTTGTTCAGTAGCACATTGCTCAGGGTGGCAGAAAGCCTGTTGTCACCTGGCAGTGTCCATACCATTGTGCCTTCCTGCTTCATGCTATCTGAGCTGGCCTCTCTTTCTGGAGTGTAATTGATGTTGTACAGCTGTGAGGACCTGCCTCTTTTTATTGTTTATTTCCAGCATTTCCAAAATTTATCTTGTTTTAAAGTCCCATTTGAACAGAAGGAATAGAGTGTGTGCATTGATTTCAGAAGAATCAGTTCTGAGCTTTTAGGACGTAATTTATAATTACGGTAATCGGTTGGGAAAATCTGTGTAACTTTGTACTAGGTATAGTCTAATTATATTTTACTTCTCCATTACTTCATTTAGTAGTTATTTCTCAATTGTTATGTGTATCTTAAAATAAGGTACATCATCTAGAATAAAACAATCATATAAGGAAAGAGAATAGTTGTGAGAAATAATAATAATATCAACTTTTTTTTCTGCTGAAATGCAAGATGTTTTCATTTTTCCCTGTTGCCATACAAACGAAAATTTCTGTGTGGTAACAGAATTCGTACAACCAAATTTCAATGCTTTATTCTGACACCGCGCTGCATCTTCTGTAGGCTGATGTGGGAGCACTGTTTTTAGCAGATGCAGATTTAATGTCAAACTGACTAAAAAAAATTGTTGCTTTGTGTTATATAAGTTCAAATTTCTTACCTGTCGTGGTTCATTTCTAAAACAAAGGTTGCATTATCATTTCCTACAAGAAGAAATTCTAGTTTGTATGTCCTTCCCAAAAGCAAAGCCAACATATGGGAGCAAAACAAACTCAAGCTACAGAGAAAGCCCAAATTCTTAATACTTTAGGAAATAAATTGTTAGAACAGTTTACCTAGTAACACATCAGATCTGTCATCACTTTGCAGTTTTCAAACAAAACGGGTAAAGGGAATGGAGAAAAGGACTAAAATAGCATATCTAATTTCTGAGTATCTAAATACAAAAAATAGAAACTTACAGCCTCTCTTAGCGTGGAATAACAAATATTTATTGTGCTAGAGGAAGAGCAACAGACCTTCTGGTAAGAGCACTTATCCAGGCGTATGAGAAACACTCCTCCACACTCTCAAATCAGAACACAGAGCTCTCCTTTGGCTTGGCCAGCCTTCAGCCCTGCTCAGACTTTGAAAAGGACTAGCTCTTTCCATGACCTAGGGGAGGAGCCATGAATCCTGGCTGGTACTTCCCAGACACCTAGAAAGAAAAAGCACCCAAGTATTGTTTGCAGTACTTTCTACTGTCTAGTTGAGGAGGTTTTCTTTTCGTCTGCTAGCTTATGTGGCTCCTCTTCTGAAATGCTGTCTTCATGCATTTTTAAAGATCTGTTGATAACTTGTATACTATGAATAAGTCATTAATCCATAGAAATGTAAACATTAAGTACTACTAAACATTAAGTAAACATTAATATTTCCACTATGGACATCTTTCTTAAATATTTGTGTGAGCTCAGGCAGGAGGTCTGTGTTTTCATAAAGTTTTCTGAGTAAGATTCTCTGGCCTGTAATATGTGGGTGAGATGATAGAGCCCTGTATCTTTTAAAAAAATAAAAATCTACAAATGTTGAAATATATGGTGCATAATGATGGATACGCTACATGTATGGCATATGTATTGGAAAAATCCAAGACTGATGCTTTATAAAAATTTGAAAATACAAGTAATAAGCTCTAGAGTATCATTAACTTTCACATATTCCACAGCTTCAGCTACCGTTAAATAGAAAACTTGGTGCATTGCAGAAATCAAATACTGTTAGATACAAAAGGTGGGGCTGAGTCTCTGTTGTTGAAGAAGCCTCAGGTATTAATATTTCCAATTGTTTTAAGTACAAAATTTGAGCTACATCTGACAGCTCTTGTAGTCTTACTTCTGATGGTTACTATAAGGCAAGTGAAAAAATAGGAGTGTGTGTGTATATATATATATATATATATATGTATGTGTGTGTATATATAAATAAAAATCCAGAATGTCATACATTGTATCTGATTTTACTTTTACTCTATAACCTAATGCAGTGTATCCTATAATGACCTTATTTGCTATGGATACAGAATTCATTACGTGTGCCTGGGTGTCATTTAAACTTATTGTTGCCCCTGGAAATCTTGAAATTCTCTAATATCAGTGAGAGTAAATTTATAAAGCAGCATGTTGTCTGAGAAGGACAAAAACCAAGTCATTTGAAATTTGTCAACATTAAGAAAGTAAACAATACAAAACTGAGCAGATTGAATTGTTTCTTATTACAGGATAGTTCAAAGCGAATTGAATTTTCTAATGATTTCGAAACTTGATTTGAATGGAATCAGACATATTCTTGCCATTAGTTTTTTAGAACTAGACCAAAGAAAAGTTTTTAGAACTAGACCAAGTATTTCAGGAAAAAATGTTTTACCTAACAATGCTGCCCTCTTTACAAACTTGTAAGGGAAAGAAATCCTGTAGATAAATGGGACATTCACTATTATGACTACAAAAGAGTGCACTTTACAAAATCTCTGTATAAAATTAAATTCCCATTACCAGCTGAAGATTTTTAAAGATGAAGTATTCTTTGAAAATGCACTTAAATCTAGATGACATGAAATACAAATTAAAAATGAAAATGCTCCTGAAACACCATAAATAAAAGGTATGATACTACTGGTTTTAGTTCAGGTAATAGAAAAACACTAATCCTGGATAATTTCCAGTAATATATTAGACATCTTTCTCATTAGGGCTTGGTTGTACCATTTAAGAGAAATATGAGTGGACATAATCACTCATTCAGAGCTATTCTTAGTCAAAGACAGGCAAACATGCACCTGTATCGTTTTCTGTTAACATTATCTGTATATTCAGTACAGAATTGCATGTTTCTGATTTCATTTTTTAATGACTCTTTGAGAGCCTTTGAGAGGTGGTTAAAAAAAATCTTTTTCTTTACCTCTTTACAGAACCACCTGTATGTGAATTCCTGGCCTGATGGATGTTCCTGACCACTCCTGAATTGAAAACATAAAAGAAAAATCTTTAGGATGGACATCTTGGAAAATGCTACATACAAGGTACAAAAATTCAAATCATAAAAGCACTATTGATGTTCTAAATTTAAATCCACAGAAATCTCAAAATATGAAATGGTCTACAAAACAACTTGCTTGTTACTCTAGATTGTACCACAAAGCAATGAAGCATAATCAGATTTGTATTCTCTTTTCTTTACCTGAATGCTTCATGTTATAGGCAATGGCACAGCTTTTGGTAGCCACAGAAATCCTATTATTTTCTGTAGCGTGGAAATTCTCACAGGGTGTCTGGAAAAGTACGAACACATGCAAAAAAGGTCATCCTCAAAACTTCATGCATTTGATTTCAGATGAAAGCTGAAATAGAAAATAGAAACAGAAATAGAAAAAAATGCAACTCTTCCTTTCCCTCCCCCCCCCCCCCCCCCCGCTTTGTACTACTGTATGAAAATCTATGAACATTTGGGCTTTGACTTATAGCAACCATACTTTTATGTACTGCTATCTTTGAGCTTTTACTGGAATACGTATTTATTTATTATTCCCTAAGTGTTTGTGTTTCCTGTGTGCCATTGAAGTGCCTACCACTGTATATGCAACACAGGAACGTAGGAAAAGTGACTATGAATTATACGTTAGAAAGTCAGAAGATTTAGTAAGCAATTGGGGCTGGTTTGTTTTTTTTCTTTTTTATTCACTAAAAGAAATAATGAAATAATATTTAATGTTTTAGCTGGCATATGATATCATCTAGGAGATCCAGCCATGAATCAGGTTATCACTATGTTCCGTTGACCCTATACAATTCGTCATGTATAGGCAGTGTAAAATAGCAATGATTAAAAATGGTTCAAATACCAGGCAGCTTATAGTAACAGCAGTTGTGCAGATTTTTAGAAAATGTAGTCCATAATTATTGCAAATTTAGTTTTACTGATTCTGAATTTTGAACATGGGTTATTTTTGCAAAATGACCCATAAATATTAATTGATCAGTGGCTTACGTAGAAAGCGGTTCTTTTGGGAACATGTGAAAATAAGGATATGGTGTTGATCAGATCCTGCATGTCTGTGAGGCCTCTTCGTGTGGCAGAGAGCATCTACTGCATTAGAAAATGCTGATAGACAGACTATGACATTCCCTCATCCCATTAAGCCTGAAGGAGTGTCAGGATTTGCCATCTGGCTCTCCATGTGCACCACTTTTGTCAAATCCACTCTTTTCCCTCAGTTTTTCATCCCCCTTTTTTTCTTGATTCTGTTGTTACCACCACCAGTCCTTTTGTCCTTCCTCCCTTTGGAACAGAAATCTTAATTTTAGCTAGAGATGCTTTTCTCCCTTCTGATTCTGCCTGCCCACAGATGCTAATAACAGCTCCTTCTTAGGCTGATGACTAGTCTCTATAGCAATCAGGCAGCAGAAGCACTCAGTGCTAAAAACCAAGCAGATCTTGGTAGAAGCCTCCAATTTTTTCTTTCCCTTTCTTTGCAGCAGTTACCACTTGCCTTCACCCCTGCAGAAATCTCTAGATGTGCTGATATTCATCTGATGGAACGGACTGAGTAGGAAACAGCAGTGTATGGTTTAGTTTCCTAAAGTACTATACTGAATTAAAAGTTAGTTGATTTTACTACATTTTATGAAACTAACAAAGCATCTGAAATGTAGATAAATATTCTGCTGCTGTTCAGTGTAGGTAAAATGCCTCATGAAAGTGATGATACACATAAGAAGATTGACTGCTGTCATGTTAAACATAGAATACTGGAATAGTGAATAAAATGCTACCCTATGTATTTTGGGTGAAAATGCAATAAATATTCTAATTCATAAGGGAACATATTTTCATACTGAGTGAAGATGAAAATATTTAATTTTCTATGCATGAATGTCTATGCAATATTACAGAGAAAAGGTGGAAAAGTAGAGTTTGTTTTTATTGCAAAGGCAAGATTTGGATACTGTATGCTGTGCAGGAAAATCAAATAAGATGTTCTGTCAGGAAGATAAAAAATAAATAGCATTAGTTCTCTAGGCTGATTCTAAGCTATCAAAAATATGTCCAGTCTAACATAGATGGCATTTAGTTATAGCACAGATGAATATTTAGTAATATTCTACAGAGACTGAAAGGATGGCTTTTGTTTTACTAGACACTTGAAGACATGATATTCCAAATGTTTCCTTTGTTTGGCATCAAAAAGTATTATGATCATTTTGCCAAATAGCATACAAACAAAACTATCAGGGGATGTACCGTCCTGACAGGCTTTGAGCTGGAAGATTAGTTTTGAATGAACAAAACTTCAAGTAATTTGCTAGGTCTTTCAGTCAAATGTAGGACAGATGTTTTATAAATAGTGTAATACATAAGTGGCTTTAAAGATTTTCAATAAGGTCAGAGCAAAACCTATTTTGGGGGCAATTGGCAGGTGGCAACAAGTAAAGTATAAATTAAATCTCAAAGCTGTTTTTCAAGACAAAAACAACTGTGATTTAGATTTGGTAATGAATGGACAGTCTCAATGAGGCAGTTGAATTAGAAAGTAACAGCAAGTGTGAATTTTCATAAGCAAGAGAGAGTGCAACTTTGATTGTTCCTTCACAGTGTCTTTGTCAGACTTGTCAAGGGGTGCTGGAATAGGAGATACTGTCCTTTATGAATCAATACTCATTATACTGGCATGACCCACTTGTGGGAACATGGGGGAACCTCTGTGTAAAGGTACCAGAATAATTTATTCCTCATCTTTTATAGGAATATCTTTATCCATATAAAGATGATTCTGTTTGCATCTACACTGTCAGAGTCATTTGCTGTGCAGAAGCTCATGTTCAGCGCAGTGGTCTTCAGGTACAGCAGAGATACTGAGTGAAGCAGACTTCTATCAGACTCTTAGGTGTGAGAGATTAACAAACAGTGCAGCTCTGCTATATTGACTGCACCAACCTAGTTAAAGTGAGATGACTTTCCAGCACAGAGAAGACCTCAGAGTATGCTGACTGTGCAGTTGATAGTGCAGTGATATCTCCCTTCTAGCTACTTTATCCTACTGGTGATCTGAGCACTGACTCCGGGTCAGCAAAGAGTCTGAGTTAATGATAAACAGACTATCTGTATTCTTCAGTTTAAAAGCATATGGTTGTAGTCTCTGTTGAATTGGGACTTATGTGATAGAACTGAGACTGGTACGAAAAATTACCTGGCTTTGCAAACAAATGCAGAAGAGTAGTGTTATATAAGCAATATGAAAAGCAACATTGACAAAACAATGGAAGAAGGGGTTCTTGAAAAATGACAGCAGGGCATGAATGGGAGGAAATATGCAGTAGGAAGAAAAAAATTGTTTCTTTAAGTCAGAAAAATTGTGCAGCAGAATCTCAGTGTTCATTTAATGGGAAAGTAACTTTCTTGTAGATAAGAATGCAAAGAATATCTTGAAAGCATGAACCGGATGGTGAGAGATGTACTTTGTTAGGCTTCAGCAGTAAAGCCTGAAAGCCACAACCTTTGTATATTTTAATAACCCATTCATTTTCGTGCTGCATTCATTAGCTACCGAATGATGACACCTAAAATATACATCACTGTTTGGTTCTAACTCATCAACAGCTAGAAACAAAAAGATGGCTGATTACAATACAAGGGGAGTATATCTGCAGGGAGTAACTTCTTTGTTGTCACACAGTAGATGGCAGAAGATTTGGCAATTAGAAAAGAAAGACCACTGATTTTCTTCTCTATTTAGGGAGAACAAGGCCCAAGATTCTCAGTAGGATTAAGCTTGGCATTCTGTTCTGATAAACATATGGAAACACACAAACAGAAAAAGTAACATTCCAGTATATTAAGTCAAGTCTGTCAGAACATACCGATGATACTACCTGTAACATACATATACATAAGTTCTACTGATTAGAGCTACAGTTTGGCATTCAAAGTCAGCAGAGCTGGAAGAGCATCCTTAGTATTTTTTCATTCCATGCTTCATGATTAATAATCAGTAATATTTCTTATGGAAACTACTTTCTTTTTGTCACCCTTTGTAATACCTGTTGCTTACAAGCTATTAAAAGAGCTATTGAGAGCTATTCTTGTGTGTCGATGATCCAAAGCTACAGTTATCTGTGTGTATAGATTGTTTGTCTAGCTGTGCACTTGCAGAGCCAGTACAAAATACGGAGTGAGATAGGCAGGTGGTAGAATGATTAATGTCTTAATTTATTGCAAAGTCATACTGGTTCATACCTTGATCTGTCTGGTTTAATAATCTGTCCCTGGATATAACCATCTTTAGAAGCTTCAGAGAAGAACCAGAAAGTTTGTAATATGCAGTACTTAGTTTCCCACCATAATCTTTATCTAACTTCAATTATTATTAAATTTAATAACGTTTCGTTTAGGCTGTGGCTTCCAAGCTTGGTTGTTGTGGTCCTTTCTTCTCTTTTATTTCTACTTGGAACTAGAAATATAAATCAGTGAACAAGTAGCAGAATTTAAGATCTAATGTTTTAAGCTCTCAATTTGAATTTGCAAGACTTCTAGAATGATTTGTTGTCATTAATTGTTGCTGTTCAATATACAGTGTTTCTGAATGTACAAAATTCTCCTTTTTTAATAATGTCCTTCAGCAATACATTCTATCGGGGCGGGGGGGGGGGGGGGGAAGAAGCTCAGATTACAAGTTTTAAACTGGTGTTCATTTTATCAGTAAGCATTCCTGAGTTGTACATGAGGGAGAACAGAAACTTCCAGTTTTCTCACTTTGTTCTAGTCAGTATTAATATTTGTTTTTATTATGCATTCACATCTTTTTCTTTTCTTGAAAGGGATGCAGTGCATCTCAGTATATTTTAGGGAGAAGTTTTCATGCCTTTTCATATTACTCTCACCTCTCTTTCACCTCCGTGTGCTTCAAGTTTTCTTCACACGTCCTTGTTAGTACCCTTAAAGCTTTTGACTGTTGAGTTGGGCAACTTGATACTTCTATCTTAGGGACTAACATATGGTTTTACATTAGGGGTATAATAACTGAGCTTTTCTCAGTTCAGAAGCCCACCTAAAGACAAATTGATTTGGGTCAGTCTGAAGCCAATACTTTTCAGGATTTTTGAAGAAATCTACAAATTTCTTCTGGGCATTTTAATACAAGTGTAAAATTAGATTAATGAGGAGATTTAGATGACTCTCACAAAGTCCACCAAGTGCTAGGGCTGATTGTTATCATCCACCATCTAATTACATGGTTGCACACCTGCTCCTTCCAGTTTTTGCTCTAGTATATTTTTAAGCATTTTTTACAAAATGGAGTTTCTTCTTCTTCTATCTCAAATGTGTAGGACAGTCTTTGAACAAGTAAAAGATTACCTTCTATACGATAATTATGAAGGCGGCCAAAGAAGAGCAAGACTAGAACTCATGTGAGTATCCTAGCCTCACGGGACTCACATAAAGTGAGGGGCAGAAAAGGGAACAGGAAGGACAGGCAAGTTAGAGAAGGCTGTCACCTGAATATTGCCTCCATACTTGCTATAAAATTTGAATTTTTTGTTGAAACAAAATTAAATCAATTATTCTAACCCTTCCCAATGTTTGATTGCTGAAAATATTTGGATTTGGCGTAATTGCCAACTCATTTTTCAGCAAAAGGTATTAACCAAAGTATGTTTTATCAGTCTATTCTAGATTAACGTAAAGTGCCTAATTTTTATATATGTGTGTATTCCTATAAAAATATGCTTAAAAACAAGCTAGGAACTTGTCAGAAGTTTAACACAAGTTGCAGATTTTATGATTATTTCATGATAAAATAAATCAAATGTCCATATATATATTTAGGGGAGATAACTGCATATCCTCTTGCTATGTCACACTCATATGGCAAATATTGTATGCCATAAAAATTGTTCAGATATGTCTGCAATATTTTCTTTATAACAAGAAAACAAATGAATGGTTTCGAGTACAGTCAAAAGAACAAGTGTGGTGGTGTGTTGCTTTATGATCTGTGCTCTGTGTAATACACTCTTGACCTTTCAAGGAACGGCTTTCTTCTTTCAAATGTAGTTTCTTTTTTTATGAGTCTAGATATCTATGGGTCAAGGAGGAGAGCAATGGAGTATTGTAGTAAATTGACCAGCATACAACAATGCCATTGTCCCTGCAATTGAATCAGAGTTGTGCAATATATGCCTTGTTCTAAAATAGCTGAAGACTGTGTTTTGCTTCAAGTGGTAGGAAGCTGGATTTCCACAGGCAGAAGGTTAAGTTCCAACTGTTCTTGTTCCAAGATAACAGTGAATATTAAAGCATGCAGAACTTTTATTACAGGACTTTTTCTGTTGTTTGTAAAGCAGATTCCCATCAAAAACAGTTTCTCTATGGATGCAAAAAGATCAAAATACAAGATCATTTTGGTAAAGTTTGTCAGTGTCTTCTTCACTTTTTTTTCCAGAAAAGTGAAACCGTTTTGCATATAGAAGTATACGATGATGGGGATGATGATAATGACTGTTAATGAAATAACTGGCAGTCCTCAGAGAGAAAGAGGAAAGTGTCACTACTTTGGTATCTGCTACTGCTGGTTTGGCATCTGCTGGCTCATTGGCATGTGGGGATTAATGTTCAGATACTGCTTCAGTGTTTTACTTGTCAGTCTGTGGAGTTTGCTAAATGATCATCTGGGAAAAAACCTCAAATTAGTTTTTCCCTGGATGTACGAGTTAAGAATTTGAGGGAGCTTTCGAATAAAAATTGGAGGAAACAGTTATTCTGGTTAGGAAAATACAGCTCTGGAAGTTGCAAGCTTCCTTTTCTTTTTTTTTTTCTTTTTGCTTATTCTGCAGGACTGGAAGATAGGTTTTGTCTGTGATGTTGAATTACTCTAACTGATGGGAGCTAGTTTCCTTTAGGTAAACATTAGAAAAGTTGGTCAGATAAGCATTTATTATTTGTCTTCAGTGCTCAGCATGATTTATATATGGAAGTTATTTTTTTTTAAAAGGTGTGATGCCTTGTTCCCCTTAAGTACCCATAAAGTTGCAAATGAGAATATTGATTGTGATATTGATCAGCTCAGTGATAGTGCTGAGACATCACTATATTAATTAGAAGGTCCTAAACTTAGTTAATAACCTTTCTCTCTCTCCTTTTGCTACTTTCTCATAGCTATGTGGTATTCATGACTAAAAGTGTATTGTATTTAGTGGTGTTCTTGTGCAGGTGTAAGCATGGAGCTCAGATCAAGCGAGAGAATGTGAATCCTCATCCAGTAGCTATTTCAGTGAGGAGTTGTTTTGGTTTTCTCTCCCCCTGCCCCCCAGCAATTTCAAATGCAATTTGCTTCATAGCCAATGACAGGCAAGGAAACAGAGAGCAAGAAGAAGCGAAAGTCTGATGCTCTGTAATTTTTTCAAATAAATGTTTTTTATTTTTGTACGTATTGCATTAAAATAATTAGTCCTTATGTGTTTGTAATACCTAGTCTATATTAGGAAAAGAGGCCACTATTTAGCTGATAAAGCTACCCCCCCCCCAAAAAAAAAAAAAAAGTGTTACGTCAATATTACTTATGCCAATCCAGAAAACAACTTTCTCTTGTTAATATAGTTGTTACTGGTATAGCATCAGATACATTGTAGCCATTATCAGTATAGAAACATCACCCTAACAGACAGCTATAGTATCCAAAATGTTTTTTGTGGCCCTAGCCTAAGGTTTTCTCTACCCACAAACATTACCACTTTACCCATAACTAATATAGTTTAAGGGGCCTGCACGTCTGCACATCTGTATCCTGCCCAGTTGGGATATACATACACTGTCATTTAACAAATTTACACGGCTATATCCCATACAGGAAGATGTATAAGCTGTATTGTTACAGGCTACCTTTGCAAAGCTTAACTAAATTCACGTTAGTAGTTGTGCTAGCATAGTTATTTTAGAGAATAGTTGTATTCTGTGTACAATTTTAAGTGGCAAAAAATTACACAGGGTTGTGTGGGTCAGTGCAGTCATCAGAATACAGCAATATTTTCCTACTTGTAGAAGCAGAATTCCAGGTCTTCCTTTCTGTCTTCCTGAGAAGTTTTGCTCCACTGAGCGTGCTTATGCCAACCCACGTCCCCCCACATGCCATGGGATAGTTTAATAGCCTGGCATAAAGAAGAAAGGGGAACAAAGTTTCTATCTCAAGAAAATGGAGTAAGTGACTGAATTAAAAATAGGAGCTGTCAGAAGGGAAGGAAGATATCTTCTGAAACATTTTAAAATCACATGTAGAAATACACTGTGCTCTGGTTCTGAATGTCACTTTCATTTTGGCTGTTTTGATGGCTCCTATACTTGAAAAAATTCAGAATTCCTATCATGTCGGAGAACTGACTTTTGCTGTTTTCTTTTAGGTTCACTTGTCCCAGTCTGTCCAGCTGAATCATTCAAATTTGTGTTGAAGCCTATCAGACAGGCGACAGGAAGTTTATGAGCCTAGGGGAGACTTGTACTAACAATTCACAGCCAGTGTGAGCTGCTCACTGTACCTTCAGGTACAATCAATTATTTATTGATTTTATTTAAATAGTTCCATAGAAAAAACCTTAGAAGGTGCACAAGAGATTTTCTTAGGGCTTGAATAGACATCAGTATGATACAAATAAAAATGATACAACAGCATTGTGTGATCACACTGCAAAGTTACCAATATCAACAAACCTTTTTAAAGAAACTTAAGCGTTGCAGTCTTTGAAAACCAAACAAAATTACTGCTTTTATTCCTACTTAGGAGAAAGACAGAGTACCACTGAACAGATTGAAAAGCAGCTGAAGAGATGGAAAGCTAAAATGAGTTTAGTTTGTTATTGTTAGACCAAATACTGCACCTTTTATAAACTTTTTCCACTTTTTGTAGTTGTAAGTGCTCTGTAAAAAAATATGGAGATACTCAGCATAGATGTTAGCTTCCAGAGGCACTGAGATCTCTGATGGATAGGTGCTAGTGACTCTTGCTGCAGCCTCTTAGAAGATGCCATTTCCAAGCTTTCATCCTTGTTCTTTGTGGAAGTTACCTTCTGTGTAGTAAAGCTGTAGTAAAGCTGACAGTAGTAAAGCTGACAGAAGTCAGCTTTTGCATCTACTTTTGCTGCTTTTTTGTGTGGCTCAGTAAAGACACTAGGCTTTGAACTGGAATGGCTGAGGCACAGAAATGGTCCTTTTTACCAACTTTGCCATGGGTAGTAGCTTCAAGAAAAGGGGTGAGAATTAAGAAGCTGGAGAAATAGTAGTTTTTGAATGCTCATGGTTGTGGACTTCAGGGATAATAGTCAATGCCTCTGAGTGTCATAAACTATAAAATTAATAAATTCTCTGATTTAGAGTTGGCAGCTTCACTGGGTCCTCTCCTGACATGATGTGAGGTAGGCTAGAGGGTGTGGGCATCTCACCCAGTCATGGCTTTAGATTCATGGGAAAAAAATAGCCACTGGCAGAAAGCCAGTAACTAAAAGTAAGCCTCTTGAGCTGCATTCTTGGTATTCAGCTAAAGGAATGCATGTAATGGAGTTGTAATATTTTAGATTTGGAGTGGTGATGGATTCATATAGAGATTAATTTTCTCCTCATGTCAGTCCACAGAGAAGTAATCTGAATCAGGACTTTTGTCTTTCACACACAGATTTTCTGCACCAACCTAGCACTTGTTTGCAAATGAGTACCATAAGGGGAGGCCTAAGTGTTGATATAACACTCATATAAGGTTTGCCATAAATTATTTTTTCTTTTGTGGCTATCCAGTTTTCTCTCATTATGAATTTTGAAATACCTTGGTTTGGGCCTGGTGAGGAATGGGATTTACTTGGTTTTGTTTGTGGTTTTTTTGGTAATTTTCTTGTATTGGGAAAGGAAAAAAAGAATAGCAAATAAATATTTCCTGCTTACAAGCTCAAAAAACCATAGAGCATAGATACAGCATATTGCTGTCCAAACTATGATCAGGCATTGATAATTGTAGTGGTAGTCTTAGAACTGAAGAAAATACTCATTTTAATCTGTTCTTAGTAAGCTGCATACATTATACATTTAAATATATGTATATACATGAACATATAATTGAGATGGATGTATACTTCAAGAAAGAGTCAGAAAAAGAGATGAAGGTTAAATGTGTATTTAAAAGTGGGGGTTTAGAAATGCTTGCTTTTCTTACATTCAAATTCAGGTGTTTTGAGAAGTTAAATAGGATTCAGTTGTCTGAGGATTTCCTTGTGTACGACTTGGATTTAAATCACAGGGCATTTCAGATCAGCTACTGTGTTCAAAGCAGCTGCTGTTAAAGGATTTATACACGATATTGCTTCCAGGGTATTAGTATAGCAGGTCTTCTAGCTGAATTTGAAGCGGAATTTTATATTGTCCTTGTCTAATGTGGGGTTTTTTTGAGCAATCTTGATCTTCTGTTTAAAGGTATTAACTGGTTCAAAATTATTGGCATTGTTTTGAGGATTTTAAATAGAGGAAAACAGAGCTAAACTGTGTGAAACCATGCTTTCCATTTAATTGTAAAAGAGGAAAAATAACATCTCTAGAGTGAAAGAAGTACTTAGAATCATCTATTCAATGCTTCAGATCCTAAAGAAACCCACAGATGATACTTCACTGAGGGTAATGTTAGTGTCTTGGATTATCATTATGTAGCATTTTTCCAACAGGATGAAAAGAATATAGAGTATTTATAAAGGAAAAAAGAGAAGATTTTGGTAAGCTTTTTAAACAAAGTCAAAAGAAAATGAAATATGCCTACAGTATTTCACCCACAAACAGATGGCCAAACATAACAAATCAATAGTATGTAAATAACAGTGTTAAGAAGATCTGTTGCAGTGCATGAAAAATGACTGGTTTCTTGGCTGCTATCTTCATACAGACTAAACCTTCACAGAGAAGAGTAGGATATATGTTGTTTTTTTCACAGAGACAGATGTAGTGGCTCAAAGTTGCCATCTTCATTTACAAGTCCATTTTTTTTTTAAGTCCAATGCAGAATCAACAGATGCCCTTTAGAACTTGTAAAGGTGGTACCTAAGAAATACGCAATACTTGAAGTTATGAAAGAGAAAGGCAGCAGAAGGAAATGCTATTTTATTTTCATGAGGGCTGTACGTCCCTTACACCTATGTGAGTCTACAACAGAGAACTTGTGCTGGGAACTCTTGAAAATTTCAGCAGAACTGTTACAGGAGGCAGATTGTGAAATAGTGAACTGCTTGTTCTGCCGCACACAATCATTAGAGCATTGGTACAAATGTGTGTCTTCCTATTTAAATCTACAAGAGAAACATCAGTCCAGATCATATCTTAGTGTGACACTCCTGAAAGCACAATTTATTCAGTACTTTCAAGACCTACAGTCATTTTTCAGGTGTGTTGCAAATAATGTCTCTAGTACTTTAAGACATACTTTGCCCCTAAAGGATGCTAAGCGTTTTTGCTTATTCAAATGACAATAATGGGGGATTTAGTCATAATTTTAAAAAAGGATTGTGCAAGTGACTTGACTTGTGACCTCAGGCTACTGATTTTAAATCTCTCTCTGACAGTGGCTTCCCTTCTGTGGAATGTGAATGATGAAAGCATTTTGAGTTCCTTGGATTAGGAACGTTTGTCTGGCCTCAGTTCTGTTCAGCATTGCACAAAGTAGAAGTCAAACCTTACAAAATATGAAATGGACATAGAGACCCCAGTTTTAAATTGAGATTCTGCTGCTTATTATTTTAGAGGAATCAGAAAAATGTAGTATAGTCTTCTGAAAATAATAAGATATGATAGAGTGAGTATTGATAATTTATAAGCTTACTAATTAGTCAGGAATTAAAAGCACTTAAACAAGTTATTCTTTGAGAAATCTACTAGTTTAAAAATATTTCTTTTTGTACAAATCATCTGAAAAAGTTTTTTGAATATTCTGTAAAATCAAACTTACTAAAATAGTATACATTTCTGACGTAAAGAATGTTTTGGTTTTTTCCCTATTGTTCTTTGTTACTAATATAAAGATATTTTCTGAAGCTCTTGATTATTATTCCTGCTTTTTATCAGGATCAGATAAAGAATTCTTTGGTTTGAGATTTCCATAAAGAACTACTTGTAATATGTCCTTTCCCAAAGCAGAGTAAAATAGCCCAATATCCATGCATCTCACCAATTTTTTTAGTATATTTTCCTGATATTATACATCTTCAAATCATGAGAAATAATGTGTGATAATATGGTTTTGGGAATTTTTTGTTGACT
This sequence comes from Calonectris borealis, assembly GCF_964195595.1. Classification (NCBI taxonomy): domain Eukaryota; kingdom Metazoa; phylum Chordata; class Aves; order Procellariiformes; family Procellariidae; genus Calonectris; species Calonectris borealis. Next base: position 105,155,162 of record NC_134312.1, read on the forward strand.
GTTGCAATGTCTTTTTAAAAGGCAATTTTCTAGCTTTGTTTACAGTTACGCGGTTATGTCAATGACGTAAATAATTTCAGGAATATTGGAACCAACCCAAACCCAAACACTCCTGAACTTGAACATTCAGAAAACAGATCTGAAAGTGATCTGTTAAAATGTTTAAAAATTCTTTATCTTACTCTCTAGTTATATGAAGGGGGTTAGGAAAGATGGAAAAGATTTAAATTTTTTTAAAACAAACCAAGAGAAAAAAATAATTTTCAGGCATTTCCACACCTGTTATCATACAGACTTTTTATTGTATAGATGTTGTTTAAGGGAAAGTTAAGGTTGTTGAGGTGCTATAAATTTATTAAGCAGGAACAGTATTTAAAGAAGTCACCGGGAAAGAGAACAGATACTTCTGGACAGATCACAGAAAGAAGGATTATTTCTACGCATGCCAAAGTGGCTGTTTTCCAAGGAGGATGCTGGCTCCTGATATTGCAACAAAATGTTCTTCATGTTTCCCTCCTCCTCCTCTCTCTTAGGAATCACATTGTCTTTTAGAGGATGTAATGCCTCCTGAAATTGCTATTCTGTCAGTGTCCCCTCTGTTAATTCTAAAACATTTCATCTAGTATGGAAGTACCATGGAAGTACGTGGGTCAGTAGCCATTAAAAGGTGTATCTGAGTTTCTGATGTAAACAGAAGAGTAATATAATGAATGAGAATATTGTTTTGAAATAGACACCAAAGTACTCTTTCAAATTTGTCAGCATTAGTATTTCAGAGTGAAGTGTAAAGCCATAACAAATACATTTATACTCTTGTCTCAGTTTTGATACCACATAGCTTTATCACTAAATTTGATTCAATTTCTTTCTTTAGTTCCTTCAGCTCTGTTCTGACTTTGGGTGAGACTTTCCCTTGTCTCCATTCTTTCATACTTTGCCAGCCTTCCTTGTAGAGAGTTGAAAATGCATTACAGATCATTAATATGACTAATCTCAAAGTACTTGTACAATAAACATTGCTAGCTCTAGCAAGATAGACCATTTCCCCCTGCGTGTTCTGAAATTGTAGTAGTAAACTCTGAATTCTGTTGCTATCAAATGCTCTCCTATTGCCTCTCCATTTGACTTTCCTGTGTGGAACTTATATTAACTCCAACATGACCACAATCTGGTAGCAGAAATTGTTTTGCCCAGCAGAGTGTAATCATCTGGGTTCATGAAGAGGGTGTTGGATGTTCACTGAAAAAGAGCAAAGCTGGTGGTAGGAAAACTGAATTAACAACATAAACATCAGTACAACAGTTTTGTAATGAAAATAATTGATAATATTTACACTTAAAGTACAAAGTGTAGCAAATACAATGCCAGTCTGGATACATTAATTTTATATGAAGAGAAACAGAGAAACATTATTATAATAATAATTTATTACTTGGACAATTTAATAAGGAACATTTTCTGGTGACAAGCTGGTTAATAAGAGCAGGCAGTCAGAACTGAATATGCTTAGAGAGCAAATGGTGGGTTTTGTTCCTGTGGGTTCAGTTTCAAATTCTCCTGTTTTTCTGCAAATGGGAAAATGAGAAAGCATCCAGTCGCAATTGTGAAACATTTCCCCCTCCCCACTTGATCAGTTTTGTATCACAGGATCAATTTACAGCTTGCTCAGTTTTGAATTAGATGAGCAATTATTTAGTTTTTCTTAACAGATTTGGGCTTCTGGATTGTCTTCTTGCAGTGCTGACTTTTTGTATTCATCTTTTTTCCTTTTTTCCCCCCATTTTTAACTTTGTGAAGGTCAAAATCTGTCCTTGTTGCATTGTATGTACTGTTAATAAAGTTCCCATTGTTGTACTCCTGCTCCACCTCCTCCCCTTTTTGGTGGCCCAATGCATGATTCCTCATGAGTATCTTCTGTCATACGGAAATATCTACACTAACAGATAGCTGACCTCAGAAGCCAGGGCTTAACATCAAACTCTACATGTTAATGAAAAGGGATTTATGGTGTTCTATTACCAATGAACACTATTATGGAGTGAAAAAATGTCATAGGAAAATCTCAGTGCTGAACTTGCTAGAAATTGTTGCCGTAATAGTCTAAAGATATTCAGTTTTTCCAGTGAGTTACTATTTGGACTCTACTTAGAAGCTGGTTTCATGTTTTCCTGGAAAGACTCAGTTTTTTCAGCTATTATCAGTTTTTATCCAGCTGAATTACAATAACACCCACAATGTAAGTGGCTCATTCCAAGCATAAAAAGATACATCTTTTGCTCAAAGGGTTTATGATCCGTATTACTGAATCAATGGAGTTATGCCAGGTTATGCCATCTGAAGATTTGGCCCTCACTAGTACACAATATTCTGTTTTCAAGGACCATTACTCAAATAGAATAACCTAATCACGCTAAAGGCCAAATGTCTGCTGTGCCAAACTTTGGTACAGGAATTTCTTTTCTCTAATTGTTGTGGTAGAAAACAAAAGTGCAGGTGGACAAGTAGTATAAAATGTATGTGGTATTTCTTTTTCTCACATCTAGAAGGTATTCGTCAAAGTCCTGTGGAAGTAAGATGTGACTTTCAAAATGGAGAATGATTTTGTTTGATTGGAATGCCCATGTTAAAATTTCTAATTTTAATGATGGCTGTTTGGACGCTGTTTTTAAATACACTGATGGCTAAATTTTGATTGGCCAGAACTTAAACACTGACATGTAAGCAGCCAGGAACCTCTGGCTCCCTATGGCTCCTTATTGCCTGCACTGTGATAGATGCATAGCTCAGGTTGTGTAGCAGACTTACTGTTAAGATTGCATAATTTCTGTTACTAATATTACCAGAAAACAATACATAAGTGGGGGAATGGAGAAGTACTTACAGCAAAGTTAAAATAGAGGCTTTATGAACTACATTTGGCATTGCTAAGTCAAAACAAAACAAAAAGATTTCTTCAGTTTCCATTTATATTCCATTAACTCACACAACAGCAATAAAAGTGATAACAAAGTACACTTTTGATGACAGCACTCACAGAGATGCCATTGAGCAAAGGTTTGTGGATAAAAAACATTTTCTGGGGCTTTACAATGAATGAAACGTGTTACACTTGATAGTGATGTAGGTTAGCTGAAAGAATAATGTGAGTAAATTCTATTCCATTGTATCTATGGGTAAAAATAGATTGGAATATAAAGGGTTATTACTAGTCTAGAGATTATTATTACCGGTATACATTCAGAATGTTAGAGATGACCTAAAATCCCAGTTTTAGGGATGACCTAAAAAACCTGCTGTTTCTGAAACGGAGGGTTAGTGATGGCAATCATTTTAAGTCACAGGGAGAGCTCAGGTGGCCAGTTGTGCTCAAAGCCTTCCTTTTCCATCTACTCTGAAAATACAAATGCTTGCTCAAGGATCTCCTTCTTGCAGGTGTTCAGCCTGTGAGCCCAAGTAATTTCATTGCCTCATGCCAGGCCGCATTGCTGCAACTTTGAAAGTTAATTAAAACTAATCCGCGGAGTTACAATCCGCCTTGCTTTGAGCACTACCAAAACACTAGCGCCAGCATTTACAGAAAGGCAGCCAAATATGTTGTGCCTGGGAGAATGGACCTTTCAGACTGTGCCTGCGAGAGAGTACATTGTTCCCATGAAGTATTATATTGGGAGAGAGATGTTCTTTGAGATCATTAAAGTAATAGTAAATTGATCAGATGTTGGCAAATACTTTTGCTTTGTGTACTTAAGATGACTTAATAGATGGTATCCAAGACTAATTTTATTTTAATGTAGCCTTCATTTTGCTCAATAAAGTGTGTACGGGATGTTTGCTAGCTGTGTTACCTAAATGAGTGGTTCAGAATGTACTGAACATTGTAATCTTATTTTAAATCCATCTAACACACTGATAATTTAGAAAGCTTAGGATGGCTTAGGATGGTAAAAGGTGAGAAAATAAAATGGGCATATTTAGGGGAATTTAACCACCAAACTGGCAATATACTGGGATGGAGTGAGTTGTCCATCTGTATCTCCTATCACGCTTATTCTGTTGCCGAGCTGTCAGCTGGTTAAAGCACAAGACGAGAATATAGTTCCCTGACAGTTTAAGTAGTTTCTTTCTCTGACCTTATCTTCTATTGCCAAGTCCCTGAAAATTGCTTGTGAGGGTGTGAAGTGCATCAAATCAGATCAGGGAACTGATTTAGATTAAAAATAAAGCCGCCTCCTCCTCACCTCTATTTTTTTATCCCGTTTCATTCCCTGGCCTGGGCTGACAGCTGTGCCGATGGCTGTGTTAGCACAGCACGGTCCAGAGCAGGGGCGGGAAGGAGCCAGCAGCGATGAGGAGCAGCAGGTAGGCGCTCCTAGCCAGCACTGGTATTGAACACCTCTTCTGTGGCCCGTGGACTGGCACACTGATTATCTGAGGTCAGGATTGCCATCTGAAGAGGGAAGAAAGTTCCAGGAGACTTTAATAGGTCTGCAGGTGCAATTAGAGAGACCGGTAAAGAATAGGGACCAGGCATATGAAGTACCTTGGCAAAGTATCTGAAACCTGTTGTATGAAACTTGTTTTAAACAAATCCTCCTAGGAAATTTAAAACTTGTTTGAAAAGATGCAGGAAGTAGCCCTGAATTAGGACTGAATTTTCCAGTCTTGTGTTTCCCAACTAATTAGGAGTTATAAAGTACTTTCTCTTGTTGCAAGAGCCCCTCAAGCATACACAAAGTACATCTCCAGGGAGCTAAAGCTTCCGCTGTTTTTTAAGTGTCTCTTTTCCTGCAGCAGGGTGCAGCTTGCTTTAATTTGATAGAGTTGACCCAGTTGTTTACAATTTGGTGTCACTACTAATACATTTTTACAGGACCTTGTATTATTGTATAATTTATTTCTAATAAACATATGTGGACATCTCAATTTGTGAATCATTCATAAACCTATTATTGACTACTTCAGAAGTACTAAAAACTATCTGAGGTAGTTCAGGTAAGATATTTCAAGATCAATGCAGATAATGTGCTATTCATGTTTTTTTGGCATGTACTTCTTATAAGTTCTCATAAATGGCCGTTGAAAATCTGAATGAATACTGAGTTTTCTTTCCCTAGTATTTCACCACTGTTTCAGTCTGTGGTCCATATTACTTGTATGATATGATGGTATACTTGTATGTGTACTTGTGTTTACATATATATACACATATGCATGTTATATATATATATATATATGCCTATTATACTATTATCTGTGAGTGCAAAGAGGCTTTTGGAATATATATTTCAGATTAATGCTTAAACTGCATGCGTCTGAAAAAGTTTGAGCCAAATTAACTGTACCATATTTGTTAGCTCGTATCCATTGCACTTTGTTGTTAGTATTCAACTAAACACTTAACTTGCCTACACATTGATCCCATGTATTTATACAGAGCTGTGCTCACTTTTAAATTTGATTTCCTCAGGGAGAATAGAAATATTTTAAATTTTGTTTTGTGAGCCATATGTTCAAGAGCCGCTACTACTTCGCTGTTTCAACTTTCTTTGCCTTTTTCTGCCTTTACAGTATTCCAGAAATTCACTAGAACAGTCTAAATAGAGCACTGTAAATATGCCACTAAAAAAAGTTTCTCATGCAATGTAATTTTATCATGAACTCACATTTATTTAGTTTTATCCTAATATCCCCTGTTGCTCAGTTCTTCTCTAAAAATGCATCCCTTTTTACGTATGTTTTGTGAGTCAGCTTTTACAACTGTATTACTGTTCATTCCTTTTATCTTAGCTCCAACATTGTGGGTTTGCTATAGGACTACTTTATCGTGTTTTTTTTTTTTCTTTTTTTAAAATTGTTTCTGGCCACCAGAACATAGTAAAAGTGTCTTCATTGAATGCTGGCAATTTTTTTCTTTATGTAATATTCAGTTTGGCTTTGTCTTGTTGTCATGTACCCACTTCCATGACTGATCCCCCTTCTTCTGTGTGGTCATGATGAGGCACTGAGTAAGAGTTGCTCAGAGTAAGAGCAACTGAGACCCCATTAGCAAATGGGCAGGAGAGGCCCAGTGGTAGCTAAAATGATGCAGTCAGACCAGATGACAGTTTAAGCATGCTAGCAGTGGGGGAAGGCTGCAGTGTTTGCTTCAGGGAAAACAGAGTGAAAAGGTGAAAGTGGCCTCATTTCATAAAAGAGAGGAAAAGTAGAACTAGACCTATGGGAGAAGAAAGGAGAAGAGACAGAATCTGTCCTTGTCTTGGCTTTACCTTGACTATATTTGTCCTGAGAGCTGTGTGTGATAAATCTAGTAAATTTAGCCTGGGAAATAACCAAAATTACATAATTGCAAGTTCAAGTTTTAGTCATCTGCAGATTTTAATTGATGCTTAACTATCAGAGTGAGATGTCCAGTGAACATTTTGAGTAGTAAGAAATGTAAATCCCGTTTCCTCAGGAACTCACAAGAGGCCTGTCCCAGTTGGCATTAACGCTGTAGCTCAGCAAAACACTTAAGCACTTGTTGGACTTGAAGCATGGTTATAATTTCAGTGATGTGGATCCTTAGCAGGATCAAGTTACAATATATTTGGATACCTGTAAAACTGGCATTTCAGTATTCCCTCTCCTTTGCTATATCTAAACTATGTTTCTGCAACCACTGACTTTCCTGTATGAGATACTGATGGTTCTAGTCTGAAACACTTCACGTGCAGATCACATTTCCTTTCTGTTGAAGTGTTTTCCTGGCCTATAAACTTGAGATACAGGATGGATTGTCCTCATTTCTTATTCCACTAGAACACTGTGCCCTTAAATCCAAAGATCTGGTTACCATCTTGTAGAAAATTTATCAGGTGCTAGCTGTGGCAACATATTTTTAGTTCCAAACGATACTCTATTCTGCCTTGTCATTATTTTTGGCATCTTGTTCACTGTAATCTCTCTCTGTCTCCCCCGTACCCCTGCCCCCCCATTGCTTGATATTTTAAATCTTGTAAGTGTTTTACATATGTTATTACTTTCAAGGTTCATCTCACACTTTCGTGATATATTGCGTATCAGTAAATGACGATACTGACTAGATATATTTTGGCAAGCATTTGTTGCAGCATGAGGTAGGGGAAAGCAATATCAAAATTCTCAGTCTTGGCATTACAGAATCCCTTTGGAACAGCTGCATCAAATTCTTCACATTATTTATGACTGAAGTAAAAGTAACTTCCTGCTTGTTCTCATTTTTGTGGTTTGTCCCCTACTCAATGTCATGCCAGCTTCCCTCTAGACAAACCATTCTGGAATCATTAATCAGATGGAAGTTCACATACCTTTTTGTAATTAATTGAGATGATTAGATGCCTTTCGATGAAACTATATTTCACTGAATGTGTGGTCTTCTCGGAGTGAAAATGCTTCACAATTCTCCTATGTACGTAATCTTGGAATTACTGGATTTTGGTGTGATTCAAAGTAAATTTTATCTTCAAAATTCTAAAATTATTTTTAAAAAGCAGTGTCTTGTACTTGGAAAAGCAGTTGCATGATTCACAGCTAGTATAATTTTTTTTCTGATTTTTCTTCATCAATACCTCTCTGTTCTTTAGATAAGATAATTATTCTTCATCTTCAGAAGTAGGTGAAAGTCCATGATTTGATTCCTGAAGTCAGCAACACTGAGAGATCCAGATTTTTTTTTTTCTCTAGAAAACACATACATTTTGAAGAGAGGGAGAAAACTGTAAAGATGCAAGTGTGTTTTTGTTATATTACATTATTAGATTATTATTTTTTTTATTTCTGAATAGCAGCTTAAAATTTGCCTTGGCTTCTTCATAAACAATTCACTTGTATACTTTGAGCTAATTGAATATAAAGTGCCCTAAAAATCACTACCCACTGCTGCACCAAAAATCACCACCTACATTTTAGCTGCTGCTATTGTGAACTGCTGGGATCATTTTGTGTTAAATTTAACTTTGAAATTGCTAACTTCTTTATACTTTTTCCACTATAGAGTCTTTTCTTATTTGGTTGTGATTGTTTCTCTTCCCAAAAGGAGGTTGTAGCAAGGTGGTTGTCAGTCTTTTTTCCCAAGTAACAAGAGATAGGACAAGAGGAAATGGCCTTAATTTGCGCCAGGGGAGGTTTAGATTGGATATTAAGAAAAATGTCTTCACTGAAAGTGTTGTCAAGCATTGGAGCAGGCTGCCCAGAGAAGTGGTTGAGTCACCATCCCTGGAGGTATTTAAAAGAAGTGTAGATGTGGTGCTTAGGGATATGGTTTAGTGGTGGACTTGGTAGTGTTAGGTTAATGGTTGGACTCGGTGATCTTTTCCAACCTAAATGGTTCTATGATTCTATAAACAATTTTCATTGCAGTCTAGGAGAACGGCAGACTTTGTGGCTGCTGGTCAATAGGTGGTAAATTCTATGCCTGAATAATATTGAAGCAGCCAGGGAATATGCCCCTTTCCCTAGAACAAAGATTTTATTCCAGAGTTTAGTCTGAAGAAAGAAAATATGATCCATGAAGACTTAAATATCTATTCCTGTGAATGCTAAAGGAAAAAAAAAAGCAGAGCAGTGTGCAAACCCTATAGCCAACAGTCTTTTCTGTTTTACTTAATATTGGATAAAAGAATGCTTAACACTCCCGCCCCTAAAGCAAACAAAAAAAAAAACCCCAACAACAACAACAAAAAAAACCCTAACAAAGCAAAATCAATAAACAAAAAAATATATCTTCCCCACTTTTTGTTTTTCCCCATTACTTACATATTGTGTGGGATCTTTGATTCTTTCTCTTGGAGGCCACACACAGACACAAGACATTGCGAATGCCAACATCTTCTGTCACCCTTGAGAATGCAGGGATACAACTAAGTAAGTAAATTTTCAAGCATCGATGACAAAGAATTAATGTTGATGTGATTTATTTTTCCCTTGAGTTGATCCTCTGTTTCCTGGGATGCGTGGTTTACATCTTTACTTTTTTTGCGTCAGGTCAGTGTTTTGATTTTTTTCTTCCTACAGTTATAGTTATTATTTTAAGCATCCCTCTACTTCTGTGACTTGGAAGACAATGAACCTTTGCTAAATTCTGCCTTTTAAGTGGAACCATTATTGCTTTCCTAAGCTATGCTTTATTATCAAGTTTTCTAAGCACTTACTGGCTCTCTACTAAGCACTTTGGAGGCTTAGTAAACACAGAAATGATAATTATATTAAATCTGGAATTACAGCTAGAGCCATGAACAGGAAATCCATGCCCAATTGCATTCTCATCCTTATTTAAAGAAAATAAGTTTTGGGGAATTGGTTATTATCATAATATTTTAACATGAAAATATGTTATTTGGTGAAATATTTTCAGGTAATGGTTATTACCCATAATAAATGGGCCCACTTAAAACACACTGAAAACACAAGATCAGTGGTATCTTAAACAAATAGGGCTTTGGGATGAAAGCCATCTGAAACTGTTGAAGTCTGGAACCGAGTAGCAAATTCTTCTAAAACAGACAAAAGTAAGAGTGAGACTATCTGCGACACAGAAAAATGTTTTTTTTTTTTTAAATCAAATAGGCAAATAATGATATCATTGAAGTGAAAAAGGGGAGATTCATTAAAATAATTAGATGTATAACAGTGACATTAAAAGACAATAAATATAGTCGAAATATGGATAATACAACCCAGAGACTGATCAGTGTTGTCACCACTCAAACAAAATAGCACTCTGTGCTGGCCTACTGCAGTGTAAAACTCTTGTACCTGCTGCTTTTCTGCAGGTAAATGATGTGGGCTGATACTCTCTTGTGCTCATTTGGACTATTTCTGTGCCTGCTTATTGATTTTTGGATTTGTTTTTTTTTCACTTTTTTGATGGCCTTACATTCACCGGATGTTTTCAAATTCATATATAAAAACTGCATGGCTGTAGGACTGGTTATGCATGAGATAAAGTTCTAGATTTTAGTTTTTCTAAGATGCAACAGGCCGTGTTTTGAAGGCAACAGGCCGTGTAGACTCTCAGCCCCTCAGCAAATCAAAATCTTAATGTTCCTGAACTCCTTTGTGAACTTAACTGTGTTTAAAAATGGAGTTGGAGTACTAATACCAACAGAAAAAAATGCAGGCTGTATAAACACAAAGTGTCAATTTTAAGAATGGACAGTTCCTAATTTTTAATATACATTTCTGTAGTGTTTTTTTCTTTTTAAATCAGAAGATATGGCTCTTTATTTTTTATTAATTTATTTCTTTAAACTTTATTTGGTTTTCGTTATTCAAGTAATAACTATTGATAACTACAATACAATGCTTTGATAATAGCTTACAAAATAAAACTCTAAACAGTAGAAAGAGAAATTTCCTCCGTAAACAATGGGAAAGAGAGCGCCAAAGTTTTCCATAATTTTCAAGAAGGTATTCAAGAAGCTATAGTATATATGATTTGTGTTCCAACAGTATTATTGTTTTAAAATCCTATGTTTACTTTAATTTATGAATAAATTATTATATACTGCTTTAGACACTCACCTTCTCAGCTACTGTGTTCCTGAAGTATCAGGGGCGTCTTTAATTTGCTGAATATGTAGGACGTACGATGTAATGACTTGAAATGTCTCTCTTGTGTGCAAAGGTAATGCCAGATAATTGCATTTATGCTCATGAACCTAATTTTCTTGAAAGAAAATTCTGTATATTAATTCAATAAAGACTAATGGGCCTGTTAAAATTAGTTGCTTTCAAAACAGTGTATTTATTGCCGTAAACATCCCTGCTTTCTCCAGAAGCAGAGGAAAGCTCAGGGTCTTAGTTTTCTCCATAGAAAAAGTCTTGGCTGCAAAACTGTTCACATTACACACAAAACTCCCTAGACACGTTTTGTAGAACTTTATAAAATCATTCACATTATTTCAATTTATGGTGTAACTGGGTGCCAAAGCCTTTGAGCTTTGACTCAATGTGAGCACAATACAGGTTATGCAAGGGCAGTATAAATGAAAAATACCTGACCATTACACAAAAGATACAGACAGTGTTGTTTTGTATCCAGTTGTTTACTGTGCAGTAGTATGGAAAGTCTATTATACTAGTTTTATGGTTACAGATGCTGTTTCAGGACATTCATCACATGGTCTTGAACAAACATGGGGAAATAACCAGTTGCTTATTATACACTAGATTCTCAAGACAACAGCCCTTTTCCTATCTAGGGGAATGCATTTTCAAAGCAATATTGATTTTTTCTATCATTCTTCTCTCCTCTCCTCTCTCCTTAAGAACCCAGTTTTAGAATTATCTTTGGTCCTTAAAATTGTTTGTCCTTTAAGACATGAAGGTGTTTAGTCTCTCTCTTCTTTTTTTTTTTTTTTTAAACAAACTTGTGTTCACTGAAGTTATGTGTAAGTGATATGCTGGCCTGTGAACACAGAAGGACACTAATTTTGCAGATCAACCCCCTGCAGGACATGTGCCATTTTCGGCTTCTGCTGTCAGACAGCTGGAGGAATCTGTAAAAAGAGGTGATTTGTTTCAAATGTTACTCAAAAACTGTTAATCAGGCAAAAGCCTTCTGAATCAAAAGCTCTCTCCAATGGGTCCTTGGTCTGATTTGTTGTCACTGATGTGCCTCAGACAGATCTCAGTAAAAAATAAACTAAAATGGCTGCCAGAATGAAATTGCAAGGCTAATTAGCAATGTTATTTACAACTTTAAGACAAGGAATAAGAAACCTGGGTGTTTAAAGCTTCTTGTCTGTGCTTTGATGAAAACTCAAGTGGATGGATTCCCCATGCACAATATAACAACAAACCTAAAAATTCAGGAGGAGCTTACAACCTGCCCTCAGCTGCCTTCTGTGCAAAGAGACCTTTGACCAAAGCATTGAAGCTCAGTCCCCTTGAAAATATTTTGATATAACTGTGGCCTTTGCCAGGTAAACGTAAATGTTTTTTGAACAGTAGTGCTGTAAATGTGCTTTGTGATGAGAGCAAATACGGATTTTTGAGCAACCTGTTTGGCAGGTAGTGATTCATTTGAGGCTTGCTATTTAGGTATTTGCAACTTCTTCCTTTATCCCACTCTCCTTCAAATCCTTCTCGGTTTAAATTCAGAAGAGGTCATGGCTAAATATTCCCAATGTGAAAAATCTTTTTTTTCCTCAAAGTATATTCACATAGATTTCACTTTTCCATCAGAACAATCTGTGTAGACGAAGGCAAGTGTTGGTCAAAATAGGATGGAGAAAATGTTATACCTATGTCTTAGTTTGTTTCTTTCAGGTTTTGTTGTTCTTTTTGTGGTTGTCATTAATCCTATCTTTATTTATGAGTTAAAATTTTACCTTCCAAATTTGTTTATGAAATAGATATATAGGAACCTAATAGGGTTATTTAGCACGTTCCAGCGGTAGGTTTAATTTTCCCCCAAAATATCCTATATGAAGTTTCCTTTAGTTGTAGACATGGCTTTTCTTATTTTTAGATGCTAGTTTCGCTATAACGTGTTTTGAAAAAATGTTCTGATGCCTACATCAAAAGCATAAGAAAAAAGAACTGTTCTAGGAACTTCATATGAGTATTCATAGGACAATCTATAATTTATGACTTATGTTTGATCACAGCCTTTTTAATTAGAAACATATTGCATCTGTTTAACATTTCTACTGTTTTGTTGCAAAAGATTTTCTGTATCAATTAATCTAGTAATATCCCTAAGCAAGCTGAAATTGTTGAAGAAGATGGAAATTGGCTGATGAATGTATTGGTCACTTCAGAGGCATGTTCAAATCTATCTTCTTGCTGTCCTAATGAATATGGAAGCCTGCCCAGTGTGTGATTGGATTTTAATGACTACCAGGTCAGGGACTTTGCAAGGTGTGAATCTGCTTGCAAGGTCACTAGTGGCAAACAGTGCGTGGATCTGAAAATAAACAAGGAGCTGGCAGGGATATTAGCTTTTTGTAGAAAAACCCTCGGGATGAAAAGGTTAACAGGTGATTGCATTGTAACTTGTTTTGAAACTCAAAATGAGCTCTAAAGATACGTGCATTATCCTTCATTATACGTTGCATAAGAAATAGTAGTAATTTAAAATGCAGGCAATGTTTGATTATAATAGTACCCTAGCTTATCAAAAGCTTGCATTTACCACTATATAAACTGGTCCACAAAATCAACATATGGTCCAAATGCAGACCTTTTGGAGAAACAGGTGAAATTACATGGTCTAAACTGTCTATGGATGTGTAAGTATATTTGCCTCCCATAGGTAACCCAGACTAGTAATTATCCGTAGAAATTCAGGTCACATGTACAGCAGTTATACCCTATATTAACTTGCTATTCTGTAGAGATTGTTCAAGCTGTAGAAAAAATAATGGGGAATGAGTTTGAAAGTATTAAGAAAGTTTATAAATTACTTGTCATAAGGTACTTGTGATAGAACAGCACAGAAATTACTCCTGCATGAGGAAAATACAAAGAAAATATGCAGGGGGAGAGAAGTTCAGAGAGGTGATAGCACTATTTTACTAGGATAAAAAGTTAATTTACTAAGAACAAAAATCAGAGCTATTGAATAATTTTCCCTGACTGTTTGGGGCATTGAGTAGTTTCAGGCACGGCTACCATGGTTGCAGTTTCTCTTAAGTTGTTTCTACCAATGGGAGGCTTCATCTGAGGGGCATGTTCAAACGACAATTCAACAGAATAGTGTAGAAGTTAAATATTAGCTGTCCCCTGTCATTGGGAAGTCTACAGGCTTAGTGATTGAAGAGCCAGGAAAAAATACCACAGTACCCCACATCTTTGGGGCAAAAAATCAGCTTTACTGCAGTCCAAAGGGATTCTGTCATTTCCCTTTTTTTTTCACAGAAAGTATATATATGTATACATGCATATATATATATTTGGATACAGTTCTTCGTATGTCTTCTATTCCCCATCTGTGAATGTAATGCCTACGCCGTAACCGCTAACAGTGCTTTAGCTTGTATGAATCAGTCATGATTTCATGGTTAAACTGTATATCAGTTATACCAGTTCTTAATTTATTCAGGACAAGATCCTTGAAAACAGTTATTGTACTTGAGCCAATGCTCTATCAGTAGTAAATAACCTGAATTTAGCTGCATATTCAGTTGCCACCTAAGTTCTGCATTTAAAACAAGGACTTAGATTATTTACTGTAAATGAAAAATATGTTATATTCTCCCCAGAATAATACTTAGTCTTTGCATGCTTCATGACATAACATAACATAGCCAATCCTACAGTGTCATAGAAAAAATATAGCAGAAGAATTTTGCCAAGATGGAAGATTTACTTGGTTCTGAATTTACCCTAGTTGACTGTAGTCTTTCATGGTATGTCGCTGAATGCATCAGCTCATGTTTGTATTTCTGTCTGTTTCTGGGGTATAAGAGACAAGGAGAAAGGTGGTTTGTTTTCACTTGCTTAAGCATAGAGTACCAAAAATCCCTTGTTCTTCCTGCATCCTGCCCGACTACCAGAAAGAGAGGGCATCAGCTGTTTTTTTAAATCTTGTTTTGGGCTGATCATGGTTTGAAAGCAAAAAGAATTTCAGTTTCAATTTTCTTTCTTTAAGATAAAGTGAAAATGTTAACACTGAATATTCTTTTAAAATGTCTAGTTTACAGGATTTTGAAGAAGGCTAAACTTGAAAATAGTGGTCTGCTGCAGTTTTATAGTAAAAACAGTAAAACCTGTTAATAGGATGAGTTTTACCTTTGGAAGTTGCTTTGTTTAATGCATAATTCTAATTATTAGAGTAGCTGAATGTTTATTCTTAGACTTAGTATTGACAAGTATTTTTTGTTTTTATGATCTGTAATGCTTTTGTAGGAATATGAACTGAACCTACATTTTTGCATCCACCTGATGCAGAGCTGCTGCAGGCATATCTGTTTGGTCCTGAAAAGCATTTCTTAAGGAAAAACCTCCATATACTAATGTCTGTTTGTTAGTCATTGTTCTGTAATGTCGATTTTCAAACCACATGTCACATGTTAATGCCATTGTATGTACGAACTCATTAACATCTTGTTCTTTCCATTTTGCTGCTGTTTTCAATTTTTGAGGTTCCAAACTGTAGGCAAGTTTGACAGCCTCTTCCATGCTGGCAGATTCTGCTTTTGACCTCTGTATTGCCTCTTACACAAATACATTGACAGTGAATTTGGTATCCAAGTCCCCTTCTGTTCTTCTACTCTTCTTGCACTCTTACTGAATTTTCTCATATTCTAGATATGTTTCATTGTAGCTTTAAATTTCACTTATTTTAACAACTGATCAGTCAAAACTTCTACATTTAGTCTCTTTCCACTGGTTGTCTATGCACTTTGACTGAGATAAAGTAAAATATCTGAAGTTCCAGATACTTGGTCAGGTTTGGTAAAGCAGAATCTTGAGACTTGAAAAAATCCAACTGTTATCCTTTCGGATAATTGTCTGTTTCAACTTGTCTGATATTGAATTATACAGTCATTCTTATTTCAATTTCTGTGTTTTAGGGACACATGTCAATGCTCAGTGAATGGTGTAATCATAATGCTGAGTTATATTTTGGAGTTCTATACCACCAAATCTACAGTATGTAAAATGGCAATCCTAGATACAAATGACTTTTCTCACAAAAAATATCTGCTAATTTTCTGCAAATTGCACCTAATTACTCATTCAACAGTAGTAATGCATGCAGCTTTGGATATGAGGAAGATCTCATCTTCAGTGGAGTTCTGCTCTCTGTACAAACTCCAGTCACACGCTGCAGACTGCAGAGCTAGAAACAGTGCCGATGAATCAATGAAACCACTGCCCTCTTTTATTCTATTTTTAGTATCCTCCCCATTGCTAGTAGAGCCTTTGCTGTGAAAACATACTCTTTGATTTTTCTGAAAATATGATGAGTAATTATTTTTTAAAGCATAACCAATAAGGAGAATAATCTAAGGGCATCAGATCCAGAGTCTGTTACAGTGGATAATTAGCAAGCCATCATGAGACAGTTCTGCTTGCATGAGTATTAAACATTTATGCCAATAACAAGAGATTGAGCTCTCTCCACCCCAGTATGAGAACAAGAGGCCACCAGCTTCCTCCATCAAGAGAAGGCCCATAATGTTACTGTACCCCTGAGGAAACAGAGTGGGAAGGAAAGATGAAGAGCAGCTCAGTTGTACAAAGAACTCCTGATCCCTTTTTAATTTTCCCTTAAAAAATAGCTGAGCCTCCTTAAAGGAATGATTGGTGAAGATGTGAGAAAGGCGGCAGGGCGGGGGGAGAAGGGAGGTTACTCACGAAAATTAAATTAGGATGTAGATGCAGGGAAGAGTGACACATTAAGCACTGTGGAAAGCAGAATGCACTGCTGCTAAACTGTATGACAGGAAAGGCTATAAAATGTAAAATCAGCTGTGAGAAGAATAGAGGAATGGAATCAGTTCTGACTGAGTACGTGGCTGAAACATTCAGAGCCCTCCCAAAAATCCTTTAGTTTCTCTGCAGCTATCAAGCCCTTCTCACCTCATACTTCTGATGTGGCCTTGCCCTACAGCGCTATACTGTAAGGGATGAAGGCTTCTGTCAATTCCTGCTATCTCGCAGAAAAAGGAGCTTTATTTTTCATTATGGCTGTACTGAGCGAGTGGTATTTAGCAGTGTCATTGGTTTTGTCATTGTCTAAAAATCAAAGAATCAAAGAACTGCTTTGCATAAACAAGTGGCAAAACAGCAATCATAGCAAAGTACTGAAGATACCTACCTTAAAAAGTCTTTTCATGTTGGATTTTCCACTATTGTATGTTTGACTTGCTTGTTTAGATTTGTAAACTCTGGAGGAAAAATACTGTGTTGTCTATGCGTATGGATCCCTATGTTGTAGAGCTTCAAACTTTTTCTTGGTGTTTGAGCATGTTTGGAACACAAACTCAAACTAAAAATCATAGGACAGCCAATCCTGCAAGCAGAATACCTTGGGTGAAAAGACAGGCTTTCTCTGGTAGTGCTTATGGGGGGTAGAGGACCTCTCCCTGTACCACTGCTCATTTGGTGGCTGAATTAACACTGCCATATGGGAGTTCTGGGCTTCGTTTGCAGCCAGTGCAACAATCATCTAATTGGCTTGTAAAATTCCTGGTGGCAGGTGGATGTTGCTGGAGATTTTTACAGAACATTGCTTTTCTTCTTTATAACCAGAAAAGGCTTTTCTTTTCCCTTACTTCCCCCCCGCCCCATCCCCACAAGGTTTTCACTGGAAATAAACCGCAGTCCAGAGGGGTGTTCTGTTTGTCTTCTAACAGATTTGGCAGCCAGTGTTTGCAGGATTTTGTTTTCAGTAAAGCAAAAAAAGGAGAACAAAACCTTTCAGAGCTTTTAGGAGATGTAAGAGCAAGCTTTCTCTCATTGAACTGGCTGTCCCATCAGTTGCACCATGAAGATAAGAGGGCTTGGCATCTCACTTGGCAAATTTATGCTTTTGGAGAATTGTTTAACTTTTCTTCCATTTCCCACTGAACAAGAGAAGTGTAAGTTGATAAATGACAAGGGACATTAGTACAATTTTTAAATTCACCAGTCCTTTCTAAGGGCTGGTGCCACTGAGGTTGTCTAAGCTAAGACAGAGAACAAAAATTTATGAAAACAACTCCCTCTGTCAGATGTGCTTCACTATTTAATAGAAATTCTTGGATGCTTAATGTCAAGGGTCAAAAACCTGAAGAATTCTGGGCTGGCTTCATCTCACCTAATTTTGGATGTTTACATGTAAGTCTGATATTTTGACTTCCTTGCTTGACGTACTTTTCAGGTGTGAGTTATACCTATCTTGGTTCTTTACCTTGCATGAGATATTTACCCTCTAAGTGCCTATTTCGTCTCCATATATTCCTTTCTAGCTCAGATGTATTTAAGTGGAATGAAACCCATCCTGAATCCTAATTCTTAGAAATGCTGACAACTTAGAATTTCATTCAAGCGTGGAAGCTTCTCTGATATGAAAAATACATATCTTGGCATCAAGCTAACACCCCAAATTAGATTTCCTAAATGTTATATTTATATATGACTCAGTTTCCCATCTGTGAAGTATTCACAGAGAGCTTCCTCGCTTCAAACACATGCTGAAGATTTTTAGAAAATAGTAAGAGAAGCCCTTTAAGGTGATAAAATATTCTATATAGAGATATAAAATACTGTTGCAACCATGCTTCAACAAAATGGGATATATAAGGGATTAGGCCACACCATGCCTAATAGAGAAATTAAAAAAAAAAAAAAAAGAAAGAAAAAAGGAAAGAATTAAAGAAATAGAAGAAACTGAACAAAAATACCATTCTCTGAATATCACTCATTCTCTGTAATAAATGTGACAAAAGTTCTGTAGATGTTAGAATATGCTATCACATTGCCAGACTTTACTGTGGACAAGGGGTTAGAAATGAGATTGCATAAGCAACCTAAGTGTGGTGATTTTGTCATACTTTAGTCCTTGAATTTGCTGTCTTAATGCTCTTTTTAATGAAGCACTGTATTTAGTTTGCAGCTAGTTCGAATAATTGGCAAATACTTGTGAACACAATTTCAAAATTTAATTACTCATTAGAATTATGCATAATTATATCTTTTAATTTTTTTCATGAGCATATGAACAATATTTTTCTCAATTTGAAGGAATACTGGTGCTCATACAAATATTCATTTTCTTGGGCAAACAACAGTATTCATCTGCCAAAAAAGAATTCTCATTGTTTGCTATTCAATTAATTAATATTTGCTATACATTTGACTCATTTTTTCTTATTAACAATAGCATGTCCCTCTAGCATACAAAAAGAGCTGCTGTGGTAACGGTCTTACGTTTATAAACTTTAAATGATAAATTACTTCTGCTCTCACTCTGTCTAGATATTACAACTGCTAATCCTCTTAAAACTGTGAGTTAGGGAAATTTTGTCATCCCTGTTTTACAGGCCGGGGATTGAGGGTTACACAGGTCAAACTGAGTGTGATCAGAGGGAAGGAGGTTGGACGACAGCAGAGTCAGCAGCGGAAACTTGATTCGCTGAGCCTCCGACCGGGACTTTATCAGCAAGCATGTCTTCCATCAGTTTTGATGCGTCACAAAAACCATGTCATTTGTAGTATACCGGTATCCCCAAATATACCATCGCAGCATATTGTTCAGCACTTCTCAAAGCTAGGACTTGCTTTTGGATGTCTATCCCCATGTTTATTCATTTGAGAACCTAGGCAGATATTTTCTGTGCACTTTCTGTTTAGGTGTAAATCGCGTACGATGAAAGCCTTTTCCCCCTTCCTAGGCTTTCGTAGTTGTCACCCATCTCTTAGGGGCCCATTAACCTCCTGTTAGAGTCGGAAGACTAGTGAAGTATGTGCCACAGTGATCTAGCAACTCAGTGCAAAAGCAGCTTTATCGGCCTTGAGCCAGGTAAACCGAGGTGGATGAGTTCAAGATGAAGCAGTGGATGCTGCAGCTGAAATGGATGAGGAGTGTTCCCATAGTCTCTTCTGCCAGCAGCACTATGGATCTGGCAGAGAACAGTTTGATAATTTCCTCCATCCTCCATCTAGTTTTGCACTGCATCAGCCTATTCATCCTTTAGCCAGCCGGTGCATGCATACACACACATGCACACACATACACACAACTGTTCTGGACTCAGTTTGCAATGATCTAAAACTCTGGTTTGTGCAAACAAACGTTTTCATTAACACTGAAATAAAAATAAAGAGCAGAAATTTCTATTGACTTGCAGATAAGGTTTTCCTATGGGGTAAACAGCTGGAGTAGCATGAACCAAGCATTGCTCAGACTTAAATGGGATATTTGTAATTTTCTGCCCAAGGTAGAACTGATTCGAGTTGGAAAGTAGGAGTGATTAATACAATTTTTTTTTCTTATAGGACTACAGGATATAAGACAGCCCAGGACCTCTTGGGCTGTCAGTCCCTGATTTGTCATGTCATACATTTTTTCCTTTGTTTCTACTGTTTCTAATAGAAAGTAGTCTTAGAGTCTTGCTTCTCCGATCGTTTGAAGCCTTCTTTCAATATCCAGCCTGAATTTATTCTCAGCCAGTTCACACGTATTTGCTCCAATGCCAGTGGTGTTAATACTGTTGCTGGGATGAAATAGCTCATTTTTTCCTCCTTCGTATTTAGGGAGAACAACTGTATGCCTTCTGGCTCTTCATTTTGTTTAGGTAAATGCTTCGAGCTCTTTTACTCTCCTTTTGTAAAACAAGTTTTTCACTTTTCAGCTTGTGCAAGGCTAGCACAAAAAGGACTTGCTTCACAACTTGCGGCAAACCTATTATGTCAATAATGTACGTTTCTGCTTGCAGAAACTTCTGTAGCTATCACATCAGGTTAGAGGGCGTGCCATGAGGTGGATGTATTTGGGGTCAGAGGGAATATGGCTGCTTAAGTCTCTGAAATACTGTATCTTCATCTCTGAGTCTGGGAAAGATTGCTGCAAGCAGCTTCTATAAGCAGAGTTTATAGTCATCTCACTGAGTCAATACAAGTTCACCAGTTTAGAGAAGTAGAAGATTAGTCCGATACATTTATTTTCCTAAGTTTATCTGTGTTTACCCTTGCATCTCTTGTATGCCGTATAAACATTCTGAGTACTGCTCATTGTAAAGAAAATAGAAGAAAAGCTATGGGTAAAATACATTTTGAACTAATTTAAAATAGGTTTAGGTATACTGTATTGTTGAATACAGTCAGAGTATATTTTAAACCCAAAATCTGACATCTTCACTGAAAAAAAAAAGAAAAATGTTTTGTCACTTCCTATATTTTATTATCAGCAATAAAATATGAAAGTCTTTTAATATGCAGGAGTTTTGTGTATTATGACTAAAACTTCACACTGTAGCTGTGTTACTTCTAGCTGAACTGCTTTCTTTCTCCTATCTTGTGCTACTGAGTTTTGGAATCTGAGTTCCACAAAAGTTTTTCAGTTTCCAGGATGAAGTGGGTTTGGGGTTTTCTGGCTTTTTTTTTTTTGCCGTTAATTTTTTTTTTTTTAAAAAAGTACAGTCATCTAATTCTTGTTAATTGAAATCTTATTTGAATTTTTTTTCTCTAATGCAGAGCAGCTCCAGGCCTCCCAGAGGTTACAACAATATAAAATATTTGTTTAAACCAAGTTTTCAAAGTGGCTTTTGTCTAAACTTTGATTATTGTATGTGTCTGCTATTACAGTCATAGAAACCCGAGGATGTATTTCCGAGCGCTTAGGTGTCTCCTGTCTCCCTGATGGGACTTTTGCTTGTTCAAGGAAGTTCTGCACAGGCAAAGGTCATATCAGAGGGCAATCCAAATTGTGGATCCTTTGTCTTACATGCACAAGCTTATAAACTCAAATTTGGAGACTATGTTTTAAATCATACCCTTTTAAGTTTCTTTGCCTTTCTTGAGAAGGTTATTGTTTGAGATTGTAATTCATAATATTTGAGTTATTCATTTTAATTAAAATTGATTATGAGTACTAATTAAAAGACATGCAACTGGTTACTGGCAACCTAGTCGGACTACTTCACAAAAATACCATTTGGTGTTCATCCTTAGAGTCATGTTGGTTTTAGAAATTATATTCTATAAATAATAAGGGGGGGTATAATTAATTCTGTATAAGAATTTGGAAATCTACTATTTCTTAAAAAAAAAATTGAACAGTGTTTTCTGTTTTTGGAAGAGTATGCATTCTCTTTTTATGTAAAGCTCACTGCAGTAGTCGAAAATGTAATCTAAAAAAGGTTTATAATGACCTCTTATTCATTTCCTTTCAGAATGATATAAAGTGGGATTCATCTCCCTTCCCTCCCATCTCATCATCCTTCCCAGGATAATTTGGGAAGATATGTAGAATCATAATAAATAAATCAGCTTTCAGAAGATAAGCATTGAGAGCAATCCTCTGGATCACTGAATCCAGGAAGTGAATTCTTGCTATTATAACCAATCTGATTACAGAAGTCATCAAGTATCACTTCAGCCATAGGTAGATTGTTGCCTTCGCTATTATTACTCAGGAGATTGCTTCAGATTCTCGCTATTCTTATAATTGGAAACCCTCAAATTTCCGGTCTAATTGTATTAATTGCAAGTTCATGCTCATGAACTTTGAAAAGCTCTTTATTTGATCTCAGCTTGTGACTTGATGACTGATTTTGAGAGCTATGATGGGAATCCATTATCAACTGTTCAGAGAAATACTCTCAATACATTTCCTAATTTCCACTACGTGAAATATAGCGTCACTATTTCTCTTCTCTGTCTGGGTGAGATTATTGAAAGGAAAAGAGCCAAAAGAAATATTTAAAGAATGAGTTTTTAGATGTTTTAGCTTAAAACTTGAGTGGTGATTTCAACAGGATGGATAGATGCTAGGGACTGTAAGAGCTGACCTAAGATGCACTTACTTCTATTTATGGTGAAGATATCACACTGAAGGGAAACAGATTGTGCAGAGAAGAATAAATGAGACATTCTGTAGAAAACTGGCCATCCTATCCCTTAATTTGGTTGAAAATTTTCCATTGAGTCTATTTTTCAGAGGAAATTTGGATTTTTGAGTATATAATTTTTTTTCTGAAGTGTTGTGTGTTTACTGGAACTCTTATATAGTTGTCTTTCCTTTGAAATTAAATTCTACTGGTGTCAGATGGAAGTTGAATTATATTCTGCATCCATACTGAGAATCAATTTCTCAAAATAAAAGCCTTTCCACACACAGGAAGGCTTTAAGGCAGTGTTGGACATATCTGTGTTACACACCCAGTCTGAAAATGCTTGAAGAACGCTGACAGGGAAGGATCCTGTCCATTGTTACTGGGGGAGTATTAGTTGGGATCTTGGGATCTTTACACAAAGATGAATTTAAGAGCCTTTGACATCAGTATTGATGTTCACCTGCATCATTTTTTCAAAGACCAGATTTGGTCCCAGTAGAATAACTTACAGAGTCTGTAGAATTTTCTTGTCACCTGTATCTCTCATATGCATTTTTTTCCTCTATGTTGAATGAACTAGCTTGGCAACATTTCCTAAGCAGTGAAGAACTCTGACCCACATTTTCATGGCATCAAAAAATGCATTCTCAGACAGCATGGCAAGGTGCTGCCCTCCAAAAGATGAGCGATGTACTAAAGACTTGCCCCAGAACACTTTCTGCTAGGGTCCAGGGAGAACTGGGGTGGCAGTGTCAAAATGCCAAGCATATTTGGAGAGGGAAGAAACCATAGGATAATCAGCTGCATACTCCCTAGCCAGGAAAAGGAAGGGCAGAAAGGAAGAAATAGGTTTTTAGCTTTAGGCAATTCTGAGTTAGAAGAGCTAAGAGATTATTAGGTGTGGCTCATCTTTTTATTAACAGAGGAAAGACTACATAAACAGCTGTAGTAGCACCAAAGAACATTGTGTTGAACTGTGAAGATCAAAAAAACCCAAGCAGACAGACCGCAAAACACTTGTCTTTTTTTGTATTGTTGGGTAAAAGTTACAATGATGATCCACAAATCGCAAAATCAATGCACTTCTTTCACTCTGGACAGGCTGGGGATGGGGCATGTTTTGCTTCTACGTTTCTGCTGTATGGTAACAAATATAGTGGAAGTCTTTATGTTTCCTTCAGCAGTAGTAAATGGATTTGAAGCAGCAACATCCCCTCTAAAAGGACTGTAACAAATGAAGAAGCCCAGAAGTCTTTATATTAAGAAAGAAGGGAAAATTTTCATGTATGCAAAAGTCTTTAAACTGTCTTTCTGACTTAAGTTTCTTACATCCAGAGATCCTCTCTATTAGTAACTGTTGCATTGCCACCGATTAAAAGTATAAGTGTAAGCAACTGAAATCTCCAATAAGGTACACTTTTATAACGAATGTTTTCATTGACTTGGAGACAGTTATAGCATGGGGTTTTCATTTCTAACGTACCTACAGTAATTATCCATATTCTGCTGATGGTTATTTATTGTTTCATTAAAATGTATGCAGGGGATAAAGAGCCCATTAGGATAAAGTATTGTGTCAAAACCAAAAAGTTCCAATAAAGTTTCAGCATGGAAATGCCTACTGCTGGCTTCTATATATTTATTGCCAAGC
Organism: Calonectris borealis; assembly: GCF_964195595.1. NCBI lineage: Eukaryota > Metazoa > Chordata > Aves > Procellariiformes > Procellariidae > Calonectris > Calonectris borealis. Next base: position 105,179,321 of record NC_134312.1, read on the forward strand.
TCTGATAGCAAGCTTCAGAGAAACAGAATATTATGTTACTCTAAAAGTAATCACCTGCTTCTATAAAAATAGAAAAGAACTTGAATTATTTATCCAGCAAGCCTAACAAGAACAAAGTACATTCATGGACTAGTATGCTGTGACGTTAGGTATCACACCCTCGTTAAGGAGCAGTTTTCTTTCCAACCTTGATTCAGTATGAGAGGGGAAGAACTGATTAAAAACGAAAGGTTCTGCCAGTTAGAAATGGCAATAAATTTTTCAGGAATGGTATCAGTTCATACATATGCCTAATAAATTAAATTTTCTTTGTAGAGAAAACTACAAATGCATTTTATTCAAAGGTGCACTGCTAGTTTTGAAGCTTAAATTCATTAATCTCTGTGAATTTTTACACTTGTCTAATACGGTTTGAAATGCTTGCCCTGATGCATCAGCTGAGGATAATCATCTATTTGAATTTATGGGGAACACTATCACTGTGAGATGTGGGAATTTGCATGTGTAACTTCAGAATACTAAAAAAGTTAAACGTGTACTAAGAAGAGTTAAACATGTAAATTCCCGTGTACTGGGATGTGTGAGTGAAAAAATTCTCTTTTAATGAATAATTGTAGTTTTAATTAAAGGTGGATCAATTAAATTCCAGTATGTGACTCATCTCATGGTTTCTGCACATGTTTTTTTTTGAACTTTTCCAGCATAACCAATCCATTCTCATTGTGTGTCCTCGGAATGTCCAGAAATTTCTTAAAAGCAAAATCCTTTTGCTTACCGATTCCTGGACCTGGCTGTGTTTCAAATCAGCGATTTTTACTTTCCCCCTGCATTATCCCTTTTCCAGGAAGATGTACATATGGGAAGGGTGACTTTAGGATTGTTTTTATGTCTGTGGTAATCCCTGGACGAAAGCTCCTGGATAAGTTAGAACAGCTCAATCACGTCTCTAAATTGCCCTTAACTGCGGTGGAACCGGAGGGACGCTCCACAGCCAAGAATTGTTGGAGAGCGGCATGCTCTGATTAGGCCCCGTTTGTCCCTTGGCAAAGCTTGCATGTTGGTAAGTGTTATGCATGTGTATGGCCTTTCTGTCAGCTGGTGCTGGGCTTTCCATGCCAGAAATATTTCTGTTTAGGTACCCAGGTCTTCCTACTGTTGGAGTGGCACAGAGGGAGTGGGTTGTGACAGGGTAATTTTCTGGTATCTCTAGATAACTATTAGAAAATTTTATGAGACTGTATTCTGGATGCTGCTTTATTCCAAAAAGCATTTTACTGTACTGCAATAATTTTTTTAAAGACTGTTCTGTCTGCAAATGCTATGACACAGGTCAAATTCGCGTCATCTGAACAGAGTTGCCTAATTCAGGAGTGTGGGTTTTCCTCTTGGGTCAGGTTGGTGCGGACTGAGGCAAGGCAAGGCTCTCCTTTTCGGTAGCAGGGGTGCTTAGGGTCTGAGAAGAATCATATACTGCTCTCTCTCTGAAGTATCATAATATCTTATGAATTATGAAGTATCATAATAGTCTTTTGATAACCCCACTTTGTTCCTTTGAATAAAATGCATTTACTGTGGGATTTTGTCAGATTCCATTGAAAATCCTAAGGGATTCAAAGTAACCGCTGCATGCTACTAGTGTATTGTTTGTAATGCAGCATCTTAAAGCAGGTATCACAAGTAAAAAGTGTACAGTGACCATTTTCTCAAGTAAATGCACTTTTTTCCTAATTCAGAAAGCTGGATTGTCATGTTCTTCTTACAGAATTATAGAAATAGCTGTTTGAAAAAGAACCTACAGTAGAATGAAGGCATCTGTTCAATTTCCATTTTACTTCCCCACACTAGATAATGGTGAAAACAAAGATGCTATTTTTCCCCCTTGTTTGTCATCAGACAGGAAAAAAACCACATTACTTTTTAATTTCATCATTGTTTCTCTGTAATCAAAAGAGAAACAATGTTTAAATTAAGAGCTTCAATATTCCCATCCTGATTCACAAAGCTCTACAAAGCTGGTATTTTGCTGAGTAGTTATTTTAAAACAAGGAGTCATTAGACGTCTCCCCCCACACAAACTGCTTAGGAAACAAGGTCTCCTAGTACGTAACTACTAGTGAAAGTAATGATTGTCTTGCAGGGGTTTTTTTTCATTTTAGTGACATTTTTGTACAGGTGCCCAGGTAACTATGAATTACTGAGTATTTGTGTGTGCTGATATTAATTTAGAATCATAGAACCATAGAACGGTTTGGATTGGAGGGGATGTTTAAAGATCATGTAGTCCAACCTCCCACCTTGGGCAGGCACATCTTTCACTAGATCAGGTTTCAAAGCCCCATCCAACCTAACCTTGAACACATCCAATGATGGGGCATCCCCAGCTTCTCTGGGCAACCTGTTCCTGTGTCTTACCACCCTTATTGTACTTTTGTGATTTTAAGCAAGGCAAATATTCTGGACAATCCCATGCCTCATAATGCTATGCCAAATACCACCTACCCAACTACCTTTCCACCACGACTCCATTGCTTACATACCCAACCATTAAACTTCCTTTGATTGAATCCCCCAGCAATATAGATCACTCAGAAGATTAAATTTCTACAAGAAATGTGAAATACAAAATGTTACAGAGTACTTTTTTGTCTGTATTTCACCTTTTATGCTAAAATGGACCAAAAGCACATTTGTCCAGGAGTCTTCTACTTCATCGATCGAAGGTCGCCGCAGTCCTGGGCTTCAGACTGATTGAAAAGCGTTACAGATTTTTTCAAGATTGATAGGGAAGGTTGGAGTTCAACAGGAAATCTCAGCTTACTTTTTGTTTCACAAAGTTGCCACATGAAGGAAACAAATGTATTAGGAAAAAAATCCACAACCATATCACCATTGCCACATTTAGTTTACAAGAATGATGTGCACAACCTGCTGTGAAATTTCTAACTAACTGCCTTATAAGTTACTTTGAAGAAAAACAGAACTCCATCTTTTCTTTTCTTCTTGGTTTTTTTCCTTTTTTTACATAAAGCCATGCCAGTTATACCTAAAGCCCATCTAACATTATATCTCCTTCCTGACAGTGACCAATCCTGGATACTTAAGAATGAAGATAAGTTATACATGAATATAAGAAACAACAGAAGAATATAGTGATCATTCTTTGGTATACGCGTTGTCTCTGACTCTTTTAACTCTGCCTTATTTCCATCTCTGTCCTTTAAGAGCTAAAGTCCACTTTAGAGTCCAAAGCACCTCAGGTAATTTTTTCAAATTTATACCTATTTATTTATTTATTTATTTTATTTTACCATATCCTTTTGGAGGTGGGCTGACTAGACTAGTATGGTACTCAAAATGATGAGTGCACACTCTGTTTATAAAACATTAGTTACATCTACTGTTTTTGTCTGTTCCTAGTAATTCCTAATATCTTGCCTGACCACAGCTGAATGTCGAGGTGGTGTTGTCAGAGAAGTATCCACAGTGACTCCTAGGTACCTCTCCAAAATGTTAATAAGAAGTAAGACTCTTTACTAATGTCTCTCTCTCTCTTTGTTTGCTAGAACTATTCTTAACTGTAGTTTTTGCTAATTTGGTTGGTACAGCAATTTGGCCAACTGGTCTTTAAGTATCAGACATATGGATCATTGGAGGCTGAAGAAGTATTCTGAGGAAATACTGTTACGTGTTTGTCCACATGTCCACACGTTACTGTGTTTTTCCCTCACATCCTTTCATATTCTTCCCAGGGCATCCATCGTTAGACACCTGGTGGTAGGGTGGGGGCCTAGGTGTACTGCGTTTGGTTCAAGGCCCTGCACTTCAGACTCATGCGCTTGAAATGCCACATGAGCGGGTATCCTTTTGGGAAATCTACTTACTACTGCAGAGAATCCTTTTACGAATGATTACAAGGATTTCCAATATTCAATTTCTGATGCATTGGTACTGCTGTGTATGAACAGAAGTCTTCCCTCTACTTCATTTTGGATCCAGTTTCATTATTCTCTGCTCATGTAGAGGGACCTTCATTCACCTCACCAACTCAATTACAGACTGGTATTTTCTCTTTTACTTAGCTAAAACATTATTCAAGGTGGATGGCTTCTAAATGTATTCTAATTTATGTGTTGGGAAAGAAATTATTTACACCCAGATTAACAAGAAACTTGGGCATTGTTAGACTAAGCACAGCAATGCAAGGACCCAGACCTATAAATTTACCAAGCCAGACTAGGCAGCTCATATGCATATGCAGTAAATAAGGAAAGTTAGATGCCTTTGGCTGAGAGCCACAATAGCCATCACACTGAGGTTCACACCTGTCAAGAAGCAACGCTGAAGCAAGGAGAGTGTTTGAAATCCTACCTGTCTCCTGGCCTAGAACAGCTAGATTCATCTATACATTGAACTCAGAATGTTTGTATGTGTATTGTATATATATATATATAGGCAGACCAGTTTGTATCTGTGACGAGGCTATCTCATAGTGTTGTGTTATATGAAATTAATTTTGAAAAAGAGTGTCAGAGTTTCTTTACATCACCAAAAAGATAACTTTACATGACAAGGAAGAAACATTAAAAATATACCTACCTGTGACCTGATAATAGTTTGGGTAGACAGATTTGATGTAATATTCAGCAGATAGCTGTCAAGTTTGGATACCACAAGATTATTTCTAGAGTTTGTACTCCTGTACAGCATGTAGGACTGGATATCTGTGCTTTAGAGGAATTCTTTTGCAAGTGCATAATATAAGCATCCTTTGTGAGCAGTAAAGGCAAATAATGGTCATAGGTCAAAGCCTTAGAAATCAAGGTGATAACCTTCAAAAGGAGCTGCTTCTGCAACAACTGAACCCAGCCTTTATGCTCTATCTAATTAATCGGAAGCTTGCAATGTTCTTTCAGACCTGATGTTGGAGGTATATGGCCATTAAGCATACAAATCAGCAATGCGGTGATCAGGGTTACAAGGCAGGTCACCCACTTGTGCTGCGATGGAAAATTCATTTTCTCCCAGCCCTCTTGCCAAGCACTGGAAATTCCCAAGTGGATCTAGTCTGGGGCCAACTTACCTCATTATCAGGAGATCCCATGACTTTTTATACCTCATTACAGATGCCACAATGTCCTCAGCAGAAGTAGAGTATTTTAATAGTAGTAGTAGTATACATTTTTTTATTAGTATCCTTTGCCCTTCCTCATCCCTGTGGCAAAATCCCCATTTGACTATTATCAGTAAGATGGGAGCAGGCTCAGCTCCATTAGATTTATAGAAAGAGAAAGCTGTGACCATTCCAAGTTCCATAGGATTTTGAGATACAACAGTTAATCCACTGTTTTGTTCATACAGGGTAATCTCATGTAATACTTTTTACAGATTCTTAACCTTGCTGTAATATTTCTGATGCATATTAAGCACGGGAGAAGGAGGAGAACCTGAGGCTCACTGCTGTTATGGGTTCTAAGATTCTCATAAAAGTGCAAAGCTGTTAAATCCAGCTCCAAAATACTGTATTTTCTCAAGTAGAAAGGTCAGATTAATTTTAATCGTCATTTTGCATGTCTTGATAATGTTAATGTTTTCTAAATATTCCTCTTACTGAAGCAGTTTAGTATTACCAAAAAAAAAATTATTTCATGGACACAATTCCTTTGGGTTAAACTTGGTTTAACCCTTGCCAATACATATACACGTGCATATGTTAAGAAAATTTGGCTGGTTTTTAATTATTTAGTTCTCTGTTGACATCATCTTCACTGACTATGTATGTTCAGGAAGTGGTGTAATTATAGTTTACTTTTGCATTACATGTTTCCTCGTTATGTTTAATAAGAAATGGCCCCCCTTCCCCACCAAGAGCATCAGTTGGCAACTGTTTGAAAAGATGAGACAAATTCACCTTCCTGTTGTGTCCCTTTCAAAGACCGCAGAGTTTAAATTCTTCTGTTCCCTTGTTTATCTTCTCTCTCGCACTGTTACTGTTCCCCTCTCGTTCTTGCTTTCAGTCTCTTTCTTTGGTTCCTCTGCTTCCCTCTTCGGTGGGGTTGCAGAAGTGACGATGCTTTCTTTGGGAATTTTTTTTTCTTCACAGAATATTCTAAAACATATTAATTCAGCATGCTGGCCTAAGCCCATTATTTATATTTCTCAGTCAGCTGGATCCAAAGTCCATTGTAATCAATGGAAACAACACAGTATGATCCAGTAAGATTAACTCCAGTATTGGTAGAAGCAGGGAATGTAATTAGAAAGCATGGCCATCCTATGAAGAGTGGTGATGACATTCAAAGTCATCTTTACAGTCATACGCTTTACAGGGTAGTGGTGGTGGTAAATTGCAAAAGTAGTCCTGCTTCGCTTCTCTTTTCTGAAGGGTGACACTTTAGATTACTTAAATGATAAAGAGAAGACCAAGGGAGGCTTTTCATTTATAAAATCAAGGGTTGACAAGCAAAAGCCTATGGAGCTTCAAGTAATTCAAAGAACAGATATTGAAGCAGTTATTTTTATTTTTGCTCTCTGTTTTTAACTTAAAAGGTAGCATGAATACCCTTGCCTACCTGAAAATTTCTAGCAAGCAAAAGGAAAAGCAAATATAACCAGAAAAATTTTGGTGGAGTCCTACTGGGAGAATTTAGCCCAAGATTCTGTATGACTTAAGAACAAAGGATAATGAGGAAACTATTGGGCATCATTAGCTCTTACAGACATTGCTGTTTTGTTCTCTAATAGAGAATATGTATTTCATTCCTGAGCCTGAGATTTTAAACAGAATGAACGTGAAAAATGATTACCTAAGAAAATAACTGACATACAGAGGTACCTATATATTATTCCTTGAAATGCTGGATAAGCAGGCAAAATTGTTTAAAATTAATATCTAAAGTATTTGATTTTATGATCCAGAAGTACTACTGCTAACTAAGGCTGAAATGTAAACTAAGAGATTAGGAAAACTTAAAATATTACTTTGTCTTTTCACCTGTTTCTCTCTCTCTTTATCATCCTCCCTCTTCGCCCTGAATAAAGCAACAAACACGTGCAATGATTTATGGATGGATGTAAGCAATGACTTATGCTGCCGGTGTTGAATCTGTCACTGGTGATTTGCTTGCATACTTCTGGACAATAAGGCCTTTTGCCTTCTCTCATGCTTTTTTTTCCTGTGTGTTCTACATCATATAATTTACCTAGTCTGGGAAAAATGCAGAGAAAGAAGGGAAGGTAGGTGGCTGGTGTGAGCACTTTGGAGAAAACATCCTCCAAACAAGTGGATCAAGAAAAGCTAACAGCATATAATTATCCCATTCATAAGTTCCACTGATTTGGGGGTTTGAGAGCCATTTAGCTTGTTGAGTTGGATTTAGATTTGCTATAACAGCAACAGCATTGCCTTTTATTTTGACACTAGCAGATTTTAGTCAAATGGGATAATATTATATGCGTGCTTTCCGCAAAATCTTGCTCCTTTAGCTTGGACCATTAGCCGTTTAAGGTCATTGTTATTATTATATTGTCTTGTTGCTAGAGTTGGAGATTTTCTTTTTCTTATAAATGTAATTTCAATGCTGTCATCCCCACGTATTCACCATGCTTTTGTTAGATAACACGTGCACAGCAGATGGTGGGAAAGACTAAGCATGCCTTTGCTCCAGTGGTGTAAGTGAGGAAGAGACAAAACCCAAGGGGCACTGTCACCGGGTATTAAAAATCTGGGGATGGAGAGCAAGGCGTAGAGTGCTAAGTATTTAGCTGTATCCTGAATATTGGCTCTTTCTACTATGTCTTGGCAATATGTTCTCTGAAAGAAATTCTCAGCAGGGTCTTATGTTTAAGAGTAGCTTCCCTTTAACTGGGCTCTTACTTCCATGTTGTCTTATTGATACTGTCCTGAGATTCTTGTTTCTTCTTTAACTGTATGAATAAATATTTAATATTAGGATGAATTTGGAACAATAACTTCTGCCAAAAGCATAAGATGTCAATATCTGCCAGGTTTCATTTTTTTAACAGCATCATCCCAACAACAGGCCGTGGTCTTTTACCAATGTATTCTTTGATGGTGAAGAGTATATAAGGGAAAACAATTTCTGGTTGCTCTTTAATTAGAGTGACTGATGTTTTCACTGAGGCTTGCAGACAGCGTTGACACTTCAGTGTTCTTTTCTGAGGCAATAGCTCAGTGACAATTGACAGAGAAACAACATCTGCAATACTGAGGAGTAATATATTTCTCTACTTCTGATATTTCTGGGAGCCTTACAGCTCGATCTCAAGGTCACAAAGTCCAAGCTCTGTTGCAGCAAATACAGAACTGACTTCCAGAGCTGAGAACCCTGCATAAAACTCAAGCTACTGTCCCATTTCAACAAGGCTTTCCAAACTTAGTTGGCGTGGCTGCTGCTGTTAATAGCAGCCTCCAGGTCTGCGCCAGGCCTGTCACACAGAGGAGGTGGTGTGCTTCAATCCCTTCCTCTCCCTTCCCCAAGCACAATCCCTCGCTCCTGCAAGCTAGGACTGTGCACACCTCCTCTCCTCAGGCTACAGCCACTTACCTCAGCTGGGGTCTGCTGCCTTCCCAATGTTGCTACAGTATCTCCACAAATAGAGTCTTTTGCAGCTTACCTTCTAGCTTTTCCTTTCCTCTACCTCACAATCACAAGTTTGGATCATAAAGCATGTATTTTCACTGCTTTCCTTCCACACATACCTACTCCTGGAAATCTGGGCTGCAACACTGTGCCTTCCAACGCAGCCTTCACCTCCACATGGCCACACTTTCTATTTCACAACACATGGGGCTTGTTCCTTGCACCAGAGCAGGAGCTCGGGGACCGGACCAGCATGTTCAGGGACCAGCTGGGTTATGCGGGAAATTGTGAAGCCTGCAGGTCTAGGCTTCTGTAGTGGCAGAACGGGAGCCTCCATCTGAACAGTTTTACCCTGGCTTTGTGGCTGGCTTGTGGTTTGGAATAAACTGTGTCTGAACAAACTCCTGTGGCTATAGCTCCTCTTTTTGATACTCCTCACCAACCTAGCTGGAGTGACTAGCAGTGCCTGTAATGCTTATGGCTAAAATTAAGCAAGGTTTGGAGATAAATAATTGCTAAAGAAAGGTTAAGGAAAATAATTTGTCCTGAATCTGTTCAATAGTTCAAGCTGACAAAAGTTATTTTTTTTTCCTTAGGAAGTGGAGCATTTTGTTTCATCATTCTCAGATGAAATATTTTGATATTTAGTTTTGAAACAACAAAGACATGGATCTTCTGATTCATGTTTTTAATTGGCATTAATGATTTCTTTCTGAAAGAACACTGAGATCTTGACTATTTTATTTTCTCTGAGGATGAGTTTTCATTCATTGCTAAGTCTGTTAGGAATCTCCTTAAGTTGCACAGGTCTGCTGAGATACAGCGCTGAAGCCTCTGTTATTCTGATCTACCATATACTCACTTATTCTGCAAGAAATCTGTTATTAACTTAATACTCAGAGCCATCCTTTGTCTCTATGCTAATTCACTTTTGGCTATTTAACTGGGACAGGGAGGGTCAGTTGTAATTTACGTAGACTGGAAACCAAACTGAGATCCACATTTCATTTTGCATAAACCACTCTAAGGAAGGTGGAGGTCTAATAGTGAATACGTATTTGGAGGGGTGGATGTTTTTCTCACTTAAAAGTATTTTAATACAAGAAAAATGAAACTTTGGCCCCAGAACAGTAGCTGCACATAAAAGCATGAAGAAATCAATTAGAAATACTTTTTATATCCCGCTATCACTAGTTACTACTTCCATTCTTTTGTCAGACACACGCATCACTCACTATCTCATGGTGATTTCACATTGCTCTCAAGGAGGCTTTCTATTAGGTATTTTTCCTATCAATTCTGTCAGAGACAAATTAATCTCATTTTATAATGAACAGAGTATTTAACACTTTTTGGCCAAGAAGGCTACAGAGTTAGGGCTAGGGCTAATAATGCATGTGGAAGTAATCTTCAGATGCTGTGCAGCACTGCTTTTTATCTTGCTAGTGCGCTAAAGAACCGCTTGTTTTGAACAGGTAATTTTATATCCTCCATATATTCCACAGATACAGAAAGCAAGACAAGAACCTGTTTATCTTGCCTGAAGTTTGATTTCAGCAGAATTGTTTATTTTAATAGAAAATTGATCCTAAATGGGATATCATTTCTCAGGAAGCAAGAAATGGGGTGTATCTTTACCTGTTTAAACAACTGGTATGTACCACCTTGTAAGCAACACTTATTTCCAGCCCACTCCCAATAAATCTGTCAACGTACAGTAGCTAGCAGTCTGTTTTCCCCAAAAGTACTGCATGTGATCATGTAGTGAAAGGTCTTGTTAAAAAGTCTGCACACAGGGGAATAGAGTTAAAGCTTCTGTGGGAACTGTAAATTTAAACATCTTGACTTTGTAATATTTAAGAAGCCAAGGTACCATTCCTTCACAGAGATATGTAATAAAAAGTGATAATTATCAGCCATAATGAGGGTAGATTTAAATTAATTTCAATGTAGAAACTTTGTATTTTTCAGGATTGTTCAAAAGCTGAGGTTATTCAGCACAGGCTAAAAGATTGTTCCACTTAATTTAATTTTAAATTTTATATATAAAAACTACTTTTAAAATAATGCAGACCGAGTTTGGGACGCCATGTCAAGGAACAAGAACCACACCAAAAGCATGTGTGAATAAAGGTGACCTTAAGGTAACTTTGTATTCCTCTACTCGGACGGCTATCTGGGCACTGGCTCTGCTCCTGTCATTACCAAGAGAAGTCTCAGTGCTGCTGAAGGAGGATGGAGGATGCAGCTGAGGATGAAGTACAATGGTTCAAGAAAGATTTAGTCCTAAATTAGTGTAGCTACCAGGAAGTAGGAAAGGCACAAATATCCAGTTACTCTATTTAAAACTTCCAGCTCCAGAGTCTTTTAAACCACACTCTTAAGAATGTGCTCTATAAGCAGCAATGAGGAACCAGCTCCCAGTGCTACTTCAATAGAAATGGGCAAGAACTGTGTCAATCTCCTCAGGTCTTAAAATTCCAATGCAATTGTGTTCAAATTCAGAAATTTTGGATGCTCCTGGGAGAAACTGTCATTAACAAAAGGTAGACTACATTAAGCATGGCAGGGAGCAGTTGATCTCTTTATACAGACTTGATTATATTCTTGTTAGGCAGTTCTTCATGCTGAAGCTTTTTAATGCAGAAATGCCTACTATCATAACAGAATGTTTAAAATTATATGCCTCTGAATCTTGCAATAGGAAAAAGCAACTCAGTAGTGTGAGTAGGCTTTGAAGTTTTGTAAGGGCTCTTGTGCATTTATAACCATCTATCTAGATATATTTATACAGAAGCAGCACTAAATTATATTCTTATGCTGCATCCAGTTATTAATTTAAAACCCAAGACATTTCAAAGTCATCTAGTCACCAGTGCAATCCTGTATTCAGGGAGAAAAAAAATGGACAAGTGATATGCCAAAATCCCAGAGGACATGACAAATGCATAAAATATTTTGTGATGGAATTTGTATCTTTCCCTGGGTGCAGAGACACTTTACCTGGCTGGAATTGGTTTGGGGTTTTTTTGTTCTTAGGAAAAAGAAAAAAAGGTGAGTCCAGGTTGTGAAAATGTGGGATGTTGTATGAGATGTAGGTTAATTGCCTCTTGAATGATCTGTGCTATTGTCTTCAATCTGTAAGACAGAGGTGCTCTGGTAATGCAGTTCTTTTCAACTGAATTTCACCAGTTCATAGAAAATTTGAACTAGTAGAGAAGATACACTGTTGTCCATTCAATTACTTCCCCAGACATGTTGCTGATCCTAGTTCATGATACACAGTGGTTCTGCAAAGCAGCTCTGACCTCCTTGGTGCAGTTGCAGTTGTGATGTGGAGACTGTGCATTGGAGTTACCTAGTACATAAATCAGGAAAGATGATGTCTGAATATGGGATGACCTCTTCCACCCAAAATAGAAGGTTATAGACAAAAAATGTTTATTAAATATCTTAACCCTCTTCATTTCCATCACCATCCCTCTCTTGCTCACGTATTTCCTGGTCATTTTCAGTGTCTTCCCTGCTCCCAACTTCTTTGAACTCAAACAGATCGTCTTTGGTTCCACCCATGGAATATGAAATATGAGTTTCTTAAAACTTTAAACTGCAACTCCTGGATTTATCTGGTACCATGCTGTCTAAGTCCATTGTTGTGCCTGGCTCCATTATTTTTTCTGTAGGAATTAATAGCATCATCACCTCTCTAAAGCCATTTTGAATATACAGACTTCAAATGGTTTTCAAAGGACTTCTTCGTTAACATATCGAGCCACTTGCAGCTGTGAATGCCCTCCTTGCATTACGACCAGACAACAGTATTAACTTCTCTGATAATATTTTTTGCTAGTGGTAGGTGCCCTTTGAATGCGTCTAGGACAAGCATTCCTCCTTTTTGTTAAGAGCACACCTGGTCGCCTATTCCGAACAACGTTCAGCCAATCCTTCATTAAGTCTTTAGACATCCATCCTGTTTTTGACACCTAACAATTATTCCAGTAGGCAGCTGTTCCTTCGGCATTGTTTTACGCTTCAGAATCACATATGGTGGCAATTTCATACCATCTGCTAACACTGCCAACATGACTGTAATGCGCATTTTTTCATTCCCCAAAGTTTTTTATGATGACAAATTTTGTGCCTATTTCTTCAATGGTGTAATTGGGTGGTGTGTCAAAATAAACTGGAGTCTCATCGGCATTACCCATTTGGCTGAGCAAGTAATTGTGATCTCTACATAATCCAATCGCATACTGCTGGAATGCAGTGATTTTTCTAGTGAAGTTAGAAAGTAGGTGTGGATATAACAAAGTCCTTCACTGTAGGCAAAATCCATTGTGCCACATCATTTGTACACATCAACTATTACTCGCCTTGAATTCTCTCTATGGAGTGTTTTGTGCTTGTGCTGTTTCTTGATCTTTCAGTTTAATGATTTCTTATACAACGGGGTTTCTGTCTTTTCTTGGAGTATGCAGAAATTCTACAACTTGTTCTTCTACTTTGTAAGAGTTTGATTTTGGGTGCATTTACACATGTTATAAGGGTATATACTTATATACACTTTATATGTCCTCCCAGCACCACAAATCTCATTTTTTTTCCACAAGAGGTACCACCAAGCTTAAAATATGTGTTGTATACCTTTTGGTACCTTCCCTGTTGCACTCATTTTTCTCATCTCCAAATGATCTGCTATTTCACACATCACTTATAAGATTCAGGGAGACTCATAAAACTGTGAAAGATCACTGTGGAGTTTTCTGAATTACAGTACACCACACAACTTCACAAGTCACTGAGAAAAACAGCTAACATGCTAACACTATGTTTTATTTAAACTTAGAGCCGCTTTGGGCATATTTGTGCTCCTTCTTCACTTCTTCACTGCACACTCACGTCACCTTCATTAATCCTAAAGGAAGATGAACCAATTTTTTAAGTTAAACTATTTGGGGAAAAAAAAAATCTTCTTTTTTGCCAAATATGGTAGCTTGAATTTAGCTTTTCTATTTTAGGCATTTATTCTAGGCTCCCTTTATAATGAAATGTGTTTTCCATTCTCTTCTGTAGTAGGTGACTAAAAAAAGTCGAAAAATTTCCCTCTGTAGCTGCCTGACTGTCCCCACTGTAGGAGTGTAAATGACTACCTACATTAAATACCAAACTTTTAGACTGCTGAAGTTAGATAGAATGGGGACAAACAGCTGAGAGCAAGGGTGCTGAAAATGTGAACAGATTTTGGAAGATATATGGCAAGGTTTGCCCAAGCAGCTGAAAGTTATGTTTTCTTGAGAAAGACAATTGAAAACTGCAGTGCCTCCTACCTCATGACTGATCCTGGCTACATGCAAACTGACCTCCAGATATATGAAAGTCCCACATTTATTTAGACTGGGGACTTCTTGGACTGTTAGGTCTCCAAGGAGGCTACCAGAAGTGTTATTTTTCCATGCAGATGGCTGTGCATCAAAGGATGGAGAGGAGTGGGAAACTGGTGTTGTAGGTTCCACCTCAATAATCCAATTGGGATATGGCACAGGGAGCACAAAAGTATTGCTAGATGACTTTAAATGTAGGCATTTGCTCCCAAGCGTTTGGGAATCAGGAGCCATTGCTTGACACAAGAGGAAGATAAGTCATTAATATGGTTTAATCATGCCCCTTCAGGAAAGGAATGTCTCTGAACTCACATTGGGTAAAAAATCAACTAATAGGTAACAACTTGCCTATTTGAGAGGCTGAATGTTTTATATCTCTGCCAGTATGCTGAAACTCTTATTTGGGAAAGAAACATCTGGCACACCACCTTTGAATGGTCGTCAGCTTTTGGTTTAGGGCTATCTGTAACCTCCTTCAGATAGTGGGGAGGAAGCAGCACCTGCCGTTCTGATTTGCTTTGCAGTAGGTGGCAGGAAAATCCGGCCACCACGAGGAAGGTTGCGTTCCAGAAACCCAGCTGTCCAGCTAGATGGTAAGGCTGGACCCCAGGTCTGCAACCATTTCTGTGCAGAGACCTCTCCAGCTCCCCATAAGTGAAAAGGTATTGACCTTCCAAGATTGGTTATTCTGTAGGTATTTCTGAAATGGGTCTTGAGGTGATTGAAATTTTGAGTCAGATAGCTGCCCAGCTTGTTTTTTTTTTTTTTTGTGGGGTTTGCTGTTTTGTTTCCCCAGTTGATGAAATGTCCTTCAGCTACTTTTGTTTTGTACTTACAGCCAACTGGCCTGAGACAGAGCTTTTCAGAAAAAAAAAAAAAATGAGGGGAGAGTGGTTGTTGCATGTATTTAGCAATATAAGAAAGGAATTCTTCACCTGCTTGGTTGCTTGATGTATGCACATATTTTGCTCTTTCATGTGTTCAGACCTGGTTAGACCGAATAGATAATGTCAGAAGCACAGACTTTAATAAGTTTTGGGAGATTTTTCGAAAGGGAGTTGATGCAGATCCCTACAGCAGTGCCAAATTTAGGAGGGGGAGAGAAAGGAACAGATGTAAGAGATATACTACCAAAGTTAGTATGGCTGCCATCTCTCCCATCTCTTTTGCAGAAGCATGCATACTCAGTTTTACATGGCAGATATTTGGAAGGCATCTTGGTGGACAGAGTATCACACTCAAACTAACCTGTTTCAGCTTCTCATATAATAAGGTCATCATCCCTTATATACAACACCTTAAAAAATAAAATTGAGAAATATCATAAAAAGTATGTAATTTAATTTTCATTAAAACTTTGGATGCATACTGTTTCACGATCAATCAAAAGAGATATTAATTCGCTTTAGACAAATTAAAGAAGGAAAGGCTTTAACTTTTTTTAGAGAAACAAATCCATAGAGAAAATTCTTAAAAAGTAGATTCCTTCCATTTTTCAAATCCATGCAGGAATACGTACATCTTCATTTCTCCATATCCTTTCTTCTTTCAATCATGCAGAAGTTATTCTGTATTATATGCAGATCTAAAAGTGATTTGTCCGGTGAGTCATGTCCTGATCTTCCTGGGTGTGAACGCGAACAAGTCCAAGGCACGCATTTCAAGACAGTGATACCTCTCCTGATTCCCAGCAGCTTGGGGATCTGGATATCCAGTACATTACTTGCTCAGAGTTGTAGCATGGCAAATTACCAAGAGAAGGAATAATCTGTTGCTCATAACAGTAGGGTTGGCAAGTCTGAGCACAGAGTCTGTTCAGAAGTTGATTAGAGAATAACAGATGAAATATGACTTTTCTCCAGTCCTCTAGATATGGCGCAGAAAAGATGAAGATGCAGAATATATTAGGTTTCCTAATATATTCTACAGAATCAAGCTCCAAAGGTAAGAGTCCCATTCAAGCAAGTCATGTGCATACACTGTCCCATGAATGAAGTTCTAACAGCGCTGAGGGCTGGGAAGATACCAACAGCTGAGCCTCAGTACTGGTGGGACAAACCTTCTGTAGATCCTTAGGAACCAGTGTGGTCCGAGTCCTTTTAGGAGTCCACTATGTGAGTCACAGCAGTTCTTACAGACCATTTGTCTTAACTGAAGAGCTCAGTAACCTAATGATCCTCGTTTTACGGTCAGGAAATCCAAGGCACACAGAGCTGAAGTGACTTATCTAAGCCTGTTTCTCAGCTAAGTACAAAATTCAGACCTTCTTGGTTGGCCAGCTGTCATGGTTTAACCCCAGCTGGCAACTAAGCACCACCCAGCTGCTTGCTCACTCCCCCCCAGTGTGATGGGGGAGAGAATCAGAAGAGTAAAAGTGAGAAAACTCGTGGGTTGAGATAAAGACAGTTTAATAAGTAAAGCAAAAGCCGCGCACGCAAGCAAAGCAAACCAAGGAATTCGTTCACTGCTTCCCAGGGGCAGGCAGGTGTTCAGCCATCTCCAGAAAAGCAGGGTTCCATCACGTGTAACGGTTACTTGGGAAGACAAAACGCCATCACTCCAAATGTTCCGCCTTCACCCAACTTTATATGCTGAACATGACGCCATATGGTATGGGATATCCCTTTGGTCAGTTGGGGTCAGCTGTCCCAGCTGTGTCCCCTCCCAACTTCTTGTGCACCCCCAGCCTACTCGCTGGTGGGGTGGGGTGAGGAGCAGAAAAGTCCTTGACTCTGTGTAAGCACTGCTCAGCAGTAAACGAAAACATCCCTGTGTTATCAATACTGTTTCCAGCACAAATCCAAAACATAGCCCCTTACTAGCTACTGTGAAGAAACTTAACTCTACCCCAGCCAAAACCAGCACGCCAGCCATCACCCTGTTCGATTGTCTGGTTTTCTGTATCCTCCTGCCCTCACAAGCAGGGTGAACCACGTAAGCTGGCCTACGTTAGGGCAGACAGTTTGCTCCCTCAATACATGACATAGCTGGTTCTTTCTTAACTCTCACCCCATTCATTGCAACCCTACAACCCCAACCCTACCCCCAAAACCCAAACCAAGCAAAGAAGAAGTAGCTAGGCCATGTTGTTTCTGCTTGTGTAAAGCAGAATTCATGTACAGCCAGGCTGTTGCTGATACATTTCTGCTCATCAGGCTTGGGAAAAGATTAAAATCTTTAGTTGCTGATCTCAGGCCTAAATCTCTAAGCCCAAAAAGAGTTGAAAATCTTCCGTTTTCTTTCTCCATTTCTAAAAGGTACAGAGTTGTGGGAAGGAGATCTGGAAATATGAAGAAGTGAGAAGATAACAGAATCATGGTTTGAGGGAAGGTTTAGGGAGCAATTAAGTATTGAAATGTTAAGGTCTCACTGCCTTTTTTCCTCCACTCGGACCTTTCGTTCTTTTCTTTTTTCTAAGTAAATGTATGCAAATGCATGCCAGGGTTTTGTGTCTGTAAATATATGCCAGAGTGTTTATTGTTTTGATGCCAGTAGGTTTGCCCACTGAGGCCTCCCAGCCCCTGTATTTATATACTTTGCACACTGTAAAGGGATCATAGCTCCTTGGGAGACACAGTGCTAACATTTCTGTGGTGCAGAAAATAGAGAAGTAGTGGTAGGCCAGAGCTGATGTATTGTTAAAATTCCTAACTTCATTATGTGTGAGTGTACTAAATCTTTATTTTGAAATCTGAATTCAGAAAGAGGAAAAATGATGCTGAATTATTTTCTTTCTCACCAGGAGTAGTCTCATGCTTACTGCCCGTGCTTTGTAAAGGCTGCATACATAGTTAAGCACCTTTTGCATTTACAGATGCCTTTACATTTACAAATGCCTTTATCTTCAGAAGCATATTTGACACACTAGGCTAGCTTACAGTTTGAAAAGCCAGGGAATCGTTCTGTGAAAAGCTGAATATAGAACATTTGAAACAATCAATGACAAGTTGCCAGGGCTTGGGCAGAACGCTCCCTATTGTAAAAAGAGCTGTAGAGCAGGCTGTGAAACTCAAGTGGTCATCTGATAGGAGATGAATGCAACCAATCTCCAAGGAGCTAAGCAGATATTAACAACACCAGTCGCTTGTAGTCATAGTGTTATTTATCTCCCTGCATTTGACTGAGCTTCTCATGTTCTGCTTAGGAATAAAAGGATTGCTACTTTTGTTAGTCTTTATCTCTCAAATATTTCCATACCTAGTAAAATGTTTTGGTTTTTTTTTGTTTTTTTTTTTTTAATATTAGGTCTATTTATATAAATGTTTTTTCCTGAATTTGTGAAATCGTAATAAAAAACTACAAATACAGATAGTTCCTGAATTATGTGACATTAGGCAGGATTGAAGGTGCCATCCTATTATATGAACATTTGCAGATTTATCTTTTTGCTATTAAACTGTTAATAGACTACAGCTACTAGAAGAAAACAAAATTAGAAGTTAGTGACTGAACTTCCCCTTTCTTCTTTATTCCCTACATCCACTTAAAAAAGAGTGTAATATCTCTGAGTGTGAGATGTAGTGAGAGAGCGCAGATGTGTGTGGAGATGTGGGTGTAAATATTTTAGCACTG
This sequence comes from Calonectris borealis, assembly GCF_964195595.1. NCBI lineage: Eukaryota > Metazoa > Chordata > Aves > Procellariiformes > Procellariidae > Calonectris > Calonectris borealis. Next base: position 105,197,874 of record NC_134312.1, read on the forward strand.
TTACAAAGCCTTGTTTATTCAATTTACAGTGAATTGAACTGTTACATTTCTTCACCTTCAGTTGCTCACATCTCAAAATCTCAACTTTCTGGCATTCTAGATAAGATTTTTTTTGGAAAAAAGTATTTTCCCAAACCCATCCAGTACAGATTTTGACTTGCATCCCTGCTGAAATCCAGCGTAAACTATTGCTTTGACAGCAGCACATTTTAGATGAGTACCGTAAAGAATTAACCCTAAACAAGCCTTCAGACAATCTGTATTATCATTATTCACCACTGAAATGGAACTGCTTCTCCAGTAAAACAAAGGAAACCAGCAGCAATCCAAGATTCCTCCAGAAATATTATAGATACTGAAAAACAGTAAGTACACATTTGAAATTATAGGCAGAGTAACAGAATTCTGCACACAGGAGGAAGGGTCTTTGTTATTACCACATCTCTTCCTTTTTATTTTCATTGTGGATATAATTGTATATTCACTGTATTGGTGTATTTAATAAGTGTTACTGTACTACAGTAGTACAGCATAGTGCTCAGGGATTCAAAACAAAATGATTACGAATGAGGTTAGATGACACTACTAAAGGACTCTATTTTATTTTTTTACAGTTTGTATGAGTATAATCTCTGGATACATAGGAAATTATGACAAATTATGACAAAAGATAAAAAATGTGCAAATGCTGATTATATTTCTCTGTGATCAGGCTGTCTAAAAATATGTAGTTATGTTTTCTAGTTTTTCCCCTACCACATAGTTTGATTTATAGACATTTGGGGGGATTTTTTTGCTCTGGGAATTGGTCTAAGTCATGGTGGTAGAGGAGGAAGAATTAAATGGATATAAATTTTTTCTGTTCTGGTGAATTTCCACCAGAGATCTTGGAAATTCTTTCATGGAACCTGTCTAAGTCTTCAGTAAATGATGTGCTTTTGTACCAGGTGGATGCTGAATTGATTCAAAGGTACTCAGCTGCTGCATCATCTTTATTTTCACACATCAAAGGTAGGCATATTGCAAGCAATTAATCATGTACTTGTTTATTGTTTTGGAGTAAATGCATTTTACACACCTTTTGTTGCTGAATTTAATTTAATTACAAATCATCCCTATGTGTATCTGTCATCACCTTAGTGAACTCAAAAAGGAAAGAATGAGAGAAAAAAAGAAGCGTTTGCTTCTGTGATTCTGGTTACTTTTGAAACAAGGGGCATAAGATAGGTTACTTATCACTGGTATTTTTAAGACGAATTGACTACTAAAAATATTTACAAACATATTTAGCTACTAATATCAAAATACTTGTGTTTTACATGAAAACATTTAGTCAGTTGTTAGAACCAAATCATTCCCTTGTGAGGGCCCAGTTTCACAGGGTGGAGTTTGTCTGGAATAAGCCAGCACGGTGCTTAGTTGTCATTGGGAACACCAAGTGAAAAATAAGGGGGACTTTACAATGATTCTTAAAAAACTAAATTTTACCCTTTTTGTCTTTTCTACCTACTGGTGTAGACATTAGTCTTTGCTAGTATTACTTTTTCTTTTCACAGTCATCCCCCCAGACTGATTGTTAATGGCTATGGCAATAGGTGTGTTTGTGTACCCCTGAAGTTGCTCTTTGGGTTATGGATCTGGTTTTCACTAAAATGTATTTAACATGAATGTTAAAAAATATGCAGGTGCGACTCCGTTGGAACTTTTCAATTGCCCACTGCCATTTTACTGAGAGAACAAGAGTTGATGCACTTAGATTTTACACTTTTTTAAACGTGGCAGATGATAGGAATTATTTACAAAAACCCAATACAATTTTCATCAGTTAAGGCTAAAGCAAGGCCCTTGTCTTTATGGAATGACCAAACATGAAGTTCCTGTGTCATCTTGTCTTCATAAAAAGTGAAAATTTATAGACAAGGGAAATTTGGAAGCCTTGAATATTAATGGCTGTGAAAAGCGTCAGCATAGCTGTGTCTGTAATTGCAATTAAAAAGTAATACACGGCCTTTTGGGGACAGAATTAATGCAGTGGGCAGAAATGTGTGAAAAACATTGTGACAAACAAAGATCATAATGCCCCGATTTCTCTTTTTCTTCCCTTTCCTTCCCATCCCCTCCCAAAATGGCCCAGTTAGTCATGCAGTGTAGAAAATATTAATTATTTATATTTCATGATAGATTTAAGTCTGTGGTTTTATTTTCTTATTATTATAATAATGCAGTTCTTAAAAAGGGATGGATAGGAGCTTCTGAGTATTTCCTGGTTTTGCAAAAGAGTGCAAAAAGAGGATGTTGTTGCATGACATCAGCATTCACATTTGTATCTCCCAGTAGAGTTTTACTCACTTAATACGCAAGTCCATTTAGTTTATTATTGTTTTAGTTTAGAAAACAGTGACTGATTACTGGAATTTGCTCTTCATCTTAGAACTGTATCCAATCTCACCTAATGAGTAATTCTTTGACTCTATAAGTTTTTCTGTAAGAAAAAAACTTTATGTATCTCCGAGTTTTCTTTTTCTGTGCTGTGAGTACCACTATACATATGTGAAACTTTTCTTTTACTGTAAGATGTAATTTTACTTTTGAAGGGATTTTTTTTCCTTGCTTAATATATCTACAAAATGGTACATGTAGAAGAGAAGCAAACTGAAAATAAACTTCCAAGCCTACATCCGTCTCGTGGTCAAGACCTCTTAGAAGGATATCAGCAGTCAGTATATTTAATTGGTTTCTTTCTGTAATACATTAATTCTTTTACTGTCTCCTAAATTCTGTTCTCCATCCTTTGTGTATTCTACACATTATTTGAATCTCCTTGTATGAGTCTAACTTCTTTTTAGGTTTAGATGGGTTACGAACAATCACCGATTTAAATTGGGATGAACTGATATAACCGAATGTGGAAACTGACCCTTGGAGTCTATTACTATATTTTCCCTTTATAAGCCAAGATTAAGGTGATAAATGTTTAGAAAGCTGTTTTAATCAGTAGATACTTTTTTGGAGGAAGGGGAAAAAAAAAAAAAAAGAGAAGGCTCTTTTTCCCATATTTTTTCACAGTACTTTAATTTCAGTGGAGCTTTTGTAGTTTCAGACACTTAAGACTCAAAGCCCAAGTTCCTTACAAAAGTAAAATGGCTAAGATCATGGTTAATACTTTTGCTAAAATCACAAAGAGTTTCAGCTTTTAAAAGTTCTTAGACAAAAGGAAAAATTCTGCTCTTGGCCTCATTCTGTAATGTCAATGAATCCTTGCAGCTAAATTCTTTTATCAGAGTGAAAAATGTATTGTAGATTCTTTACCCCAAAAGACTCATGTTTAGACTGTTGATCATAACAGAGAAATTTTGCATTAAATTTATGCAGTATATGAGGAGGAGGATGCAAATCCAAAGTACCAACAATGTGAGAAGGGTCCAAGCTGTAATGTCTTATGCACCATAAGTGGAATCTTGAAATTGAAATGCCGGATAACTGGGGACTGATTCAGTGAATTAAGTATTTGTATAACACTGTACACATTAGCCTGGTTATAAGACTCAAGGAATCCTTCAGTCTTCATAACACTAGAATATATTATTGTAACACAGTCTAAAAAAATAGAGAAAATATTGGTTTTGTGTCCTGGTTTCGACTGGGATAGGGTTAAATTTCTTCCTAGTGCTGTGTTTTGGATTTAGTACGAGAAGAATGTTGATAACACACCGATGTTTTCAGTTGTTGCTAAGTGCCCTCCTAGTCCAAGGACAGCTCCCGTGCCTACTGACTGAGCTAGGTACACAAGATGGGAGGGGACATAATCAGGACAGCCAGCCCAGCTGGCCAATGGGGTATTCCATACCATGTGACGTCATGCTCAGTATATAAATGGTAGGCGTGATCCAGGAAGTACCGATCGCTACTTGGTTATCGGTCAGGGCGGGTGGTGAGCAATTGCATTGTGCATCACTCATTTTGTATATTCTATCATTATTTATTATCATTATTTTCCCTTTTCTGTTCTATTAAACTGTCTTTATCTCAACCCACGAGTTTTTCTCACTCTTACCCTTCCGGTTCTCTCCCCGTCCCGCTGGGGGGGCGGGGGGAGTGAGCGAGCGGCTGCGTGGTATTTGGCTGCCTGCCAGGTTAAACCACGACAGTCCTTTTTGGCGCCCAACGTGGGGCTCGAAGGGTTGAGATAACGATAGATCTGATCAAAGTGTGTTAAGGCAAAATTGTTATAAGCATCGGAGGTGGAAAGCTGCTGTATGGAGTCCTATACGCCAAGTTGCAGAAACTGCTGAAGGAGAAGGTGAATCGAGCCAGTTTGCAGAGGTGAAAGCCATCCAGCTGGCCTTGGACATTGCTGAACGAGAAAAATGGCCAGTACTTTATCTCTATACTGACTCATGGATGGTGGCAAATGCCCTGTGGGGGTGGTTGCAGCAATGGAAGCAGAACAACTGGCAGCGCAGAGGTAAACCCATCTGGGCTGCCGTGTTGTGGCAAGATATTGCTGCCCGAGTAGAGAACCTGACTGTAAAAGTATGTCATGTAGATGCTCACGTACCCAAGAGTCGGGCCACTGAGGAACATCAGAACAACCAGCAGGTGGACCAGGCTGCTAAGATTGAAGTGGCCCAGGTGGATCTGGACTGGCAACATAAGGGTGAATTATTTATAGCTCGGTGGGCCCATGATGCCTCAGGCCATCAAGGAAGAGATGCAACATACAGATGGGCTCGTGATCGAGGGGTGGACTTAACCATGGACGCTATTGCACAGGTTATCCATGAATGTGAAACGTGCGCTGCAATCAAACAAGCCAAGAGAGTAAAGCCTCTTTGGTATGGGGGACGATGGTTGAAATACAAGTATGGGGAGGCCTGGCAGATTGATTATATCACACTCCCACAAACCCGGCACGGCAAGCGCTATGTGCTCACCATGGTGGAAGCAACCACCGGCTGGCTGGAGACATACCCTGTGCCCCATGCCACTGCCCGGAACACCATCCTGGGCCTTGAAAAGCAAGTCCTATGGCGACGTGGCACCCCAGAAAGAATTGAGTCAGACAACGGGACTCATTTCCGAAACACCCTCATAGACACCTGGGCCAAAGAGCACGGCATTGAGTGGGTCTATCACATCCCCTACCATGCACCAGCCTCCGGGAAAATCGAACGATACAACGGGCTGCTAAAGACAACACTGAGGGCAATGGGTGGTGGGACATTCAAGCATTGGGATACACATTTAGCTAAAGCCACCTGGTTAGTCAACACTAGGGGGTCTGTTAATCGAGCTGGCCCTGCCCAATCAAGACTCTTACGTACTGTAGATGGAGATAAAGTCCCTGTCGTGCACATAAGAAATATGCTGGAGAAAACAGTCTGGGTTACTCCTGCCTCTGGCAAGGGAAAACCCATCCGTGGGATTGCTTTTGCTCAAGGACCTGGGTACACTTGGTGGGTGATGCGAAAGGATGGGCAAGTCCGGTGTGTACCTCAGGGGGATTTGATTTTGGGTGAAAATAGCCAATGAACTGAATTTTATGATGTCAATTGTTATATGATGTTGTATATCATTATTTCTATGGTTGCTATCAATGGTATAGCAGTGAAAATCACCCAGATTAATGAAGAATGAGCTGACTCCGATGAAACCGAGCAAAGTGCAACGATGATAGAACTGGACGAGCGCAGCAGTACCGAAATGAGAACTGGCTTCAGGATGCAACAGCCCAACACCACACACCATCCTTCTGGCCCTGAAAGACTGTTACGACAGATGGAGCCCAAGGTTGTGGACTAAATGAACTCAATGGACATTTGTATATATTTATGTATATATATGTATGTATATGTATTATATGTATATATATGTATGTATATGTATTTTATATATATATATATAAAAGATAGTGGTGATTAATTGAAATGTATCGAAAAATGTGAGACCTAAGCATAATGTAAATGGTATGGAATAAGGGGTGGATACTGTCCCAGTTTCGGCTGGGATAGGGTTAAATTTCTTCCTAGTGCTGTGTTTTGGATTTAGTACGAGAAGAATGTTGATAACACACCGATGTTTTCAGTTGTTGCTAAGTGCCCTCCTAGTCCAAGGACAGCTCCCGTGCCTACTGACTGAGCTAGGTACACAAGATGGGAGGGAACATAATCAGGACAGCCAGCCCAGCTGGCCAATGGGGTATTCCATACCATGTGACGTCATGCTCAGTATATAAATGGTAGGCGTGATCCAGGAAGTACCGATCGCTACTTGGTTATTGGTCAGGGCGGGTGGTGAGCAATTGCATTGTGCATCACTCATTTTGTATATTCTATCATTATTTATTATCATTATTTTCCCTTTTCTGTTCTATTAAACTGTCTTTATCTCAACCCACGAGTTTTTCTCACTCTTACCCTTCCGATTCTCTCCCCGTCCCGCTGGGGGGGCGGGGGGAGTGAGCGAGCGGCTGCGTGGTATTTGGCTGCCTGCCAGGTTAAACCACGACATTTTGTTAGTGGCAAAATTATGCACTTTGGGTAAGAATGTTAATGGCCATTTGTATGTGATGCATCACAGGTATAAATAAATGTGAACTGCTGGCCAGAGTATACAAAATGAGGAATCCATTAAAACTTCCATATCATCATTTCAGTTTTGCTACAATAATGAAATATTTAACAACATTTTAACAAAAAATATTTAATTACAATTAAACTGTTTTATGAACAAAGAAAGTTGTTCTTTTGCCATCCTGTGCACCCTCTGGGCAAGATGAAGCTCTGTCAGATGTAAGCCATTCTCCTGGAGCAAGGATTTGATTGCACTAGACCCTGAGCCTCTGAATTTGGGTATCAGGCATCAAAATCTTTACCCTCGTTTACTTAGTATTCTTGTTAGCACGGGAAGGCACCGGAAGGAGGTGAGACTGGTGCGTCACACGGAGGAAGAGAACAGCGTGGCAGAGAAGGGAAAGGAGCACTAAGCATTAGTTTGGTGGTAGTTTTAAATAATTTAAAATGTATACTAAGGCACAGTTTTTATGGCAAGGCACCATATCTTGCCCAGAAGTGCTAGCAAGTACATTATCACTATTATCAGCTATATCTGACACTAACTAAATCTTACTTAGCTCATGTCCTTTCAAATCTAGGTGTCAGCCAGAAACTATGAAACCGTATCACTGGGCATCATCACATTATCATCTCATAAAAGTCAGACACAAAAAGATGTAATGTGTGGAAACTGATTTGTGTTTTCTGTGGTTTAGAAGCTACTAAAAACTTTCCAAGATCCCAACCCTCAACCTTGTGTATAGCGTGATCTGACTATACAGTATTATTTTTTCTCAGCTGCGGCTTTATGACAGGGAATATATTTCAGAATTAGATGGATTTAAGAATGACTGCAGAGCCTGAGTTAGCTTAGAATGGAAATGCAGGCTTCAGCCACTGGGATTTATTTTAAGAAATGATCACCAAAATTATGAATTGTGAAGTATTATTGAAAAGTGACTGCTTAGAGGAAACAAACTTGTTCTACAGCACAGCAGAGCCCAGTTGACAGAGTAAACCAGGGATAACATAAATATTGAACAAGCTTAGAAGATGGGGAAAAAATTGTCGATCCTGATCCTTTACCTAGAATAGGAAGTAAATTTACTTTATTTTTTCAAGATTGATGCAGGACACATCTGCAAAGAAATTTCGCATGACAGCTGGGAGCTCCAAAAGAGGTCACAAAACCTGTAAAGATGTTATCTGATTCCTGAACCGCGCAGTGATGTGAATGTTAATCCTATCCCCTCCATAACACCGCCAAAAATGTGTAACACGGGAGGGCTAAGAGAGTTCCAAACTTATCTTCCTTATCCTTCTTTCACCTACAAATACTTTCCCCACCGCCAAGGAAGACCTCTAAAATAGCAGGTTGAGTGCTATATTGGTGCGTGTTGTGCGAGGGGATTTTGGGAACATGACGGAATGTCTTTGTGCTTTCCTGCCACGGTAATGCACACATGACAATACCTGATTAACTTCGTTAGAATCCAAATATAAATCAAAGCTTACTTTGCCAAGTCTCAATAAAATCAGTGAGGATGCAGAGTGCTTGTTTTAGTGTAAACATGCAGCTGTTGGACTGAAACAAAGCTCATTCCACAACACTAATCTTTGTTTCTAACTGGAAATAAGTATCTGCTTAGCTGGAGTGGAAGTGCGCTCATCATTTATTGGTCTGTAAGTACCTTAAACTTTATCAGAGACTTTATAGAATTTTTGTCTTTCCCCAAATACTGGATCTGTATCATGAGAATGTCATTAAGTATATGTTCAGTCATTTTAACTGCATTGATTCCTAATCTTTGGACTGCTAATTCATTACTCTGCAGTGGATTTTGCTTCCAGTCACTGAATTATGTGTGTGTTGAGGATTATGCATATAAATGTACGATACTGTAGATATTTTGTGTCCACACTGTTACCATGTAACATCAATGAACGTTGCAAGTAAATTAAAATTCAATTGTTTGTAAAGACTGTATTTTATAAATTAAAAAAAAAAAAAAAAGATAGATCTTAAAAAAAAAAAGAGTTAGGTAGAGTTATATGGATTTTGCTGTTCCTTTTCCTGGAACAGAAACTTGAATCTGCTTTGGCCTCTGTGCAATTTAAAGTAATGTTTGTCAAAATTTGCTTTAACGAGTCAGATAGATTACTGAACTTTACAAAGGTCTGTTACAGAAAAGCTGGATCAGCACATCTGGGTATTTTGGCAGCGCCACCCCAGCTCATACAGTAGCACCTTTCTTAGCTTCTAAGATTTGTCTTAATTTATGCCTAACTGGTAATAGGTTATTTTAATAGGTGACAAAAGAGTGACAAGGTGGTATGGGTGGAATGAGGATGGTGGGACTGGACCTGCCTTCTTCACAGGTTCTCAGAGTGAGCATGAGGGGACCAGAATTTTTAGGCTACACCTACATGAAATATCTAGACTGGCATGTTGTCTCATGTAGTACATGAAACATTCAGGGCAAAAGGAAACTTTAAGTAGTAGAAGTGCGCAATACAAATGTGCTGGATATAGAGTGAGCTAATCTGACCTGTCTCTGATGTGTCTGTAATTGATCTAAGTAGTCATTGGAAAATGAAAAACAGCTTGTAAAGAACGTAGCAAATATTTTTCTTTGTTTTCTCTTTTATATATACCTTAAAGGGAGAATCTTCTAATGGAAGAAGTTGTTTTGTGAACACTGGAATTCATGATGCTGTGTTTCTAAGGGTTTATGTCTAACAGGCTTTCTTTTTTTCCTTTTCTTTTTCCCCCAATAACAATTACTTACACTTCCACACTCTACTCCCTATGCTCTTCCACAGTACCTTGAGCTTCTCAGGCCTCCAAATTCCTGGACAGATAAAAAAGTGTACTCTGTGACTGCTTTCAAGCTACTACTGAGCTAAATTATTGAAAAGAATATGGATGCTGTTTGGTTGACCAGCTGATGAATGAGAACTCAAATTGTTGCTCATTCTGCAGGAATGCAAATTTGATCTCTTTTCTCTACTCAGCAGCTGATTTTCTTGGGCTTCATGTTTCTGATGCAAGTAAACTTACATCAAACATGGTTAGAATGAGATGATTTACTGAAAAGTTTATAAGAGGAAAGGTAGGTAACATACCTGCACGAGCTTTGTTTCTTAGGATATCCAGGTGCAATTTGAAAACAGGATATTTAGTCTGGGATAAATTTTAGACTTGTTACTGTTCCCCAGCCAATCAAGGAAGATAGGACAATACAGTAAGTCTTATTTGAACAGTGTATCTACCTACATAACACCAAGTCTCATTCCTGGATACAATTACGAGCTGATGTAGTAATCTGAAAATTATACTTCCAGAACAAATTTATCCTCACCCTTTCAGTCTTTTTTTTCCCAGTAGCCTTTATAAAATCTCATTTCCTAAAGTCTGTCTATCCAACCAGAATTTAATTTTCTCCTTTACCCTTCCAACTCCCCATATTTTTTCTCATAGTGATGGGGATAGCACCATCCTTATGTGTCAATCAAAAATAGCATAGTACCACAACTTCGTTGGTCCTCTCCATCTATCCCTTTTACTATTTTTTTTGCTTTAGCACCCACAGTGATTCAGTACTAATCTCATTTACTTTTACTGCCTCTTCAATAATATAATTTGCATTCCTTGAATCCATCCTCTGGCTCCCAATTTCATAGCAATTCAAATTCAGATTGCTTTTCCTTATTTTTAAGGTTCTTCACAGCTATGACACTCCCTGCCTGTCTGGCTTGTCCTCTATTTCCTCCTCCACAGTTTCGTCTCTGCCATTGAAACACCGTTTGCTATCTGTCTGTCCATCTTTATCACAGCTTTCTTCATGCTGTTTTCAAAACACGTGTTAAACTTCAAGATTTCTGTTTTCTGAGTCTGCTTTCCAGGCACATTTCTACCCTAAGGCCAGTAAGAAATTCAGAGTTAACAGTAGCTAGAGACAATGAGGAACATATTATTATTATTTAGAAGGAAAAAGGAAATAATTTACACATTAACACATACATGCACATGCATATTTATATATACTCCCGCATATATTTTTTTGAGAGTGCTATTTAGGTCAAGAACAGCCTTCTGGGTGCAACAACAATCTAATAAGTTATTAAATCAATGCTCTTGTAATAATATTCCATTGTATGCTTGCCAGACAATCTCCATTTTCTAACCCCAATTAAAGCCCATCTTCATTCATCATGTTTTAACGCTGTGTTCTCCATCTGTATTCTTAATCATAACTACACTCAAGGAATAGGAAAAAAAAAATCCTTAAAATCTCTGTGTCCCATATATTTTATTACTGTGCCAGACTTGTGTATTTTTCTTTCATCAAAGTCTGAAAGGATTGGAGGATCTGCACTTTCCTCAGATCCTTGGAGCACCGTCATTCCACAATCGTTCCATGCTGCTTGTAAAAAAAGCAGTATTTTTCCTGGTCCCAACTTGTTTGCGTTTCTATGCCTGAACATACCAGGAAAAATGTAGCAGATTCCTTTTATCTACTTTGGATTTATGACAAAAGTATTGGTAGTGTCTTGCTTTTTTGCTTCATGGGAGTAGAAGCTTTCAGCATTGACCTAATTTTATCTCATTAAGGATCGTGGGAGTTTTTCTTGCCGTTATCTTTAGCAGGAGCAGTGATGGCTAATTCTGAATCATTTTACTAATCCAAGCTTTGAAAATTTGAATGCTTAGGAATTTCTTTTAAGTCATTGCTTGGCACTTTTGATACTGGTTTATTATGCTGAGGACTGTCGTGGTTTAACCCCAGCCGGCCACTGAGCACCACGCAGCCGCTCGCTCACCCCCCCGCCAGGTGGGATGGGGGAGACAATCAGAAGGGTAAAAGTGAGAAAAACTCGTGGGTTGAGATAAAGACAGTTTAATAGGGAAAGCAAAAGCCGCGCACGCAAGCAAAGCAAAACAAGGAATTAATTCACTATTTCCATCGGCAGGCACTATTTTCATCTCCAGGAAAGCAGGGCTCCATCACGCGTAACGGTTACTTGGGAAGACAAACGCCATCACTCCGAACGCCCCTCCTCCTTCTTCTTCACCCAGCCTTATATGCTGAGCATGACGTCATATGGTATGGAATAGCCCATTGGCCAGCTGGGCCAGCCGTCCTGGCCACGTTCCCTCCCAGCCCCCTGCACATCTGGCAGGGCATGGGAAGATGAAAAGTCCTTGACTAGCGTAAACAATACCTAGCAACAACCAAAACATCAGTGTGTCATCAACATTATTCTCACACTACATCCAAAACACAACATTATACCAGTTAACAGGAAGAAAATCAACTCCATCTCAGCTGAAACCAGGACACTATCCACCCCTTATTCCATACCATTTACATCATGCTCAGGTTCCACATTATCCAATACACTCTCATTACCCACCATCCCCCTTCCCATCTTTTGATATAATACACAGGTATCATTCCCTTAGTCTATGGACCACCCCTGTAAAATGTCCATAAAATGTCCATAAAATATCCATAAATGTACACAAAATGTCCACTGCATTCATTTAGTCCATGACTTTGGGCTCCATCTGTTATGGTGGTCACTCAGGTCAGCAGAGGTGGTGTGTTGCGTGGAGTTACTGGGCACCAAAGCCGGCTCAGGTCGGGTCACTGCTGCGCTTGTGCTGCTTCTTGTAAAGCTTGTCCTCCATTAGTTCAGGTGGTTCCTGCTATAGTAATTCCTATAACATGCAACTCAAATCATGGGTTACAACAATTTAAAGGTATTTCCATTACAATCTCCACCCCTGGTCCCTTTGGGTCAGACCATAGGGTTTAACGTTGCAATGAACTCCTCCCCTTGCTCTGCTCCGGCTTGGACTTATCCACAGACTGCAGTCCCTTAGGGGTGTACCTGCTCCAAGTGGAGCCTTACCTATGAGCCACAGTCTCTCCAGGGGTATACCTGCTGTGGCATAGGCATTAAAATGTAAATGTTAATGAGACAGAAATCACTTAATTACTATTTATCTTTTAGAAAAAAACCTGAAATAATCAGAAAAGGTAAAATTATCCATTTCAAAGTTTTAAATAAATGCTCTGACTTTTAAAATTGAAACTCAACCACTTTTTTTGCTAGATTGCTTGGGATGAAAGGGGTATTTTGAGACATTTGAAGTATTTCTTAAATTTTCTTGTTCTCTCAATTCAAGTCATATATTAATAATTTTCAAGTGTTGTACCTATATATTCAGACATATGGTCGTCTTTGAGTTCATCATGGAACAATACTCCCAGATGCTTTGAAATATAAGCGTTCATGGCTTTGGGGTGGGGTTTGCGGTTTTTGTTTTGTTTTAGATTCGGGGGTGCCTGCAGCCAGCAAGTCAGCATAAAAAATTGTAATGGTTAAACTAGCATGTAACACAAACTAAAGACCAAGGACATTCTAAAATAAAGTTTTATTCTTTGTGTCATTCAAGAGAATGAAAAATTCAGATTTCTTTTTTTATTATTTTTCAGGTGGAAAGACTATGTACAGCTTCTAGTAATATAAAAGAAGAATGGGCCTAATTCTTTGTTTTGAACATGTACCCTTAAAACCGTGTGTAAGATCTGTATGATGATCCAGGGGAATGAGAATGCTCAGCATTAAAAGTCTAATTTCCCATTTTCTTTTTAGCCTAGTCAGTATTTCATTCACATGCACTTTTAATATTCTTGTTGCCTAAATCATATATTAATGTTTTTGGTCTCCATAGCTGAAAGGCATAATTCCAGTAATGAGGGGAAATAAGCAGAATGCTTGATGAAGTAGCTAAGCTACCAAACAACAAACAGAATGTTTCATCAACTATGTTTTAACAACTGGTATATGAAGCTGCCACAGTTTTGTCATTCCCTTGCCAAGAAATGCATCTCTTTTTATTACAATATGGTATGGTATCAAAAGGATCGAATCAACCAAAATGTTGTGAAAGCGTAATATACAGCAGGAATAGAGAGCAAGTGAAGAGGAAATCATAGAAAAAGTGATGTTTTAAGAATTATTTCATACAATGATCCTGGTTTTTTTTTTCCTTCTGTGAGACCTCCAGCACACTGACTAAATCACAGGGAAACAACTGGAATCAAGTTACCCCAAGGTAAGTGATACAATCTCCTAGCTAAATTAGTTATTTTGTAACTTACCGTTTCAGTATTTTCTACTGAAAAGGAAGTTTAAAGTGGAAGTTTCTAAGAAAGTACTAGAGTTTTAAATATCTCTTTTTTGGTCCGTTTCTTTCTTCTGGGAGATTTATAGAGTAGAAGCTGTTTGACTGAGAGGAAGAGCGGAAATCAGAGATGGTGGACTTAATTTCTAAATTACTGACAGCTGAGTTCCCAAGGCTGTATGCTTTGTTCAGTATTTGTAATATACCTTTTCTAGCTGTAGAAATGTATTTGTATAATACTTAGAATAATTACTTTTTAATTAATTGCTTCAGTTATTTTTAGCAATATTCCATGAAAATTACTGAATATTTTTAAAGAAAAAAAATTGAAATAAAAGTTTGTTAGAAAGGAGTATTTTTTTGACCTGATACATTGAAGAGTATCTTGAGTACCTTCTATTAAAACTTTTATTTTCCATTTTCCCTTATAGCCAGTGCATTACAATAACCTTTCTAAGCAATAATAACACTTATATGTAGCACGCCTCTGCAGAAGCATTCACATATATGGAAGCATCTGCATTAGAGTTTTTTCTCATAGCATCATAGGTGAATATTCCTATTTACTGTGAATTTTTTTGACCCCCATAGTTTTGGTGCCCATGAACTAAGTCTGTTTTGGAGGAAACAAAGTTAGGAGCTGTGATTCTAGGTGCTCCACGCCCCAGCAGGGAGGTAGCAATTCTGAACCAACAGCTGGTTCCTTGGGCATCTTCAAACCTGAGGTATGGTGGAGTATTTACTCTAGCAAACCAGGCTAACTATGTTTCATCTGGGACTCTGGAAGGAATTCCTAAGCTTAAAAAACTCCAGACCACCTACAGGCCAGGTGAAGGACACACAGATCTGCCGGCTTCATCCTGTGGCTGTCTAGCCATTAGGTAAAATGATACTCATCTGTTCAAAGGTAAAACAATGACGTATTGTGAGGTGCACTAAAGCCAGCCCTGGAGAGACTGGAGTGTAGTTGAAAACATCTACAAGTTTTTTGAAGTGCACCAGTGACATGTGGGAAGCTTTATATGGGGAGAGAGGGGGTCTACTTGGAAAGTATCCTCATTCTGTTAATTGCTTGCTCATTATTCCACGAGCAAGCTTACACTTTATTTCCTGGTTTCAGATAAGGCACAGCTGGAAATCTGCCTGATGCTATCAGCTCTTTTGAAGTGATTGGGCAATACTTGCATGATTAGAAAGAAAAATCTACACAAAGAGATTTTCATTAAATACATTTTGCTCTTTGTGCAAACTGACATGAAATGTTGTTGCAGCCATTTCTTATGTATTTAGTCAAATATACCAGTACCATATCTAGTGCTATCATTTTTCTGAATACATTAAATATACGAATAAAAAACCTCATGTGACCTCAGTCACAAGATTACATTCAGCCTGGCAGTAGTGAATTGTCTCGGTGTTACATGAGGAACATGAGAGAGACCAAATCAGTTCAGACCGTTTCTGACGAAGTCTTATGTCTGACAAAGGCCAGCAGTGAATGTCCAGAACATGGCAAAATGTAATGACATTTCCTGAACTACTGTCCCAACATCCCATGGCCTTTGGTCAGGGGCTTTCCTAGACAGAAGTCTAGGAAAGCATTTTATCACCTTCAAAGGACTAGGACTTTTCCTTTAAATGTATATCAATTTTTATGCACTGTAGCTCTTTATGGGGAAAGAGCAATGTCATTACTAGCTCTCCATGTTACGTTCATGACTGTATGCATTTGTGCCATGTCCCTCTCACCCTGCCATGTCTTTTTCAGGCTGAAGGGTCCTAGTCTGTTTTGTCAGTTCTTGTGCTGAAAATATTTCTTACCTTGATATTCACTGTCATTCTCCTCTAAAACTTCACAATTTTCACTGTACCCTTTTTGATATGGGAACACCATAACTTATAGTATTTAACAAGAAGGTGCAGCACAGTTTTCTACATAATCATAATGATAATTTCTGATTTATTTTCTGTTTCTTTCTTAATTATTCCTAAACGCGTATGTGTTTTGATTTCTGCTGATCATTATTTTGATGGTTTTGATTGGCCAGAGCCTCTCAGTGTATATGTAGAGTTGGAATTGTTTTTTCCATTATTTACTTTACATTTATCTATGATGAATTTCATCTGCCCATCACTGAGTCTGCTGGAGTTCCTCTGTTCTTTGAAAGCAACCATCCTTTTTGCTACCATGAAGAAGTTAGTATCATCAACACACTATGGCACTTCATTGTTCATCCACTTTTCTATATCGTTTATGAATATGTTGAGACACCATCACAGTTGCTTATGACTCCCCTTTTAACATCGCTGGCTCTGTGAAAACTGATCAGTTTGCTTCATGTTTCTGTTTTCCAACCATGTGAGGACCTTCACCATCATCCTATGCTAGGTTTGTTAAGACTGTTCATCTTGTGATCTTATGAGACACCTTTTGGCATTCCAAGTGGATGATATGCAAATCTGATTTATTGCTATACTTGTTCATTCCTTCAGAAGACCTCTATAATTTGGAAGGTAATATTTCTATTTACAAGAGCTGTATTGAACCTTCCCACTGTATTTTATTCTGATGTTCACTAATTCTGTTATTTATTATGAACAACAGATCAGCTGTGTCATCCTTAATTTCCTTTTGAACTCTATGGCGAGTATCATCTGTTACTGAAAAATCATTGTTTTGTCAACTTATTCTATAACTCCTACTAATATTTCAGCTTGAGATGGATCACTGATATTTTCCTTGCAAAGAAAGATTTTTCAGAATAGGCACTTAAATGGATCTCCATGGTAAATCCATAGATTAAAAACAAAATCTCTTTGGCCTTATCTACTCTGCATACTCCTGCTACACTTTAATGTTCTACATTTTCTGTAGTCTTTTTGTAAGGCTTCTTACTTTTTATATGTTTGAAAATTTTAAAATATTTGAATATTTATTGCCTGGCTTTAGGTCTTCTGAAAGATTCTTCAAGCTCGTGTTTGGCCTGCTAAAACCTGATGAAGGTTATGATGCCTTCTATCTTCCTCATTTGCACACATCTTCACTATTTGAAAGCTGACTTCTCAATTTTAATACCTTCTCCTACCTTGATATTCATCCAGCTTTTTCTCAACTTTATAAAAATATTTTAGAAGTGGTATGCATATGACCTGCATATTGTGTTTTGAAATAATTTTGAGCCTACTGCAATAATTTACTCTTTTGCCTGCCCGTCACAATTTTTAACAACTTCCTTATTCTTTGTAATTCTTCATTTCACAGTTTGTAGTACAAAACAGTAGTAGACTTTGTGATTCTGTTCCTATATGGGTGTCCAACCCAGGCGTCTTTTTGTCTGCTTGATTTACTTTTATGCAGAGCAGCCCTTCAACCATAATCTGTGAGCCACACCTTACTACTAGTCAGGACCTGGTTAGAAGTTTCTTCTTTTATTTCCTGACCAGGGCCTCCATAAAGCAATCATTTAACATGCCTAAAAATTTGAACTTGATCTTATGTTCTAATGCAATATTTGCTGAATCCAGGGTGCAGCTGGTCTTCCATATCTATTGCAGTTATCGCTCTTGCAGCTTCCCTGAGCATGTCAAACAACCTTCCTAAATATTTAACATTTACTTTCACCATGCTGATTGGGCAAGAGTATACTTTAAATTCAATGTTATCTTCTAGGAAATGTAGACCTGAGGAATTGACAGGCCCAGCTCAATGGAAAAGATATGCTTATCTTCCAGTATCTTTAGTGTGTTGGGAGTTTACAGACTCTCTTTGAATTCGTATGACATAAGCATATGGCAGTTGTCTACAGCTGACTGTCTAAAAGATAAATTTTGAGGACATGTTGATTACTGGGTTTAATACTTTATTTGAAATTTGAAAAGAGTCCTTGCATACAAATAAATAACTTTATTGGAAAAGAAATGAGGCTATCTCTGCAAATGCTAAGTGTTGGATGTGTGAATCTAGTTTTCATGTTCAGGCTTGACTTTTGATGAGTTTCTAAATTAAACTTCACAATGATTCCATTTTAAATGATTCCTTAATAAAGGTTGTTTTCTTGACAATGAGTTAGCTAAAAACCAAAATCCCCAAAACGTCACTTCTTTTAAAAATGGGATTGGTCTAAACAGTCATTAGAGCTTGACATACTGGTTTCCTCTGCTTTCTGCACACAGTCAGCTCTAAAACTACACTGCATCAGGCTAGGACAAAGTTTTCCATAAGAAACAAGTTACATAGTGATGCAGTTACTTTTAAACTGTTTGTAATTTTTGTTTATTATTGTATTTTTACTGGAATTCTCTCTTTGCTCTTGACCATGAGCTTTCTTAAAAAGCCATTATCTAGATAATCTACAGGCATGACAAGTTCTGTAGGCATGGAGGATGTTGATTACAGGTACACAATGTAGTACATTGAATTTGGCCTCTTTGAATAAGACCTCTGTAAAAGTCTTGTTTATACTGTTAACTGGCTAATAGTGTCTAGTATTACCCTTCTCACACACTGCTTGTTGGTCATTGGCACACGACACCCACTATAACATTTTAATATGGCAGAAAACTCAATAAGATCTTACTGGAAATATGGTACAATATCTTCAGTTTCAACATGGCATTTGTTTCATTTTTAGCTCAGCTGTCCCTGCTGGCTCAAGCTCAGTTCTTTGGGTGGGACTGAGATAATTATCTTCTGTGCCAAAGACAAGACAGTTCATTCAAAATGATGCCTGGAGCTGCAATCAGCATTTGCAGGAAAACAGCAAACCAGGCTTTTTAACATGACACTAATCCTTCCCTAAACAATTACCAAGAGCTGACCTTCAACTTTCCCCTTTAACAAGTTTAGGTTTACAGTACATGGCTGGGTTTTCTAAAATGAGATTTGAATATCCCTCTGTTTTCAAAAAATAAATGTGTTATAGAAAATGATGCAGAATGGCCGATTCAGTTTGGTTTACTGGAAGTAATAAATGCCTCATTTCACAATACAAATAAGAATTGTTAAAAGCAGTTCTATTTGATCTGCTGTTTGTGAAAGAAGCTGAAAGTATAGTTTTGAAAACTGAAGACCTCTGTTCATCTACGATAAAGCTACAATAAAGATAGCTGTAGTGCAAAAATTAGCACTTCATCATACAAGTACTGCTCAAGTCCATTTTGTGAACGGGCAGTAAAAGGAAACAAGAGGCAAAGGATAAATTTTTATTAGCATAATTCATCAAGGAATTATCCAGCATCGCAATTATCAAATGCTTGTCCTTTCTTATTTTAATCTCTAGCAAAGATCAATAAATGTTTCTTTTCTTCAGAAACTGTAACCCTAGAGAAAAATTTTGGTCATTTGTGTTTTAACTACCGGGAAAAAGGACTTACCCAGGATTGTTACAGGATATTTTATCCTGAGCGTAGTCCAGTGTGTTGCCCTGCTGTGGCAATGTTTCTCAGTCATTGCTACCCCACTAGCATCAGTACTTACTGATTTACTGTGGGCAACTTGCCCTTCTTGTCAGGTCCAGTCTGACATTTTAATGTGGGGTGACACTGGGGCAGTAGGTTTTCTGTGAGCCGTGGACTGAAAAATGCTAAACTATTGTTATCTGTAGAAACACCTTCCACATTGGGCATCATGCATATACTTTCCCACCGCCTGCTAGCACCCTCTAAGCTGTTGTAGGGCAAGCAGAAGATAGAAATTGCCTCCAGCAATCCGACAAACAAGTCTCTCTCAGCTTTCCGAAAGATGACCTATCCACTGCCCGCAACAGACTGAAATAACTAGTGCAGGACGGAAGCTGGTTATGAATATTTGTACATGGGACAAGTGTGAGTGAAGAGAAGTAGTTGGGAGAGGGCAGACAGCTTTGAGTAGAGGGAAGAGGTTTTATTGACTGATCATTCCCACTAACTGCACAAGGTGTGCCAAAACCTCTTCCATCACTGACCTCCATGGAGATGTCTGGCCTAGCCGGCTAAAGAGGGTATGGGACTGTGCACCAATACATGATGGCCTACAGGGGTCAGCTGTTAGCAGAGGCCCAAGCACTGCTGTGGCCAGTGCCAGCACCCAGCATGCAGTGGTGACAGCTCCCAACTGCCGTTGGGATGAGGCAGCTGGTTTTGGGGAGGAGGGCTGCCGAATGTGTGAGCGCAAGAGGTGAGCTCTGAGCCTCACTTGCCCTCAGGACCACAGAATGGCCCTGGCCTATTTTATTAAGGAGGAAATCTGCAAAATGGTAACACTGATTATTGTTTCTATGATTTATACCTATGTCCACTAGAAATCAAGTTGAGACAACTAACTTTTCCTGGAGGCCATTGTAACAATCCTCACATGGTTGTTAGCTTCAGTCAGTACTATGTTTTGCTAGATTTAAACCAGTTTAATTAGATATGCATAGTTCTGTAGCCCATTGCCATTTCTGAGCTAGCCAATTTCTCTTCAGGTTCATTTTTTTATACAGTTGACATCATTGTGTGATAATAATTACTGGATGCATCCCCAAAATTAGCTTAGTACAGTCATCAAGATATTGCAAGTGGATGTATTTCCTACATTACAATAGCAGAAATTGGTACATAATTAGCCCTTTGTATAGCACAGTAGCAAGGAAGGAAATGATAGTAAGAAGTAGAAATGTACAAGTAGGTTTGGTGATTAATGTCTTGGGAAAAATAGCTGAAGGACAAAAAAAATGAAAAATATTCAGTGAGACAAGAGGCATGCCTGCACAGCAGAGTAAGCTCCTTTACCTAGTGTCTGACTGCAAGGGTGTGAGGAAGCTTTGGTTCAGCATCTCTGTAGGCACAGTTCATACTGAATGAAATGCTGATCTTGATAGCTCAAGTTCAGCATCACTCTAATATGCCTATGTATCCTCTGAAGCAGAACAGGTTTGAGCAGAGGAGCTTTTGTCAGAATCCACTTGTCCTCCCTGATCTGTGTAAAAGCAGGAGGATCAGAAACGTGCTACAATTAGAGTTGCTTAAGTGGTATATAAACGTCTCAGCTTGGAGCATTTTGCTAAACTATATTAAAAGAGTAAAAGTTGTCCTAGTAAAATAGTGGGCTTAGGCACAGTGATTTGGGTGTGTACCTGCAGATACTCCCTGAAGATGTAATTCAACTTTCATTTGTTCCACATTCAATGTATTTCTCATTTTGTTCATGTAATGATTGATTTTGTGCTAGACTGGAAATCATAATAAGCTGAACGCAATTATTTTGCTTTTTCTAAAATATTAAAATCTTTCACAAAATAGAAAAAGATCCAGTTCCAGACTTGTGCTAGGTGTTGAACAAAGGAACTGAGAGAATGCTATCCATTTCTTTATAGCAGAAGAATCAACTGATTTATTTGAAAAAGGGATATGTTTACATCCTCCTCAAAGATAACAAAAAACAAACAGGAATCTATGAAAAGCTTTGCTTTGTATTTTCCTTTATTGAGAAAGTGCTTATTGCTTGCAAAAAAAAAAAAAAAAAATGAGGGCAGCAACTTTCTTCATGCATTAGATAGGTAACATTACTAGAGATGAAACGACGAGATGGAAACAGTGATTTCCCTGACGGTGGGGCCTATTCAAAGACATGTAGAATGTTAAAGGAAGAAGCAAGCACTTTCTTTGCAAGTTAAAGAACAGAGTTTGATGTAACTAGTGAATATATATCCCAAGGAACTTATTTTCAAGCAGCTGGGAAGGAGAATTGCCTGGCTTATGCCACATCCAGTTGTTCACCTTCTTCATAGCGTAAAAAGGACACAGCACTAAGAACAGCTGTTTAATTTGTCATAACTCCTCAAACAGGAGGCTGCTGTGTCCTCTGGGAAGCTGAAAGGAGCAGGAGGCACTGTGGGTTCAGGCAGCTGAAGGCCAGCCTTCGGAGGTAGGAGAGCTGGTGCCAGGCTCCTGGGCTTTAAGCTATATCCAAGCGACTGACTCACAGGGAGCAACATGTGGACTTCGGGCTGTGGTCAGAATGAGCAGAGACTTCTGGATGAAGCAAACTGAATTTCATGTACATGGCAAGTAAAGGAACGTGAGTATTTTCACTGTGGAGCATAGGAATCATGTTGGCTGCTTGTTATGGTTATGAGTGAGTTTCATCATACGCCTGGTAAATGAAATAGAGGTACAAATCCCCTGCCATAACTCCATGCCATTATTGCTCATTTATTTGAGATGAATACTGCATCTGCTTTGAGAAGAACAGAAAAAAAAAAAAAGAAAAAAGGATGACAGAGTGACAATGCAGTTATTTTTATTTTGATGCAGTCATTGGAAAATGGAAAGCAAATTCAGTCTCTGTATGGCAAATGGTGTTTGGGGAAATGAAATGGCAGTGGCACTATGAGACTTAAAACCGAAAAACATTTATTCCATGAGCTCCAGGCCTTGAGTTCAAGAAATGTTCATTCTTTACTTCTACCTATCTGCACCTATAACATCTGTGAATGACAACTGTTTGTGTATTTCGGAGCACTCAAGACAGAACAGAAACTTGGCTTTCTTAAATACGACTGAGACACTTGAGTGTGCTCAGTTTTAACTTAAACATTACAGGAAAAATGCAAAAAAATAATTTCTGACCATTTCATACGAGTTAGACAAGTTAAAGACAATTAAATTTGTTGCAAATATGCATCTGCCTTAATACTTTGTTTTAAGGTTTAAACACTGCGATATGCATTTAACTATAACATGATTTATATCTTTACAGATTTTAAAAAAGGAGTTAGCTCTACAGCTCTCTAAATGATTACTTAGTTACATAAAAATAATTTCAATCTTTCTAAATGAAATGTTAATGTGTAATTTATCCTATATTTTGTTTATCATATTTAATGAGGGTTTCTCTGACATTATATTTGGACACAGATGTGAGATTTTGCATATTTTAGCGATTTACTCAGATATGAAATTGGTAAAAATATAAATGAGTATAATTCAGCATGAACAATCAAAATACGTACTTTATTTTTAGCCATTTACTTTCAGGTGAAAATAATTATCATGTCCTGTGAGACTTGTTCAATGTTGTTGGGGTCATCTTGGAAAGCTGGACTTTTCTGATGAAACTTGAAAAATCAGTTTCTTTTCTTAATGGAAGACACTTTGGGGTGATTAGGTGACAATGTTGCTGACTGCTTATTTGTGTTTATGTAAAGAAAGTTAGCATTGGGTTTTGATCTATTTTGACTCCCAGTTCTCAATTAAGCATAAGCATAAGCATACCTGAATGGGAAAGTGTAGTTCCAGACTAGTGACATTTATTAATATAATAGCTGTAAAATGTTACAAACTCCTGCATGCCAATGTATTAATATCAAATTAAAATGATGTGAGTACATGTGGCAAAAACACAATTGAAATACACTTCTCACTGAGTGCGAGGGTAGCCCTGAACATGTCCAGAAAGCAGGATACTCTGTAGCATAGCCAAAAGACGTTCATTCTACCTCTCGCTTCCGTATTTCTTTGAGCTTTAACACCTCTCCGTACTCATTTAAAATGCATTTTCTAAGTTACTTAGATTTAGCATTTAGATGCTGAGCTACTCATCATTTCACTTACCCTTAGTTCTTATGCTACGTATTATAAATATTGAAATGTCTTGTTAATATTAATAAAGTAGTTGCTTATTTAGACTATTAAAACTACAGATTAGGTGACAGTGGGATGCCCAGGAAGAAAAATCCATTAAAGACATCTGTTTAAGGGAAAACTAGGCATAGGATAATAAATTTTCATCTGCATGTAGCCATCATTACCTCTTCAGTGTAAAGTCTGGGCTTCTCATTTGTCACACTTTTTAACAAGGGTAGGAGAGGGATGGAGTAGAATGAATCATTGCAAATTTCTATCAGCACTTCCCATTACAACGATCACGCTGCATTTAGCTCCCACTCCACAGGGTGTTCCATAATTCCATCAGAGAAGTCACGGATCCTGCTGAAACATGCAATTCCTATGTTGCAGGAATATTTCACAATTTTACTTTGTTCTGAATTGTGAAGTAGCATTTTCCAAAATGTGTTGTCTTATGGGTTCAAAAACCTAGAAATATTTTTAAAATAACTTTTCGGAGAAATTTGAGTTGGAACAGAGTACTGTTTATCTCTTCCGCTTATTTTTTATTCAAGCCATCAGAATTTCAAACTTTTACCACCACCAAAAAAGATGTTTTGAACTGAAAACAATCCATCAGTAGAAGGAAATGCCGTTCCTAAGGATTTTTAAACACAGTGTAATCATTAATTGACTTTATCAGTTATTGTGATACATCAGTAGTAATAGAACATTATCTCGCCTTTAATGATGGTTTGATACAGAGCATTCTTAAATGCTAATGCTATTAGTGTATTCATGAATGTATGTAAACGTTCTAGAGACAATATAAACTAAAAACCTAAAAGTTTATCTGAGATTAATACTTCAAAATATTTATGGAATCCATTGAAAAAAATACAAACACAAAAATATACTTTTTTAAAAGACAAGTAATGTTCAATAAAACTTTTTGAAAATATACATTATTAAAAAGAGTATTTTCAATTTAAGTACTGTTTCAGAAGAGTCTTTGTAATTAGATACATGCAGAAGGCTGTAAGGTGGAGATGGAATTTTCTGTTGGACCTGGTGGTCTCATATTGCCATTGCTGCTAGTGAGGACAAAAGAGAAAGAGATGCTGAATCACTTTGTGAAACTGCCTTGCACTTCCTAAAATCTGGATCTTTAACAACTGCAGATTCCTGAACTCCATGATTTTTTCCTTCACTCGTTTTCTAAGAGGATGATAACAGAGGAGAAGATGCTAAGAAAACTAGAGTTTTAAAATTAGCTGCACATGGGAGGTGAACATACGGAATAGTTTAATACAAAATTCAGTGTGCTTTAAGAAACTACTCTGAAAAATACCACACCTAGCATGAGATATTTGTGCTGTTTAAGAAGACTTGTTCAGATAAGTGCTCCTTTTGTAGCTTGGAGAACATTCTGTAGGTGCACTCAAAAAAATCTTTCATCCGTAAAATTGTTTGTGCACAAAAGAGACTGTATAAAAGGAGATAGCACTGACCTTTTATTTTGCTTGTGGCCTACAGACCCTAGTCATCATCATATAAATTAAGTATGTGGAAAGTGGTGTCTCACTCATACATGACTGGATTTTATGTGTTGCGTCCATTATGTCACTGTTTAGCGCCATTGATCGCTCTTTAATTTTGAGTCAACGTTAATAGAGATCTGAGTTTGAAATGCTTCACATAGGCTGTATAGTCAAGATAAATATCAGTGGTGTATGAGCAGATGTGGCAGGAGATTATCTGTGAGGGATCTTTTGTTTGCAGTTTGCTTCACCTGGCTTCATATTCACTGATCACAGGTCAGATGGCGAGTTACTTAAGATTCCTACAACGTTTTTCCAGAAAGGGTGGAAATCAAGGCTTTTGGGCTGTAGGTGGTAGTTATCAGCCACTCTTTTGCTAAAGAACATTCCACTAATGTTCTTCCATGCTCTGGTTATTAACATTATTCAATATTTTGTTTGTTTTCAAAGAGTCATTTCAGATGCAACATCTGTGATAGCCTAAGCTTAAGGAGGACATTTTTAAATAGTCATTTTAAAGGAATGCACAATGCTTTGTTGCAGTTGCTTAGAGTCTTATGTTTCATCAGGATTGCAAACAAAATGCTGGGTTCAAATGTGATGTATATTTAGATATATTTGTATCAGAAATCTCACAGGAAAAAAAAAATCCTTTAATTTCTTACCTATTAGGTATGAAAAAAGTTTCTGTAGTACCTACTCAGGGCTCACTACTCAGTTGAAGCTACGCTGAGTTATCTTATCTGTCCACTGACAACCTGACCCTAAAATATCTTCTACATTGTAGAACTCAGTGAAGCTAGTTTTCCTGTTTTCAACACGTTTTCTTATTTTCTAAGGATGAGGTTTTAAGGATGTTAAGGAGGAAAATAATGTTAAGTCCTACAAATCGTAAGAATGATCTTGCCTCCATTCTCTCACTCTTTCACACACACACAAAGGCCTTGAATGTGTTCCAGTTCAGTGAAGTAGTTAAAAAACAGGAATGCCAAATAAATTAAAATTTAAATACTGGAGATAAAGTTAAAGAGCAATCAAAATATTTTTAGGACTTAATATAATTGTGAACACCTTTATGACTTCTTTGACTTCAAAATCAATGTTGTATGTAAAGCTTCTAGCTGGATATTCTTAGTGTATCATAGCATAAAGTGCTACAGATATGTCCTATACGTCAGCAGGAAATAGCCATTACACTGGAAAAATCTGAAAAACACTATGCCATACCATTCTCAGGTGTTTGACGGTTCTAATGTGGATAACTGTCTCTGAAAACAAATAAGCATGTAGAGAAGCCAGGTTAATGATCAAAAGATAATTAGCTTTGTAGATATTTGTAAATAATTAAATTGGAGGACCTTGCATTTAGCGCTGTGTAAAAAGTAATAGGTAACCATCAAACTACCATAAAGGAAACTATATGCTTCTTTAGTATATTGTCTGTGATATGATTATTCTAATAACTGATTTACACATACCTCTTTTCTCTTATTCAGTAATGTTAAGGATTGACTTGAGATTTTTTTTTTTTTTAACAGGTTTATTTTACAGTAAATGAAAATATGTTGGAGAAAACTCTTGTGGAAAATATTTTCAGAGTATTTCTCAGATCCAGCATGAATTTGACTAGAGTTTGAGGCATTTATCTAAGATCTATCAGGCCCTAGATTCATGGTGGTTTTTGAGGAAGATTTGGTTATTTATATGTCAAAAAACCCTGTCCTAATTGTACAGGGAGGGATTGCATAACAATACAGCCAGCAGCTGAGTCTGTTTGTCACAGCAGTGGAAAAGCCAAATTTTTAATGGGTGGTGTGACTTACAGCAGTGACTTCAACCTGAGTATCCTATGAAGTTCTTATGACCATGAGGTTAGCGGTTACTTTTTGTTTTGTGAATGCTCTCCTATTAAAAAAAGACAAAAAAAAACCAAACAAAAAACTAAACCTTGAAAGGTCTCAATTTTGACCTAATGAATAATAAGAAGAAAAACGAATAAAAGCTTTAAGAAACCCAAACCAAACCAAATCTGGAAAATAAAAAAATACCCATCCCACCATTTTTCAGGAAAAAAAAGGAAAAATCGATCTGGTTATTTCAATAATTTCAGCTTCTTACTTTCAACAGGTAATCATAAAATTTATCTCTAGACACTCTTTCACAATAATTGCCATTTTGGAATGAAAGACTGTCTAACTTTTTAAGGTAAGAATTTCTGACTGAGCATAATTATTATGTTTATTGCTTTGTTTTCTGCTTTTTTGTTTGTTTGTTTTTTGTTTTGTTTTGGGTTGGGTTTTTTGTTTTGCTTTGTTTTTTAATTAGTTTTCTTGAAACGGTGGAACATGGCAATTAGAATTGGCTGCAGCAGCTGTTTTTTGTGTACGAAAAATTTTGCCAGGTATAGAGGTCCTATCTCAGCCATGAGGCTCTTTCAACTTTAAGAAACCAAATCAGCCTCACATTTTTGTGGTTTTGAGGTAGATGTACCACAGCCTTTTGCCTATGTGATGTCTATTTTAGCCTGTACTCTACTGGTGGTGCCATGATAAATTCTGGTTTCTGTTGAATGTCATAATTGCTGCCCTTCTCCTTGTCTCTGCAGAACAACTAGTGATAATATCCTTTTCCAGTTCTCATCAATAATCAATAATCCTTACAAGGTTTACTTGGAAACTGTGCTTATGGTTTGTTATTATCCAGTATAAACTAAGCTGATGTTCCTAGCTGAGTAGGCTTAAGTGATGAATATAATTGATAACAGTCCTTGGGTTAAAGCACGTCTGAAAAGACTGTCAAATCGACTATATATAACGAGCACCATATGAGGCTGAGGATTTGGGAATAACTTTGAAATGTGTTTTTAATCTCAATTAACCATTTATCTAAATAGGTTCTCACCTAATAAACCATAAAGTATTTCCAATGTATTAAGTAGGGCAGGGTGTTAGTATGTGCTGTGATTATTTCACACATCAGAACTTCATTATTACTTACCTTTGTATGGAGTATTTTGCATTTCTTTTGTTTCCTTTTTATCATAACACTTCTGAGTCACAATATCTTCTTTTTGATGATCCCTAGACATATAGTAAACTAAGCCAGGAATTCTTTTGAGATTTAGGTAACTGTATAATCTCCATTGTTACAAATGGGGCTGTGAGGCACAGAAGAGGGTGTAAGTGGAATGTATAGTGATATTGGGCATCTCTAAGCATGAGAAATAAAATCTAGATTTTCTGAATGATTGTTGTGATTTGGAACAGCCACACAGCATAACTGTTTTCCCTTTACTTTGTTCATTAATGAGTGTCCCAGAACTTAACTGCACCAAACCTAGGCACCTGTCCTATAAATTTAAAACCAGGGAACTTGCATAAACATAGGTGACTTCTATATAAATATCTGCTGAACTCTTTTGGCTTTGATTTTACAGCCCTAGTAGGAGATTATAAGCTTTACAGCTTTTCTGTAAGTCAGAAGTCTAATACTCTGGGAATGGAAAAGAGTCAAAGTGACAGAAATCTTGTTCCCTCTCAATGACTCTGGCATATTTATTGTGTTAGAACAGCATATCAGCCTCAAAGTTTCTAATGGCCGAGCCTATGTGGAGTCAACATAAGTTATACCAATTCTTCAGCCACTCTCCTTGACCTTCTCATTATCATTATTTCTATCTGGTCTGCAGAAGGATTGCGGCTAATTAGTCATATCAATGTTACAAGTCACACAGACATTTACATTTTTGGTAGCAGATTGGAGAGAGGGTCAAGACCTCAGAGACTTAAGGCTATTTTAGACAGGAAGAATACCATAGCTGATCTTATGTCCTAAATATACATTATACATGACTTTATTTATAGATCTTACAATTTTTTTTTTCCTAATCTCATGATAAATGTGGAGGTTTTTTTCTGGTAGATCCTTAAATTAAATGGGAATATAGGATTATCAGCTTTCATTAAACAGAATGCTTTTCAAAGCTCACAGTAATCCACAAAAAATGCTAACAGTAGCATACTATGAGCTCAAATCTGCAAATAAAAACGCCTCTGAAAGCTGTAAAGATTTTTAAACTTTTTCTTTTGTTTTTGCTTTTTTAAGATGAAGTCATGACTTCTTAACTTTATCAACTTGTTGAAATTAAATCTATTAATTTTCTTTATATCTCAACCTGCCTGAACTGTTTCTGCTAGCTGGAAACAACTGAAGACATTTTCGTCAGATGTTCTACCAGTTTCCCAGTTTCAGAAACTGGAAGCAGAAAGACTATAGTTTCTGTGAGCTTATCATCAACCTGCAACTTCCTTGTTCATCTTGCAATAATCACATTTCTCAGTACAAAAATCTCAAATCTTAAAATAATCTGCTCTTTATTAGCTGTGTTACTTGTTTTTCTTTAGGAAAAGAGATGAGTTAGAGAGATCTGACTACTCAAATGAGATTAAATATTGAGGGTGTTTTGATTCTATTGGTGGTAGTGGTTTGGTTGTGGTTTTTTAAGATCTAAGATCAACCTGATAGTTAGAAATGTTATGGGCTGACTATAGCTACCTTTACTCAAAATTGTTTAATCTGGGGGATAAATTATAGATGCTGTGTATTCTCTAATTTATGGCAGCTGTTTTTGCTTCCTGTGTGACTAAGTGTGGGCTTGTCAAACATTTCCCCCAGTATCTCTTTCACGAGGGTGGTGAGGGCAGTCTGACTCTCTTGGAGCTGACTGTCAGCTCTGAGCTGCTCTGACAGCTCTGGCAGAAGTCCTTCTCTTTTATGGCAGCTGTGAATGTCATCTGTCATCTTCAAACATGTCACCACGGCTACTTAATATTTAGGTGGAATATTGGTCTATACCTACGAAGGCTGTGCCTAAGCTATGTATAAATATATATATATAAATAGACTTTGCTTCTTCATACTTGTGTTGACTTGGTTTGTTTTCCTGCTAGTCCTCAAGGAAGTAAATCAATAGCGTATGACACTTGGACACAGAAATACAACAGCACAAGTTCGTCTTCTTGCTTCCTCTTTCTTTATATTGTACAATATTTGGAGTGAACCTGATAGCAGATGTCTTTCATCTAATCCTAATTCATTCTTTCATTGATTTCCAAAAGTCTAAGGTAGAACAGTAGTATCTCAAGTTATTGAACACTTAAAATGGTGTACTTGGATTTTTCTTTGTTATAATAAAAAATAGATAGTTTGCAGGCCTTGCTACTTTTTAAACTTTGAATGAGTTGTTGAAGGAAAAGATAAGGGAGTTTTTCCATCCCTTCAAACTTTTTGGACTTCTATCTGCTTCTGTGAGAACTAATAATAATAATATTCTGTGTGAGAGATGAATTTCATATTTGGTAATACAAATGGGAGCATGGTATTCTCAGAGCAAGGCATATTCTCAGAAGAAAGTCTGAACTAAAAAGACATTTCAAAAAGCTAAGACAAGCCAGAAATTTTCTATTTAAGGATAAAATCTGTGCTCCCCAGGCATAACAGAGTTCACATGTAGAATATATCACCAGAGGGACGAGAAATTGATTTCTTGATTTTTCCTAGATGCCTTTCTAAGTTTGTGATACAAAGCCTAACAAGCAGTTTTCCTGTAACAGGGAAGCACAGTTAATTTGTCATTATATAATCTAATCCCCAGTTAGCAATAAACCAAGGAACATTTGAATATTTTCTATACCATCTCGCAGTTTATTTTCCCTCTTATTGTAGATTTTGTGTAAATTAGGAGAAATAGTCCTACGCTTAGGCCAAAGATTGAGAGTCAGTGATTGAGGATTTCATTCTTTGTATCCTCTGGAAAGTCATCTATATTTATTATGCATCACAGCCATTAAACAGAGATGCTGAACTCAGCTTGGATCATGTTTCTTCATGCCTGTGTATAGCTCATTTGTTTGGCAGACAGCTGATTTACATGATCAAGAGTATTTGTAGCCTGCCATGTAAATTTGTAGCTGGGGACTGTGACTTCTAATGGGTCTCTTTTCATCACGAGGACACGTCTGTACTTCTTCGGTTCCCACGTGCCATGCGTAGCTGGTCAGCGGATGACTTGCTGCACGCTAAGAGCAGCCGTGAAGAGGCGCTTCACTAAAAATGCCTGAAAGGAGCAGGCAGCAAACCTGATTGAGTTGATTTTTCTGAAGGAAGTATTAGATCTGACAAGTTTGGTGATAATAATAATTAGCTGTCCTATTGGGTTTCTGTGAGGTTTAATTCATTAGTAGGTCTTACTCTTTCACTTCAGTGTAACTCTTGATTTTGGCTGGGAAATTTACGTTAGCTCAAGTCAGAGGAGGATTAGATTGTGTAGGTACAAATCAAATAACTGGGCAGAAAGTACCTATTTCAGACAAAAGCCCTTATAAAAATTGCTCTTGTAAGATCGGTAACTAACAAAATATAGTAGTTTCTCTGCTTGGAAGATGCAGGATGTCACAAACCGTTTGAACTCCAGATTTATGGCATTGCTTTGAAATAAAACATAATAAAATAATCAGAACACTTTTTCTCTCAGATAGTTAGCCTTGTAAGAGAACACTGCCTGCCTACTTTTTTGTAGGTATATGTGGTTAGAAATGATTGTGAAATATGACCTGTGAAAAGCTGTGTGACAAAAACTTCCTCCTCTTGTTGAGCTTTGGGACATCTGCTCTTTTAACTCATATACATATTTTCCTAGAAGCCAAAAATCAATATGAAACCCAAATGCAGAATTTTTATCATAGCAGGAAATGTTTATGTTGTACTTTATTTCCAGCCTTATAAGAAGATTTCCAAAGGTAGCTTTCTTGTAATTTGCAACAGTGTGGTAGCCTATTGATTTTTTTTGCCAGTCTACCAACACAGGAAGGATCAGTTACTGGATAAACAGTGTATTTGTAATTTTTCCTGGGAAACACCTCAACTTCAGCTCTGGAACTGTATTTTTAAAGGGAGTCCTGAGCTCAGTCTATAGCAGAAGATTCATTCTTCTGAAAATAATTTGATTAAATTATATTTGGCTCTATGGGCTCAATGCCATTCCTAGGCCTTTCTTTTAATCCATCATGTCTGACTCTATCACAGCAGCTCATCACTGCTCCCTGTAGCACCCCATGGTGTGGCACTTGCTATGTTGAGTGGTATTTCTACTCTTCTCAGTAATTACATATGAATGTAAGGGTTGCATAAGTATCCTAATTTCTCGATGAGTGATCACTACTGTACCTTGTTGGTGTGTTATTTTTGTTCCTCTTTTTAAATCCACAGCCAGATGAACTTGCTTTGATGAAAGAACATAGCACTGCTGAAGTGTAGTCAATGTCGCTTAATGACTTTTATTTCCTATAGCTTTCTGGGTTTTTTTTGAGAATGATGATCAGATTTATCTTTAAAATAATGCCATAAAACATTGTCCATCTCTCAGAAATTTAAATGAGGTATTATATGGTTTACCTGTTTTAAGGGGCTGTTAGTAGTGCAAATGGTCATAGTCCCATTGATAGTGAGGGTGCTGTAAGGATTTACTCTGAGGATTAACCTCATGTATTTGTACTATACACAAAAGAGTAGCCTCCAAATACCATAGTGATAAACAGACCCTAAATTTAGAAAAGCAAATACTCTTGTTTTATGTGTCCAAATTTTGTGAAATCATATGCAAAATATGACCTTTTAAAATAGTGTTAAGTGATTGCTTTGTGGGTTGTTTTTTTTTTTAACTTGTAATGAGAACTTTCTGTAACTTACCATCCAACAGAATGATACAATACAGTGTATGTTTTCCATTGGCATTTTATTTTCAGCTTTTTAAACTGAACACTATTGGACAATAATAGTAGAAAATGAAATTATCAAGTTGAGGTAATGATTCAGAGTACATTGAAATCAGCGGATAATTCTCTGTGGTTTTATTTATGTGGAAAAACATTAAAACTCCTTCTTAAGCTCCTTTGGCTTATATACATATTTTAAATATTTTCCTGAGTGGGTGTTGATCTGAGTGTTTGGACTTCAGTCTGCTGGAAAGAACAAATAATTGTGTTCATATATGCTGAAAAATAAAATAGATATTTTTGTGGTTTACTAATTTAAGTTGTTAGTGTCTCAGGTAAAGACTTTTAAAACGTGATTTATTTTAATAGCATCACTTAACATGATTTGATCTCTGTAGGAGGAAGGCAGTTCATTACTGAGCTCTCTATTTCTCAGCTGGCTCCACCACTTTACAGCACAGTACTGTTTATTTTTTTACTAGGTCATTGGTTTCCACAGTAGGTCATACTTTCTGCTAAACAGATTGGCCTCCTATGGAGACAGAATCTGTAACCTTCTAAGGCTTCCTAGCTTGGGAGATGTCAGGTCTGCATTAAAGAATAACTGTTTAATCATAAGAAAATTTTCACTGATAAAGTGTTAGGACGTACAGCTTATTTCAAGGAAATTTCTAACCTCAGCACTTCACAGGAAAGTACTTAGCAAAATATTGTTGAAAAAATACATATTTTTATATAGAATACTAACAAATAAACCAGGTCCTTTCTGTAACTCCAATGCCATTTGTAGGTGCCTGAGGTTAACTGTATTTTTACATTTGTGTGGAGTCACATTCTGAGGACCAGAAATGGAAGGAAAGGTATTACTTTTTCTTTCTTTCTGCAAGCTTCAACGTCTGTTCACGCTATATTTTCCGTATAAGCTTTCAAATTTTACTCAATAATTTTTTTTTAATGAACAGAAAGACTGTTAAAAACTTTTTCCTCCCCACCTCCACATTGTTGGGGTTTTTTTGTTGTATTTTTAGTGTGGTTTTTTTTTTCTTCTGAAATAGAAAATAGCTTTTAATTAAGCAAAACAATGGGGAAAAGGGAGTAAAATGATTACATTCCTAAATTTTGTCTGCAGTGCTATTTGTCTTTTCTTTCTACTTTTATATGACCCTTTCTAAAATACCCTTTAATTAGAAAGGGTGAAATTAATTTCTTTGCTAACATTGCATACAGATGTAATCTGTATGCTATTGTAGATTTATGAAGTGGACACCTTTATATTTACAAGATATTATATATAACAATGTAATCCATACTCTATTTTCATGTGTTTTCTTTACCAACTGATACCAATAATTTAGAAGAAGAATTTTTTTAACTTGTCTGCTGGAAACTGACTCTAAGAAATTGTGAAATTAATCTGCTCTTCTAATCTCCTTTACATCTGCAGTTGCTTTTTCGTTTGCTGCATTATATTGCAAGCACATCTTTCTCAGACGTTAAGTGATTTCACAGCTAAGTGCTTGAAGAAGCAAGTACTTCTTACAAACCTTTTCAGAGAACCTTCTGCTTCTGAACTCAGAAGTTGAACAAGACAAATTAAAAACCCCTTCAAAACCAAACCAAATCCCCCAAAACAAAACTATAACCCACAAATGAGTTTCAATTTTTGCTGTTTTATACTGTGACAGGGCATTTGTCCACATTAATTGAAGAAATGCAAAAGCAGTAAAAATAGGTCCCTTATTCTGCAATGCATGCATGTTTCTCAAGGTGGAATAAGACTGAGAATCATAGGATTTTTAGGCACCTACAGTGATATGTTTCCTTCAAAGAAAGAAGAGTGTCTCAGTAGGGTTCCTGAGAAATTTACTTTAGTACTTATTACTACTGCTTTTTCCTAGAAATATTTCAGAGTGTGGTCAGAAATATTATCATTGCAGGGCCCAAGAGCACACCACTTCTTTCATCGCTAGATCCAGTTAGGTCCTTAGAGCATGTGTTCAACTGCATATCTTCTCTGAGAATTTAATCTGGCAGCAATATTCGGAGTGAGTTGACCATGCATCTACCAGACTGGGATTTAAGTTAAGCAGAGCCCCTTCCACTCAGCAGGGTACACTGAAAGACTCCATTCTTTTATATGTTATTTTTCATAGCTGGACTCTAGTCAAAGATTCAGCCCACGTTGAATTCCCATCTTTCTTTTAGAGCGTTCAAACCCACCTCATCCTCCAGCGAAACGTTAAGTGGGTGAAGAGTGAAATGAAGTTTTTCTTTATGTTCAGATGGACATTTGAACGTGCCCGTTGCCTCGTATCCTGTCACTGGGCACCACTGGACAAAGCCTGCATCCTGCTTCTTTGCACCTTCTCTTTGGGCGTTTGTATAGATTCATGAGATCCCCCTTGCACCTTCTCTTGTCCAGGCTGAACAGCCCCAGTTTTCTCAGTCTTTCCTCATAGGAGAGATGTTCCAGTCATCTTAGTGGCACTTCACTGGACTCTCCAGTATGTCCATCTCTCTCTTGTATTGAGGAGCTCAGAACTGGGCCCAGCACTCCAGGTGTGGCCTCGCCAGTGATGAGAAGAGGGGAAGAAACACCTCCCTCCACCTGCTGCAACGCTCCTCCTAATGCAGCCCAGGATACCATTAGTCTTTGCTGCTGCATGTTGCTTGCTCACGTCCAACTTGGTGTCCACCAGGACATTTTCTGCCAAGCTGCTTTCCAGCTGGTCAGCCCCCAGCATATACTGGTACATGAGGTAGTTCCTCCTCAGGTGCAGGACTTTGCACTTCTACTTGTTGCAGTTCATGAGGTTCCTGTCAGCCCTTTTGTCCAACTTGTAATTTTCAGAATAGATTTGTGGATTTGATCTGCCATCTGATTTCCCTTTCCTTTCCCACCTCTAGCTGAATGGGGTAGCCTAATTATGTCTAATCACGAAGTTATTTGGGGAAAAATGTTCTCTATACATCTGTAATTTTGCAGAAAAGAATTCAAGAAATCCAGACCAGAAAGGGGGAAAGGCTGTTACTGACCCTGTAGCCTAGTGGTTAGGGTGTTCGTCTGGGTCACTTGCTCCAAAAACAGCTTAACAGAGCACAGGCTCTTCCCGTAGCCTTCCCTTTGGTACCTGTGAACCTCCTTCTGACACCTGGCTGGGAAGCAGGTTTTCACACCAAGATTCAGACACCGAAAATTTGACATTTCAGTCCTGAGTGTTGCAATACGAAAATTCGTTTAGAGAAATTTTCGCACACCATCTATTAGAATTATGGATGGATCTTTTTAAAAAGCAAGCCTAAGCATAACAAAGAGATAACTCTGTCCAAAACAATATATCTGATCTCAATTTCTTTTCCTGATCCAGGAAACTTCTAAGGGTTTGGTGTCTTCTTTTACTTTTGGTCCCAAAAGAGGGTGGACTGAGTGGGTTATTTTGCAGTCATATGGATTATATAATTAAACATTAATCCATAAAGGATATTTGAAAACTACCACGTGTTTCAATTCCTTTTGTGGATTTTCTCTCCCTTTTGCAGCTCTTCCCAAGAAATAGTGTGGTGGTGCATTTTGGTAGCATAAAAGGAGAGCACTAAATGAGTCTGTTGCAAGACCATATTGAAATTATTGCACATTTCTGCTGGAAGTCCAAATGTGGCTTCTCTGAGATGCATGAAAAGAAGGTTGTTTCCAAGGTTTTATATTAGGTGTTATTGCATTTTACAACAATAATGTATGCCAAGGTATTCCTAAAAAATAAAGTGGAAAACTGAGAATACAATAAACTTCATAAAGATATGAAAAAAATATTTCAAAGATATTTGTAGAGAATTAACTGACATTTAGGAAATTAGGTAGAAAAAGAGTGTCTTATTTAATATTTAAATGTTATTTAAAGAAACATTCAATATAAAGCAATTATAAACAAATGTGATTTAATCTCTGGAAATTGCTGCTCAGCCACTTAGAGAAAACACTGAACATGCTGCCAGACTGCCTCTTTAACAAGTGCAGTAACTTCAGTAGCTATTTAAGTTATTTATGTTCAGTGTGCTGTACCGTACAGGAACCTAGCACTATACATACTTAGACACACACTTTTATGGAAGTGATAGCCATGTGATAAGCACCATAACCATTTACAACCATAAATAGTTATTAGGACTACCATATGCTTGGGTTTCCCCACGCATATTCTTCTTTTTTCTTCCCAGAAAGTTTTTCTCTAGACAGAAAAAGCCTACCTTGGCCACCTGCTGCGACTCTCAGATGCCTGGCAGTCTGGTTGGAAAAGTGGCTCTGAATGAGCTGCTGGGCATCCCGCGATCAGAAACAAAAGCAATGAATCTGAAACCAGGATTCACGTGTGTCTGCATCCACAAACGGCCTGCGCAGCATGTGTGCGGTACTTCTGGCATGTCCTAAGAAGCATCTTGCTTGTTGTGCGTGCCCAGGGACTTGGTCCGCTCATGCGTAATCATGGTGGATGATTTTGCCTTTACTATCCAGAAAATACTTGGTAGAAATATGAGCATCCTGTTAGGTCTTAATGTCTGCTTTACCTATCAAGTCATAACTTAGAAAAGTTCTTTGGTAGTCCAAATCTCAGGGCATATATCTTTAAATAAATGAGATTTCTTTATTTTGTTCAAGTAATCTGGTTGAAGAGTCATTTCTTGCTCTCTGTCCAAAAATGGGGCCTTGTCCTGAAATTTTATCTGGAAAAGTTACAATGTCTGGCTAGTTATGGATATTCTTTATGTAGAAAGACCATGGATATAAAGTGCCATGTGTTTCTGCTATATTGAAAAAAAAACTTTTTGTGGAAAGGAATCTGCAAGTAGTGAAGCCTGTGACTTCGACTGCAAGCTTGCACAAATGGAGAATCTTGTAACATGGTATAGTATGGTATGAAAAAGTTACATTGGGTATTTTCTAGGTTTTTTTTTCCTTTTTTTTTCATGCCTTTAGGGATTGTATAAGAATGGAAATTGTATCAATGAGTGTTTGATAAGACACTTTTTTATTCACAAAGGCTTGAGTATATCTTTTCTTATTTCCTTTATTATAGATTTGACAGGCTGAGATAAGAATAATAAATTCCATTCTGTCATCACTATTTCAAGGCTTAGAAGACCATCTTGTAAACCTAACTCACATATGTAATTTTACTACAATTATCATGAGAATAACATTCGACCCATAAGACATTTTAAGATATTTCAGAATGCTCAAAAATCAAATGGCTTTAAAAAAAATGTCATGCTATGTACCAAACGGTACAAGGTACAGGCTCCCTGTCTCAAGTCATAATAACTGGAGAGAGATTGTATGTACATTATACATAAGCAATACTTGCTTGCTACAATAAATTATTTTGAAAATATATTTTTAAATATGGTTAAAATGAACATATTTGACAATGATTACATGTCACATAAAGATGACTTATAAAAGTGAAGGGTATCGAATGTTCTCATTAGGAGTCAGCAGACATAAAATGAACAGAAGCATTCATAATTAGTTTCATTACTTGTTTTTGCATATGTTTTTTTACATTTCTACTGTGTGCCTTTGCATAATTTAAAAAAGGTATCTGATTTTATTAAAAATCTTGGTTTTTTTCCCTCAAAATCATTTTCCCCACAATGCAAGGAATAGACAGGAAAATACATACTTTGTAAGGTATGTTTCATCTCTAGTATTAGTGAGAACATGAATGAATCTTGTGTTTATATTTCATGTTAATAGTTGGCACAGTCTAAATGGTCTAAATTGTTGTTGGAGCACAAACGACAGCCACTGTTTACTGAATTTTAACCCTGGTTTGCCCAGTCCTAACTGCTCGTCCTTAGGCCAGGCACTTCTTATCTCAGTTTTACAGACAAGAAAGGTTTTTGCCTATCTACCCAACAGGGACGTTAAGAGGATTAATTTGT
Source organism: Calonectris borealis (assembly GCF_964195595.1). Lineage (NCBI taxonomy): Eukaryota > Metazoa > Chordata > Aves > Procellariiformes > Procellariidae > Calonectris > Calonectris borealis. The sequence goes on from NC_134312.1 coordinate 105,236,446, forward strand.
TAAAAGCATGAAGATTTAAGTAAACGCAAAGCATTGCTATTAATGTGTTTGACAGCAGCTGGAGTACAGGATCCTAAACAGAACAAAGTTTTGAAAACTCAAGACATTTGCAATGTAGCATTGCAGACGTAATCACAAAACCTCATGTGGTTACATTGGAGAAGTTTAAGACTTTATCACTTCTTGGATTTGCTTACCACCCTTGGACATTGTTGCTGTAACTGGCGACTCCTGGTCCACTTCAGTCGATGAGAGAACTGGTGATTTTAAGCTTCTCTGGAAAGTGGTTTAAGCTATTTTACTGTATTCCCCCACCCCAAATGATGAGTATTCATGTATTCACTCATTCATTCATTCACTCATTTGTTTACTCTGTTTCAGCCAGGGAGCTGGTACCCTGGAGGAGTCAGAGGGCAATTTCTTGAGGTGTTTGAATTGCACTGCAACAGTAAGTCTGACTGCTTTCTGTACTGTGTACTTCATTTTGTTTAAAGGAAACAGCCCATCCAATGTTTGACAGGTGAAGATTAAAGGCGTCGCCCCACAACACTGTAAACAGTGGTGCCCAGCCTTGCAGTTCTCTGAGGTTGCGTGGCTACGGCCATCTGAAGGGAATTACCCCTGTCTCAAAGTACATCATTTTCTTTCTTGTCCCACTTTACTGTAGGTGACTAACAGAAAGAGTTTTTAATTAAAAACTTTCTTATTTCATTTCGTGGGAACCCTTAACGGTGGCAAGCCTTAATCCTTTTGTTTATATGAACTCTGGTCTGTGGTTTGGGTTTTGCTTTAGCACCCTTCCCAAGTGTGCCATATGAATAGTTTGCTCAGGTTTTTCATCTGCCCTGGAAATTATCTGTGATTCCACTCTGCCCTCCAATACACTCTTTTTATTCCCTTTCCAGTGCCGGCCGACCAGGCTTTTTGCTTTAGCTGGAGTCAGGCACGCACACTTTTAGTTTGAGCCAGTCTCAGGGCAGGCTGGCACAGCTCCATCTATCAGAGCTGTCAAGTGGGGTGACCCAAAATAACCCACTGGTGCTGTAAAGGGGTGAGGCTGAGAACAGCAGCGCAAATGATGTAAACAAAGTTTACTGAGTGTGGGAGCTTGCTCTATGGGATGGTATCGTTTGCTGTGGTACTGATGGAAACCCAAGACAAATGCATTTATCTATTTTGCTAGAGAGCAAAGAAACAAGAGAGGTTTTTTGCATTGAGAGTAGTAATGGTATTGACAGACTTGAAAAACAGATCAAGCTGTTTGATTAATTTTTGGCAAGGATAAAGAAAATTCACAAAGACCCCAAAATAGTGAATACTTCATTCTTTTGTTGTTGCCCCTAACGTACCTGCGAAATAGTTACGTGCTTGAGTTACAGTGATTAATTAGCTCTGTCCTATCAAAACCAAAAGAAAAAAACAAATCTTCATTCTTGATTAGGGATGATTAGACTCAGTGACCTTGCATTGAGCTGTGATTTTGTTGCTACATGAAATTCAGGGTTTAAAACTGGATATTGAAGAACTTGGTATTCCTGTGGGGGAATGAAAGAAAAGAGGGATAATTTTAATGTTTTTATTAGCGCAAAGTGTTGCTCACGCACAAAATAAGATCGCCATATCATCTAGAAAATCACAAAAAAATTTTAGTGGTAAAAAAATATGTCTTTAAAGGTGCAAGATAATAAGAGGTGGCTTTGCTATACGACTTGAGGGTTTCTCCTTCAGATTTTGAGATCGTTCGTGCAAACAAGGGAGAACTTTTTCACTGATGTGTATGCAAGCCACTGTGCCTGCTGATTGCAGGCTGAAAAGCATGTCTTTGGCTGGCCTGTGTTCAGTTTTCAGGCAACTGATCTCAAGGCCCAGAATTTTTTGAAGTTTATATGGAAATAAACAGACATGAAGATAGTGGCGATGCATGGAGTGTCTTTCTGTGGGAAGTATGAATGTATTTCCCTCCCAGATGTGTCAGTTGCCGGTCATGTCTCTAAAAAAGAGTTCTCAACCACCCATGCGTACATATTTGTTTTGGCTGTTTCATCAGTGCTCGGTAATGAACGGTATCTCCCAGGAGATGAGTTCCCACAATAGGCAGATCCTGTTTATAGCCTTTAAGCTGCTGCAGGCCCCTGTTCCTGTCAGTCTCATCTTCTCACAGTATGGGTGATCTCCAGATATTAAGACTTTTTTTTTTAAAATGTGTTTAATTATAAACAATAGAGTTTGAAAGCATTTAGTCTGAATGGCTTGCAACTAACATAAACTGCTAGTTAAAACTTTTACTAATCTATTGATATTCATATTCCTTTCAGGTGAGAAAAAATATTTTAATGAGTAAAAGCACATGTATAACATAGATAGTGGTTTAAGATACTTTTGAATACTGAATTAATAATTATACTTTACTTTACTTTGGGTGAATTTGAAGAGCGCTAATAACAATATTTATTTAATTTTGGTGAAGTGAGTTTTGGTATTCCAGGCAGACTATCAGTTATGTTTCCTGAGGCATTTTACAATAATACTTTTATTTGTGCATTGTTCAGAAAAAATCCCACATCATTATATGCTAAGAAATAATAGACATCCTCTCAATGCCTAAATGCAACAATGTGTAATAACGTAATCGGTCAAAGTTCTGAAGATATAAAATTACTTGATTAAAAGTGTAAAACTTGAGGTTGTAACTCAGAGATGCTTTTCTTTTACTGTCCTCTTTAACAATTGGGAAACCTGTCTTAGTTTAAATTCTCTGTTATTTCATCTATGCATTTCTGATGTGTTTTCTTCTTCCACTGAATCTGGGCAACTTCAATAGGAGTGATATACCCCTCTGGGCCAGATACCATTACTCATGTTCTGGATTTACGTGACTGCCCAATCTACTATACCTAAGAGACTGATGGAGTCCTGCTGGTCATGGGTGCTGCTAGCTATGGGAGGAATGATATCCAAGCCCCTTTCAGCAAAGCGATTATGAATCCCTGTAAGCATAGGTCATTATTTCTCTCTTTCTAGGGATTTTTGAATAGGTCTTGCTGCTCACGACTCTGTTTCTTGTTTCATCCTTGCATTATGTTTATGTCAGGAAAGACTAAGGACCTGCACTTTGTGCCTGGTGGGGATGCAATAAGTTTTATGTTCCACAGAATGAATGGTTGTGGATAACCATAAGCTACATTAAAACCTTTAACTCAGTGTTTATATAGGCTGAGATCAGGCTATGATTAACATAATAAATACAAGAACTGAGACCTTAGGCTTCCATCTATTCTTTCATAGCAGACAATGAGAAAAATATGATATGCTCACAGTAGTCCAAATTATGAAGGAGAAACACTTCAGAATTTTTGCTAAGTGAAATTTGGTTGCAGCAGATGCAAAATCATCCACCTTTTGTCCACCATTTGAACACCTTCATTTCTCCACCAACATAGTCTCCAGCTTGCAGCAGCTTACCTTCAAGTAGTCCTTGTCCATTAAGCGATCTTGCCTAAGTAGTTTCTCCAGAAACCACCTGGACTTTGCTGGTGCTATACAACATCTTCTCAGTTTACATACAAACTGAACGCTGAACAGGACCTAGGAGTTTATTTCCTGCTGTAGACCCCACAGATGAGGATTTCTTGTGCTAGAAGGGCAGTTTCCCATAACTGTTAGCCTTTAGGAAGAATCTGAGGAGGACTTAAATAAGGTTAGTATGATCCCCTGCACATCTGCCACTTCTCTCAATAGGGACAGCCATTCCTCTCTCCTTCCCAAGTGCTGTGCTGAGTGTTTCACAGAAGTGTGGAGTGGTGAGAGTGACTTTTCCCCTCCCTCCACCGGTGTGTGTCCCCAGTTTGGTTTTCAACAATCCTGGCTTGAAAACTAGGTGAGACTAAACGAGATTTTCCCAGGTATGGGATATAGCTTTCAATTAGATATGTTGCCTTTCAGATGGCTTCTCCAAATTTGCTCAGTGACAGAAGTTTTAAT